>NC_091880.1:2606735-3258418 GCF_019399895.1 Cardiocondyla obscurior | reverse complement strand
AAAAATCAAAAGCTAAAGCGATTTCTGTTTCGCGCAGTTAGTTTGCCGTCCGAATGGAAGAGGCCGGGGAATTGGAACGGGAGCCGAAGAAAAGAGAGAAGCGACTGCTCTTTGATATAATACCGGATTGTCGTAATTCTACCTGGTATTAAGCGAAGCGTTTTTCTCGCCGCGGTTAAAAAATTCGCTTCAACAAGAGTGCGATTACATCCCGTCACAGGCATGACAATGGAATCTCTCGTCTCGCCAATTACACCCTTTTCCCATTTATCTTTTTCTCGCTGAAACGCTCTCGTCCCTCTTTCGTGCGTAAATCCTCCCCTCTTTCCCCCCTCCCTTGTGCGGCGGGTAAGCTATCGGATATCGTCAAACGGTTTCGAAAAGGCGCGATATCTTCTACTAGTTTCAGACGCCCGTGAGAGAATTTCGAGTAGACAATACGAACGTTGTTTTTGCCCGAGCGATAAGATTAATTTGTAATACAGCTTTCGAGGAACATAATTTTGCGCAAGTTTGAATTAATAATTATAACGAGATACAACGAAATATTTAAATTGGATGATATTAGCGGAGAAATAATAGGAACTTTGCCCCGACCGTGCGCGAACGAACGTAACGTCCTTTTCGCGAGAGAGAATTAAGTACAGAGCACAATACTGGTACCAACAATGCCTAGTATTTCGTATTGGCGAGCCCGCCGTCGTGATGCGGTGCAGCGAGTGCTGCAATAACAGTATCTTATTTAGATAACCAGTCGTGTACTTTAGTAACAGCTCTTCAATTGCTTACTACGAGCCTTGCTTTTCTTCGTGTTCCATGACCTGTATACGTAATACACTCGAAATATATATTCGCGAGCTCTGTAGGGTTCCTACGTTATTAATACATTATTAAATGGCGAAGTTCGATGACCTTTACGCTTCTCGTCAGTCACTTTGCTTTGTCTCGATAAATTTTATTTCAATCCTCTCTCAATTAATATCGCAGGTATTAAAAAAAAGTATTTAAAAAATTTCTTAGCAAGTATTTATCGCGATCGCAGCGTTGTTACATTTTCAGTTCGTAATCTCCCTTCCTCCGTGCTATAAGATCGCGACGATACGGCGAGATCGTTACGACACGCGATACGAAGCTCCGGGGGAAGGGCGAGGGGATTATACCGATACCGAGTCGACTCGTGTCGCCGATATAATTTCGCGAATTTCCCAACGATATAGCGCGAGGAGGTTGGCTAGCGACCGCGCGGCGTCTGTACGAGGAAATTTCATTTCCCTCGGATTTAATCGACATCTTTGTTCGAGACTCGCCGACCGTGAACCCCGTGAAACGCAGAGCTGCTCGCGGGCGTAATGTTAATTTTTCCTTTCTTCCCTCGTGTCCGCGGAGTCACGGACGCGCTTTGGAAACCGCCGGTGCTGCGAAGCGAAGTCGGACGGCGAGTTGACCGCGGTGTAACACAGTCGGCTTCACTGATTGCCAATATGGCGAGGTCCATGGAGCACAACACCCGCGTCATTCTATATCTGGGGGATAGTCGCGGACCCACAATGTGCCGCGGGCGTTAATTTCCTCGTGAAATGTATTGCGCCCCTGCGATTCAATTGTTCCACCCCACAGAACGCTATGCCACGATGGCGCTCATCCGAGGCTCATAATGACGTGCATCTCTGCTGACCCGTTATTCACGTGTTGTAAAGCCGCGCGCAGACATGAAACGCGCTAGGGCCCATTTCAGAGCGACGTGTGCTCATTTTCTTTCGCGGAAAAAAAAATTTATAATTAAAAAATTATAATTACGTGGCTTACTTTTTTTTTTTTTCTGGCGCGCGTTTCGATCGAGAATTTTGATCACGTCAGTCTGATAACATGCATAATTCATTTTCCTATATGGTAAGTGGAGGAGGTATAGATTTAAACTTTGCTAAATTTGCGGAGGTGGCTTTTAAAAAATGCACGTCAAAGACGCAAAGAAAAATTAATAATTTTTCGCTCTTAGCGTACTAGACCGTCGGACGGGAAAAAGAAATAAATAACGTGCGCTCGCTTTCGGATTTTGAGCCTAAAACGCAACGCCCGGGCGTTGTGTAAGAACGAAACTGCGAGGCCGAGGGTTACCGCCACTAATTTACAATGCTATATGGTATCGTCGGGCAAATACGTTTCAGCTAGTACAAATTCTATGACAGCGACGCAGATTAAACTTTAGGCCTCGGGGTAACTGGCTCGAGGCACCCAGTTGCCGCGTTAGTTTCAAGCCCCTCCCTACCTCGTTTCTATCGTCGCCCAGGCAGTCGTGGGTGATTGTTTCTCTCGCGGCGTGAAACAAATCCCGCGCGTGATGACAACGCGACGTACGCTGCACTCTAACGGGGCTTCGTCTACCAACGGTATGCCGGTTCCGCGACAAAAGCACGCCGCGCGCATCGCTCCGCAGAGTGCTGTTTGTCGCTTTCGCGTTGCGTGTTTACGCACCGGCGCACCGTAATGAATTCGAGATGGTCTTCCAACGCGCGGTACTCTCCGGTTTTGTTGCACTCCCACGCTCTTCTACGACGTATTCGATTAGTCGCGGTGTACCGTACACATAGGATCCCCATAGCTGCACGTTCGGTTTCGAGTGTAAGCGTGCCGTAGCACGCGGCGTGTATTGTGAAATTGTAATATATACCGCGGTCATTCTACGCGAGGTTGCATTATCGCTGCGGTCCTTTCGCGAAACTCCGGTAGTTTTCACTCCGGCACGATGTTGCGGAACGAATATTGTCTCGGGCAAACAGGACTCGAGTTTCCGATGTTTGTTGAAATTTAAAAATAAAATAAAATAAAAATAAAGAAAAAAAAAGATTATATGCAACTATATCGGAAGGAAACGTGCTGATGGAAAGAGTAGAAATTCTATTTCTATGGTACGGTCAAAATATGTATCACGTGGATATCGAATAATCAGTTTGGACGATTGTGGCAAATAATTGTTGCGTAACGAGTCATTTGAGAAGGAACGTTAATAATTTTTAAAAATAGCTCGGATATTCACGTTAAATAATACAGCCGAAGCAAAAGGGAAAGAGAGAAAGAGAAAAAAAAAAAAATAGCGTAATGGAAAGCACGGAAATAGAAGCATCGAGTATGCTTTTTTTTTTTTCCTCCGTGATGGAAGCCACTACCGACTCGTTTGCTTGTTTGGTAGCATTGATTATTCAAGGGTGTCTACGTCACTTTCGTGGTAACGTTCCATCTCGATAATTCCGAATGTCCATCCACCCCAAGGGTTGCTAACCTCGCGGAGTTGCACACAATGATCGATACGCGCGACCGAAATTCGTGACACCGCGTGAATGTATTAGGTTACATATTTCTTAGAGTGCGACAGATTTGATTCATGCCAGTCACGCTTCTTATCGGAGTTAGAAAATCTATGCAGCCGTATTACCACGGCGATACGCGCGATATTCGATGTCAATCGACTCTACGTTTATTCGAGGAGTAAAGCTAGGGAGGCTAATACGTGTTCACTTGACGATTAAACATTGATTTCACGGCTTTCGCGCTGACCACGTCGATTATTTTTGCCTTTTGCAGTTGACCTTCGGTCATTACATCGCTGTGGACGAAGCTGTCAGATACACGCCCCACCCAGATGATCCCAGCAAGACATTACTCACGCAGGAAGCAGTGGTCACTGTTCGAGGGGTACCACTGACCAACTACATGGAGGACCTCTTAGCTTCAAAAATCTCATTCAACGCGAGCAAAGTAAGTGATCTTCTCTAGACTACTAGATCTCGCTTATACTTGCGAAGGCATTCGACGAAGTTGGATAATGTAAATTATTTTTAAATAATTCCGGCTATTTAAATTACGACATATTTTTATGATTTATTAAGAATTTTGTTGGCGTAATTTTCAATTTAGAATAACGTTCGAGGGTTTGTCATAAAAAAATATTTTACAAATGAATTTGCGAGTAACATCGATTGCAGTAGTTTCACGATTTACGGAATTTATTTTTTTTTTTTTTTCCTTTCTTTCACGAATACATATTATCTTTTTATTTTCTTTTCGTTTGAGGGTCGACAAGGGTTGCAATGGGTGATCAACAAGCTTGAATCCGAGATGAAGGAGTTTGCCTGAAAGGCCCAGCCGCCGTCGCGAAACTTCTAAACTGCCGCTATCAGCACAACACGAGCGCCGGCGTCGATAGGGAGCGGCAACTTCTAGATCGAACGATTACGCGGATCAGAAGAACATTAACGTCCCGAGCTTCGTCAGAAACGAGCAGATGATTCGCCGCAGGCCATGTAGATCGCCTAATTGAATTTTGCGAAACTTGTTACTAACCGGTTTGCAGAAACGAACGTTCCCTTTGAAGGGCGATTGCCTCCGCAACCGTACTCTTGGGTCCAGACCTGCAAGGATCTGTCGAACGGGCGCGACTGATATAGAAATATGAAAATAAATAGGTATAACTTAAACAAGTACAACGGTTGCTCTAGCGATTGGAATACATGGCAATAAAATTCCAATGCATCAACCTGTGCTCATTTACGTTTGTCGGTGGATTATCGACTCGTAACGTGAGTACGTGTCACGAAATCATTTGACTTAGCCAATTTAAATGAGCGGACGTAACATACACCACGGTTTATTGTATAGCAGAAAGACTCATTCTACCGACCGGATGTTGATTATGTATAATTTATATATTTAATTAATTTAAATTTACGAAAAAAAAATCTTTTACGTATTAGACGCGATTTCTTAATACAGATCACATAAATTATTTTTTTTTTTCTTTGTTTCCTCTGTCCACGTGCTCTATTCTCCTTTCTATATTTATTGTCTAATTATTTCTGACGGTGTAAGTTAAAACGTCCTACAAAACCTGCTACAAGCTCAAACACGAACGGTCCCATTGACTGGCCGAAGACGAACAATGCAGACACAGACCTTCGCGAAACTATGTTCCCCGGAACTATGTTCGCCGGACTCTCATTCCTCCTAAGCGAGAACCCAAAGCTCTTTGATCGCGGCGAGGAGGCAACTTACATCGCGTTCCGAAATCACTGCGCGATCCCTTTGACGCGTATCCGCATTTCGAGAATTGTACTGTTGTCGTGGCTAATTAATTTCGCGGTTTCTCTCTGTCCGAACACTAAAAATTCTCGGGCCACGTCGATTCTTTTTCTCTACGCTGAACTCCCGCGATTCCGTCAATTTTTTTTTTTTTTTGCGCAAATATTTCGCCCTTTCGCTCCGACAATCTAAATTTAACGATTGTTTTTAAAGTCCAGTTGAGACATAAAAGCGTTCTGTATACTCGACTGTAAAAAAAAAAGAAAAAAAAAAGAGAGAGAGTATCGGACGAAAGTGGTATCTTTTTATATCAAAAAGTCGAACGGAAAGGGATGGGAATGAATTTTCGTGTGGACCGAGGGCTTTACGCGCGCGGGTCGGGATACTTTAATTTAGGAAAGTCGACATGCACGTCGAAGCGCGGACGTTGATTTACCCATGAGTTCGGCGGTTCGATAGGAAAGCCGAGCAGACATCAAGCACTGGTGCGTGGGACGCATACAAAGGATACTGCTCACCGCTTTGTGATCGGAAGCTGTCAATATTTGTCTGCGTCGGGTAACAGAGCGGCCAGCAATGAACCGTAACGTCATCAATTATCTCTTACATACCGCCGCCAAACGAGTCGCGCGTCAAATTTGTCCGTCCTACTTTAGCCTCCTCGCTCGTGATCGCGGTCACTCGCAGCCCCCCTGATCGCTCGATCGGCTCGAGTACAGTTCGATGGAAATCCCTCGACAATCGAAAGCAACAATGACTCGACCGAAACTTTAACTCATTCGACCGGGGATTGTCCGGAATGCCGAGTCCGAGCCCTCCCCCTTTCTCCCCCCTCCCAATGCAATCGATTTCTCGCGCGTATATTGTGCGCCACACACGTGGAAGTGCTCTACGGTTCGGTTCAAGTGTCCTCGAAAGGTAGTTAGAGCGGGCAGACGTCCGGGAAATGCCCCCGGAGAAGAGAGAGAGTGACATTGGAGTATTTCGCGGATAGTATTGCAAGCGTTGCATCACCTTGACCGACATGTCAAGGCCTTCCACGTGGTGCCGCGGGAAAGATATTAAATTAGTTACAACGGCCGTCTTGAATATTTAAGTTCTTACCCAGCTTCAGATTGTATTTTAATTTCAATCGATTATATATTATTAACGGCAAGACTTGCTGCTAACAAGACGAAAATAGGATCGATACAAAATTGAGGAGCGAGAAAAAGGAAAAAAAAAAAAAATGCATTCTCTCCGTTCCGTATGTTTTGCATCTACAAATTTGATTCGAATTTTCTCTCTCATTGACGATTCCGCGCCGGGCCAGAGACACCGAACGTGCGCAATTTGGATACATATATACGCGCGTATTACATATTTATTTCGGTATCGCGAATAAAGCTCGCCGCATCCTGCCTTATCCATATTTAGATTACAATGCTTTACATTAGAGACGATACGGGCGAAGTGGCAATACCCGAGAGGGAGAGGCGAAAGTCGCTACCGTGCGCGGTTTTCGGAAAATCGGAAAGCGTCTCGGATACTTGCCTCGGATTCTCGTGACTCCGCAATGAGACTTGCAATGTCGCGTGGAGGATCTCGGGGCACTGAGTGCCGTCGCTCGTATTCCTTCGACCTTCGGGCGTATGTATCCGCCCTCGTAAAAAGGATTCGCCTTTCAGCCGTATTCCCCTCCCCTCCCCCCTCGTCCCCTTTCGATACCGTCTCTCCCGGGAGAGGATGAGATTCGAAGAATCGCCGAGCGGTCTCATGGTTTACACATCGTGACGGTACGCTCTCGTCAAAACCCGTAAAAGCTCTCGGGAACGATCGACTCTGAGAGCTAGCAAGCGGTCAAGGAGATACTCCTTACCGTCGCCGATTCACGATCTCGTGGAAAAGCTATCCGCCGCAGTCTCGGCGCTCGTCTTATTTTCCGCGTTTTCGCTACGCCTCTTCGGCGGGTGGTGCCCGAAAGCGTCGATTTTGTTCCAAATAATAAATTCGATCGAGTCCATACACTATCCATCCGGTTGGTCAAGTACGCCCTGAGAAGTTCTAACGACTGCATTTTTTTTTTTTTTTTTTATCTCTATCAGATGTTTGTAAAAGTTTTCAAGATTCACTTCCGCGTGCTTCGACCGCTTCCGTTTGTGGAATTAGGGTCGATAAAGGGAAAAAGTTTACTTCTCTTCCTCCCCTCCTACCCTGGTCCGGCAAATAACACGCGTTTTGATATTTAATTCGAAAAGTTCTCTGCAGCGGAAAGATTGCATTTTACTATGGAAAATCTTGGAAAAACGCCAAGATGTTCGCTATTAAAATCTCATTGTTTTTTTTTCTTTCTCTCTCTCTCTCTCTCTCTCTTTTTTTTAATATGCAGCGGTAATATTTTTAAAATAACTTTTTTTGCGGATTATCCTCCCACAATGCCTGTCAAGCTCTTATTTTACTTGCATCAGTATAGATAAAGAGAATTGGCCGCAAACCAGCACCCGATGTTCGCAAACTCAGTGTATTTCTAAACCAACTTCGTCAATACATCCCGTTTTATCCTTTCTGAGAAAGAACTTTTAATGAGTTCGCGTACACTGTTTAAAGATTTAAAGTTTTGCGAGCTTCAAAGAGATCGTGCCATGCTTCTCTAAAGTATTACAGGCAAGGCGGAGCATTATTATTATGACGTATAGAACGTCTGCGATATTACGTCGTAAAAATTGCCTCTGTATATTAGTTCCTCTGCTGCCGGTTCCCTATCAAAAACTCAAAGAGAAACGCATACTGCGAACGGAAGAAAAGAAAGAAGAAGGGAACCCTTCGGATATCCATAACGAAAATTACGCGAATCTTTTTAATATCAGGAAACAATTTTAGCCGGACTTTATTTCGACGTTCGCGCCTTTTACGGCTGAAAGTTCGAAGCCCGTTCGCGAGGTGTTTAAAGCGTACGCAATAATCGAACGGCTTCAGGTGCCAGCAATAAAAATCACTCTGCGAAGCGCGGCGAACAGTTTTCCTTCAAACTGTATTTCCCTATTTTACGTTCCGAGCGTTCAGGTCCCTCCTTACCGTAAAACTATAAAGATAACGGCTACGCGATCACAAATAATTGCTAAACGTGACGAGCATCAGCGAACGGCGGCTACGAAGAACGAGAGAGTGATCTTTACTTTAAGTAGTACGTGTATTTCCCGGGCACAAACGCGGTAGATAGTTGCGGCAAAGTTGATCACACGAAATTGGCTAAGGTCGACGTTATATCGCGTCGCGCGGCTATGCGAGAAAGCACATAGGTATTCACCGTAAAGCAGATACATAGGTAATAACGGGGAGACGCCGAGCCGTCGTGGACGACGCGGCGCATACGCTTGCTCTATTAGCATACAATTATCTTTATGCTTCTTTTATGATTCATATTTAATGCTAGTTTCGCCGCCACCGTTGCCGCCATCCGCGTCGAAACCGGCTCGAAGTTGGCCAACTTTTACGATCGTACTTGTTTCGAAACTTAACGTACTCCCTCTGTCCCTCCTCCCTCCCTCTCTCTCCCCCCGTGCTTGCCTGTTATCGGGCCTACCACAATTCGCTAGCACCCTTGTTAAACGTGCCCCGGAAAGTACTTCCTAGAACACGCGCTGCACGAAAATTTATCGCCACACGTGCGCACTAGCCGACAAATGCGATACGCGTCGATTATGTTTGCTTTGTCGCGTTAACGTGGGCGAGCCTCGGGGATTAAAGGAAACGGCGACGACAAAAAGTATTGGTACCGACAACTTTTTATAATACTGTGTAAAATACGATGTGAAAATGCGATGTAAAATATGAAGATAATTTTCAATAAAATATTTTGCTGTGTTTTTTATATGACGCGAGTGTCTCTTTCTACCCTCTCCTACGCTCTTTTTTTTTTATCTTTTTTTTTTTTTGTAAATAATATTTTATTAATTCGACAAAAATAGGACAATATTTTTTATATTTAAATTTTTTTAATATTTTTTTATATTTAAATATTTTAGTATTTTGATTTTTTTGTCTTGAATTTGTGCGATTCACGTTGGGACGGTGGGTCGCGCGAGTTCTTTTTTTTTTTTTAAACGACGGAAGGGAAGAGTTCAAACAATAAAATACAATAACGGAAAGGTAGGTATCTACGTGTTCTGGACAGTGTCGTACTGTGCCGAGTGTTTCGCATAGTAGTCTATGGCTGCGATCGTACTACCAATAACCTGCCATTGCCATCGGCCACGGCTGCCCATTAATTTAATTACTACGTGGCTATTCGTGCATGCGGGCAGCCCATTTCCGTTCTTTATTTCGAGTCATTTGAGTGTTACTTTGAAACGGCGCGGATCGAATTTGCAAAACATACGCGGGGGCGTTTCCGCAACGCTGCGCTGATTTCGCAAAATTGCACATTTTTCATCGGCGACAAAATAAAATATTCAACCGCAGGCGGCTGCCATTAGATTAATGGAGGTGTCTATAATAATGTACTCTTCATTAGATGTAGTAAAATAAATTATGCATACAGAATATTCCACCGTACCATTATGGTTCATTTTGTTTTGTCCGCCTCGAGAGCGGTGCGCTTTTTAAATAATTATAAACAGAATTAAATACCCTTCGTAAGATAAAACAAAAATCGTTATTCCATAAAATGTCAAAGTAACTAGATTAATTTTCGAAAGAACTTCCGTCGAAGATCGTTACGTATCTAATTAAGGAAAAGTTTTACGGTACCTTAGAAATAACGAAACGCATCCGCGTGTGCTCTACTACATCACGTATGTACATAATCCGTCCAGTTAACGCATATTATATTTGTCATTTTCATCGCGCCGCGCACGTTTTATTACCCCGGATTAAATGGAATCTCATGCACCGGATGGAACGTGAAAACGGAGGTGCGGTTAGCTTGTTTGATATTCATTCCTTACTATTAATCGTGTTCAGGAGTCACCATCAGCGTAGACAACCGCCATGCAAACATACGCGAAGAGCTCAGGTTGGCTGAATATCCCGCGATCCCGACGAGGCAGGAAGGTGTAAGTACCGTGTTAGTCTTACGGGTTATGTCGCAGCTAGCAGAGCTAACTAATAGCCTCTTAGCCTCGGCTTACGGAGGATCACGCTGCGAGCGACCGCACCCTCCTTGGCTCTCAGACTCCGGAGCAAGCCCCTTAACCCTGGATGCAATCCGTAAGCTTCTACCGGGCGTGTAAACGGCCGATTTCCTTCTGTCCCGGTTCAACGATAAATTAGCCCGCGTCGCTGACTGATTTTTAAGTCTTGATCTGAATACAGATCTTGGTAAATTTCATCGCAATCGGAAAAAAAAAGCTCAAGCCACGGCACGCCGTATCTCGCGATAGTTTATAAGCGAAATTATGCGTTACGTTTTTATAATACCGCAGGAGGTACGTTTTGTAATTCTACTAACAAGTAAATTAGAAAAGTAGATGTTAATGCATCGAAAATGGCGCAAAATAATTAAAAAAAAAAATACATGCTTTCTCGAAAGCTAGAAAATGTACAAAAGTAAAAGAAAAAGAAAAAGAGAGAAAGAGAGAGATGAAAAAAAAAAGTTTCTATCCCGTAAGGTACTTTGTTTAAAAGTTGTAGTCGTAAAAAGCGTGAAAAAAGCCTTAATAAAAATTATTCGGGAGGTAAGGAGTTGCAAAAAGTATCGTGTAATAGTCTATTTCGAAGTATCTAAAGCATTCTTGTGAGGTCTTTCCTGAATTCAGCTATCAAAAAGTTTCAAGTAGAGCATTAATAAAGAACGCGCTCGTGTACTGATCCACTTGAAAATATGTGTGCGCCGATACACGCTCGCTCTCACCTGCTTTCGCCTTTTATGCGCGGCGCATACGACATTTTAAAAGCAATAACCTTCGTGGGGCGTTTAAAGCAAGTTTCTTAAAGCGTTAATAACACGGGTGCATATGCATTAAATTCGCCAATAATTTCGCAATGGCGAGATCTTTATAAAAATTTCCGCGTGAAGCGACAAAAGAATTCATTGGGCAGGAATGGCGTCTCTCGGCGCGTAATAAACCAGGCTGAAATTTATTCACTGGCGATCGCGGGCTCATATCGATGCGAAAAGTTCGGCGAGGCGCCGCGACAGTTTCGTAAACTCCCAGTGGACGCGATATAACGTCATTATCTCTCACGGTGTGCATTAAAAGAGCGAAACGCGTTGCGAGATTTATACTGGCGATGCGCAACATCTATATGCGGACCTTTGTCAGGGAAAATGGGAGCGCTCTCTTTGGCCGACGACAAAAAGCCGATAGGACACACGTAAACAAATCCCCAACGGGGGAGTTCGGAGTTCGCCCGTCCTGGACGCGCCATTCATTAATTAAACCCCATTTAAGTAGGCGAAGTATCCGAACGGCGGTAAATAATGGGACAGTTGGCGACATGTCTCGATAAACTAGGACGGTCCGGGCCCGTCCTAACTCGAACGTATACGCGGCCGTTCGTTTCCCGACGAAATTAATTCGAGCCCGCGGGAGCTCGTCGAAAGGGGTAGGACTGCCCACCAGCAACGCCAGTAATATTTCAAAGCTGCGAAAACCTGCCGATACAACGGCGACGAAACTTGTTTTCCTTTTGGGCTACTAAATAAATTAGCCGGCAGGTGTGACGCCCAATCGTGATTGGTTTTATCGAGTAGTCTTTCGCGGCTCTCATTTGCGAAGGAGCACGTATCCGTACATGTTAATAGCATAATTTCCAAGTGTTAAAATATAATCATTATTTCCTACTTCGTACCACTCGACACTTGGTAATCTATTTAATTTTTGAAGAAATGTAATTATCGCGCATATATATTTTTAATTATATTATTCTTATAATTCTTCTTAATAATTTTATTACGTTATAAATTTGGAAACCAAACTAGAAACGCGGATCGTGAGAGAAAAGTATACCCGCGACGAATAAACGGGTGTTTAGCCCGTGAAGCACGGTATTTTCTACGCTCGTGATTATGATAGTTTAATTGTCGCGATACTAATCACGGCTCGTGATCTCGAGGCCGTCCCCGCTGCGGGAAAAGCGACGATGACACCACGTTGTTCGGTACGTACGGCGCTTGAATACAAAGTGCGGATTCCGGTTGACTGAATCCGCTTCGGGGGTGGTTTACAGGACAAGGGGGGCAATAATCCCTAGTGGCGGCGGTTCGACCAATATTGCGAAAGTTTTCGAGCTTGCTCTTGGAGCCGACTGTTAAAGTTCAGCCGGCCGTCTTTTCCGGGGACGACTGACACACGACCGCGAGACAATAAGGAATGCGACTCGATGTGCCGCAAAAGTCGCTAGACATTGATGGATGCTTGCCATTTTTTTTCCCCCTCAAAATATATTACGTTATATTTTAAGGACGAAGTGCATTCCCCGCGCGCGTTTGTCCGTCGCCAGACAACAATCGTGTACATTTATTAAATGTTCCGCTTTCAAGTTACATCCGTCATCAGATAAAACTAAAAGTAAGTAATTTTATCTACGCGATTTATTTAATTTTATTTTTTTTATGTATCATTTTTTTTTCTTTCTTTTTGCAGTACAATATACTCTTGTACCGTCACACTTTTCATTGCTCTAAAGTCTGAACTTTTCTGAAATTACTTGCAGATACCAAAATGACGAAGATGAAACAAGTTCGGGATAATTCGATATTACTAAATCATACTATGTTCAAGTATTACTTCGTCGATAAGTGGATTATATTAATGATAAATTTGTTCACTTCACGCTCACCCTTACGCCGAAAGGCAGAAATTCTAGAGCTGTCGCTGGAAATTTCATTGCCGGATAATAAAACCTTTAGCGGTTTCGCGCGACACGTAAAACGGCGTACATATAAGATCGTGGCACTTGAAAATTTGGCCGTAAATGACGAATTCCAATGAGAGCTAGAAAATACGAGGATCAGTGGAATATCTAGTCCCGCGGGGTGTCCTAAAACATCGGTTAAAAGGGCTACGGGGCCGTAGGTGAAAACGAGAGAGAGACCGAAAACCGAAATCGTCTAAACTTCCGGAGCTGGGCTCGAACGGGCGTCTGCGAGGGGACGTGTAACTGCGTATGTGGCATAACGTGCCCGCCATAGCACCAGGTAATACCTGCGGTTGGCCGTAAAGGGAGTTCACAAACGACTTGCGCGCTTTTCCTCTCGCTACATTTTCCCTACCGCGGTACCAACGACCGCGCTCACGGAATGCGCGAGTTCGCGTTAGGAAGTGCCGGGCGAACAAGCATAGGCACGCTATGTGTAGGGGCATTACTATGTGCCGTTTTTCGCCTCCGATTTCTCGCGACTGATCCTCAGTCTGCGCAGAATTGTTCGCAAAATTCCCCGCGCGAAACGCGTTACTGAGCACACATCGTTGCCCTAATTTTCGCGAGACTTAATTTGCAGAGATGCACACCCCACCCTCCAGCTGAAGGATTAACGCGATTATATTCGGATAAAGTACGGCTAAATTTTAACATCAGAGAAATACTTAAACCTGCAATTGTACAATGTAATTTATTTTTACTTCCAAGTGCTTTTGCGTTTCTTAACGGAAATATGCGCATTATACTTTAACAACATTATATTTTAAACAAATAACAAATTAGATCCTGACGAAAATATTTAATTCGAAAAACGAACAGGACAGAATTTAGACGTGATTAAACTGCCTTAGATTTAAATTACATATTTCAATTTAAGTATTTTCAGCGCGTGTCTTATCTTTATCAGGCCGTTACAAAGTGACAATTTGATAGTAAGAACACTGATAGTAGAGGATAAAGTTCAGAATCGGTATAAAACGAAAACGGCTTTTGAAGCGCGACGAACGTTTACGAGATGGAAAATGACTTTTGCATTTATAGCCGTTTATATTTTATAATAATCTTGAACTTTGATGACCGTCAGTGGCATGAAACGGAAAACTAGATTATACTATCAGTACGTGCCAATCCGCTCACCCGAGGTTTCATACAAATGCGATTTTCAACTGTGAGTCTTTAAGTAAATTTATCGAGGACGCATGGGTAAATATGCGACTATTCTGTTTTTCCATTTTTATATGAGGATTACCGTCAAGTAGTTTACCATTGGGCGAATGTTTGCTTGCCACTCTGCGGTCGATAGAATACTAAAGTCCTTTACAAGATTAGTATTTGCTCTGCAACTGGATTGGAACTAACAAGCCGGGAAACGTGAAAATATATAAAGCCAACTGAATTTGAATTAATAAATTGATCAATTCACGCAATGCATTTGTTTTATTACATTGTACGAGAGTAAAAAAAAATTTCAAATTTTAAAAATTATAACGCGGCTTTTTTACCAATTTTTTTTTTTCTTTTTTTTTTATAATATCAATAATTGTAGGTTTCCATTTCTCGTTGATTATTATTTTCACATATTTATCGTCGCGTTAAATCTTAGGATTTTCCCGGTTACTTTGCATTTAATGAAACCGTTGTACCACGACGAGAAAGAAATAATTCGCGGATCAACCTGCGTGTATGTACATGGGCTCTCAAGAGCGGAGGGATTTCGATTTGTTTCAGGGGAAAATCACCCTAAACAGTTCGCAGCACATCACGTCTCTATATAATAACGGGTCGTGGAAACTCATACGCGTCACCGCTTGGTAAGCCTGCAATCTACGAGGGTAGATCCCTCATACATTTTCCAAGGATCTTTACGGGTCTCGGCACCCTGCGCCATGTGTACTTTAATTAGCTCGAGGTTCCACGTCTCGTTTGGCTTGACGGTACCTTACAGCCTTCCGGCGGCCGATTCTAACGAACATTTGCGAAATTGTCTCACGCGCCCGGGCGGCAGGCCTTATTTGCCCTGAACTTTGGCAGATCCCGAGCCAAAAGTTAGTCGAAATCGAAGTTCCGCGGCGAGGTGACAGCGCCACGCTATCTGAAATCTTAATGGAAGTGACGACACGGTGATTACTCCGCCGTCGATGAGACTTTATCGCTCGGGATGTGTTACTGTCGAATATTTGATTTAGGAATGACCGACAACCTGCCACCTTTCACCGTAATTGGATCGTAACATGAAACAGGCATCCACATGATGCGATGAAATTGGAATCTGCTTTGTTTTTATCGGTAATACACGATATGGACACATTTTCATTAACGTCGAGAAAGCTCGCATGCCTTATTTGTAATTACGATTATTAATGAATGGCTGGAACCTGCCTGTCCACTTTGTTTCTTTTAAAGAAATAGTTTCGAACAAGTAATAAAGCATTACAGATGCGAAAAGAAGGAAAGAGAGAGTACGCACCTTCGGACAGCTGATAAAAAAAAACTCGTTTAATGTTTTATATATCGTTTTTCTACGACAGAAAAAAAACTAATACTATTATGGACGAGAATACATCATGTTTCAAAGTTACTCAGCGGTAACATTTTTTTCAATGCAAAGTCGAAATAAAAGAGCTATTAAAATGGATAATTGTAAAATCGAAATTAGGTCGTACAGCGAAATTACAATCGTCCTGTAATTACCTATTTTAATTATGGATATTATTCAAAAATGACTTCAGGTTTAAAGGATATCGCTCTGAATTAATTTCACATTAAATAATAGAAGAAAAAAAAAATACATAAAAAGGAGGGAAACCTATTACACTATACCATCAATTATCGTTTATCGATTACAATTTTTTAACTGTATTTTTTCAATTTGTACTTGCGAAATAATTAGAGGCAATTATTTATATTATATATATTACTCGCGAAAAAAAAAGAAACCAATAAAAGTAATATTATTTATTAAACTATTAATTAATCCTTGAAATAAAAATGTTTCAAAATCATAAGATTACTTAACGTTGGCGTGATCAACTCAATTTAATCGTCCTGAACATTTTTTTTTATTTTTAAAGTCATCGTCGTTACGAACAGTTATTGAAGATCTAAACATTATTCGAGCATGCTTTCTAAGTTCTTTCGTATTAAGAGAGCTAACAATAAGACTGTCGCTAACTCGGGACGATTTCAAAGGGCACGTGTACACGTGATTGACGCGTGCTTCGAAGGCGCAAGTAAACCCGCGGAAACTAGTTGTCATAAACGTGCAACGGTACCCGTTGGAAAAGCAAAGAAAAAAAAAAAAAAGGAGTGGATAAACAGTCATCGATGGAAGGAGAAGGAATAAAAAAAAGAACCGCGATGCTTCTTGGCGCTATAGATCACGTCGTAAACGTTAAGCGCGTGTGAGAAAGCCGGAGGCCTTGCGGAGATAACTCTACGCCGTTCGCACATCGTTCAGCGAGCACGTCTCTCACGCGAGGAGGAATTCCTCATTATCGGTATCAGTTGCCGCCGTCGTCGCTGTGCGTGCGAGTTACCAGTTCCTAAACGTGTGCCGGGCGCCGGCTCTCGCGCGTCTTTCTCTATCTCTCTCTCTCCCCTTGTCTCTCTTTCTCGTTCGAGTGCGTGATTCGACGCGACGTGAATCAGGGCCTGCAGCACGCGTGTTTCTATGTGCGACACGACGACATGACGACCGAACACGAACACGGGGACGAGCCGCGGATGCGATCGCGCAGGACGAAGAGCGTTACGAGAGCGGAGGAGATTCAGCACGCGGAGCAGAAGGTCCGCAGATCGCAGCCCGATAAGCCGTAAGTACGCACTGTCACCGATCGTTTCCGCGTTACGGAACCGCGGAGAGTCGAGTCGCCTCCTCCACGTTGTACCGTACGTACGTCGCCTCGCGGACGTCCGACCGCCGCGACGACGAGCACGACCGCGCTATCGGCGAGGCGTGAACCCGCCGCCACGGCGGTTGACATCGACAGCGGGATCGTGGCACTGCTTTTGGGGACAACGGTGACGGTAACGAGGAAACGTTTCGCCAAGTACGCGGCGACGCGAAAATTTTCGTCAGGCCTCGGGTAACGCACGACGTAACAAACGCGTTTCGTTTAACGTGCGCATGCCCGCTCGCGTCGTATCTAGTGAGATGGTACGAGAGGGGATATCCCCATTCTTAGAGAGGCTCGTCTCGTCTTTCTCTGTTCTACGTTCTACATCGCGCTCCTGTACTGTAATCGATGCCGGAGGTCAGCCGCCCGGCGTGGCGTTCTGCGTGCGGCGCGCTCGGTCGAGCCTACAGCTCGTTTCACAGAACTGGAGGCATACCGTGCTGATTGCAAAATAATGAACACTGAACATGCACGCCATCGATAGAAAAAAAAAAAAGAAAAAATCTCGTATACAAAAAAAAAGCTAACCGCGAAATTATTTCTTTCTCGTGATTTTTGTTTCCCTGGAGTCACGGTTTTATTCACGTTCGGCAATACAGATCGTATAGTTGCACCGGAACCTATATTGGATATGATATCAAATACTCTATTTTTTTATATCTAAAAATACTTGTAGTATGTCTGAATCTCTATCAGTTGATGCAACAGAGTAGACAAGCAGAGTTGCATAATGAAAAAATACTTTACTGCGATTCGTGATGTAAGATTATTACGTCAATATAACGTCGTTGCACATGTTACTTAACGCGAAATTGAAATGCCTCAAGGCAATGTTTGTAAAAAAAGAACGGTATTTTATTCCAATAAACTTAATTGCGAGAAAAACATTGACATAAAACCGTGTTTGAATATTATACACTTTTACGTAACAGAGGTTGAGTTTTTATTTTTTAGATAATGTCACCGCGTAGCATCATTTATTACAAACATTGAATTTTAATTTCAGTATAAAGCACGGAGCGAATAACGTTGAATAATATAGGTCAGAGTATTCCAGGATTCTTGAATGAATTTTATAAAATAATATTTTTATGTAATAATTTTTATGTAAAAAGAAAAAGAATATATATGTTAATGCGAGTATGTATAAATTATACATATACTCAGAACGTAATAAACCGTCCAGTGTATAATAACGTTCTGCTTTTGTTGCAATCTCGAATTTGTAATAACGTTATTAACCTTTGTTTTATGCAATACCACATTATACAAAATCGCATGTTACATATTGCGTACATATCGCGTTACTCTTGTACACTCGTGTGTTACACGCGAATGTCGGTTAACTGCGACTTCGCAAGTAATGATTGTTCATCAATCAATATTGACCCTTTCCCCTCCCCCCCCCTCCTCGGGTGCCGCAAGAAATAGCGTTGCATTGAAATTATGACAGCTTGTTGAATCCACGGTGTAAAATTAGATATCTATATCGAGGAGTATCTATCATTTCTGGTACAAGCAATTGTTCCAAAGTTTTAGACACTTGCCCGACTGGACAAATCTCATTCGTCAAGCTGGGCTAAGTTTCTTCCCGATTGCGTATAATTAATGCACGCTCCTTGCTATTTCAGAGCTTCACGTCGAAACCATCTATTCTACTCTGTCGAAGTGTCTATCAACGAAGTCGAGGTAGACTTCGACTGTATTATGCTTGTAACTTCGAATGTAAATCAATCTTTAACGAGATCGCGCCATCAAATTAGAAGAACTTGGAAAGTGGAATAATTTGAGCGAAATGTACGAAAAGAACGGTCTTGTTAAAGTATCTAAAAATTTAGTTTCTGGTGTGTCAGAAGGTGGCTTCTCCTTGGATCATTAAAATAATTATGTAAGTCGCGAGATGATGACGTTGCGGAAAAAAGTATATTAAATTGTAACAATCAGTTTGAATTTTTTTTATAATTATTTTAATGACCTAATCAAATTATTTTTAGGTTTAATTAATTTTTTTTAGATACTTCGACAAAATCGTTTTTTCTGTACGCAAACTTCAATCTCGTGGGATACCCTGATCTAACTTTTATAACGTTTGTAAAAAAAGAATGATAAAAATTTTATTTTATATTATTCAGCGAAATGTAGCCAAGAGATTTAAAAGTTAATCAATCAAATGTGTTTTTCGCTTGGCGAGATAAAAAAAAGTCGTCATATCATGATTCTTAACATTAAGTGATAATATTCATCATTTTACGGATAAAATTCGACGTATAAATAATCAAGTACCGTACGTATATAAAGTTAAAAGTTATCTAGTTTAATAATAATTGACGCATGACGGATATTATTGAAGAATTAAATAGTCTTTGAAATTGATATCAAAAATTCTGTGGTAATAAATTAATTGAATAATTTTAATCAATCCATGTTTTATTCATTGCTTATTGTTTACTAATAATTTACTTGTCAGCTGAGTCTGTTACGAACGAGTAAAATATTTTTAACAGCTGCGTCATGGAAATCAACATAACTATTTTCCTCTTAAGAACCAATATTTTTATCAATTCCACGTTGTGGTGAAACATTTATTTTTAACAGGTAAAAATCAAACTTAAATATATATATATATATCTCGATAAAACGCAAATAAATAAAGTTATCTATAAAATATTTTACTGAAATAATATTGATAAAATGATCACCCGGCTATGTCGTAAAAAGCAACGCGAGTTTTATTTTTTTTCTCCCCGATCAAGTTCTAAAGTTTAATATTTCAAATATACATAAACACACGCGTATTATTTTTCTTTATGTTTAAAACCCAATATTTACTTTCCCTTGATAATTAATTTCATTATTGAGATTTAACGAGCACGTATCAAGTTACTGAAACTTGATATTTAATTTTAATTTTATTATAACGTAATTTTAATTATAAAAGTAATCTGATGTGCTAACGTTAATAATTTTATCAACACGGTTAACGATACTGGATTTAGATTCGCGGCTTTCCTCGTCAGGCAGATCACAAGAATCTAGGTCAAGGTTGCGGACAAGGGAACTTTCGATCACGCGAATGCATAAACAGATTTAAACGCTTCCGTGCGCCCCGGTGTGCGTAATTAACCTCCGGCTCGTACTGAGATTTAGCTTCAACTTCCCGGCAACATAGTCGTCACTCTTCAGTGGCTTCCGGAACTGCTGGCGTTCCGTACAGTGGAATGCATGGCAAAGTATGAAACGCCAGTCTTTCCGGTGCCGTTAATTAATATCTTCGGATACAACGCGCAAAATAACGCTGACGTTGAAAACACTTAATCTCTAAGCGTTACGTTTCCGCGCGTGTAAAACAATTTTTCAATATAATAATTTTTAAATATTATATATCTTCGGCGAACGAGTTTAGAGAAAAATATGTTCTGTATACCAGTTGGTATTATTTAATCTTGTTTTATTAATTACTGGTATTGAAAAAGAGTATATTATGTTATCGGGAAATTTCAAACTCACAAATTTAAGTAATAAAGTATCAAAATTATAATATATTATTACAACCTACGTATACATTATTTTAATATTGACTTCAACGAGAGATCTCATTATGAATGAGAAAAGAAAATTTCTCATGGAAAATAAAACTGTATTATATTGAAATTACTGTTACAAATCTAATGTTATTATTGAACTTGAAAAATATTGTGAATTTTATTATGTACCTACTTTTATTAGTCTCTTACGCGCGTGTGAAAAAGCTAGATAAAAGTTGATGCATGTGCGTGTGCGTATGTGTGGGGGCGTGCGCGCGCGCGCTTTCTTTCATATGCGTTTCGCTCATTGCGCTCAGTAAGAAACAGAAAAGAGGAAAAGACAGAGAGTAAAAACTACCCCTCCAACACGATATAATGACTTGCAAACAAGAGTTTCTCGTTCTCGAAAATGGCGAGTCTCTTTTGCCTTGCCGCGTCGCAGCTTCTTTTCCATCTTGGCGCGCATCTCCTTTATTCTTCCCGGCCCGCTCCTTATACCGGCGAATCCATCCTCGAACAAACGATCCTTATATTTACTCGCGGCGTGTTTGTCGAGCGCTTCTCTTGTTTTCACGAGTTTGCAATTAGACGCGCGATGGGTACGAGCCTGCAGCTGGGCAATATCGGATTCTCGTCGTCTTCTTTCCGCGCGCGAGCGACGGAGGTGCACCAGAGGCATAGCGCGAGAAAGACGAGGGACCGGTTGCTTTACAATGTATTTCCGGAATGCTCGAGATTGACTTCGGAGTTTCCGATCTCCCCCGCGCGTTCTCGATTTCGGCACCGGTAGTACCCGGGACGTGTTTGCTCACCTGATTCGACGGCTTCTCTCCGCGCGTCTTGCCGGTAAAGAGAATTGCCAAGTTCACCGATGCATTGTTTAACTGTATTGTAACGCTCACTCAGCGGAGCAACAATCGATTACCGCCAAAGACAAGATACAAATTGGGATCTTCCACCTTGCTGGTAAAGAGGATTAGCCAACTCAAATGCTACATCTGATGAGTTTGCACAAACTAGTTCGCGTGTACATAACCAGCGTATATATATATGTATATATCTACATATATCTTTTATGAAACGTTTTCGTAAGTTTACAAAAGAAACGAGCGTTACATTTGAATTAGAACGTTGAGAACTTTCCTGCGTGTCAAAATTCTTTGTGACAACGGAGCCGCGATGAAACTTTTGATAAACCGCTCTCTAACGATTAACGAGGCGTTGAGGCAAATCTCGCACCAAGATTTTAATTTACGTCGGGCCGTTGGCTACGTTATTATCGCGCGCACCGATACTAACTCCGGAGTCAGCTCTATGTGCGCCCCATATTCCGACCGGGTGGCGCGTTCTTTGGCAAAAAGCCCCTTAATAAACCCTGAAACCACGCGTTATCCCCGCGGCAGGCGGCAAATTTTCCGCCCTAACGTCGAGCGCGCGACGGTGAAATTTTTGCCTCCCGTACACCCTCCGCCGCTACCCTGCCCTCCGTCGCTACTTTTTTGCATTTCGTCGAGTTCGGCAAAAACTTTTAATCTCTCGCGAGCCCAGCACAGAGAACCGTCTCGAGTAACGCCTTCGAAACGGATGAGGATTAACGGTATTGTGCTGTCAATCCTGCAACCCTTTCCACCGAGAGCCCCTGCCTGCTACCACCGCGCAATTTTTATCGTTCTTTCTTTTTCCACTGTCTCCCGGCTCGTTTCCACGGTAAGATTGTAGGCGGCAACGGCGGATTTCGCACGCGAAATCAGGCGGAAGAACAATGGTGGCGATTACGCCGGCGGAAGGGACGGAACGAGTGTCCGGATTAGGACCGGTTGCGGTTTTTTTTTTCCTCTTTTCTTTTCTTTTTTTTTCCGTTTTTTTGCGGTAACTCGACATCGTCGGGCCGAAGCTCGTGTTCTGCTGAATCGCCGCGGAAGGTGACGCGCGGGATGATACCTTTTCAGATTTATATTTCACAAACTTTAACGCTATACTGTCCGAAATCATTTGATACGGTGAGAATAAAAAAATTAATCGACGAAACAAAGACTGCGCGAGCGTAACCTTGCGCTGTGCATATAATAAATTGTTGTTTACCATTATTTTACTTTAATTAAAAATACCTCGCGCGTGTCAGATATTGCGAATGTTTTCCGCAAATTATACGTAAACCGATATTTTTCGTTATCGTCGTGTTTTCACCTATACGGCATTGGAATTCGCAATTATATGGGTGTTGCTAGCACCGAGTCTAAAGAAACGCAATATAATCTAACCGCACCTGTGAGTCAAAGGTGACGAGAAGCTGCCCGTGTGGTTTCGCTAAGAGAGGATAAAAGAAAAAAATACTATATATAGCGGTCGTGCCACGACCGGCTTTAAATTAACTTCTTCAACGCTTATCTGACTTACACGAATTCCGTTTGCCATTTATGAGACACGTGAGAAAATTTTTATGAATCCCCAGAATGTACTACCAAGATCGAAAATGTTGGTGGAAGAAATCGTAATAAAGTGGTTTGTCAAGGGAGAAAAATAGCAACGCAAACAAAATGGAAGATAGGCGGGCAGATAAATAAAATAGACGGACAGATAGGTAGAAAGAATGAAAGACAGAGACGGCAAACTCGTAGCGTAAGGGCGATGCGAGCCGCGGTGAGAAATGAATTGAGAACCAGGTGAAATAAGAAGACGATAGGTAATCGATTCCGAGCCCTGGAAGTGCGAAAGAGGGAGGCGCGTAAGGCCGAGATGAATGAAAGCGAGGGAAGAAAAGCCTGCTTAAAGCATCGTTTAATTTCCCTTCATGAATCATTTAAAATATTCTCCTTCCAACGTCATTTCTTATTCTCTTTCGGCCCACCGATTCAGCAACCGGACGTTGTAGTAGGAAGACTCCCTCCCTCATTACACGGGTAATATATGTATATCCGTCTGTCGTTTAAATATTCACGAGGCCTTCCGGTGTCGGAAAGATTCCCGGGGAAAATACCATCCGGCAAAGGTCCGGTCCATGCGCAAGGTGCCATTCTTTCATTCACCCTCCCCATCGGATGTTTCTTATTCTCTAGCACGTCGTGCCTGTACTTGCGCGAACAACTCTTCGCCGTTTCTCTATGCAAGATCGGGAGAAAAAAAAAAAAAAGACCAAACGAACCAAGAGAGGAAAAAAGTAACGTGGCTGTTCTTGTCAGAGTGGTTCTCGAATAGAGTTAGAAACAAAAGACCAGCACCTTTATCTCTCGCGGTTTTGTCAATTTAGCTAACTGGTCAAATATACGCGAAATTTTAAGTGAAACGTATAATTTCAAGTAAATCGATACTTCGTACTGCATATTTTGGTATTGCGAAGATCGTATATTTTTATAATTGAAATTCTAAAATCTGCATTTAACAATTAAATAAACGGCGTTATATTCTTTGATCTGAATGGAGGAAAGCTAAACAATAGCTGTTAATTACATCGTGGTAAGAAAACAACGGGATTAATAATGTGAAAAATATCGTGATATCGTTTGCTGAGTGTTAATTTTGGTTGACGGTCCGTATATAATTTTCATATAAAACCGCGCGCAACGTGCTCGCTCTTATTTACAAACGTATAAGTTTCCCTCTAATTATTTTATAAAATACAATTTATTTTTATTAACAAATAAAGATATTACTACTTTGTACTTCTTTTTTAAATATCTGCTGTAAACATAGTTATTACGTTACAGAAAAATATGTAGATGAAATACGAGTGCTATCAAGGAATGCCAAACAAATCAACGAAATATGTTGCACGAAAGAAAAACGGTACTCACGTACGCAAACGCGATGGTTGTTACGTATAACGACAAAGCGATATTCTTTTAATCTTAGCGCACGATATTACGTTACAACGCCGGCAGGAAGATCACGTTAGCATTGAATATAAGTCCTCAATCTCGGTATAATTCATGCAACTCACTATGACACAGGACATTAGTCACCTGTGATATACGTTGAATAATTATTACGCAAATAGATATGCAGTCAGATACATCGTTATTATGCAGTATGAAGTATACATCGTTTGCGTATCAGTCTCAATAATGAGCAAATAATTAAATAAACCTGTACTACGTCAACGAGCAATGCTACGTTTTAATTTAAAAAAAAAAATGAAGCTAGTTACTGTGATAATATTATAGAATTTTCAGCTATCTAAAATGTATCCTTAATTTAATTTTGTATTCCACGTTGATTTTTCTTTGATACGGCAAATACGAGCACTTGCAGTTTAATTTGACCTGTTTGAGATATTCGTCGTTTCGTTCATAATTTTCCGATAAAGTTGTCTCGAAAAGTGACACAGAATTATTTGGAAAAACGTCGGTCGGATTGCGAAAATGCCGGTGATGGACAGTTGGGTATTGGCGCGAAAATTTATCTCGATTGAATTATGTTTCACGACCGCTACAGGACGCCCGAATAATTATTCGGAAACATCGTTCGCGTTTTCAACATTTCCCGATGTGAAAGAGCATTTCTCTCTTTATTTCATTTTGCATACCCATCATATGTCGATTATCCTCACCCCTCCTTCTTTCTCCACCGTTTGGTCTTATTTTAATGTCCACGGCAAACGAATTTTTTTTAATTTTTTATTTTTGTCATCCAGCAACTTCGCGGGTGTTAATTTTTTCATGCGTGGAAATAATAATCGTCACATTTTTTAATTAGAGTGACGGGAATCTCGATGAATTTTTTTTCTGCCTGCAGTCTTTTATTTTATTTTATTTTATATCTACTCACGAGCGCGGGGTCTGCATTATTCAATAGAACGTGGGTTTTGAATAAACACGATTTTTATTTTAAGAGCTGTAAATAATTTTATTTAAAAATCGTCAAGGTTTATCAATTATGATTTATGTTTGCGCGCTAGTTTTTTTTCTTTTTTATTTATTTTTCTATATATATTTTTAGACGAGAAACTTTAAATTTACATAATTAATGACACTCGCTCATACGTATCTATGAGAAATTTTTAGACGAAGAAATAAATGAGAAATTTCAGTGCTACTTCTAACGAAGTTTGCATCTAAAATGTAATTAATACGGGACGGTAATGATGTCAATGCGATGGTATTATCTAGGTGGAAAAATGACAGGAAGTAACTACCTTTTTTTTCTTTCTTTCTTTTTTTTTTTCAACAAAACTCGTAGTTGAAACTTTCATAAGTTAGAAATGAGACATAAGTGCTCTTATTTTTATAACGAAATCCTATTCACTTCTAAATATAACTAGTAGTAAAATTATTTTAATAAAGTCATTTATTTAAGTGTTTATCATGTCATAAGCGGATTCGAAGATAATAAACGGAGGTTCGTCAAACGGACAGTATTAAAATAACGTAGTCAATCGCCATTCGAGTGCGTCTGCGATCATAACTCAAAGTTCAATTAAATCCGCGGATCGGTTCGGAGTCACGTTCGCCGCCACATCGGCGGAGAAAAACGGGCGCTCATCGGACGTTACGAGCAAAAACTCGACGGCGAAGTTGGGCGCGCGATCGCGGTGTCGATGATCAAGGGACGCCACGGCGGGCGACTACGTGCCGAAAACTCGTCGCGTTAGCGCAAGTTTCGCTTAAGAGAAACTTTTTCCCGCAACCCGTAATATGTCCACTGCAAGAAAGCGGAAGCGATTTGCCTTGGAGGGACAAGAAAGTGGCGCGCTCTCAGAGAACGCGTCTCTCAGTTCCGGGTCCCGGAAGAGCAACGACAACTTAGTTGATCCCTTTTTGCTCCTCTACGGCCACGGTTTGTCAGAAAGTGGACTAAAGTATGATATTGCAACTTATCACAAGCGGATGCCGCTTGGACTTGGTCTAGAAAGTACCCACCAACAATCCCGATAAATCATCCGAGCGCGTGTCCCCAGCTACGAGCATGGTTTTCTCAACCTGACGAGATACGACATACGGCCCTAATCCATCAATGTGAAATATAATAATATTACCATTAACGAACGAAGGAGGATGAAAAAAAAAAGGAAAAAAAAAAAATAATGTCGATAGGTAAAGTTCGAGAGTACGCCTGAGGAACTTTGAAAAGTATTTCCAGCGGGACATCGATCAAGGTACATATGGCCGAAGTATTATAACGGGGTCATTTGTTTGAAATCGTACGGGAACGACGTGATATCGGATGACTTATTATTTCGCAGAACCAGGTGACCTAAGTCGAAAGACCGCGGGTGTATTCGCCAATAATATCTCTCGCATACTTAAGACGTCGCGACACTTTGGACACATCCAGTCTATCGTTCTCATGCATATGGAATTTCCAAGCGACATGTCTGCATCCTGTTCACTGCGCTGCTCTCCAATACCAGAAGCGCGAGAGATAGCTCTTCGTGAGCAAACCGCCGTTTCTATCGCGGCTCTATTAATTATCGCGATCTGCCATAAATTCTGAGTAATAGTTACGGCGTACAGGTCGAGAGGGTTTATTAGGGGTACTGTTGTGTGCGGGGCAGTGGGGAAACGCGCGACGATGCTGCTGAATACACGCAGAAACCGCGCCGACGAGGGTAGCTGTGGGTAATTACGACGGGGCAATATATAACGTTCGCATGTTACAATTTGTACGCAAAACCAACGGAATTCTTAACCGGACAAATTACATCGTCATCGCGCCGCGTAAAGTCGTCGTTACGATAATTTATAATAACAGAAAATTGTGGAATCAAGTAATGACTCATTATAAAAATTCATGCGACTCACCGGTCGATGCGCAGCAACGGAGTTGACGATACAGCGGGTGACTGTAACATAAAAGTAAAAGATATTATTGTAGACATGCTGAAAATATAAAACAACAAAGGTAGCGATTTTATGTAAAAAGGAATTGATTCTTACTTAAAAGTTGCTCCGTTGATGCAGGATACCCCCCGGGCCTGCTCCTCCTCCCAGATGGGACGTGACGAGCCATCCTTCCGCGCACTGGAAACTCGCGACCGTATTCCCGTAAATAGATAATTGTAAAAAAAAAAACGCGCGATAACTACCGGCACTCCCGAAACGTATCATTACTAATGTCGGCGGTAATATCTGTAACAGAAAAAGATAGAAAATGGAAATTAGTGACATGCTGTGAATCAAGCCAGTCTTAAGAAAAAAAATTCTATGTAAAGCTGAAGTGATTCTTACCTTCGAGTTGTTGCGTCGATGCCCGATGCCTATCCGAGGCCTCCTCCTCCTCTCAGGATGTCTAGAATGGGAAACGGTACCTCGGCTTCTCTTCACCTGAAACAGAAACGAGAACAACGATTATTAAATGACGATATTTTTTAGTGCGTCCTAACCGCGTGCTCGACCGGCAACCAGCGCGATCAAGGTTATCACGTAAATACCGCACGTGTTGTACGCCGTGACTGCTGCTCAATCGCCCGCTTATACGCGTCGTACAATGAGATTTATACAGAAATTTTTACTGTTTAATACGTCGCTCTGCTTGTTCGATCGGATTGCCCGGAGCTCGGCCCGAAGAGAATTTACACAGATTGTTCGACGAGCTAAGATAACCGCCCCGGTGATATACGTATGATACGTTAACGGGGATCAAACTTACTTTAAAGAGACAGGAACTATTCGCCCGTATTCTCCGTGTGAAGAGAAGGGTGGAAGATGCAATTCGTGCCGGGATACGTCTCCGTACATCGAATTAACACCTCACTTCCGGCGCGACCGCGTGCTCTTTTTCCTACGTGCTGCGTGGTCTACCTGTGCCGGATGAGTGAGGTGGGGGAAGTCACGTACGTGTGAGCGGTAGGCGGCTCGAGCTCACCGCTAGCCGCCTACCGCTCGTACTCCCACCACCTACCTCCCTCGCTACTTGGCCCCGCGCTCCCCTTGCACGTCTCACCCTTACGAAATTTAACGCGCTGTAAAAGAATTTATTTTACGTGGTGGATTTTAAAATCATTTTAATCATTTAGTTAATTATTTGCAATTTATTTTTCTGTTAACTTAAAGCAAAGTTTTTAGAAATTATATTTTAGAAAGAGAGATAGATCTCTGAAAATCAAACGTTACATTCCGTGTATCATTCTTAGATCGGAATACATGGTTACTGTCTTTTGATAGCCGTGCGGAGCGCGGTCTTGAATAAATCTCGGGGCATTTTGATGCTATATGATCTATTGAATGTCTACCGAATGTAAAGTAATGCCTGTCGAGAACACAAAGTGAAACGGAAGTAGTCGCACGCGATAATCTTACTGTGATCCTCTGTCATAAACTACATTTTGCTATTAGATCCATATGCAGAACGGATGAAATCGCAAATCTCATGGGTGTCTCTAAATTGCTCGAGCGTCAGTTATATAACGAGCATCTTTTATTGCGATAAAACTGACTCATATCATTTACCACGTCGTCACGTGTGAACTATACGTCAGTTCGTAAATTGATATAAGGACATGTATAACCGTGCGATATGAAAGCCCCTTTATTGTCCCATTCTCATCCCTATGACGTTCATACGTCTTTCTTCATAGCGTTCGCGCACAAGGAGCATTTTGTTAGTACGGGCGCCAGAACGAGAATATTCTCCTTAATACCTTCTTCCCCTTCATAGCTACTCGGCGCTTGGTCTATTATCGAATTTCCGTATAATAACGAGCTCGCTTTTCATAAAGAGATCGTAAAGAGGCGAATACAAAATATACATGAAGGGGCATTACTTATATAATTCAACTTTTGAGAAACTTAATAATTATTACGTAACGCAGTTTATAAAGTAACTGCGTTGAAAACTCATCGGCGACATCGCTATAATAATGAATAAATGTAAAAAAAAAAAAAAAAAAAAGAAGAAAGAAGAAATTATTCAAAGTTCTTTTATTTCTTTCGCAGATGTCATCGTCCGAGAGATAGTCTCTTTTCATGGAGCTCCGGCTTCGATAATTTCACGGGATTCGTCAACTGGGGCTTCTTATTACTGGGGATCGGTGGCATCCGGTTATTACTTGAAAATTTTATCAAGTGAGTATTTCAAATTGTCAATAATAATTTCTTAGCTAACAGACGTGACAGGCTTCGCTGGATCATAGTCTAATTCATGGATAATAAACGCTTTAATTGATATAAAATTGCAGTGCAATAATATCGACTAGTTAACCAACAGAAATTATGTAATACTTTTATCGGCATAATAATACTAAATTATCTGAAGTAAGACAAATATTTTTTACTTGCAAGATTAAATAAAGCATGAACAGCAATTAAAAATTTATTTTGTTAACAAAATTTATATTATATGTGACACGTACATGACTGGAAATGTTCACAGTCTTTAAATTCGACTCTGTCAAACCTAAATGACCGCGGATCGATCATTTCCTGCAAGATAAAAAAAAAAAAAAAAAAAAAAGAAAAAATATAGGAAGGTCTGACAGGTAATAGCGTCATCAAAAAGTTGTTACTGATCCACTGGGATTAAAAGAAGGTGTCTTTGCATGGGGTAGCGGTCAATAAAAATAGGGGCACAAAAGCTGATCATGTCTCTACCAGTTTGATGGATGTGCTATTATAGCGATTGACGGGATACGACAAAAGAAATCGATTGCCAATGAACTAACTGACGAAACTGAGTTTGTAACTGTTACTGCTTCAGCACAGTTATTCCCTGTACTTTGAAGATGACCGGAGAGGAGAGTAGTAAGTGGACGTTAGGTATTTAGTCCGCTTGTTAAACATTGTCTCATAGATGCAACATAGATTGTTAACCGGTGAGATTACATGGTGTTCCAGTGCGCTCGTATTTCATTGTAAACGCGCTACGAGCAGAAACGAAATTGAACTTTGACTTTTAGAAACCGTCTATCGCTGTTACAGCATGTTATTCGATATTAGATTCAATGAGATTTTTAGTAAAGAGAGAGAGAAGTAAGAAGAAAAAAAAAACGAAGTAGCACAGTAAAAAATTCAAAATACTGGAAGAAATATACGGATTATTAAGCTCGAAACGAGACGTCGCGGTTATGTATTTTTATTTAATAAGACGTCGCATAATATTGAATGTCTCATTTGTGAAATGAGCTACAGCGAGTCGCAGCAATCTCGCGAATAAAGTTAAATTGGACTATAAATTATTATGCCTGTATCGAGCGAGATAATCTACGCTCATCATTGTGATAATTTGATTTATTAAAGCGCCTGCGAAGATTTATGTACCTTTTCGCGCGAATCATTCGATTGACTTTTCTACGTCGCGGATCGTTACTTTCGCGACGCGCTGCCCGGTGAAAGGAAAGGGGGAAGTGCGAGTAATAGCAAATTAATTTATGGATGGCAGAGTGGAACGGAACTGACCATTCCTTGCTTTTTCCAATCAAATTAGCCGTTGTAATTCCATCGAATTAGCGACGGCCACGAACTAGCGCTCGCGTTCTCCTCTTTCGAACGACTAATTACTTAAACATTCTTTGTATTTGTTTCGTAAAACTGTACGTTTTGCACGGAATAAATAACGACGTACGTATCTAGATTTTGTACAGATAATAATTGATCCGCGCACGTGTAACGATTGTTCGATTAAACCTAGATCTATTACGTCGGGGTTAATAATTTTCTCATGCGTATCGACGCTATCGCGAGATGGGCGACGCTTTATCTTTGCAGGATATTGTTCTCGGAGGAGTAAGTTAGCTGCCTTCTTCTTCCGAGGACAAGGGAGAAGCGTAAGCGTTGTCCATGAATAATTTCAACGAGATTTTTATCGCTGTTGTAAACTCTCGGCCTCGCGTCCGGCCGCTCCCGGGGGCGCGTAACAGAAATTTATCACGCTCGTTAAGCGTGGAAAAACTTTCAAGCGAACTTTTGCGACGTAATTGCTCGAGGTGGCCCCGACACACTTCATACGAGCCCAAAACAGGCTGAGCTACGAACGATCGTAAGCGATTTTACTCCAAAAAACCTTAATTCGATTGATGCCTACGATTTTCCGATCGGGAGATTCGAAAATTTTAAATATATGATACAATAAAATAATGTAATATTTTGGGTAATTAATGTAAAATGTTTTTTTTTTTTTATTGTATATTGTACTGATAAAACGTTCTAATAAACTGAGCAGTTGATAAAACTGAAATTTCTTTTATCTTATTCTCGTGAGTCTTTATCGTGATAAGTAAAAATTTAGATACGTGGCTAGACAGATATCTTCAGAGTAATAAGTATCTAACAGATTAGCTAGACGTATTTCCGATTATAACAGATACGTATATAATGTATATACGGTCGCGTTTCAGCGCGTTTCGTATAATGTAACGTTCAATCGGCCGTAAAATTTCACGTACAATCGCTCGCCGCTTAATTAACTTATCGGCACTTCCGAATGAACACTTCGAAGAAAATCGTAACCATTTAATGCAGTCTGCGTTCCCGGCTGGTTCGTTTCAATCGGTAAAAAGACTTTTTCCAGACTTGCTTCGCGAAGAACAAGAGAGCAAGCGGCAGCCGAATCGCTCGGATGAGGCTGTCGACACGATTTTGCTGGGATCGAGATTAATCGATAAAACGAGGGTGGGAAAGAGAAAAGGGTAGATTGGGTGACTGAAAAAAAGCACGTCGGTAAGAAAACGGGTAGATGCCTCTCTGTGAAGTAAAAAAAAAAAAAAAAAAAAAAAAAAAGAAAAGGGCAGCGGGAGAGCTCAATTAATCGAACTCTCGACGAAAGACTCCCTTCGCTATCGATAAAAGTCCGCGAAGGTGGGCGAAGGAAGTTACTAAAGTTTTTCCCTCCCTGTCTCTCGTATCCACGTGGATTGTTCGAAAAGTTTCGCAGAGATTCGGCCGTGTAATCATAATTCATGCCACTTAGAAATACGAATGCGCGGCGTACTTTTGCCGATTGCTCTGTATTCATTTCTACGATCTATCATTCAGTGTAAGCGTCCGCCGTTTATTTAGATAAATCAAAAGAAATTTAAGTCAACTCGCGCCTACGCCCTCGAGTCCTTTTGACGAGAATCCATCTCGCCGCGTACCGGGTCAATTCGATATTTGAAACGAGTCTCCAGACCTTGCCATTAATTTCCAGAGAAGAGAAATCATCCTCGGCGTTCCTCGCAATCATAAAAGTGAAGAAGACGTCTCGTTCCGCGCGTTTTATTAATATTTAATGCGAATCGTTCGCGCGTTCACATTTTCATCCCGGCCCGTCCCATATTGGCGCCATAACTCTTCCAATCTGGACCTCCGCGCGCTCTCGCGCCCGTCGAGAGTCACCCTCCCCCAGGACCCGGCAGTTTCCCTCTCACCACGTTCGACGTGAAATTGGGGATTTTATCGTGACGCTGTATTAACGAACTCCGGCGGACGAAGAACGAACGTGGATTTAACGGGCGGATCAAGACGGCTATTCCCGCCGGGGAAGAAATTTAATATCGTTTCTGCTCACGTCTCGAAGCGATGAGTTTCGATAAGTGCGATATCCTCTTAACTTTCGAGCACTCGAAAAATGTTTTATGAGACTCATCCACTATGTGTACACGCGTGTCGAGGCCGGATCGGTTTAATCATCGGCATCGAACGATTTTACTCTTTTCATCTACGAACCTCTCCGTCTCGAAATAAATACTTAGAGCGCAAATGCATAGTCTTTATCCGAAACGTTAACGTACCTTTTATTCGCGGTCTCGCTATCAGGACGGTAGCGGCAATTCTAATTGCTTTTTTTAGACAACTTGAACGCGATATTTTGAATTTCCTACTTGACTTTAACAAATAATTTTAACAGACAAAATAAAATAATTAAAATCGATTAATTTTCCACCCAAGTGAAAATTAATTCCCACCGTTACCTAATTAGCTAGCCAATTCGTGGTTCATCTCGTAGCTGTCTAGCAAAACTCAGGCACTGAGCCAGAAAAGCTAGATATCTAAACGTTTTTCGCCGCGTAATCTACTGTTGCGATCTGATCTCACGCAACGCTCGACTGCCGAACTCGCCGGACCTACGGACCGCCGCGGTAGTGTGAGTACGCGCGTGTGTTTACATCGGCCGGCACCTTGCGCTCGAAGCTCGCAAGGTGCTGAACGCGCGGGTGGCGGGCGACGAGAACCGGTTTGCCCGACGAATTCGGCAGTCCAGCGATAGTTGCGTATGGTCAGCTCAACAACAGTAAACAAGCACGCGGCGAAAAAACGTCTAGACATCTATTTTGGTACACGGTCCACGCTGAACAGTGACTAGACGACCGATAGTAAACAGGTTTCGTTTTTCTTTTTTTAAATGCCAACTTCATTTTTTGAAGACGGTCACTAGTTAAGAAATATATTTAACCTGCGCGATCTAACCAAAATCAGATTAACTAGATAAATTTTTAATCGGGTATGGACTAATTAATTTTCTTCGTGCATTATTAATAACTGCATGCGGAAGGCGATCGACTGGTTTTGATTGACTTTGCCATTGCTATCAAAACTACGATTTTGCATTATTTATATTGAGCCGGTGCATTATTTATGCGCGTGCCGACATATGAGGAGGTATTTTCATAAATTATCACCGATCAGCTGTCATACAACGCGCCGTGCCGATTAATTATGAACAAGAATCATATTTTTTCCACGCTATTGTCCAATTACCGTGGCTGCGTCAACATGGCCGATAATGCTCTCGGCGGAGGAACTAGGTCGGCGATTGCGTCCCAATAAATATTGTCTATCTGAAACAGCCACGCTGACTTCGAATACTTTAATTACTTTGACCCATAAGCCTCGTTTATCATCGTTAGCGAACATGTACAACCCGAAGCCATTAGTGTACAACGCCACTTTTTTTCGGCTGATACACCCATCTCGTGTCCCGCGAGAAAATAATGTTCTCGATGGCTTAGATCGATACCATCGTAAATTGCGTTTTCAGGCTAATACAGCGATAAGACACGTTGAACGTATTTCTTTTTTTTTTTTTTCTTTCTTTTTTTTTTATGAACACGCGGCGGTAATAACAGTCATCGAATACATTTGTCCACTTCGAAATTAAACGGGAAAGTAAATTTCAGCCGCGCGTTACAAATTATCATACGTTACACAAATTATCTTCACTCGTTATAATTTCGACTTTATCGCATTGGTATTTATGAACGGAACGTATTAAATTTATGTAAATCCTATCTGCATACTCCGCGCAGCTTTTGTAATCAATACCGCTTTTTATAGTACGGGCAAACGTAACTTAATCGAATATCGTAGTTTAGCATATCCCATTTGTTTATTATGTTATCAGACGCGCGCCGGTTTCTGCATAACTCCGTTTGATTTACGTGCAGAAATTAATGATTCGTGTGCGCGCAGAAAGTGCCATTTTACGAAATTGCCAATAAATAATCTGACGCGATTTAGTCAGCGGACATCGTTTATAATATTTTCCGACGTGCGCCATCAAAATAAATCACAGATTCATATCAAGATCACAGTCAATCATGGCACAGACGTTTCCCGCATTTCCATCGAGTCCGACTTTCTAGGGAAATCGTTTTATTTCCCAGCATGAACTTCCGCTTTGCGTGGTGCGATGCGACAGTTATTATTTATCTCAGAACAAAGAACGCGGACCTGCCCCCTTTTATTTTCTTTTGTTCCTACCTTGAATCATCTCTGTAACAGAGATCTTACCAGAGACAGACTATAATAATGAAGCATTTGCTTCTTCAGTTTGTATCACGCTTATAGTATACCAGCCATGAAAAACTGAAGATTATAATGGAAAATGTGCCGCGTTTTATCTCATACAATATCCTTTATTCCTTGATTTTATTTCGCTCGTAATGCAACAAGATACAACTGCATAGTACAAATAAATCTATCAACGTTGATTTTATTTTGCGCGCATTTAATGCATTTCTATAAAGTGCGTATTTTTTTCTTTCCTTTTTAATATTTGTAATTTATTTCTTTTGACGCGTATCGTCTTCGTGTTATTAAAATTAATGTTGCGTTGGCTCCGTTGTTATATTATCTAATTACCGTTTATTGTAGTTATTAAATTACGGGTGTTAGTAAGAAATCTGTACTTTCAAGAAATTAATTAATTAAATAAAAATAAATGCGTCTTTTTATTTTATATTGCAGATATGGAATTAGAGTGGATCCTTGGGAATGGATTTTTTTTCTTATTGGCAAGGACGACGGCGGCGAAGAATATCCCTCATTATTACTGATTTTCTGTGAGTAAAACTGCCGATATATCACTTTACATTTATTTAAAGGAAACAGAACTGCCAATGTACGTGGCCTCGATTACAAAATGATCGACATTTATTATAAGACTTTTCGTCTTGTATAATATGTCGATACCAACAGAGAAGTATGTAAATCAGAACAATATTGATAACGTTATTCGCTATTTAATAGTGAGTACTGAGTTAATGGCACGCGTTTGTTAATTAATTTCTTAAATCAGTTTCCTAATTAATATATTGGTTTTACGAAATTTATTTTATATATATATATATTTTATTTTTCTTTTGATAATTTTAATAAACGTCGAAACTTTTCGTTTTAAATCATCGACAATGTCGCGCCTGATAAAATCCTAGCCAGTTACGTTTTACGACACAATGTTCTCAGCCTAGACTTTTGAAGTGGGTTGAAATTCAACGGGTCTCGCGTGAAACATAAATTTTAAGGCACGCAAGGCATCGTTAAATAGCGAACATATTCCTCGCGTATTGTCCCCTTAGAGCTGCATAGTGCTCTCGCTTGTTGCTCATCCGTGGCTGTGACGTCATAACTTACATACGTGCAACAGTCGTACGTGTGTAGTTTTAAATGCGGACCGCGCGCACAATGGTCGCGAATCGCCCAGTTGCGCACAAAGACGATGAAAAATTTTAAAATATTAATAACGCACAGAAGTAAAAAGAAATTGCGTAATTAAGATTGCGTTACAACGAAAATCTCTGTCTCTTACTGATTTAAAAATCGTTATTTCTTTTTTTTCAACGCAGTAAATAATTTAAATTTACAAATCGAATAATCTGAGAAAAAAAATATCTGATTTCGTACTAATATTCTTTTCACGAGAAAGCAACGGTTATAAAAATAACATTGTCCTCCTTCGATCTTTTATTGGATATGTTAAAGAATTTTTTAAATTTCTTTTTTTTTTTTCTATCCAAAAATAGTACTTTTGTTTTTTGATATCGTTTAATACCGTTTCAAAAAGGAAGCTTTCTATAATTTTACGCAGTTATTTTCCTAACAGTCTCAATCCCCTGTGCAGATTGAACTCAGGCGGCTTACGTCGACTAAGCCGCCATGGAGGGTTGCATCATTTACACATAAGGGAACGTAATGTTCATGGGAAACTACGGCTAATAGTTCCCATATTTTAGAATCTACGTCGAGCGCGGTCGCTACTTTGGGATGCTAAACTCGTTTCCTTTTTAGAGCTAACCTGTCCTTGTTTCTATCTACTTTCTCATAACGTTTTTCCCCTTATTTTCCACGATCTTTCATGCAATTGAATAATTTTATAAAAAGCGAAAGCGATATTATTCTTCGCTGTTGAAATCATTAATACATTAATATATTAAATCATCTATTTCGTATTTTATTTTTTATTTTCGCATTTTAATATAACAGATTAATGAAATTTAAATCGACTTAATTACAACCGAGTCTCTATCGCAGGTGTACGTAAAAAAAAAATAAAAAAAACTGCGCGATTATGTAGTTTCGCTTCAAATTTTTCGTGACGATTACGAACGACGGATGCGGATCACCTGCGTTTGTTCAAAGTAAAAATTCGAAATAAGAGGAGTTGATTAAATAACGACATCGGCGGCGGGCAACGCGCGAGAACGTAGAATAGAGGAATAAGAAAGAACCGGATAAATACATCAGTTCACTTTTCGCTCTTCGGGTTTTCGCCCCCGAGGGCTTACCCGGATGAGGAAATGGATCTTTCCGGGGTAACGTGTAACGCGGCCGTCCGCTCGGCGGTTTTCCGGAAGTTCCGGGACGGGAAGTTCTGGGGGGTTAACTTAAAGTTAACGGTAACTCAATGCTCGTACTCCTCACGCTGCATAACGAGTCCCGGACTAAATGTGAAAGGGTTACGCTGGACCAGCCCGCCATCGACCACCTAGCCAACCGCTATGATAGTTCGCCGTCGAAAGGGGTTGTTCTCATAACGTCTGCAACATTGTCGGCGCCGTAGTATATCTTACTATACTCTCTGTTCGCCGAGTGTTAAGACCGAATCCAGCGAGATTTGCATGCCGTGTCTGTGTGAATTTCGCACACCGAGCGTTAGAAACAACCACATCGCGGTGAAGCAATTAACGATGACCACTATGGCTGTCAATCCCCCTGTGCCACTCGCGTACAATGACATTCCGAGAAAGAATCCCTCATTGAATTACATATAACGCCCTTTCATCCTTCCCTAATTTATTATTTTATCGTAGACATATATTTTTCCTACGTAAATCGCGGTAATTCTACAATGTTATTCAGAAACTGCTATATTCGCGGCACGGATAATCCGCTTTCTTTCTCTTTTTTTTTATATATCTTCTATTTTAGGTTTCCTCTCTCCGGCTTTTCCTCTTTGTTAGTTTCTCTCTCTCTCTCTTATTATTATTTTTTTTTATTTTGTTGAGATAATTGGTTCATATGTTATTTCGCGCGGACAGTTTTAAACGGGTTTGCATTCAGCTTAATATCCAAAACAATTATCACTTTTTCCTCATCTCTTATCCGACCATCAAAATTACACAAACGCTGCAAATGTATTTCGCGAGAGGTGAAATTTTAAAAGGAAGCGCCGGCCGCCGAAATGAGAGAGAGCTCGCGCGATAGAGATCGCTTTCACGTTAATTTCGAAAGGCCAAGCTTCCCGGGGCCAAGTTTTCGCGCCGGGTGTGATGTTATACGTTTCGCCGTTCGCGCTGGTCATTAAAGCGCAGAATGGGAAACGGAGGAACGGGTCGTCGTATGAATTACTTAATCCGCGCACGAGCAGCACCGCGCGCAAGTAATCGAATCAAATGCGAGATTGCTCTCGCGAAATCCCTTCGCACGCATTCGCTATCTGTGCATCCCTCCCGTTTATTGCCTATACGCTCGGTCCGGCTAAACGTGGATTCACTATACAAGCGCGCATCGACCCGGAGCATTATAAACTTTAGTTTTTTTTTTCTTTTTTTTTTCTTTTTTTTTTTTGCTCCCTTCTTCACTTTGCTCTTCTGATTAGGGACCTAACGGCTTCATGTGTTATCATCTTTCCGCGTTTTCGTTCTCATTAAAAAAAAGCAGCGCAAATAGGAAAGAATCGATGTAGACGCATAATGTATCTTTAGCGCACGCATCGAATATTTCGCTGGAATTTATTTGAGATTAAAAGTTACCGACTTTGCATGCGTTACGAGGAATAAAAAGAAGAAAAAAAAAAAGGAAAGAAAATTCGTTAATTTACGATTTAACGAAGCGGCATCGAGCGAGCGTATTTTTTTTCAATAATTGAGAAAATTATATATATTTTTTTGAACGATATTGGAAGAGCGTTTTGAACGTCGGAGACGGAGGTGGATACAGTATGAAAAATTCAGTTTCTCAGAAATCGCAGAGAGACTGCGGACAGCGGAAAGTGGAAGAAACTCTGTAATTTCTTTACTCTCGAATGAGATTTCCTTTTGCAGAAATTTTAAAGTAAGAACTGGAGATTGCAGAGAGCGCGATTCGCGCGCGTCATTGGATTCGGACGTTAGTTAATTATATTAATTTCTTTCGGATAATTACAATTGAGTAATGTTAATGGTGTTAATGGTTTACTTACATTTGCGTTTTCCGGTTAGGTTAGGCTAGGTTATTTTCCGTCCTTCCTTCCTTCCTTCCTTCCTTCCTTCCCTCCTGTCCTTCGTGACGCTATTCCGGATTATCCTGACGTGTTGTAGCTCTGCTCTTTTTTTTATAATGTCTATCACTAATCACTGACGTTATCACTCGAGAGACAAACTGCCGAAAGAAGGACGGTGGATTATCGCGGCGATTTTTTACGATTCAGAAACAAGCGCGACGAACGATCATTTATTTTATAAATTTGCGCTCTCGATGTTCTTAGCGTTGCTCCGATGGAACTTCCGCGGGGTTTTCACTCGAGTCGTTCTTGATTGCAAAGTCCAAGTCTCTAGCACTTGCTCGAAACGGGACGACAGTCCCGGCCACGACGAAGAAGACGGGCGAAGCGCAGATCTGACGCTCTGGTAATGGCGGTCCCCGCACCCCGCTGAACGTCGCTGAAGAAGATGGCTCAAGAAACGCGTCGGTAATACTGGACGCGGCGCAATTCACGTCGGACGCGCCGTTCATTACGCTCGCGCGCGTAACCTCGCCGTTCCGAGGCACTTTTCGGAGCGCGAAACGAAGCACAGATCGACGAGTGGAATGATGTAAAAGTACAGGAAATGATCGTTCGCCCCCGAGGCGACGACGTCGACACGTATTTGTATGCGAAAGCTTCCTACCCGCGGTAAAAAAAATACGCGGAATTGGAGCGATTAGCGACGCCGTTCTCGCACCGGTGACTCAGCGACTAGACTGAAATGACCGTTAGATTTCGGTGGTTGGTACTTGGCGAGAAAGAGAAAACCGCGGAGAAAGCGAGACAGTCGATAGGCTCGATCATCGATTGGCCCGGCTCGATCATCGATTGGACGTCTGCTCCGTGCTCGTCTTGCTGCGACGAGAATCCGTGTCCGCGTGGATTCGCGGAAATGGTCCGCGACGCCTGGATTCTCGGAAATAATTCGCAACGGCTGGATTCTCGGAAATGATCGGTGACTCATGCCGGGCGCGAGCGCGTCGAGAAAAAGAAAGTCCGCCACGGCGTCGCCGAGCTCAGCTGGGCTACTGAAACAAAAAAAACCGTTGATTCTTTAGATCGCCAGTTCGGAAGACTTATTATGTTCGACTGTTTGCACGCGAAAAATCTAAAGGGGCGGTTAACCATCGTTTTCCACGCGTCACACTTGCCGAGAAACGAATCCACTATCACTTTCAAGCTTCCAGAAATCGTTGTCGTTATAAAACTCCTCTTCGAGCAAGCCCCGAAAATAATCTAACGATCCGAATATTTTACTCTTAACGTCAAATTTTCCAGACAGAATTTAAAAGATTAAAATAAAAATAAATATCCGAATTACCTACATATTTTTTTTCTTTCTTATCACCAGCTGCCGCGTCGAATTATCATGTGCAATTACAAACGACTGAGATTGCTAGATTGATCACTAAAGATTATTTAAAATAAAATAAAGCCGTCGGACATTAAAAACGTTATAAGATTTATTTTTTTTTCCTCTCCACGACGATAATAAGATTTCGAGGTAAAAGGCTTGGAAGACGTCATTCCGTGCCGCAACCGTTTCAGAATTGCATTTATAAATCTCTTCTATGCATCGCCTGAAGACGAAAACAGGGTAACGCCGGTTAAAGCTCGCGCAAGCCTCCGTTCGGCGGCGCGGACCCACTTCTGGATTAAGAAGGTATAAAGAAAGATAGAGTGGAAAAAGGACTTGTCGGCAACGAGGGTGAAAGGGGTGAGAGGTAGAAACCTCGAGGAGTGAAAAGAAAGAGCGAAGGAAAGGTTGCGTCATGTGTACGTATATCTATATACAAAGCCTACTAAAGTCGGAAAGACGGAGTATGAAAAGAGGCGATTTTCCGTCCACGGTTTACGTTACCTTTTTATTGCCAGTCAGTTGCGTAGCGACGCCGTCGCCACTAGGAGGCATCGTCGAGAACCTGAAATACGCGCGTCGAGTGCTAATTACGAATAATTATGAGTGCTAATTAAGGCCTTCCTTTGTCGCGACGGTGCAACGGCCACGCATCAACCTGCGATACATGCGCGCTTTTATGCTCGATATAAAACCGCCGTTAATGCCCCGAGATGTCGTGAAAATAATCGGTTTAAAGTTCACTAAAGGAACGTTTAAATGGAACGCGCTTTATAAATGATACGTTTGATATAATTACCGTTTTTCTTCTTTTTCCCTTTTTTTTTTCCCCCTTCCGTTTATAATTAAAGTACACATGATTTTTATAATCGTCTTACCGTCCTTAGATCGAATTTTCTTTTGCGCATGAATTTTTTATGCGACTCCCAACGACAAAGTACAGATAGGAGCTGAATTAATAAAGTGGAAATAATACAGACTTATTGAAAAAAAAAGTCTCGCGATAATTTTCGCGTTAACTTTAATTACTGTATTACCGAGGCGGGCCGAGGACGTTGCTAAATAAGACGCGCCGCTGCGCCTACCTGGCGTCCGGCGTTTATCAAACTTTCATGAAACGCGTCGAAAGAATGTCGCCAACTCGATGTCAGAATCTAATTAAGATCCTCCCCAGACGGGATTTGATCTCTCTTTCTCCCTCGTTCTCGCCGTCGCGGACGACGGGGGCTTTCGCGAACTGCGCCGTGTAACCGGGCATCTTCTCGTCCTGCGCGGCGATTCGCAGCCGCCCGAGACGCTTCGGGAAAGATAGAAGAGACTCGGTGGAAAAAAAAATTAGAAAAAAAAAGGAGGGGGGTAAAAGTCTTAATTAGCAGCTGAGATCAGAGATCGGCTCGAGGGTGGAAGGTCGATTACCTTCGAGCCGGCGCGCGCTATCATTGTCTGGTTCGCACTGACATTCGTATGCCCGTCTCTGTGCTCTTTCTCGTCTACTTTCATCTCCCTCTCTTTTCTCTCTCCCGTCGAGATCTCGGAAAAATTCCATCCCGTTAACGCGATGGTCTCGCCGTTATGTCGCAGATTACCGCAATCCGTTAAGACACCATCCCCGCTCCATGTGAAATGCATGTGCCGCGAAAGTACTTTTATTCGCTTACATTTTAGCTTTTGACGCGCAATCCACAGACGCGAGAAATATTTACCTCAACGTATCTTCTGCGAAAATATAAATTTGCTGTAATAGGATCGAGTTCGTAGTATCCTGCAGCGTTCTTGTTGTATATTTTACTTTTTTTTTTCTTTCTCTTCCTTTAATAAATACAAAAAAAAAGAAAAAAATTGAAACAATTTTTTGACGAGACAAAAATTCTCTTGATGGATCGATAAATGTTATGTTCACTCTCATGCTGGATCTTATGACGTACTGCACGGCAAATATTAAGAATAAACAAGCGGATTGCCAAACAGACCGAAATATTTCATCGATTTTTCAACGCTTCTCCGGCGTTTGTGCAATAAAATACACTCGGAAGTTCGCCGCGCAATATCGCTTGCAGCATCGGAATCGGGGCATTATTTTAAACGGCGATTGTTTGTCATTCGTAAATCTAACCCTGTCCGTCGCGAAGCAGACTCGTCGCGCGCGGAATGTTGTTTCCGGGGTGTTAAACGGAGTTCAAGAAGATCAAAGAAAAAATGCATACGTCCATGACGAAATTACACGACGCAATCGCCATGGCTCGGTTTGCTGTGCACGATTTGCCCGTGGACCATTAACCTCCCCCCGGTCTCTCGCTCTCCCTCCCTTTCCCCTCTCTCTCCTCGTTAAAACCATTTTTTTTTTTTTTCCCCTCGTATAATTTCTCTCGGATGAAGCGAGCTCTGAGAGCTTTCGCGATCATGCCCCGCGGTTGGTGTGAAAAACCGGGCGAATTTCCACGACGAAAAGGGTTCCATTAATATCTATTAGCGAGCCGTGCTCGACATCAGCTGGATTTATACATTCCCCGTCGTCCCTCCCACGTCATCCTTCCCCTGACTTCGAATATCTTTTTTTTTTTTTAAATCTTCTATTCGCCGTAGCATATCGCCGAAGAACAGTAAAAAGATACGTGCGAGCGGGCGGGAGAAAGTCGGAAAGGGATATATTGTGAAATATGAAACAGACATCGTTTGTTTTCATTAATTAACGTCAACGTTGGAGTGCCAGGCACCGAAACCGATACGTTTTCCGCTTTATCAATATTCCGACAGCGGTATAATCCCCCGGCATTCATCTACCCAGTTTTCACTTTCGCGTAAATATTCCATTACCTATTATCCTATTATGAGAAAGACGAGAGAAATTTTGTGTAATCCACGGCCGCCTTTCGAGCTCTATCGTCGTAGATCGCAGGGGGGTTTTTTTTACGCATTACCCTTGGAAAAAAAGGCACGAAGTCAAGTCTCGTCAAAAGTTTGCCCAAACAGCTTTTTTATAACGCAGAGTATTTCGAGTCGGAAGGGGACAGCTTAACCACGGTTTAATTTGATTAACGTTTTAATTTCATGGATTTATTACGGTATGTAATATTATATGAAATTTTATTTGTTGGAAAACAAATTTACCGATACCACAAATATTATTAAACGAGAAAGTATATGTTGTATTCGTTTGCTCACGTGGCATTTAAAAAAATTTACATGTAACTTGTACTTTAATTTTCTTTTCTCATTTTTTCGTTGGTTTTTTTTTTTTTTTTAATCTGTGTATTGCAAGAATTATATATATATAAGTATAAAAACGCGATCGAAGTATTTTCATTTGCGTTTTATTCAAGACTGAGCTAAAGGGAACGTTTTCGCCGCTTTATTTCAATCCTCTTATCAAAGCGGCTGTGCTTCTAATTTCCCGGACGCTTTTATGTACTTTGAACGATGCGCTTAATTTACCGAATAAACGCATCCCCGTTTTTCTCCCGCACGGCCACGCTCGTAATTTGTTAAAAAAAAAAGAAAGAAGAAAAAAAAAAAAGAAACGGCCCTACGAATCACCCTTGTCGAGGCCAAAAAGCAGCAGTGACTCATGAAGCGAATTCGAATTCAAAGGGTTCCTAATTAGTCTGCGCGAGCGTGCTGTAACAATCGTCGGTTATCATTCGACTATCGCGGAAAAACAGGCCAGTTCTAGCTTCTTTGTTTTACACCGCACATTCGAATAAAATAAAAAACAAAATAAAAAAAAGATATATATATGAAATTTATAGAAAAAAAATTTATAGTACAATAGACTATTAAAAATTATCTTTACAAAAACGGTGAAACAAAATTGCCAAATACAAACGTGATACGAAAAATTCGTTTGAAATTTTTGTGGTCAGTAAAGCAGAGATCAGACGTTTTTTTAGCTATTTTTTTTGTAATAATGATTTTACATATATAACTATTGGACTTACCTCTTGGACTGGTTGCTTCGATGTCGTTCGATGCCTCCCAGAGCCACCCGCCTTCCTTCTCGCAGCTTTCGTTGTTCAGCCGCTTTTTCCTCCTGCCCATCCTTCGTTGTCGCACCCTCACACATTCGCGAATATGTCGTTAACTGCGATCAACCATGCACTATTCGTCGCAGACATCGTCCGGCACTTATCGTCGCTCTCAAAATCCACTCGCAATCCTGCAAAAAAAACAATACTCTGATTAATAATCGCACCGTGGCTTTTCGAAAATGTATCTTAATTACGCGAATTAACTCACGTTTCGTGTCGACGTGTCGGGTTTCAACGAAACAATATAGACGATTAAAATGCTGCCAACATTGTTCCCGCTATCTCGCGACATCGCAGTCTAGCATACGTCAAAAAAAAAAAAAAAAAAATGCCGTTGGTAGTGCTCAAAATTATTCATCGGTTTAATCGAAAGTTGGTACGAGTCAAAGTTAAAGTGTCTTTCCGAGATCAGTTCGGCAGGCAATTAATTCAGTCAGCGCGATTATTTGAGCGGGTCTGTAATCACGGTGGTTTCCGCACGCAGAGAATCGCGTAGAACGACTGCATCGAGGGCACTCGGGGCTCGCCAGCTTGCCGCGAACGCGAAAGGTTACGAGCGGCGGTGAGAGAGGCCTCCGCGCGGCCAAAACTCGGCGACTTTATTTACAATACCGAGCGCCCAAAGACCGAGCGCACTGGCGCCGGGTTGTTTCAACGACAACGGTGACAACAACGCGCGGTAAATATTTCGGTGCACCTGAATATTATTTTGACGCGTGGACCGGCCATCGCGTACACTCGGCGTATCTCTCCACTTCGAAACCGGCCACTATAGCCGGCGGCATTAATAACGTCGCTCGTTCGGTGTAATGAAGATGTCACTAGGCGAGCCGCGAAATCACCGCCGACAACTACCAATCTCGCGGACAAGTAACGACATCTCAGGCGTCGCGGGGACGTTTGCGGCTAGTCTCGGCGCTAATGAACCGCGGAATGGCTGCCGTGCGCGTCGGAATGTTTGCCCCGGGACGAAGACGCCGGAAGGTACGCCGTGCGATTCAGGGTCACAGGCGGCGATTTGTACGGGTTGTAAGTGCCGCGCGGTTTTTATCTCGAGCACCATACTTCGGGATTATATTTTATATCGGTCGCGTACTCGCGAGTGTGTGCGGGAACAATGATGGAAACTGCGACAAAGATCAGCGGGAGAGGAAGGAAAGGAGGAACGACAGTGGCAGGTGTGAGGTTGGTAATGTATTTTACATTTACCAAGTGTCTAATTTCGTTCGAAAAATAGAGAATCAATCTCGAGCTTCTTAGTGCAATATTGTGAGTTTTAAAGAAAATTTTTAAGTAGTATTTTTCTGTAATTATCGTAAGAGGATGTCGCAGGTGATAAGAAAACACATTTGTATACACGAGAGTAAAGGATGTACACTGATAAAAATACTATATGTTTGCTGCGACGACGGCGGCTAGCGTACGTTACCTCAGCGTGGTGTGCGTAGACTCTCACACGAAGCGCGTGGGTGAATGTGCCGCGGAGCGCCGGCCGCCTAAATCTAAGGAGACTACGCGCCCCACTCCCCCGCTATATTTTCTCCCACCCTTTTCCGCGACCAAACCCCATATCAGTCTCTCAGTGTACACTAAAAAGTAGATACGAGTCTCAAACGAAGCGCCGTAATATGTATGTACATATTTTATTATTTTTTTATTTTTTTTGCTAGCAATTTTTTTTTTTTTTTTATTTTCGTAATGCATTTATTATCACGGTATAATATAGCAGCGAAATGTATTGACACCGATGTAAATTTCCACGCAATGCGTGTGCGTGGACAGCAAGTAAACGGGTTTGATAATCCTCTTGTGTAACATTTGTTGCCGTATATCAAATTAACGCAGAAATTCGTCGGGAAACGTGAAAACGTTTATTGAGCTGTAAAGTGATAATGGCGTCATATCGAGGTGTATCGCAAAATAGTAAAGTTTCGAATGAGCCTCCCCGTCAGTCGTGCAATTGATTAAAAGGACACAAAAGCTGCACTTGATTTATCGCGACCCGTGATGCATGATAGCGCGATACGTTTGCAATTAATTTTGCATCTCGTTTTACGGTGAACTCTCGCCTAGCGCATTGAAATGTTTCATTAGGGTAAGAATTCAATCAATCGCGAGAATGACTGGCTTTTCCAACGGAATGGCAAAGAAGGAAAAGGGGGTTTGCACGACACAGATATTACTTTTGAGCCTTTAATTGTGACTAATGCATTCTTAATTGCCTGATTTGCATTTCGCACGCGTTAGTGCGCAGCTTCTTTTCTTTGTTAACTAAAATTAATTTGCGATTAGCACACCAGCGCTCGCGAAGACGTTAGCGTACTTAATAACAGGTATGGAGGCAAAAGCACTCGCGTACGGATACTATTGTAACATATGATACTTGCGTGTAGCTGTACACGACTTAATTATGCAGGTTATTACGTCTTATTAAAATCTATATTTTAATATAATCCCAGCACTTCTTAATGTGCTCACATCGTTTATGATATAAAACTAACTGAATTATTTTTGCAACCTAAATTTGCAAGAACGAGAAACGTTTAAAGCGTTTGTAATTTATTCATTCCTGAAAATTATTGAATATGAAACAGATCTGTTTTTTTTTTTCTTTTTTTTAACGAAAAATATTAGCGTTTTTTTTTTTGCGCGTTGCTTGAAAAATAATAATCGTAACTACGGAGTTACAGCGGTATATTAATGTATTTTCTCTGCGCCTTGAAAGAATTCGATTATCTTAGAAACGCAGAAACCAATGTTTTCATTAAGTTGTCATAACTTGTGCTATCAAAATCTTTGATACCGCCGCCAAATACATTTCCGGATTTCTTCGCGCGGATCTTCTCAACGCGAAATGCTCCCGCGCGGTTCCCAATTCCGCGAGTTTGCCTATCATCCGGTTGCATCTCTTAAACTTATTTAAGTTCCACCCATATTTTATCCCGGAGCGGACGATACTTCGAAGAATACGACGAGCCACTCTCGCGGTGAAATCTTACCGGCTACAGCGACCGCTATCGTATGGCCCATCCATGCCGAAAACCCACCGTCGTAATCTTTGAAAACGTCCGAGAGCGTTCTCGATTCCGGGAACGATTGCGGAAAACGATAAGAAGAATGACATAAAATAAAAGAGACATTTTGTATTTCGTCAAACCCCCGCTGTTAGGATCGATATCCGAATAATCCTACTCGAGCATAATTTCGTATACGATGCGAATCTGATTTTAATATCGAAGCTAGGCTCTTCACCTGCAAGTGTGAAGTGTGTAATCAAAAATCGTCTTCGTAGTTACTGTGATCTATTAATACATATTTATTATTATTAATTTTTTCTTCTATTATAAATCTTTCATATAGATAAATTAAAAATTATTTTGTTTTCCTTCTATTCTATTTTCATCACCTGATTTTCAATTTAATTTGTGTGGATACGCATCAAGACACGTTTTAATAATTTGTAAAAATAATTGAATATTAATTGAATATTAAACATTTTCTAAATTTGATAAACCAATAGAGAATTAAATTTTTTGAAACAATTAAAAGAAGAAAGAAAAATTAATGAATTTAGAAATTGCTTTATCCAACTTTTAAAAATTATTAATTAAAAATATGTTTCCATTATTTCGTCAATTTAAATCACAGCGGCACAATTTATAAATTGCATTTTAGAACTTGTGCATTTTCTTTATAGCAGCTCGGGGGCAATAATAAAAGACGATTCTGTGCGATAAAAATTTAGATAAATAAATGATTACGCACTGTGCATTTCGTTCTCGTTCCCCAGAATTGGGACCGAGGACGATATTGTTTTCCACGAGCTCCGGGTGCGCGTACGCGGCGCCCAATCGTACTTCCGCTTTATATCGAGTGCTATTTTGGATGATTTATCGACGAGACGCTTTCGTCGCTGCTAGCTCGATATCGGCTCTTCCCCCTTTTTTTTTTTTTTTTTTTTTTTTTATGTCCTTCCTACCGAACGCATCGAGAGCGACGCTCTCGATCACCGGCAGCGTTTATCCTCGCTGCGCAGCCTTCGCCACATTCACCTCTCTTCCCTCTTTTCTCTTTCTCTCTCCGCTCTTCTCTCGCTCTATATCGTCACTCTATATCTCCGAGTGACAAGCCCTTGCCACTTCCTCTTTTCAACTCTTTCCCCCCCCCCTCCCTCGGCCCAGGGCTGGTTGACTGCACATTTCGATGTTTGGCCGGTTTTAAAAAGCGAGAAGGGAAAGGTAAGCGCGAGGAGAAGGGAACGGGAGCGAGAGAACAGAAGGGAACGACAAATTCCGCGAAGGGAATGCAACGTAAAAGCTGTATGATCGATAACCGACCCCTTTCGTTTTATTTGTTTTGCAGATTCTACCGTGCCGGTGGGCCTTTGTCTGCTGATCGAGAAAGGACTGTCTGTGGTGAGTGAATTTTTCTTCCAAATATTTTGATATACATATGTATAAGGGTCGTGCGAGCGGAAAGTGAGCAAATCCAATATCCGGGTAATCGACTGAACGATAGTCGCGCGATACCGCGGCTCGTTCGACAAGGGAGGCGTTACATTGTAATTTATCGCCCTTAATAGCGCCGATGCTTTTGCATTGTATCGATTGGAAATAAAAAAAAAAAGAAAAAAAAAAAAAATATATATATATAGGTATATATATCGACGAGACGGCATCAGTAACAGCTTTGTGAAATTTTGCGTGTGATTAATTTATTTATCCTCTTTGCGTACTGGCTAAACACTGTAATTACTTGCAGATTTTTTAATCCGTACTGATATTGTGCTTTATTCAAGTCAACGCACGTATAAATGGTATTTGCAAATGATCATGAAAAAAAGTAGTATTGAAAAACGAAACGGTGTATTTCAAAGAAAATATTACTTGCTGTTATCATCCATATTATTATTGTATACCTTCGATTATTTAATTTAATACATGCTTTTAAATGTTTAATTTTAATTAATGTTTCTATATTTATGAGATTTTTTTAAATATACATACATTTAGCGACGCGAGTCATATTTTATTCGACAGACTTCAAAATTAGAAAAAAATGAAAAAAAAAAGCTTGAGTAATAAGTAACCAATTGCTCACTGTTAAATTCGTTTACGTTCTTTTGGAAAGAAACGCGTTCAAGTGTTATATGAAATCCTAGATAATCAAGAGCGAGAAAGAGAATTCTTGATGTGAACAGAAATTATCTGCGCTTTTCCGTGCGCTTTTTCTTGTAACACCTACTGCGAGCGTCGAAGAGCAACCAAAAAATAAAGGGAAGGACAACGTCAAAGAGAAATAAACACGAGAAACTGAGAGATACATTGCACGCTTTTCACTTCCGACTAGCGATCTCTTTTTCTTTTTTTTTTTCTTTTTTTTTTTTTTATAGAGAAACGGCAGAACGAAATAATAATGATATGGGGAGCTCGCGCGCGACAAGTAACTTTCTACAACTTTCAGTGAAAAGTACTGGAACACTATCAGGGGAGACATTTATTGCATTTTACCCTTCCTCGAACTCCCTCTCTCTGTTGGTGAACTGTCGATGAACTGTCGAGTCCACCCTCTGTGAAATATTCTGAAACATTGCTGCTCGCGACAATGAAAAAAGTAAATATCTTGTCTCAAAAAACTGTTCTAATCCGGGACGATAAAGAATATGTTCGTCACGTTACGTCTATTTATTCGATTACATAATTAGAATTTTTCTATTAATTGTCCTACTTTTTTTTTCTAAGTTAGATAAAGAGTACTGGAAAAAAAAATACTATGTAACATTTGAGGCGTAGTAAAATTCTAGATTACAACGTTTCCCGTTAAAGATAGATGGAACTTTGAAACGATGTCCTTTCAGAGTTAATTACGCCATCAAGCATTGCGTTCCGGTACTAATGTTTCTTTTTTCTATCTCTTTTTTTTTTTTTTTTTTACTATCCTTTGTACGATCGTCGTAATGTCGAAGAATATTGCTTAAAGTCAGTATAGCACAGATCATTGGTCATAGCTCGACTAAAGTTTACCGACAAATCAATACGATCGATTTGACGATCCCCCGTCCGATAGATAAAAGCGACGATATTTCTCTCGGTGTCGACGGCGAAAGTCGACAGTGCCATATATAGTACTTTATCTACACCGATAATGCCGGCAGAGGTTTTAACATCGAATCACCCGCACACCGTTCCCTTATCGCCACGTCGTAAAGGTGATCGCCGGCCGTAGAAACGCGCTCGATTATCATTGCGGCGTGAAAGTCGTCCGATTCCGGTCATCACGCAAATTAGCGAACGAACTTTTCCCCGCGGATGCCTCGCATCGTCATACATTCCTTCACGATATTTGTCATAAACGCTCAAACTGCGTAACGCGCTGCTAATTACATCGCGCGGCTAATTGCAATTCCGCGACGATCAAATATGAATCGAGAAGTTGCCGCAGATTAAAGTGATACGCGAATGAAGGGATAAATTTTCCATCGTTCCGCGTGAACGAAACTCGGAGGAAAATTACAGCATCAAAAAGCCGTCAAGTTAGGAATAATTAATTTTAGCAAGGATATATCAATTTCTATTTACATTAGTATTCCCTCACGTACGTGCGGAATGCGTGGGGGCTGCGACAATACGTATTCACCTTCGTGCATATGCAATCACTTAATGTAATGTGTAATCAGCTCGATACAATTCGTAATGTCTGTCGAAGCGTCGAACTCGATTTGCCGATCTCCTTTTCTGAAATCTATTGACATACAAATGCTGTCGATACTCCGGGAGCGCACGCAATAATTACCATTCACTGATTAATCGCCGGCCGCTAATCGACTAATAATTCGGCTAATGACGAACGCATAATTACAACGTTGTATGAATAATTCGGCCGGAGCGAGCCGCGCAGCCGCGTATGAATAATATATAGCAAATTAATACTCAGAACTAACATATCGCGCGCGCAGATAACTTATGCTCCCGTTTTCGCTTGTGTATTTTGCGATCGTTTACGTGATCGCGCTTATTCGAATGGAATTGTCGGGTTTTATTATGCGACCCACACGCGCAATTCGTACCGTTTGATAATTTAAATACGCAGGCTATCTGATGGCATGGAAAACTTATTGGCCGTGCACGTTTGTGAGCGGCATTTTTTAACCGTCATGTTTTAACCGCGACAATGATATGCTGCAACGCTGGTAGTGGAGCTATGATGACGATTTTTATGACAAATGTAGCATATTTTTGCAGCATAAAGTTGGACTTTATTCAGAATTTATATTTTGCACTTAACTTTCATATAAATAACGTAAATATTTTAAATAATCGCAATGGAAAGATTAATTTGTTCGAATAATTTTAACAAAATGGCATTATAATAATAATATTAAAATTACAAAGCTATTTTAACAGTTTATATATTATAAAAGCAATTCACGAATTATTAAAATCTTAAAATGTTAGTATTATTGAATTGATATATCAATTATAATTATACGATAATTTTTTTACGCCAAATTAAGAATTATAATATTAAAGCTTTGAACGTGAAAAAAAGACGCAGGTGTTTAAGGATTTAATACGTGTCTATTTCCGTGGCAAATTTATGATACTTATTCTTTTGTGTAGCATAATTGGGTCAAGCGCTTCGTAAATATTTGACTGAAAAAATATGCCCTCTATTTTTCATGTTTTCATTCGAATGCTGGATGATCTTTCACGAGTGGATTTTAATTTTCAACTGCATAATAGTCGTCTACTCGTTACATATTTTTTTAGCTTTATTATTTTAGTAGGTGTGATGATGATCTATGATACTTCCTATTTTGTATTGTTAAAATTTTTAATTTCTAAGTTTCAGAATCTTTCTCATTAATTATTATAGAATTCGACAGATAATACTCTTTCGACGCAGGAATTTCTTCTTAACGATTCTTCGAGGAGCCACCTACATTCTTCACCGACTGAGTTTCGAAGAAACTGCGAAACTACATTCTTTATAAAAAAAAAAAATATATATTCCTAGTCTTTAAGGGTAATTACTTCAAATACAAAACTTCACGAAGTGCGAAAGTGTAAAACGAGGATTTTCCCAGCTACGTCTGCAGTGCGCGACGCGAAAGCGAAATATTTTCCGGACGAATGTTTCTCACCGCAAGCGTCGGCGGTTTGTTTCCGCGCTATAATAACTTGCGAGTGATAAATCACGTTCACGCGATACTTTGTCAAACGGTTCCGACAGCGCGTTTAAATAATTAACCTTTTGTCCCGGACGGGTATGTAATTTTTTATTGAATCCTATAACAGGGGCCAACTGCGCCACCATACGAAATAAAATACCGTGATTCAATATTGTGAACGCTATGACGACGACTAGTGATTTATATCCTCCTTTGTAACGCACTTTGGTGTGATAATTAATCTCGCGGTAATCTCACGTTTTGCATATTCGCAGTAATTACATTCAGGCTACTGCTCTTTATAATTTTGCCTTTTGCTACGGTGGCGATTTTTTTATTTTATTTCTTTTACCCGTAAAACGTTACGTGATAAAAAAAAAGTTTAATAGTTAAATACTTGGATTCAATATTTGCTTGTTTTAGTATGTAGATATGTGCTTACATATATTGAACATCTTGCTCTTGCATTAAGTAGTTTGTGTTTGTTGCGGAAAATGCTTGTGCTAAATTTTCTCTCAAAACACTGTCCATCATTTTAGCTCCTCCGTCGTCGTTTCACCTCGGCGATGCTGGGTGATACGCACATCGTGCCCGCACAAGCCACTTCCCGTTGTAACTTGTATCTCTTTATTTTCTGTCGCAGGATATCATAGCTCATGGCACGGGAATGGTGTTCCACGTCATAAACCTCGTTGTAATGGTACTGATGCCGATGGTGGTCATCCACGTGAAGGATTCCGGATTCAGCTTGGGTAAGCGGCATTTTACGTATCGTTTCACTTGCGAATTTCGTAATACATTGTTCCTATCCGTACTGTATTACTTATGTGATTACTTGTACGTATACCGCAGTTAGGGGAGGGAAGGGTTTCATTAGAATAATTCACCTAAGTAATACTCTTGAATTATTTGTGTCACGATCGAAATAATCAGCCGCGAGGAGTGTGTACAAATTTACACAACCACTTGTCATGCTTTCGAAATTGTTTTCTGCACCCCGTTTATCGCGCGATTTAAATATAATATTTAAAATATCGAAATATTAATTCCAATATTTTTAATAGATCACATTTGCTCGCTAAAAAAAAAATTAAAAGACATATATACTATACTGATATATGTATATGTCGTATCAAATTATAAAATAATTTCTTTTTGTCCGTCATTTCCGTGTTCATTATTGCGTGCCACATTTATTCTCGGAGGAGAGATCTATCAAAAATTCTATTTAAATGCAATATGTATGGTCATCCGCGCAGATCGATGCGTCGGGGGAGTGTCGCGGAGGGTCGCAAGGTTCATATGCAAATGCAATTACTTCGTGCTCTCTTTTATCTACAACTTCATGAGTGGCTCGAGCCATTCATCTCGCGTTAGCCTATTAAGACAAACGGTTGTATTAGACATTTTAATTCACTGCATCTTCACATTTTTAAACTGAAAGCGTGAACTATCAAATTGCGTGTAATCCCATTACAGCGTTCGTCAATTAAATCAGAGATCTAATCACAGCCTTATTCTTTTTCCTCAGATTGCGTGTCATAGCTTCTTTTTGTTTTAAGAAAAGTAATTAAAACGTAACTACGTTTGCGAGCGCTGAAGCGGCGCTCTTGTCTAATTAAAAGAATTTAAATTAATTCTTATGGTGCGGACGCACTCTGCAAGCGACCGATCGATTCGATAGGTGTATTGTCGCGCCCGGCGATCTAATTTAGTTTTTCGTCCTGAATAACGAATAATCCTAAGGAAAAAGTCGGAACTTTATGGAAAAATCGTCTGGACTTTAATTAAAAGATCTTTAATCGCAGTCGGTGGAAGGCGCCGAGTATAATAAGCCAGCGTTCCCTGATAATCCTAGCGTTGCATTTTTTAAATATTCTTTGACATTTACATATTTGTCGTGAAATAATAGGAGAATCCGCGTGAATAATTTCATTAATCTTTTTCAAATTGAACTAATCGACTTGCTCCTCTTCTAGTATACCGAGTGGAAATTGAACTTAATCATCTTAATGACCAGCTAATAAATCCGTGATTTATCTCGCGACTGTTCAGCAAAACTGTTTAGTATTTAGCCAGAAATATAACGCTGAAAAAAGTCTAATTTTAGGTACTAGACAATTATTGTAGCCTACTGTGCGTACTAGATCAGTACGCGTAGTAAGTTTTGAGCGGTTACATTTCTGGATCAGTACTGGACAGCGGCTAGACAGATATTAAACAGGTTAAATAATTAATTAATTTTTTTTTATGATACAACCTCAATTTTTTAATCTTATAGTTAGAGAGTCATTAAATAACAAATACTTTTTTTTATAAATTATGGCTGGTACCGATTAAGATATGTTACTAACTAAGGAATATATCTAATCTGCGCGATTTAATTACTAGCTGCAAAATCTGAATAGCTAGCTGAATTTTCACTCGGGTACTTATTAGAACGTTCGAACGAAACAACCGCGCTGCAGAATTTTGCATTTGTTGTCCAAGTTCCGCGCCGCCGTCTTTTACGATGCTTTATTTTAGTAAAGTTAAAAAAGCTTTTTGATTTTTCTGTCGCGACATTTGGCCGTCAGTCATCTTTGATATGATCGACGATAGGATGAGAGAAGAGATTTGTCGATTGATTGCAGTTCGGATAAAACGGAAAAATGCGAGCTTGCAGAGAATAAAGTTGTCAGATTTCGAAACATTGACAGAAAGATCCCTCAGCTTTACGAAAGTACGTTCATCTTGTAGTAAAGTTAATTGTGTGTGTGCGCGGAGAGTGGCATTAGGGCGCTTTGTTTCGGAACTTTTAATCGATTTACCGACCAGCGCGTTTTCACAGACGTGTACAATTAATAGACCGTTTATTAATATTTGCGACAACATTGAAATTCTAAATTGCGAATAATATGAAACTTCGTGATCGTAAGTTCGCACTCGAAAGTTTTCTTAGTCGTTCTTTGCGGTCGCGATTTCGCACCAGAGAACTCCCAGATTGAACGGTAATGGATGACAATGAAACTTCAAAGTTGGATCGGAGCTTTTGAACTTTGACAGGAGAACATATGACCTCCTATCATCGGGGATGCAGTGTAGTCGAAGGTGAAGGATCGTCATGCTTCAAACTCCGCGAGATTTACTTCGCTATTGCGAAACTGGAAGTGTTACTACAGATACTGGAATATTTGAAAATTCATTATCCTAATAACTGCGATAGTTACAAATTAGATTTGGTAGTTACAACTTGATCACGAAATATCGCATATTGCATTATTTTCTGCTGGGAGATAATAATAGGGAAGTTAAAAAATATATTTTAACTATGTTGATATAAGAAAAAAAGAGGAAAACGTGCTTTCTTTTTGGAGATATAAAACTTAACGTGGAGATGTAGAACTTAATTCTTAAAAAGGAAGCAGTTCTCGGTAAAAATCTAGAAATCTTTGACGAGCGTCCAAGAAATCCTTAAGAGCCTTAGTCTCCCTTTTATTTTCGTTCGTAAATCGTCGGGGACGAGTATCCCGAGAGAGAATCCTCGTTGGCGTGAATGCATCTTTACATCCCGGCTCGCGTAAAGACATCAAGATCCCGATGTCTACGTGAATGAATACACTTTTGAGTGCGCGCTTTCGTGTACGCCGTCTCGCATGTTGAAGGGTTGGGCATCTTGTGCAAAGGAGCGACAGAGGTGTACTATTGATAGCGCAGAACGAGGAGAAAGAGAGAGGCGGAGAAAGAGACTTCCCGTGAAAGAGCCCTGGGTCGTCCAGACGCTTGAACCAAAGCCACTGCACTCTCGCTCGCAAAACGCACTCGACTGCAGCTACGGGAAGTTTTAAGAAGCGCTTAGGCAGTCTAAACTCGTGCGAATCTTTGCCTTTCGCGCCGCAGTGGTTTCCACCTTCCTCCTATACACTCTCCCGTTGTCTATATAAAAGTATCTGCAGTAAATTTTTCTTAAGCGCCGATGTACATATATTGTTCCGTTGCGGAGAAACCTCATTAAAAGATGTTTTTTTTAATATATCGTGTATTTCAGTGTTTATACCTTAATCGATTATCATTATTGCAGTATTATCGCAAAATAGTTTTCTCAAATCACTTAATTTTCGCGAGAGTCCATCTACTTTATCGAAATAGTATTGTTTCCCGTATCCTCGACAATTGTCGTTACAACGTCTACACGGTAATTGATTTTTTTTCTTTCTTTCTTTTTTTTTTCTTTTTTTTTTTTAATGCGAGCGTTGAACGATTTAATTCTCCTGCTCGGGCTCTCCTCGTTTGGTCGAACAACGAGGTTAAAACACGCAAAAAACTACTAGTAGAGAGAGTTGGAGGGGTACGGCGCGACACGTAGCACATTGCCGTCGACCGCCGTAATCACGATGGTCGATGCGAAAGCACCGTCAACTATCGGACGTCGAATTTCACTCATTCGGAAGTGCTCCTACACCGGCGAGCGAGCATGCTATGTTTTTTTTTTTTTGGGGGGAGGGTTTTTTTTCTGTTGATACTGCGAAACGTGACACCCGATAGAAACGCGACATGGACGTCCTATGGCCTTTCGACTGCCGATCTTTCTCACTCCTACGATCCGCCTGTATGCGACTCGTTGCGCGCTCTCGCAATCGCACTCGTCCATTTGCACTTTCCCATGCAGCCGCAAACGCAGTAAAAGGCGTCGAGTGTTTGCCGCACAGTTAAGTACCATATTGTTCCATAGAGAGGGTTCTCGCCTTTGGTTCGACAATTGGACGCACGTATCGATGTAAATACAATCGTGTGACGGTCCATCGAAAGCGCCCCATTCGGCGAAAATGAAAGATCGCGCAATAGCATTTGTCAACAGCGATTACTCCACTGAATTTGTTAAAAAAGAAAAAAATATATATATATATATATATATATATATTTTCTATTTTTTATTTTTTTTTTTTTTTATGATTGATGCATATACGTTTTACAGCTAATACACATACGCGACAAATCTTTTAATTTAAAACGTTAAATGTACGAGAGTACTCGTCCGTAGATTGATTCAGTAGAAAAATCGTTCATTGATCAAACATGAACGCAAATTTTAGTATCGACTGTCGGGTTAAAAACTTTATTGTATTTAATTAACCCGTCATTCCTTTTAGCTTATAACAAGCAGATGTGCTTTGCTTTATAATATATATATATATATATATATTTGTTAATAAATATTCAACGAAATTATTATTAAATTGATTTAAATGTGGCTTTCTAAAGTTAACTTGATGAAAACGAGGAACTCGCGCCTGCATATTGCACAATTCATATTCCAACATCAAAATATAATATATTTTAATTAAATTTTGAGTATATCTTAGTTAAGAATGTTCCATCTATTTCTGCTTTTTGCCCTAAAGTCAATTTATTTTATTTTAATCAGATCTCTGTCCAAGATATAAATAGCGTAATTATGTCGTTTAGTATCTAAAACTTTCTACTTCCCGTTGCGCTCGTGATATCTATTGTGCGTTCTTGGTTTTCGTTATTATTTTAAATGCGATTTTCCTGAATTTGAAATATTTGTCTTTCCCGGCTTTTGACCATCAACGGGCTATCTGGCTCAGCGCAATAATCTCGGTACACCCGACGCGAGCGTGAATCCAGTCACTCGAAATTACTGGCCCGCCCTCGCGGTATTTGCAAATTCTTGCTGCACACTCTTCGCGGCGAGCTGTCACGAGCAAGCGAGCACACTCGAGCGCACATATAATCCGAGAGTTCTAATAATTCTCCGCCTCCGCGCTTTCAATTTCGCAGCCGATCCATAAATTCGCTCGCGAAGTGCGTGCTTCGCGCACGCACTTCGCAGTCCACGCGTGAAGATCAATCCACGTACAAGTTGACGTCAATGCCAATACGCGGATTAACGAAATGCCGGGACGATTAATATTTATCGTCGAGCTTATTATCGTTAACGAGGAAGAGACGAACATAGACGTTGCGCGTTGTCAGTCCGAGCGGGCGCATGCCGGTGACAGTTGAATGTGCATTTATATGCGTGAACCTTAAAAGTTTGCATTCACCGGCGGAGAGAGGAGCTATCTTTTCGGATGTGGCGCCGGTAACGCGCGGTTGTAACGAGCCCACGACAAGCCCGTGAAATCGCGGAACGGCGGCAGCCACCAGATGGAAATGCAATATCCCATCCCGCGAAACAAAGGCCGCGGTTGAAACTCTTTCGCGAATTAAGGCAGGCGGGCGTGTATTCTCCGCGCCTCTTGTTTATGCGGACGCGATGCTCGCGTTAACGTCCGCGAACGGAAATGTCTTTGCCGTATATTATTACAGTCCCGTGACGCAAATGCCGTGATATTCTCCGCGCGCTTTCCACGGTCGCCGCGGCATCCGTTGCCAACGTTAATCCTAACATGAATAAGTAATTAGGCGAGGGGGCGGAGGAGGGAGGGGATTCCGTTGCGGAATAAGAAATAGAGATTCCGCCTTGAACAATAAGAATAAAATCTTCATGTTTCATTTAAATTTTCACGAGTGCTAGAATAATTGTACACGCCGGAAAGATTTGCTGAATAAAATATATAAGCAAACAAATATAAACGCGGCCCACCGCGAAATAGGGGGCAAGTCGATCGCGTTTCTCACAGTGGGCGAATAAAACTTTACAGTTTCCGTTTCTTAAGTGACAGCGCTGTATCAGGCGGTAACTCAAATTTTTTTCTTTCTTTTTTTTTCTTTTCTTTTTAGCTTATTAAATGTACGTTGATCTCGTTACTTTTACAGTAAATGGTAACATATTTTTTGCAAGAATCCATCTTATATGCATGCGCAATGCGTTTCTGGGAAGCAGAGGAGGCGGGAGAGGAGTCAGACGAAGTTCGTCGCGCTTTCCTGACAAACACGACGAAAGCTGCGCGAAGGTAAAGCTTTACGTGAAACGGAAATTACGTTCGAACGTAGCCGGAAGCGCGAGCAGGCGGACGCCTTTCCGCGAATTTTGAATAACAAATCTGGGTCCGCTACCTAATTCGACGGGACCCCCTTCGTCTTCTCCGTCCGTCTCCCCAGAGAGGACGGGTCGCGCGGAATAACTACTTCGTTATTATGCTTTAATCTACCGGCGTCTACTTCAGTAAATGAGAACTTCCGCCGGTGAATAACGCAGGAGTCTGTTTGAGATTAATTTCTGTCGTACATGCAGTAAATATTTCACGGTCCTTGTCGCACGCCATTTTTCTTTTTTTTTTTCCTTTTTTTTTCTTTTTTTTTTCTGGGAAGGAACACGCTGCCCGATAACAATTATTAATAAGTATTTCCGAATACGTTCGCGAAACGATATTGGAAAGCATTTGAAAGTAACGCTACATCAAATATCGAAGAGAATTAATTCATAGTCTCTCCTATCGATAACTCTTTCCGATCTCCGTCGCCGGTTCGTCCTTTCTTACCGCATCATTCACGAGTGCTTCGTGGATTCCGGTGCTCTTTGGAATTACAAATTATGCAGCGGCAGTTCTTCGGCGAGCACCGGCTCTCCTCCGATGAGTTCCACCGGAATTACAAATTGCACGTCCAGACACTCGGCTCTGTGTACAGAAGGGTCGCGCGGAAGCGCTGAAGGATACTGTTGGTTTAGGCAGGGACGAATGGGGGTTGGAACAAAGGAGCGCGGGAGTGAATCAGATTCGGGTTTCTCCCAAAGTCTCCGTCGTTTCGTGCGATCGACGTGGGAAGCTCGACGCGGTGGATTGCTCATCGGAATGTTTGTACATCTACGAAAATTACGAGGGCTGGGATACGTAAATACGATTGAGGGAGCGGAAGATTTTTCGAAAACTCTCGTTTAGCGTCGGTGACAGGGGCATTAACGAAACTTTACGGTCGTCGGCAAACGACATTTCTTCCCCGGTAAATTTACGTCGCGGTTCGATTTGAGATTGTCGTCTGTGATAATCAACGTGATGCTGAAGAGGTCGCAAATATCAGGACATTACCATTGTGGGAAAGGAAAGAGAGAGAATAGCGCTACATAAATAATGTAGATTCTTATCCTCAAGAGCACTTTAGGAAGTGCCCTTTCAACTCGTAGTTATGATGAGAAAATCGCTGAAATCAGCGACACTTTGAATAGCCTCTCTTGCTCGGTCTACGTTTGTTTTATGAATAAACTAATAAATCATTCGAAAATTTTGTTACAATTAATTCGGTCAATTTAGATTATATTAGTCAAATTGCAGATTGACAATAACTTAAATAAATGCTTTAAAAAATTGTGAATTATTAAAGCATTTAAAATTAGTTTTTTTTTTTTTTTTTTAAATCTCTCTTTCTTTTTTTTTTTTTTTTGAACGGAATTCTTTTAGTTATTAGAGATTGATATTAGTAGTTATATTTAAAAGACGAAAGGCCGAATCTTTTTAATTTTCAGCCTTATTGAAAATTACCGAAGACAACGGGTTATACAGATAAAGGCGAAAGAGGTAAAAAACGAAAGATGCGACATAAAAGCGGTAAACGAGGGTGCATTAATTCAAGCCTTCTTCTATTTTATCACGCAGTATGGACACGTAGTCGTATTCGCCGGCTTCAAAGGAACTTGAAGTCCATTCGTTACGCCGTTAATTTGTTCGAACGTTACTATTAAACTCGAGAGCTCGCCCTAGGATTTCTGGGGTGAACGATCAGACAAATCGCCGGAGCTGCTTCGACAAAGAATCTTGCATTTCGATTATTGATTACTATATATCGAATCGCTGAATCGTTTTTAACAAGAAAATGAGAGAGAGAAAAAGAAGAAGAAAAAAAAATATAGGAAAAAGAAAAGAAAAAGAGAAAGAATCGCGTATGTATACATTACGTACATATAGATAAATGGGAAAAGAAAAAATCAAATAGGAAGGGAAAGGAAAGTACAAGAATTCATCTCGTCGTTTCTCACGACGAAGCCTGTTAACGGAGATGCGCAGCCAATTTCGTAGACTTCAAACGAGCAGCGAGCTCGACGTAGCGTGAAATGTCGCTGGATGGTGCGAAGAAGACGTCTACGCACACGTGACATCACACGCGTACAACACCTATCGCGAGTCGAAACGATGATCTTTATCCGATCGTAAAAAAAACAAAAAAATATATAGTATCCACCAACCAAGATCTTATTGACCTGTTGTCGTTTTTTAATTTTCTTCATTAATAATAATTGTAAAATAATTTAACTTGCGCGCTTGGTTAAATTGAGCAACACGGCGTGTAAATTTAAAATTCTTGGTACTTTGTAGTGGATAAAGGGATCCGAGCTCTTTTCGGGCGTTGGATTTTACTTCGCGTAATGTTGGTATAAGAATTACATTGAATATAGAATGTAATGCACCGATGCTATCGCGGAATAATCCGGCTAAAATTAGGCTACGAAATTGGTTCTCGCGCGGATAATGCGAACGGAGAGAACAGCATGCTCGTGCGCGTTACAACGGGGACTTCGATGTCGTGGGGAATTCTGCGGAAATGAACGAGTCGCTGGTGGATTTCGGTGGGTTCGAGTTTGCCGAGGGGAACCCGCTTTTGCGACGCAATGTCGCGGAGAAGCACGTCGAAATTCCAGTACACGTAGCCCCGCGATAATCCCAGAATATTAATACCGACAGCTATGGCATTGCGTACTTTCGAATTACATTGTTTGATATCACGCCAATATCATACCTTACAGAAGTAAAGAATTTTAATTTGTAGATTTTCCTCCCGGTCGGGGAAAAATGCTGACGTAGACGGAACTCGATATTCTTAGGTCGCTCTGTTATTTGCGATAAGTCACGTTGCAACAACTCGTTTGCATAATATTACAAGCGTGGGGAAAAACATACGGTTTCGAAATCTAATGGAACTGTCGGGAGGATAATTTAGAAGACGAGCGCAATATGAGTCTATTTATATAAAATACAAAGTTACATCTGTGCTACCAAGTTACTCTGTATTTCTTACTCTTAGTTCGAAAGTTTATCTCACCGGGAACTTCGAATCAGAAATTTAATTAGAATTTCATGCGGATTGTTTCGACGTTACGCCGACGTGCCCCGCGAGTTGCGGCCGGATGCCGTTCGCCTGTCCTCGCGAATTCTACAGGATTCTTTTCCGCCGCAAACATTCAGGCGGGCAGTAGCATAGTGAGGATATCTCGGGAGCGTCTCGCGCGAGAATAGCCCGCATTTCCGCAGGGTTTCGGGTCAGGCCAAGAACGTCGTACCGTGAGTGTTTCGCGCTGCGGAATCGAATGGTGTCTCTGATCCTGCGGATAGCAGTCAAACCGTGACACGATTTGTCGCGTGAACAATGCACAAGCGCGGTCACTCCATTGATTCGAATGTGCGGTCTCGCGTCTTCTTATTTCGTTCAATTAACACCCATGTTCGGTGAATGTTTCATGAATACCGTTACATCGTAACTCTGTTAGAATTTTACTTCAATTTATGATCCGTTTTAATCTGATTCGTATTTATATTAATTTAAGTAATATGTTTCAAAGTGATATTCGAGCATTGCTTTAAAACTGGAGCTGCACTTGTAAATGTACGAAATGAATAGCGTTTTGTATTCTATTATACATCTTGCTTATGCAGGACTGAAAGCGCGTTGTAGCGTGCCGAGGAGTCACAGAAAAATAATATTTCAACCGAAGATTGAAAATATGAGATATGAAGCGGGAGGTAGAGACGTAGGGAGAGGGAGAAAAATGAATTCGTTGTGTTCGCAGTTAGTTGTTCAAGACTTCCTTTCATGCCAACTCCGTCAAAGGAGAAACACTCTTCAATTGCAAAAGAACATATTCGATCTGGTATCTTGCAATTATCCATTGACTCCCAAGCAAAAGACACCGTGCTTTTCCCCTCCCCCTCCCCCGACAACGCACGTACACATTCATTTTTGAGGAAATCAATTTTTTTTTCTTAGCAACCCTTGCCAAAGAAAGCATTTTCTTATCAATGTTACACTCCCTCGAGCTTAATACGGTATCACATCGCGAGGTTGAAAATTAATTGATATCAGAGAGTCATTATTTCAACGCTATAGTTATTTCAAGTATGCTGAAATACGAATTGCGTAACAATGAAATAGTAATACACGGTTTAATATATTTTTTTTTTTGCACTAAATTAAACTTATTATTATTAATGAATGTGATACGCGGCGTTGGATAACGGTACGGAATAGAATTAATAATTACAATTTTATCTCGAGTCGCTAGCCGTTCGAGTATTTTTATTCTCAAGTTATTTCAAGTATCGAGGATATTATATTCTGTTCGAAAAGTTTCGCGGAGGAGCGGAATTGGAGAGCCTCCCGACGGCGAGAGGCTTTCGCGCGCGCCGCACGTGCGTGTGGACGTGCGTGAAACGAATGCGTGCCTCCTGCCAAGATCCTTCTTCACGCACGGCGGCCCGGCGAGGTGATTACACCTCCGTGCCAAGTGGATATCGTGCCAGAATCAGAAGCGGCTCTGAAGGATCGAAGGGGTAACGATCGAGCGGGCAGAGGAATCGTCAGGACATAAGTAGGGAATTACGCGTGTAGGGTGAATTACGAGAGGCGATCGATTTCTGAAATATATACGTTGCCGGTGTAAAAGGTGAGGCCCCTCGGGCGACGGCAAAAATCGGGAAGCGGAATTTATCGCTCGCATCCGGCCGGATATCGTTGGAAATAAAGAGTTCGCGCATTGCCACCCGCATGGCCACCGCTCGAGCGAGAAACTTACGGTTTACGCCGCGAATTGTTTGTGACTTCTTCGTAACACACAGAGCGCTGCTTCGCGCCGATGATAGATTGTCTTATAATCGATATGCACTTGGAATAATATTTTTAAGTGACAATAGAGGCGCTATCCATTATAACTTACGTAACTTATAATGCAAGCAAAAGGGGAAAGATGGAAGGGGGAGGAGGGAGAGGGAGCGGGAGGGTATTCATTTGACAACCAAAGTTTCCCCCGAGAGTTATTTCCTTCGGGTATCGAAGTAGTTGCGGGACGGGAACTCTTCCAAATTGCCGCGTATAAACATTCAACTGGATAATTCGTTGGGGTTTTATTTAAATCCGGCGAAAAATCGGTTGAAATAAATCGCGGAGAATTAATATTTTAGACGCAAGAGAATATTTGACCGATGCGATATCATATTTTTCAGCCTGTACTAGTTACCGTTTGCAAACGAATTACCACAAACATGGATTTCATGCGTAATGCATTTTAGGATTAATTTTGGCAGGGTGGTTAAATTTGTCGAAAATGTGCGGTTGCAGCTGTTGATTAAATCTCTCTAAAAAAAAAAGAACAAAAAAAAAAATAAAGAAAGTAATCGGTGATTTGTAATTACTGTACGTGAAAGCTCTTTCTCTTTAAAATACTCATCGGCGAATACTCACTAATGTGCAAAAATTAATTTATTATTTAAAATAAGGAGAAAAATATAGAAGAAAGAGCGAAGATTAAATCTCAATGAATACGTGGGACGTTTAAGAGATGCAGCAATTGTGCGAAACTATGTTTGTAATTAGATATTTGATTATTCACAAGTCTCTCGGTCTTACCGAGTTTATCGGTTTCATAGCGGCATGTTAGTTGCGATAATCGAGAATCGAAATTGCGCGAGGTGTGTACGAAGTAGTTTCGCGCAGTGCAAGATATAGCTGTAAGTGCCGTTATCATGTTGCTTTCCCGTTTCCATCGAGATGGCTTCGAGCCATGCCCGTGACACGTCTCGCTCTCGGCAACGCATTGCGCGAAATTATACGCTCCGCCGTTTACCGGTATAATTATACGCCTGCCAAACATCGCAAAGTTTCGACGTGCCAAAATTTTGTAACACGTAACTTTACTCGGCAAACTGATTTCGGCCTCCATTCACGGAAGTTGAACGCCTACGTTAATTGCGTTTTGTTTTATTAAATTAATTCACGAGATATCTCATGCTGCCGCATTAAATTAGACTTCTTCGACAATGGCACGAGCTTGGCAATTATCGGACGGCAGAAAAAACGGCGACATACGGGTGATAATGAACACGCCCGCCGATACGCGACAATATCGTTCGACAAATTGACGAAAATTTATAGTGAACCGTTATATGGAATTACAGTCTTCTAATTATTCGTTTTAATAATTATTCAAATTGTACATTTACCTCGGTATATTTTTACTTGAAATTGCAATTTTTTTTTTTGTTTTTCTTTCTAACATTTCCTGAAAGCCGACAGGAATTTGTTAATATAAAATTTAACATTTTTCGTGTGAAATCGAACCTAATATCGGATCGCATAATTTGAAACGCAAAGCTTTCCGTCGGCTCTCAAATTTTCACGCGCCGGCGTACGGCAAACGCGCAGAATCGAAAATGCAGTACGGCACTCTCCGATTACGATCGCGTCAGAAATATACCATTTCGCCATGGCAGACGATTCGATCCTCTTTTTACATCCCCCTTTCCCGCTTCCTTTTTTTCCGAGAGCATCGATTTATACGCCGGCGTCGGCACGGAAATGTATCGGGCGCTGGAGTTCCGCATCCACGTGTTGTCACGCCAAGTGCAATGTACACGCGATGCAGAAACGCACGCCAGCCGTAACATTGTTCGCCTCGGCGTGGGCTCCGATACCACCTGACAAAGGAATTAATCGAATTACATCGACGGGAGAAAGAATATCGGCTTCTGAAATGGGATGCGCGCGCGCGCAGCTACGATTTCCGCGTCGCGACACAAAATACGCAGTCGCACGGAAATGAATTCTAGTCTTCGTTCATCTGTCGTTTCTCATCGGCGTATCAAATACTACAAATTGCTATAGATATTTTTTATTGTACATAAATACAATAGGGGAGTTATATTATTTCGCGGCGCGCATTGGATGCGAAAATTAATTTCACTGAAATACCGCATCGATTTCTTATAAAAAAATTGGATAACTATCTTATTAAAAAAAAAAATATATATATATAAAATAAAAATGTTATACTAGAATTAAAATTTTTTCTTTTACTGTTTTATAACTTTATTCTTAGTTTTTATACGCGTTTCTTAGTTGCCTGAATGTATACAGCAGGGAAAGGAAGAGAAAGGATAAAAACGGGAAAGTAAAAGAACTTCTCTAGGGAACGATAGTGGCCAAATTGGGAATCAATGTATTACGCGGAAAAACGAAGAACGAAATAGGGCTTCTCGGTAAGGACGAGTTACCTGGTCCGATAAGATTCTTCAGCGTGTTTCACTGTAGATTGGTACCGGTACGTGCGTTTGTGAAACTCGCGCGCGGTTTCATTGTGCTCGATTACGCAAAATATGCACCGGTGCTATAAAGAATGAAAGCCAGATCGACGATAATAACTTCATATTTGTTTTACCATTAAATAAATTGTCAATTTTACCTAAATTTTTAACTATGAATAGTGAAATTTTTACTTATTTCGTTTCACATCCGAGCAACTGAAATATATTCACTTGGAATATTTCAAAGGTTCTTATTTGTAAAAATCTTTTATGGAAAATTCTTGTATCTAGAATTTTTACATTTTCTTCTTTGTGTTAAGAATGTGGTACAATTCACGTTCCAATATTTGAATGACTTTCGTACCTTCAAAAATATTTTTATAAAGCATTCCCCCTTTTCGTACTTTATTTTATTTAACGTTATAATCACTTAATTTAAATTAAAAATAACAGCTCGCGTTTAAGACGATAATTGAACAATGAAACACGTTTATCTTCAAATATCATTTCTATCGCCCTAAAATACCTATCAAAAAAAAAAAATGTGCCGAGTGTATCTTCTGTTATTTTTCTTCTCTATTTCTCTGACATATTTGATGCGAATTGATGCATTTTGATTAGAAACTATTTTCACGTGCACTTCGGAGCGAAAGAGTTTGAGATACTTGAACTTGGCAGACGAGAAAATGTGTCGTCGAGTGTTTCTACTGTAAGGGGAAGTCTTGATCATTGATCTGGCTCCTTCTTTTATACTTGCCCGGGATAGCGCACGGAAGCGTGCACGATGAAATTCGCCGGGGAATGTTATACCAAGCGCGGTCTCGCTGGAAATTGTGTTTCGCTGTTTGTTCTTCCGTCCGTTCGGGAGCTGACATTAATTTAACCTCGTACGAGGTATGTCTAAAAAGTTCGCCAACGCGAGCGCGAAACAAAGACAGATGACGTTTGCAGAACTGAATTCTTATCCCGCTGTAACGTTTCCGTAGCTTTTGGTAGGGGAGAAAAATAATACAAGTGTCAAATAAAAATATTCCTTTACGTCACGGACGAATATCGAGCGGATTTAAATCTCGTGCCGCAGGTATACCGGGGAAAAATTTTTTACGATATCTGTACGTTGAAAAAAAAAATAAAAAAAAAAAAAGGAAGAAGAAGAAGAAGGCAGGAGCACAGGCACTATTTTTTATAATTTCTTGAATGCTTCTTGGAAACTTTATGCCGCGCTTCTTCTCGAAATGACGTTCATGAAGAGTAAGAAAATTGGAAATGAGATGGTGGGATCGAAAATATGTTTCGAGATACGACAATGGTCCACTGGTGAGAACGGGCAATTTCTCAGTTCGGCGAACTGTCGCGGAAAATAGAGGAACTATTTTCACGCGTGGTACCGTCGCCGCTATCGCGTACAATACACCTCTGTCGATTCGTCTCAACCGTGCGGGATGTATCGGTGCGATAGCTTCGTTCGCTACCACCGGCGGGGAAGATATTTCGTCGACTCTTTTTTTTTTTTTTGTGCAGCGGATGAAATATAGACTCGATACTTTGCGTGACGTACGCGAATTTAATGACTTTCTAGAGAGCGCGAAGTAATTTCCCACCAATTTTCCATTGGATCCTTCAGAGAGATGCTCGGAAGGATATCTGTCGCGTTTGCACTAAATAACTTCGTGAAACGAGACTTGTAGCGCAGATGAGTCGGTGAGTTTAATTCCGATCGGATGAAGAAACACGTCCTGCTGTCAAAACAAGACAGGCGGCGATCTTTGAAAAATTACACATCTCACCGGCGATCCTTTTCCTTCTTTTTTTAAGTAGAGCAATGCGTTATTAAAAATGAAATTAATGTAACATATTTAGTCATACTTTTTTTTTGAATCTTTGCAGCTTTCGATCAAGATGCGTTTTAAATACCCATATAATAAAATTAAATGTATACGTTTGCTAATATTTACTTATTTAATTTATTTAATGTCGGGATATTTTTTTACGGCCTGGTTAAGGTAGTCCTGTAGTGAAGCTATCGTGTCACTTTGCAACAGACCGGATACGCAGGGTATATGCGCGTCACGACATTTGGCAATTACCTCGGCATATACGAACACTCGATACGCGTTGTACGACGTCGCTGGTGTGCCCCGGCGAATATTCGGTGCGAGGGACAAGCTATAAACAGTATAAGCGGCAACGAGCAGCGCACTAAAACGCGTCCCGAGACGCGTTTCGACTGTTGAACATCTGATGCATCGGGAGTTACCGGAGCAGAGTCGGGACGAACTCCAGAGGGTTCGCGTACACTTTAACGTATTGGGTTTCCCATTTTACGAATACCAACCGTCTGTAATTTTATTTAATCATAAATCGAGCACGTGACGTGTTGTCGCTCTTTTCTTTTTTTTTTCTTTTCTTAGCTTTTTCTTTTTACGTTGTCCGACACCGGCAAGCAAAGGAGGGGAAAAAACAAGGAAAACCACGAAAAGCGAGGACAGGTCGCTTGTCAGAACGTACCCTGAGGACAGCTCCATCCCTCTTTTCATTGCCGGTGTGCCTGAGCTGTTTAGCTAGCATGCCACTGCATCACCTGCCCTGCGGGGGCGGCAAATACACGCATCGGCGCATATTTCGCGGAAACGCTTTAGCGCTTTCGTGCGTTGCCGACGAGCGTGTATACATTAACGAACGATACCATCGCCGTGTAATATTTGCTCCGGGCTTTCTCGTTTCCCCATTATCGCCGCCGAGCCCGCCGACGTTGTGGCAAAGGCTGTCGCTTTCGATCGCTTCAACGATTGTGATTTGCGCCATCGCTGCCGCCGCCACCGCCGGACTTGTTACGCGCATGTAACCAACGATCTGTTTATCTGTTATTTTCCTGCTCGATAGTCTGCAAACTAATTTCAGTGGAACGAATGAAGCAATGCACTTCTCTTTGTCGATCTGTCATCGCGCTACAGCCCTTCTCTATCTTTCTATCTTTCTCTCTCTTTTTCTCTCTCTTTCTCTCTCAATGTATTTATCGAATCTATCCTGTCGCTTTTCTAAATTAACGGCGCGAGCGCGGATATAAATTTTCGACGACGTCCGGTTGGCGCTCGCGCACAGGTAAATGAAAGTTTGGATACAGGTAGGTCGGGCTGGGCAAAAGCGAAAGGTACCTCGGTAGTACAGTTTTGCTCCGTGGAAATTATGTCCTTCCGCTCGCGCGGAATCTCGCCCACCGCGGCGGGATCGGGATTGCTTGGCGGAGCAGGCCACGATTTAATTAAGATACGAACAATCCGAGACGCGAAGAAAACCGCCGGCACGCCCGATGGAAATATCGGAAAATATGAGGATGCCGGCGTCGCCTTCGACCGTCGCGTCTGCAGTTTTCCAACGGTCGCGGTTGCCCCGGCACCGCATAATAATAACGGGCATTCTTGGGATCGCGGCGATGATACTCGTCGATAATTAAGTCGCGGCCCGCCGTTCGCGCGGGCTTCGCGAAAGGATCCGCGATCGCGGTAGACGGCGAGGAAGAAGAAATTTTACGGCGATCGATATCGAACCGCGCAAAGGAAGAGCTGGTGTATCCCGTTTGAATCCAAGTGAGATTCATAACGAACGGCGAGCGCGTCCGCGTCTGCACAGGGAGAATATTAACTTTACGATTTCTGAAGCATTTTGCTCGGCGCTAACTGTTTCACGGTTGTGTACTGTTTCAGTTGGGGCGATGTACGTGTGCATGCTGTACGCTATTCTCTTTCTGAAGCTGTGGTCGTACGTGCAAGTGAACATGTGGTGCCGCTTGAGCAGCCGAAAGAAAACCACACAGGGAAGAATGAGGCGTCAGCTGTCTTATAATAATCTTCAGTGTAAGTATATTAAACGATTTACGCATAATCTCCTCACGCGTCTTTTCGACATGACATTAACGTTCGTATACTCGTCGTTTCTTTTTTTTTTTTTTTTTGTACTCGTCGCATAGCAGACAATCAGCACGCTTAATATGCAGCACACGCAAGGCGACGTTATACAATTTTATTTTAACGAAATAAACTAAAAAAAGAGAAATAAAAAAAAGAAAGAAAAGAAATAGGGTGATATTTTCATCACCGCATATTCGGTTTATGATTTACTTTATGCGCACCATCCGCGCTGGCGAAACTAAAAATGGCCACGGACGAGAATATATCATTTCCAACATGGAAGTGACTATTTTTTACGTAGCGCATTGTACGCCTGGTTTTTCTCGCGTTTTTTTTCCCCTCTTTTTTTTTACGATATTACGCCGCTGTAATACGTCTCATCGATGCCGCTAGAGTCATACGTAACGGATTTCCGCTCCGGATTGAAGCCGACCGGTGTAAATCTTTGTCGCTATGCACATCGACGTTCACACACGCTCGCAGGTAATGCACACATCCAGACAGCAAACACGCCCCACGAATCGGTAATCCACTATACTCGCGGTATTTGCCCACTTCTGAAGGCGCGCCGTGGCGTACCGCATTCGCGTATGCGATTCGCTTTACGCGTGCGCCTCATTGTAAGAGTACGCTCGTATCTGCGAAGCACATATATGACGATAATAATTTTCAGCCGGTTTAAACTGCGCGAATTGGACGCTCCTATATGTTTCCGGGGATCGGACGCGCCGCAGCGTATCGATTATTCCAACCGGGAAAGTCAAATTACACGGGTCCTTCTCCCGATAAACTTCCTCGCCGCGCATAGTATTAACCCTTTTTCTCATTCAACCCTTTGCAGCCGTAGAAACGGTAAAACGTCGAATTTCCGCGTTTGCACTTTTAATCACGATTGCGCAATCGCTCCGCGCGACGTGCCAAAGTTGATTGGTACGTGTGTCGCTCGTTACGGATTTTGATCGCTCGGTCAAATGCGCGATGATTTATACGACGAGGTTCGTTTTACGCAAGCACACCTGGAGAAATCGTCAGGGACAATTAATTAATAAAATCGTCGCTGTTCTAGCTTATTTGTTGCGATGTGACTTGAACAGTTTAAAAGAAAAAATAAATAAATAAAAAAAAATAAAAAAATAAAAAAGTTATTTATCTGACTTTCGAGCATGAGAAGAGGTAATTTTTGAATGGCCTCGCGTGCCTTATACGCTCGTGCTGCCGATTACAAAAACGAACGCGGGATAAGCAGAGTATTCACGCTTCATCGAAGCGAGAATTTTCTGCGAGACGAACAATTTCGAACTTTCCTCTAGATTTCGCCGCTCATCCCCGGCATTCAAGGACCAAGCTACGCTTCGCGCTGAAAATTAAGATGGATATACGCCGATATGGACATCGGCGTATTCGCGTTCGTTTCGCTCCCGGCTAATTAGCCTGTTATCCGCTCGGCCGATCCGCGCGCCGTTTCCCTCGCCTGGGAGCGTCCTAATTACGGTGCAAAAAGTGACGCTAGCTTGATATAATTATCGAAACTCCGTGTTCGCACGACACCTCAACGTTCGCTGGCTCATCGCAGGGCGACGCGATGGCGACCGGCCGATCGATCGATGGACAAATGTAATCGACAAAAGCCCGCCTCGGGACTCCGTTATTACGGCCACGAGAGCTCGTGTAATCTAGTGCGCGCATGGACGCCGTGTAATTTTCGCTCTCTCCATCTAACCCGAACTCCTATGGCACGTCGTATTATTACGTCTCGTAATGACGACGTAGAACCCAGCCTGGAGCCTGTAACGTAACTCCGTATGTGTATCGAGAAAGTGGGTTCGCTTTGTATTTTTTTGTTCGTCACGGCTCGATCGATCATGCAAGAAATAAAGCTCCTCAAGCTCGATTACCCCCAGGAAGAAGCTGGAACACTTACTTTTTTACTGGCGTTTATTGCATAAAAGTAGATCTTATGCTTCAAATCTTATTTAACACGTATTACGCTTTCATAGATGCATTTTATCCTTCGAATAATAAAAGAAAAAGAGAAGATTTTTTTTTTTCCTTCAGAAAATTAAACCGAGAAAAATTGTTTTTAATATTAACGCATTGATAAGCGGTAATTTTTAGTGGCCGAATAAAACTCGCGAATTTAATACAATGATTGCACGTCCGAGTAAATACAATTTGACGAGCTGGTAAAGCAAACTGGAGTAAATGGAAGGGGATCAATATTTAATTTAAGCGTGTACTTGATTTGAAGCAAAAGTGGGTGCCGGTTGCCGTCTCAGATTGGCGTGCCGAAGATGCGGGACAATTTACGAGTCCGTAGAATTGCGTGGTCAAAGATCGCAGGCAATCGCATCGATTGGCAAAAGCTTCTTCTGCCTCTTTTTCTTTCTCGGTGGCGTCGATGCTTAATTTGTGAGACTTCTCGTTCAAGCGGCGTTCTCGTAAGGATGCTACTCTTCTGTTCTTTCCCTGTACTACACGTCTGGCTCTTCGATATCGATTCCTTTTTTTCGCCGTTTCCTCGCCCGACGTGCCCGCTTCGAGACATATGAACGAGGGTGGTCTTAAGCGCGGGGCATCCCTTGGCACAAAGACGAAATTACGTCGGCCCTCGAGACGCCCTCGGGCCGAGATTGAAAAAAATAGAAATTACACCCGTCGCGAACGGAAGCCCGCTCGATCCCACCGCGTCCCCATGAGATTTAACCCCTCTCCCACCGACAGCTACGATCTTCCTCCATCCTTTTGCGGCCATTCATGGACGTGATAGGAGCCACTAAGGAGATTCCGAAAGCGCAGATAGGATGGATCTCAGGCAATCGCGATACACGGAAATTTCACGTCCGGTCCTCTTCTCTTTATGCTTGATTATTTATTTTTACTTATCGTCCCGAAATGTAATTTAAAGAGCGACGCAATATTTAATAACGCGTTTGATTATTTGGTTAACTTTCATTCACATATACGTCAATGTGTAATTATTACTGTGTATTGCGTGCCGCTACTAATAATGCAGCATTCTCTAATATATAAAGCCTTGTGCAGCTGAGTCACTTCTCAGCTGTATTATGAGATGAGGAACGTCATACTCCGTCAAGAATATGTCAACAAACGCCGAGACAAAGTCTGTCTCGTCATCAACGAAGGAACAATTCCTCGCGATTACAATGTTCTGCCGACTATTTCGTTAACATAATTATTGAATCGAATAAATTGAGTGATCAGCAAAACTCAGCTGCGTTTAATTTTAAAAATATGAGATCAATTAAAACTTAATTAAATGTAAAAATACTTAAAATTATTGCCTTTTATTTATCGTAAGTAAAATTTTTTTTTTTTTTTTTTTTTTTTTTAAATTAAATAACTGATGCATAGTACAATTAGTCGAACAATATTAACAGATATATTTTATAATGTAAAATTGTAAATGAAAAATTGATAAAAGATTCGAGCATTTGTATAATTGATCAACTGGAAATGCTTCGAATAAATACAAGCAGCTCGTGCAAATCGAGCTGTTGGGAACTGGTTTTTAATTAATAATCCGCCGGCGGAGGGTTTGCTGACCAAAGATCACAGGCTTGATCAAACGAATTTACATGGAATATTAACGAATCATTAAATCGTTGGCGAGTGCTTCTACGTGATCATGCACTCGTTAATTTCACGTGTTTAAACGTTCGCCGAAATCACGTTGCAATTCGTTATCTCTACTGGCAAACGTATACGCATCGCGTGAATGTATTTCGTTCAAGAACTTTCTGTCTCCACTCGTAATTATCTATAATTTCCTCGGAATTATTTTTACATAGAAACAAAAAACATGTCATTAATTATAATTTTTAGCAGACGTAAATTTTTCCCCTCCCGCCAAAAAAAAAAAAACTTTTAAACCGCTTGTAGAATTTACGGCTTCCGGTAAATAATTACACGAACGACTGACGTGTGTCATGACGTTTTACCGATGATTACCGTAACAGAAACTGTTTCGTTTCTCTGTGTGACTTAAATAGGAAAGAAAAGAGAAAGAATAAGTTAAAACGCGCTGTTCGAAGAGAGAGAAAGAGAAAGAAAGAGAGAGGAGAGTAAAAAAAAGGTTGAGATGTGACAAAATAAAAAGGGGCGCGTGGAATTTAATTTGGTCGAATTCTTCTACATTTATTACGAGGGTCGCGGAACAACGCCTGGAGGCGCTCGTCGACGTGGACGTCGATCGGCGTCGCGAGCTCGCGCCGCGACCAGCACAATTCTGGCGTCGCGACGCCAGTTCAGGACGCTGTCGAGTTCGAACGGCAGTGCAGCGTGGCACCCGGCGCAACCCGGGCTTATTTGAATTCCAGATTGGATTATTCATCGGATTTGGATAATTGAGGGGATTCTATCAGTTACTGGTTCGGCGTCGAGGTGGGATTAGACGCGCAGATAGAAATCTGCGCGCCTAATGCTACGCTGAGACATTCCAAGGTCCCTAGCCCAACGAATCGCGCGGGCGAATCAGTTTCGTTGCTTAAGGAGGGAGCTCGAGGTGTGCAAAAAAAAGCGATTGTCCTAGGGAAGAGATGCATACTCAGAGAGTTCCTACGATCTGTTTTTAGAAATCAAAAATTATTTAACGAAGTTTCTATTCCTATGGTTGTAAGTAATAGCGGTGGAAATAGACGTGAGGTAATAAAATAAAATCTGTCTATTTTTTTTTTCAGCTTCCAGCATTCAACAGAGTGCAAACGATGTTACCGACTTCGAGCACGAGATGAACGACTGTGAAAATATGTTAGTGCAATATCCCGACAATCTAAACTTCGGCGATCTTTATTATTATATATTGGCGCCTACTTTGTGCTACGAACTGAATTTTCCCAGAACACAACGGATCCGAAAGAGGTGAGCGAATTAAAGTTGCAACTCTTATTATAATTAAACGTGGAAAAAAAATTGGCTGATAACGAAACGAAAGGATTTTACGAAAATATTCAAAAGAAATAACTTCTCAACAAACTCCCTAGTGTTTTTAAATAAGTTTTTTTTAATTTTGTTTTTTTATTTATTTATTTATTTATTTATTTATTTATTTTAAAGCAACATATCCTTGTTTCGCTTTATACGTGTCTCAAGAATACTACCAAGTTCACCTCGATCGGAAAACGAGTCAAGTGGAAACTTGATATTGTCAGAGTTCGGTCGCGCGAGTGCATACATTGCGTGAGGTGTATAAATCTGTGTTTGCTCTCAGATTTCTCGTATAGATTTCGTCATGGCATATCCCCCCGCGATTCTCTCTCACGTCTTATTTTCCTTTCATAAAGATTGTCAACAAATGTCGAAGTTGCCGGTTTACAAAACTCGGATTTCGACGAATGAATTCTGTTCTGAGAAGAAAATTTTTCAAAAGAAAGAGAATACTCTTACACTTTGTCCGATTTTATCGGGAACATGAATTATTCGTGTAAGTCGAAATTGGATGAAGCTTCTGTGAGATTCCGTTTTAGAACTCTCGTTTGAGAAATATAATTTGAATTTGCCCTTTATGTGCTATTTCTGAATAATAATTTAATCAGAGAATTATATGAAAGGAATTTTTATGAATCAATGAAGGGGATTCTTTGCTAATTCCTAACTTCGATGCATATAATATGTTTAACAATAATTTTATACCGTCAAAAGTAATGTCTGTGTTTGTGTGTGTGTGAATTATTAAAATGTTAATTATTATAGAATATTTTAATAAAGAATTTAACATTAAATGTCTTCATAAATAACTGATTTAATGTATGCATGTTAAATTTTAATTTGAATTACCTGTTTAATTACAATGCCTCGAATATTTTGCCTTAAAAGATTGTAATGTGATACTTGTGAGTGAATGAGACTTAAAAAAAAAATTGACTGGTCGTACACTTCGTATATCTTTTTCCCCGAGCTTATTGTTTTCCTTATATAGCTATTCGTTTTCGTCATACGTTTTTCCTATTGTGCACCATCTTCCGTGCAACTATGTTTGCCGAAAAAAAAAATTGCACCCGGACTTTACTCCACCAGCAGTTTGCCGAAAACGAAACTCGCGCGGACGACGGCGTACCGTCGAACGGGAACGCCGTTTCACGCGATAGCACTCAAAAGTCGTATTTTCGATTTTTCGAGAAGTGGTTTATGGTCGAGAGAGCGGCTGGGTGGGTAACGAGAACTGAAATGGAAATTCATAGAGCGGAAATCGATTTGCGCCATTGATAAAAGCAAATAGATGTGTATAATGATTAATGCAATAGAATCGCATGGAAGCGAATTAGTTTGGATGATCATAAATTCAATAAAAGATATATATCTTTCTATTCGCCGCGGTGCACGCTACAGCGATACACATTGAAATGTTGAAGCAAGACAAAAGTGTTGCGTTTTTTATTTCGCTAGAAAAAACCATGCGCGCGCCACGCGAGCGGTATTTTTTAATAGCCCCCAATTTCAAACTATGAAAAAAAAATCATGCGACTTACCGATCTGCATGAGCTTCAGCGGAGTTGTGAAGTTCTGCCGGTGTCTGTAACATAAAAAAAAAAAAATGATTATTTATATATCTAATTAATTTAATTTTTAATTTACAGATTTCTCATAAAACGAATACTGGAAGTCCTCGTAGGATGCCAAGTAGTCATGTCGCTTTTCCAACAATGGATGATACCTTCCGTAAAGAATTCGTTAATCCCCTTCAGCGTGAGTATTTTATACATTACGTCATTATAATATTTGCGAGTAGCATTTCGTTGAATTTAACATTAAAACTCGAGTCCGATTAATTCGCGAAGAAGTCAATGTTTAACGTACGGATCAACTTTTCTGATAAATCAATTTCGCTTTAATCGCTAAACGCACCGTGTTCGCTTCATTACCACCCTTTATTTACGAACAATGTGAATGGTGATCTATTGATAGTTGCGAACGATATTTCCTGTTTTATTATGAGAGCTAATTATTTATCGCGCTGGCCGTAAATAAATCGAGTTAACCGCGAGAGCGGAACAGCTGGTAAGATAGGAGCCGAGAGACGAGCAGAAAGTGTAATTTGGTTTCGCCAAATAGGTACGATCAATCTTTCGAGTAATACGCCCGCCAGGAAATTCGATACACACAAATATACGGCAAATTCTACTCCGAACAAACAGGTATCCCCGCGCGTTACCGAATTTCCTCCCCCTCCCCCCGCGCGATAAAATACGCAGGAAAAAGAGAGCTGTCGCGCGTGCCACAGTTGCAGCAATATTGTTGCAAGTTACACCTGTAGGCAATATATCCGTCTGTGACATAACGTTGCATAATATCACGAGCCCGATGTAAATTGTATTTCTTAAAATGCTAAACAGATGCGAAGGGGACGGAAACTAAGGGTTTCAACGACACATACAAAGTATTTCTCTCTCTTTCTCTCTCTTTCCCCCCCCCCCTTCTCTCTCGCCCCTTTATCGCTTACATTTCGTCCAAAGGTGTCGCAGATATATTTTAGATGTTAATAATTTTGTCGCGCGAAGAGCTCGCGGTGTCTCCATTCGTCACGGCAACAAGATATTTACAACGGAAATGGTATATAGCCAATTTATTTTCGCAAACGATACGGCGGCGACTTCGATAAAAATAGGCGAAGGTGAGAAGAAACGAAGTACGCGTCGGCGGGATGTCGTTTTATTCGTTTACGTCGCGACAATGCTCGAGGCACGAGGCCGTCAGTGTTTTTATCTCACCGCGAAGTTAAATTCTCCACCTTGATTTGGCAGTTATATTTAATGCCCCCGGGTGGTGGATGACGCGAATGATATTTTCGTTGCAGATATCCTCCGCAGGGCGATGTCCTGTCCGGGTTGATAAAGGTTAAATACACTCCCGGAATCTACAATTATCGCCGGTTATTTATTGCCAGTTTTGTCGCTTTCCACGAACGTCCTGATTTCGCTTTAATATCTCGGATTAAATCTTTACCTTTCTAATATTTTTGCACTAAGCCGATTGCGCTCGCAGATTTTTATATAAATTTTTTTCATGATACTTCGTAAATTTTTTTTCTTTTTAATGTAAATAATATTTGCTATTTTAATTAATTGCACATTTAATTACTTGACATATTTATAATATATTATATCGAACGAGAAGCCCTTTGCTTTTCTTCTCCTTTTCTGGCATAATTTTTATTACGTTTTGACGACAGATAATGAAGTTGCAGTATTGAATTAATTAAAAATATATCCATGTGCGCAAAGAGGCAGTTAATTAGCCAATCATCAATCGCTACCGATGAGGTGTAATAAACGAACCGCTTAATTAAATAAGCTGTATCGATAATGGGGATAGGAAACGCAGGTAGCGGGCAATTTAAAGTACTAATTAGAGGAATACGAAGAGCGCTCTTCGCGCGCGTAATATTGTGATATTTATATGTATATATATATACATGTATATATATTTTTATTCCATTCAAATGGCTTTGATCGCGCAGTAACAAGGACCGCGTAAATACGCGCTGCAACGAATGGAAATTTTGTATTGTGTGAGAGGCCCGTGGATTTAAATGAGACCTTTTACGTGGCTGGGCTTAACCGCAACTGATCCGTGGCGGGCGTCCGCGGTTCACCAGCTACGCCCATATTTCGTACATAATGCTATCGAAAATCCGGATCTTGCCATCGATCCGCTGAAACTGCTAATAATTCAGCCATTCATACCAATGCCGGTTTGCAATGCGTTCCGGTAAAATCGCGAATAAAAAGAATTCCTACGCGTGTAAGTACAATCTGCTTGAAGCGTAGTCGAATGCCCCCGCGTGTTTACTGTATTTCTTTCAACGGAAGTTGATTTATCGGATGTAGAAGCTGCGGAGAAAACAAGCGGAAGGACAATTAATTTTTGAGCAAACTTAATCAGCCCGGGATGCCTCCTGATTTGCAATTATTTGTGCAAATACGACAAAGCAAGTTAACAAAACTCGAAATACAAAACAAATGTAATGCTTTAAGCGTATTCGGGCCAGATATTTCGATTTTAGCTTTCAGCGTGATTAAAAATTAATTAAAGTATTTACGTGCATTCCGCATAATTAAAATAGTCGTAAATAAAATAAACATATACATATTTGATGCGTTAAAAACGATGCTTCCATCAACTAGTTTGCGCAAATATAATTAATAACATTATATGTTTTTCAAGTGAAACGTGCTCGTATCATTATCAGAGGATAGTCTCTTTGAAGTACCCATCTGTTTCCGCGTATTTGTACATTATTTACAGCCCAACGCAATTGCCGTGCAAGAAGTAGCTGTCTAATTTTCCTCCTCCCCTGACAGTACCAATTAAAATTTCCACTTTCGCAATTAGGTCAATATGTTTCCCCCCCCCTCTCTTTTGACGTTTCGTCGTCGCGCGCTCGGTTCTATCGGAGGCGCAGGATTATTAAGCGTTTCCATCGCCTTGAGAATCGTGGGATCGACGCGAGCTACTCAACGAGGAACCGACCCTAAGAATCCGGCCGCATGATTTCGCACCACGGACAAATTGCTTCTGCAAATCGTTCGGCGCTTCTACCCTTCTCCCTCCCCGCCCCCTCTTTCGCCGTCATCCTCTTTCACCCCCCTATCCTTCTTCCATTTCCCAAAGACTCGAAGAAAACGCTTTGCCCAGACGCACGCTGGAAATACCGCGTGGAAATACCGAGGCGACGGCGGCATTCCACCGTCCCTCTCATCCTACCGCCTACGGTGGCATTCGAGATCGGCGGGGGAGGGAGAGGGGGGGAGGGGGGTATCGACCGAACGCAAAGTAATTGCCACTGCCGCTAGTTGCAGGCAAGTTAATGCCGGAATACGGGCCGAGCGATAAACTATCCCTTCGACCGTTTCGAATCCGCTTCCGCGCTCGTTCCGCGCCGGCATTCTTTCTTTGTCCGGCGACAAATTGGATCTGATAATTGCGAGGCGCGATTACGACAGCCACGTCGTCGATCGGGCGTCCAGCTGGCGCTGAGAGACGGCGTTCGCCTCCCTCGATTTAGCTCGGCGTGGTCTATCACTGTCGCTCGATGCGGATCCGCCGTGCGGCGGGAGGGTGAGGGTGAGAAACGAGACGAGAAAGCAAGAGAGAGCGATCGCGAGATTAAGAAATCCAGGTGGATATTGCTTCCGCCGGATCGCGAGTCGCGAACGGAGGAAAATTGATAACTGCGGATGATGCTTGTCGGAGGGTAATCACTTTTTACTGGCGTGCTCCAGGCTGAGCCTCGTTATTCTTACAGGGCGGAATGAATGGATAAGAAGGTCGGCACGGGCCGCCCGAGCGCGGCCGGAAATCCTCGCGATTTCCTCTGGCAAGTGGGCGATTAACCCCTCCAGCGTTGAGAAATCTATCGTGCTGCGCTTGCTTAGCGACAGTTGGTGCTTCTGCACGAACAATTTTTCCGAATAATATCGCCCCGTGCTTCAGTTACACTAAATTTAGCTGTCCGTCTTCTCTTATTTGCAGTAGTTTCACTTATTATCCCGTTTCTATTTCCTTTACCTACTTCTCGTCTTCTTTTAGCGTTTTATTTTTGCGCTTAAGTCTTATATAGATTTGTTTAATGTTGCAAACGCGATTAGTCACGCTATTCAACGACGGTCTGGTTATCGCGAATAATTTTTACGTCAAGGAAATATATAAAGAAATTACCGATTTCTTCGTTGCTTTTGCCTGTGGAATCGCACGATATTTCGGCCTCGCGGATCGATTGAATGATCGAGAAGTAGTAGAGAGGGAGCATCGTACTTTGGCTTATCGGCTCACGGCATACTGCAGCTTAAAGGGATGAGCGTTTAAAGGATTTTCGGTAGTGCGTCGCAAATGGTTACTGCTTCCAGAAGCATGCGGCTTTATAGTGGTTACGATGGAACATATGGAACGTATGAAATGTATTGATTTTCTAATCGCATAACACACAGTAAGCTTTCGTATAAAATTATATTACATATACAATGTTAATTAATAAAAATAAGTGTATATGCGAGAAGAAAAGAAGGGAAGGGAAGAAGTTTTTTTTTTCTTTTTCTTTTTTTTTTTTTTTTAACGAGGAATCTAATTTAAGAAAAATTTTGCTCTAGATAAAATTCAGCACAGTTTAAATAGACTTAATTAATTTCAAAATAGCTCCATTTATAAAGCGATTTTAATGTTTTTTTTTATCTCTTTTTCCTTTGTGTATTCAATCTCGCTAAGGCGCGAAGGTGGTCAAGGAGCGGTGAGTTAGGAAAAGCTGCACGGCATGCACGACATTCGCGCGCTGCTCGTTTTTCCTACCGTCGGCAGGATTCCAGATACTTGACCAACGTTGTCGAGGCAGAATTCGCGGAATACCAACCGATCGCACCTTCTTGTATCGAAGTTGCCGATATGCGCTCGCCGGACGGAGGTCCGCTTCGAGTTATGACGCTGCAAAAATTCTTCCGATCCAACGCGATAGGCAGGGGGTAAAAAGAAAGGCAGGGTGAAATCGCCGGTGAGTCACCCGTACGTGACTCAAGAATCGAATATTCGCGATAACGGCTTTCGCTGGTCTTCTTTTAAGCCTCGAGGAGATAAATTTGTATGGGCGCGCTTTGTTTTAATTTGATTCTCGTCACGTCGCGGCGTATTAAACTTTGTGGGTTTTGTACTTCGACTAATATTTTTCTTGCATTTTCTTCAAAATTCGTATCTACGTAAAAACTTTTGAATTTTGATGCTATATAATCCATTTTCGACTAACTACATCGCCGGGACCAGACTTCGGTGTTATTCCAAAGTAGTTTGGAAATCCGCTCGCTGGACGTTATTACAACCAGCCGCTTAACGTGTAACGACTCGGTGGAACGTGCTCGCTAAAGAACCGAGAATCGACAAGTTTTTATTCCCAAACATATCTTTGTCGAGGAGAGTCGCGGACGGTATTTCTTTGACTTTTTAACTGACGACGAAACGGGGGATGCGGTAGTACCTCGAATATTTTCCAGAAACATTTCAATCCTTCAGCGTTCACGATCAAACAAGGGCGCAGGGAAACTGTTATCTTTGCAAGAAAAAGACTCAACCTTCTTAGACTTTCGCAAGAACCGTTGCGGCTCCGCGAACTAGTTATTATTTTTTTTTCTTTTCTTTTTTTTTTCTTTTTTTTTTTCTTTTCCCGGCCTGTTTGTCGCGCCGGAAAAAGAGGATGGGGAAAAATGAGGCATGGAAAGAGGAGAGAAACTGCAGACGGTATTTATTCGACTGCTAACTGGTACCAGAAGACGTTAGCGAGTAGAGAACGGCGAGGGTAGTTGTCCATGGAACCCCCTTTTTGCCGGTGCTCCGACACGAAACACTTAAGACCACGTCGAGTGCCTTTTAATCCTATTTGTCTTCCGCTGTGCTCCAGTAGCGTAGTCTGGAAGTGCGATTCCGAAAGTTGTCAGATCGAAGTAAATATTTTGGCTGCTCGGAAGGAGTTGAGTCGAGTTAAATTCTAGGCATAACTCCGGATGTTAATTCGCCGAAAAACAGTCTTTTTGCGTAATGAACGGAGGGAATGACGGAAATCCCGTTTGATGCTGTTAGAAGCATCGTTCACATTTCTATTCTACTTCTTTTTCTATTTTTTCCCGATATATGTTGGATGCATATTTGATATTAAATATAATGGGACAAGCATGAAATTTTATTCTCCGAGAGGAGAAGCGAGCCTGTGATTTTTATCAATGTCGATAAAAATTTTGTACGGCGAACTCCGGTTTGACGGCGAGAGGAACTCTCGCAAATCTCTCCGATCGATTGCTCGTCTCTCGCCTTTCATTCCGCCCAGCTTATAAAATCTCTATTAAGCATCTACCGAGGCATCCGCGTGCGTGATAAAGGATCGACCTTTCGGCCAAAGGGCGTCGCGATGTCTGCGTAAGTACCTCTCGTTCGCCACGCCATTGTCGGCCAGCCAGGATTCAATCCGTCTAGAGCGAATTTCTAGTATCTCGAGGACTCCTCCTGACAGGACAAGATGCTCGCGGATGCAAAGTCGTAAATCTCTCGGCGCTAATTGAAACGACGACGCGCGAAGGAAACGACTAGCGGCGATGAGGGGATCGGATGAGGTCGCCTCGTTTCCTCGACAGTACGACAGCGAGGAAATTTTTTTTTTTTTCTTACTTTTATTCTCCTTCCTTCCCGCATTTATTTCTTTTTCTTCCTCTCTCGTATTCCGGAGTTTCGCAACGTATACCTATATTCGTTGAAGTGCCACGAGCAGCGTTCGGTTTTATACTGCTAGGGGAAAAAAAGTAGGAAAAAAAAAACAATTAAAAAAATAAAAAAAATAAAAAAACAGGACGGCAACGCTCGACTGTATCACTGCGTTATAGCTTTTCAACTTGGCACAGTTTTAAATATATTGGCAGGTATTTTCTTGCGTTTAATTTTACTTGTGTGCCTTATTAATTTTTATTCAATAAGCAACGGATGTATTATTGGCAATTTTTACATTTATTAATTATTATCCGTGCGCACGTGTATAAATGTATGTTAGAAAAAAAATATCGTCTCTTACAACACGCGTGAGAATAGCGATATACTGCAAGAAGGATATTTTTTTGCGCGCGTCTGTATTCCTCACTCAAAGACTAATGCTTCGATCGTTCGCGTTGTACAAACGCAGCGGAAACGAGATGGATAAAGAGAACGAGGAAGAAATAAAATAAGAGATTAAAAAAAAAGGGAGAAGAAGAGAGAGATGTGGCTCGGATATCTACGCGAGACGTTTCGGACGTGATCGTCATCCGAAGGAAAATTTTTCTCGTTTTTATTTTCGATCTCTCGGACACCCTTGACTTTCCCCTTCTTTCATCTGCATCTCGAGTGCTGCTGTTCATTCGCGAAGGTCCTCTCGAACCACCGAGTACCCTTCCGGCGGGAATGCAATTTGGAATGCTGTGATTTCGCGAGAATACAAAATCAACCACCTCGTTTCTCTGGCTACATAAGCGATTTTATTATTTGTACCGTTATTGATAACGGTGTTAAAGATTTATTTTATTATTATTATTAATTTTTTTTTTTTTATTAACCGTTATTTTTCTCGTTTCTCTCATCCTCGAGATTTCTCTTGCCGTCGTATTCTTTACGAAGCTTCTTTTAATCGTTCAATTACACGCGGGAAGGCCGCGTTTTATAGCAAATGTGCAGTGCAAGTCGAGCTTGCTACTTGCCCCAGGTCGTAATTATCAGGCTGCGTAACGTATCGTGCCTCATTAAACCGAGCTATAAAGTTGGCTCTAAGGAAACATGAAATTCTCGTTGGGACAACTTGTTGCTGTCGTAAAAAAGAAAAGAAAAAAAATAAATTATGATTTTGTTTTTTGTAGGACGTAGGCGTTTGTTTACGGTACGATCTTTAAACTTTAACGTCACTTGCTTGAATTGCGTTTTTTTAAGCCAATAATTCGCCGTAATTAATTTCCAAGCTGCTACTTACGATGAGCTGAACCATCATAATAATTGAACGCACCATCTATTATAGTGCACAAGCAGACAGAACATGCAATACGTTAATCGTTTAATATCATATTAACTTGCGGATCACTAGATAATAGTATCATCCCGTATTTCGCCTTTGCCGTTTTTCCGCTTATCCCGTCGCGGCAGCGACAAACAAGAGTAATTTAATTAACATTATGATATTGTCACGACGCGTGTGCTACAGAATATTAACTGTAATAACGGCAATACGTCACGATAATTGCAATTAGCATGATCCAGCTGCGTGTGTTTCATTGTCGTATTGAAACTGTATTTATATTCACCAGTAAATTGGGACATAAAATTTATTATCATAAATTTTAACTTATTAAAGGTACACATAAATAATTTTCTTTTGTACCAGCGTTTGCATATTACTGCAAAAACAATATCGCGTTTAGAAACGCAGGCTGAAGTATTGACTGCAATTATTTATTAAAAAAAAAAAAAAAATTAATTAATTAAAATAATAAATTAAACGTGGACATATCTCAATTTGAATTTTAATCGTATTTGAGAATGAAAGTTCGAAGGGAAAAAGTTATCGAGTTACGTTAATGTGTACGTAGTTTTGGCGAATGAAATATTTCGATGCTCGCGAACTTCCCTTTACGTTCCCTTTACAAAGAGATGCCGCTGTTTAAGGAGAAATGTGGCCGTCGGCGCGTACGTATACGCATAGCAATAATGTGTTGAAGTCGCGGGGAGCTCTGCAGGTATTTATTTGCTAACCTGGTACACAAGCGCGGCTAGCTAGCTGTTGTAGCACATTCGAAGAGACCTCTCGACAACCGCCACTTAAGCGAAACGCCGGAGGGATGGCTTCCTTCCCTCGTGTTCAATTAACGCCGTGCACGAAATATCAATTCCATCGGCGGAAAGCTCCTCATTCGACATAGACTGATTGTGAGTGCAAATCTATATCGAGGAAAGGAAACATCCCGGTGTCTTCGCGCGGCGGGGCGGCTATTGTTAAATTAAGTTCGTAGTTTGTTGTTTAATTTAATAACGCGTCATAAGTGAATTAACATCTGGATCCCCGTTAAACTTTGTTGATTAATTTTACCAACCAACTGGATTCGCATATTAAATTTAATTACGATTTCGATACGCGCGAATCTATTTTCGATAAATTACGTGCGTGTCATCTCAATTTGAATATCAAGCGCACGGTTGTTGTAAGAAGAAACACGCGGTCGTTGTTTAATTATGTTAAACTTATACCTCGATAAATTTTATAAAAATTGATGCTCCTTTTCTTTCTTTCTTTTTTTTTCATTTTACACATTTTATTCAAGAATGCTCGTAACTAAAGTTGCATTCTTGATTTAAAGCATTTCTCGACGTTAATGCCGTATATTAAAATGATATCTCTCAAATAGTAACAAAATAATAACAATATCGTATAACCGCGGTTTCAACACCTGGATTAAATTTTGTGGCTTGCTTCCTTGATAGTGACGTTAATCTAATTTCGCGCGGGCGTTCATCCGTAAGTAAACCTTTAATTGTGCTGCAGTAAAGCGTATCACATTGTATAGAGATACGTATAAATACTGCACCCTTTCAATTCAAAAGAATAGATGATTTATTGATTCCATTCAGCTGCAACGCGCAGCTCGAAATGTCCATCGTTGCGTTCTCGATCGCAAGGTTTTTTTTTTTTTTTTATTTTTCCCACCCGCAAATATCGAACGGCGCGATTCAAATGAGATACGCGATGCAGTTCAGCCTCGACAGTTTATCATATTTACGATCTTAAATCCAATTAGAAAGTTACATTTTGTAGTTGGCAACACGTTTCGCTCCCTCACACCTACCCCAGCTAACTCGCATTTGTTTTGCGTTCACCTTTAGGGCATATCTTCCTCATTCCTCCGCCTCTCTTTCTCTTAACGCATCCCTTCTCTGCACGTTTCCCACGTATTTACCTTCTACATTAATAATCTCATGCCTCTCTCGTTTGCGTTGCAGAATATGGACGTAGCCAAGGCCTCCGAGCGTCTTCTCAAGCTGGCGGTGAGTACATATATGTTTGTGTACATGTGCAAATTTATAAACGCGTGCACGGGTATGTCCGAAATAGGTCATAAGTTGATGATTTCAAAGTTTTGTCGGGGAGATGAATTTAGAAGGTATCCCCCAAAGGTATCAAAATACCTCTAAACAAGAATTCATTTTGAATAAATATTGTTTGCGAACGGATAATTCGTCACATAAAATAATTATTATCTTTAATTTAATATTATGTCTTTTTTTTTTTTTAATATATATGAAGTTAATAATATATAGAGACATTAATAATGTTAATAAATAATTTTTTTTTATATATAAGGGTTTAGTTGTATCATCGTATTCATGTCGTTTACATTTTACTTGTCAAGAAAAAAAAAAGAAAAATGAAAAGCGACATATATACATAGATACTTTGAACTTTTCATGTTAGATTTCCGCTCTTTTTCTCTAACATGCTCCCTGTGAGAAAATTCTCGAGGCAATATTTGCGAATTCAATCTCTTCCCTTCCACAACAAAACGCAGTTTCTGCCTGAGTTTTGCCGTGACTACGAGCTCGTTCGGCAGAACGCGGGAAAGAGAAAACTTGTATCGAACTACATGTCGTCGATAAATGCTGCACTTAATATAACGTGTTGTAAATCCATTCCGTGCATAAGTTTGCAAGCTAACTTTCTTGCGTGAACGCTCGCCGGGAACACAATCCGCAATGCTTAAGATAAAATTTTCAACTCGCAACGTATAGAATATTCAAAATCTTCAATATTACTCGAGCGGTATCTTAATCCTTGCTGTTTACATCTCGCCGATGCAACGCTGCGAATTTTACTTATAAAGTTTATTCAGTTATGCGTGTATTCTTTTCTCTTTTCTTTTTCTTTTTGTTTTCAACCTAAATGAACAGAACGCGCATGACAGGAAAGAACGGTTAACTTCAATGTTCCCGGTTAAACGTCTTTACTTTACGATAAGTTGGATCTGTTGCACGGAAAATAAAATAAGCTATCCGCGGGAACGTGAAATAGGAATGTTGTATTTCTTCAAGGAAGAGCGAGTCTGGAAGGGGTACGGAAGAAGATTCTGTAAGAGCTTCAGGGCTCTTGCAGAAAGTACGCCGGAATCTATGAATTCCTGATTTAAGTTTCGTCGTGCGTCGGCTATATTCCCGTGACGCTTCCGAGTGAAATATGCACGCCCGACGATGGAAAAAGGTCGTTTGTCGCCAAGTCCGCAGGGAGATCGATGCACAACGATACGCCGAAGATGTTGTTCCGATATTTCCGATTCATCTGTTTTCTTTGGTTTTTTTTTCTTTTTTTTTTTTTTTTACCGCTATGAAAGCACTTGCTAGAAAGTGAATATTGAAACAATAAATCCATTTAAGAGAGTATAAACTTTTTGGAATAAACGGTTATGCATTTTTATGGTCTATAAAGATACCCTTACTTTTAACGGTAGCTTCTTTGTTGAAATTTACATCGTTCAATTTCTTCATTGTATTAATAAACTTCGAAGTAATTTAACATTTTATAAAACACGACGGAAAATTTCTATCGGAAATAAACCTCGTCCCGAACTAGCTTTGCATAGTGGAGAATTAACTTCCCGTAACATTCATCAGCGAAGAAATACAAAGAATAGTTATATACGAAGCTGTACAGTTATTCTTTGCGTTTGTAATTTCCGCAGTTGAGAATACGATTGCTTTCTCTGCATATAAAGAAAGAAAAAAAAAATAGAAAAATGATGAGAAATATTAGAAAAAAAAAAAAAAACGAACGGACGATACAATAGTTTGTTCCTGCGACCGTCATAAAGCCCATCGTGTCTTTTTATCTCAATGCTCTTCTTGCACCGCACGCCGACATGCTCCGCTACTTTCCGACATTCAGACCGGTCCGAGCGATTCCGCGTCCGTTCGTTCGCCGTTGCTTGTTATTCTCTCGTTAGCCCGGTTGCTCCGGATCGGAACTAGCCGGCTGTAGTGTTTCGAGTGCTGGGCGGAGTCCAGTCAACCGAATTCAATTATATAAATTCGTCCCAAAGCGACTGTCCTCGGGAGCGTGTATAACGGCGAGTGGCGAGCTGGCCCCGTTACGGCCGGCCGTTCGGCAGACGTCGATTACTCGCGATTAAAACAGCAGACCGACGGACGTGCATGACCGAGTTTTGTTATGGAACTTTCGTTCACTCTACGTTAATTGATCCGATCGCGCTCCACTGTTAATTATTGGCTCGATCGTCGATTCGCGCCGCTGACGTTCTCCACCGCGGCGCGCCTTAACGCGCGGCTACGAATGTGAAATAAACGTTCTTTACGTTTGCGGAAGTTTTGAATAAAGCGTACGAGGCGTATGCGCGCAAAATCCATTACCGCAGCGAGTAAAATAAAATTCGGTACAGTTCATCGATTCATTCGTTTACTCCGTAATGCGTCAACGTTGAAAGTGAATACGTCAGATGCGGATACTGGGTCAAGACGCGGCACTAAAATAAATTTGAGGATAAAAGAAGAAAGCGACGGTCTAAAAGGGGATACTCCGAAACTTTTTTCCCGGTCCGGACAAAGCGCGAAACAATACCGACATCGATTATCGAAGCGGGGAAGAGAAAAATACCTACCGGCGTACTCTCTAATAACATATGACGAAGAACGCGCCCACGGACCAGCCCCCTCGGGGCGAAGGAGATTTCATTATGTAAGAGTAAGACTTCCTTTCGCCGGGGGTAAAGCAAAGGGTTGCTCATTTACGACGGTTACGGCATTTTTGTTTGTTTTTGCGTGAGCGAAGGAAAAATAATTGTTTGCCGATCGGCGGAGCGAGCCCGCACCCTCGATCTTTTCGTGCGACCTTACTTTTCGTTTACACCGCAAATAGCCGCGAGGAATCGTGGACCCCGGCATCGTGTGACCGTCGTGGGTTAATTGCGGTTCTTATGTACGAGGGTGGCACCGGAAGAAACAGGGCGGAACTGCAATGCGGGACGGGACTTTAATCTCGTCGTAATGGGGAAACGCAATTTTCCCGCAGTCCGCTTCGCCAATGAGGCCCTTTTTCTCTTTGCGCTCCCTCTCTCATTCTCGGCTCGATCTCGCCCCGCGTGTCAGTGTCTCGTTCCGAAATCTCTTTGACTTTGAAAATTACTCAAAGTGTAAAATGACCGTGATGCGACTGTCGTTATCGGGTGTCTCGTCGCGTTTGGCTATCGAGCGACAAAAATTGGCGATGTACCCGAGTGGAAATCGAGTCTAAATCGTTATCTAATAACTAAGCTGGATATTTAAACGTTTTTCGCTGCTTGTACTTGTTTATTGTTGTTGAGCTGACCATACGCAACACTCGCTCGACTGCCGAATTCGCCGAGTTAACCGGTTCTTGCCGGCCGCCGCCCGCGCGTCCTCCACCTTGCGAACTTCGAGCGCAAGGTGCCGGCTGATGTAAACACACGCACGTACTCACACTACCGCGACGATCCGTGGGTCCGGCGAACTCGACAGTCGAACGTTGCGTAAGATCATCACGCAACAGTAGACTAGCACGCGACGAAAAACGTTTAAATGTCTAGCGTTTTTAGCTCGACACTAGCTAGATAGTCACTAAATAATATTTTCTTACAAATTATAGTCGCTAATTAAGGAATATATTTAATCTGCGCGATCTAAAGCTGCAAAATTCTAATGGCAAATAAATTTCCACTTGGGATAGCGTCGGACAAAAATTAAGTTTGACATGTTTTCGACGACACGTAGAAGACGCTTGTGTCACAGCAAATGACAGACGCTATTTCTGGCAATAATTATATAATATATAAAGTACCTGACTACGAGAAATATCTGAATTATTCTTGTTATTCTTTAAACTATTAATTAGCGGTAATATAAGCAGTTAAATATTTTCCGTCGATCGATCTCTATTCTCAATGCGAGCTTTTTTCCGTACAGTCTTGAGCAGCAATTTCGATTATATTCAACATTTGCATACTTTGTGAAATATAGCCTCCACTCCCTTACTCGCAGGCCAATAGCTGCTCTCGATAAAGTTAAAAAATTCAATCCGCCCTCATTTGCATTCTCTATCCCGATCGTTATTACTGGGTTATACCTTTCACATGTTAATGTCCTTCCAGACCTAGTAAGCGTAAACGTCTCCAATAGACAGGTACACGTTGTGCACCCTCGGGACATGAAGAGAGAATGGCAGCTGAGAGGGGAAGAGGGGAAGGAAGGGTAATGTCAGCGATCGGGAAGAAAATGGAAAATATCGATTGCCAACGTAATGCGATGCACGCGCTTAGGCAGGTCGACTTACCCTTCTACTTTTTTTTTTTTATTTTTTTTTTTTTTTCCCCTCCCGCAACGACTACTAATGACGCGAATACGTCGATCCGCATATTGCGCGCATGTGGAAAATCTCGCGGATCGCCCGCCGTGTCTCGTAATACGATATTCCCGCATTATCGATGAAAATCGACTGCCGGATGGTGCATGTAAGCCAAGCACGCATTAATGTTATGCAGCCGGCAATGGGATCAAGCACGAATCGAACGGTATTGCTGGTTTCTTGCGTGGGGATAGATGTTTGAACCGCGCATCAATATGAATGAACGCTCTCTCTCTCTTCGCGCGACTTGTGCATGATATTTTATAAAATCCCTTGCTGGGTAACAGCATTATATTTCTTCGGCAAACATTTACATTGGTCAATAATCTTTACTCAATATTTTACTAAATTTACCTAAACCTACCCTTACTGGAAAAAAAAGAAAAGAAAAAAAAAAATAGAACAACTTGCGATTAAATTTTCAAACGCGAAATATATGGATCCGAAGATTAATTTGATTGCCAAGAGATAAAACGTCATCGGAATTTTAAGATATGTAGATGCGATGCATAAATGAGAATTTAATCCACAAACACACGTTGTTTCTTTGCTCGGCAAGATTTTACATTTCTCTTACTATTCGGTAACTGTGAAAAAAAACTACTTCTATTTTTTTTTTTTTTCTTTTTTTTCTTTTCGGTTAGCATCGCAGAGTAAACGAAATTAAAACGCCGAGGTAAGTTTTCCTGGACTATGTGGACCTCGAAAGAGGTTGCTAGAAACCGGGAGGAAGTGCTGAGAGGCTTCCTGTCCTTTTTTCGTGAAAGTGCCGCGAATGCCTCGCGGCGCAAGAGACTTGACCTTTGTGCCTGGCAACATTATTAAGTCCTTTGCATCGCGTGAGAGAGCTCGGTGGAAGCACGCGGATGATACCACGACTCGGCGGTCCCGAAATGGCATCCGAAACGAAATAACTTCGAAATTCTTCGTCGTGAAAGCAAGCGGTCCGTCGAGAAATTTTCGCGAAAGTATTTGTCTGATACCGAGGTCGGCCCGGCTTTTTTCCCCCGTTCTCTTTTTTTTTCCTCCTTCTCGTCGCTACTACTTTGACGTGAAAACATTTATTTCGGTTGTCGTTCTACTATGAGAAACACGAACGCGTTGCGATAAAGAAAAACAATCAATCTTAAAGTTGAGACAAAAGATAGAAGAGGACGTAGAATAAAACGATAATAGTACACCTACAACGACAAAATTACAATATATTGTGTTTCCCCGCTAATTTTTTAACAGCGCTACGAAAAAAAAAGAATATTAAGGAAATACACGGCTGCAATAAAATAGATACCGACTGGCAGCGTACCGTCACATTATACACGCGATAAATGATCAAAGGTTCGGTCTAAGTTACTTCCATTAAAGCATAATTGAAGGAACAGACGGGATAATTTATAAGTTCGTTATGCAGTCATCTCACTTTCATTTGCAGATGCGTAAATAAGGCTATAATACGCTTGCCTCTACGTGCACTAATCTGCGCTTTAGTAAACTTTTTTTAGCGTTATAATGGGGCGTCGCATTTTATTTAGTCCATTAAGAACGTGATACGTTGCGTGCGTGCGTGTGTGTGCGTACGTGTAAAAAGCTTTGATAAATTTTTTTACTCTTTTTTTTTTTTTTATGTTTTTAAATCGCGATTTCTTTCTTTACCGTTTGCATTTTGAACCGCTTTTTACATGCGTTTCTCGTTTCGTAAATTTTGTGGGAAATTACTGGATATCTTTTTTACAATTGCAATCGGATGTATAGAAATATGTGATTGTTTTAGCTTCTGTGATAAATGCAGCCTTTTAATTTTAAATACAATAGTATTTTAAAATCTTGAGTGTTAATTAGTAGTATTAAAAATAAGCTTAAAATTTATTCTACAAATAAAGCCAGTAATTTATAAATCTAAATAAAAAATTGATTATTTCTAATATTGTACGTTTAAAAGTTTAGTTTTGAAAAAAGTATATGATTCTATTACAAGTTTTCGGCACGATTCGATTCTTAACGAGCTTCCCTTTTTTAACTTTATTATAAAATAACTTCATGCAGCTTTAACGATTCTGATTAACCGTTTAGCTCATACATGTTCAATTTTTGCTGTTTCAGATACCAAACCATTTAGTATGGCTTTGCTTTTTTTATTTGATATTTCACTCCTTCTTGAATTTATTAGGCGAGTTGCTACACTTCGCGGATCGGAATTTTTACTGCGATTGGTGGAATGCCAACAATATTGATACGTTCTGGAGAACCTGGAATATGCCAGTGCATCGTTGGGCGGTTCGGTGAGTAAATCGATTTGTTTATAAAAATACTTGATAACAGAAATTTCAATTTTCATCAAATTTGTTAAAAATAATTTTCTAACTCCGCCGGTATTTTTACGTATTTATGATTCCGGGAAAGTAAAGCAACATAAAATGATTAACTTTATTTGATTCTTCGGCCGTGCTTCAATTTTTGTTTCGATATTTTTGGCATGTAATTCAATGATATTCATAGTGTATAACTCGATATGAGTTATTAAAACGCTCGTTAAGAAAGGACATGATAAAATATTGACTGTATTCGATAAATATCCAAAACGGCGTTTTATTATTTATCGAACGAAATTCAACGTAATTATTTATACGTAGTAATCGGGCGCGTGTAAAATGCACGTGACCAAACATTTCTAATGCGCGGGAGCCTCTTTTCTTTATATAGAAGGAACGTTAGATCACATTATCGTTATTCGTGAAAAATTTAATTGAATCTTTTTAAAGAGAAGCATACTTGTTAACGAAGTTTAACCTCGGTTAGATTGAACAGACAAAGTCGATCAAAGGTCCGGCTTGTAGTGACGGGCTCATCTCTTTCTTTTCTTTACGCTCGTTTTTATCTCTTTCTATCTTTTTTCTTTTCTTTTTTTCTTTTTTTCTTTTTTCTTTCCTTCTATACTGTGCGCTCCTTCGTGCTATTTACCTTCGCCATTTCTCCGTTCCGTAATACTCAGCTTCTCGCGTACCTTCCACGCCATAGAAGGAAAAACTCCCCCCTCGCTTTACTTTGCACCTTTGACTCGTCTATAAGGATAATATGATTATACTATTAATGCAATACGCGCCTCGCCGAGGTTATTTCGCAACTATGGCCGTCATCTCGACATAAAACATTCGCATATTGTCGCGGTAACGCTGACATGCCCTAAGTATAAACATCAGCCGGGATAAAGAGAGCGTTGCGCTGGTTGTCCGCCGACACTTTGGCGCAATCAACTCTCTTTGTAAAATTACAAAAATTCTATTAACTTAATAAGGTTGTCGACGCCGCGAGAGAGCATCTCGAGCTTACACGTGTACAAAATTTTTTTCGTGCGGTTATACGTACAACATGTACCATAAGGATGTATTATGCGAGACATATTACACGAGAGACAGTCTTTTCGTCTTATAAGAATGAGCTTTTCTTGCAAGAACCTTTTATTTCGCCTAAAATGTCTCCTTTGGCCCATACATCTCGGCTGTCGCCGCCACATTAGATTATACATCCCTCCCCCTCCCCCTCCCCCGCTCAATACAATCAACGAACTTCCGAAAGACTTTTCCGGCGGGCCTTCCATCTTCCACGGGTTACCCATCGCACGTGCACCTAACAACTCGAGCCCATAGTGACGACCTCCTTTCAAGAGCCCCCGCGCGCTGGGCTCTTTGTACTTCGGGTAGCAGCCCAAAAGAAAGTTTAAATCCCTGTAAAAGTGGCCGTACGAAGTTCTTATTATGTGACCAAGAGAAAAGAGAGCCGTTGGAATTGCCACGTACAAAGTGCACAGGGGGGTTTACCGGTGAATGCCGTATAAAGAGTCAATCTGCCGTATCCGCCCACGCGCGATATTAGATATTTCCACGACGGGATGTCCCCGCGATATTTATCCAGGCGCTCCAGACTTTTTTTTTTTTTTCTCCTCCCGGCATCGGCGTCAAGGCCGAAATGTTATTACCGCTATGAAGAAACTTAATTTCATTGCGCTAAAGAGAAACCCCCGGCGTTACTCCGAGGTTAGTTCCGGCGCAGACGTGACGTAATACAGAAATAGTAACCCGCTGCATAATCGGAGCGGGATTGTCTTATGACCGTACCCTTATAAAACGCGACACGTACCGCGAGAATGACTGGCCATGCTCCCTTTTTTAAATGACATAAAAATGGGGAAAAATAAGGTTTCGCTAAAGAGACGCCGCGCGAGTTTTCGCGACGCGAATTTCAAAGTCTCACGCCGGCGCTCGCGCTTCTTTTTGCCCCGGCAGCGCACCTGCCTGCTTACAGTCGCACGTTCGTTCTTTTTTCATTAATTTTTTTTTCTTTTTTTTTTCTTTTTCTTTTTCTTTCTCTTTCCCCTCGCTGCGACCAAGATACGCAGCTGCATTTGTAAACTGCTACTGGTATGCAGCCATAGTATACGCGCGGCGATGCGCGGGGCGGTCGAGGCGAAAATGGAAATGTTCCCCAGACGACGTAGACGCACGGAGGTGCGTTGTTGACGAGAATGTTGAGGCCACCGTCGGCGCCTTTTCAGGTTTGTAATGGGAAAAGCCGATACGCATCGCGATGCGCACTTAACGCTGTTTATTCCCCACGGCACTTATAATACCTCTATAACTGTACTGATATTCCCGAACGCCTTGCGCGACGAAGAAGACGGTTCGCTTTGCTTGAAGAAAAAGAAAGCATAACGGGACACGGGGGGAGTGAGATCTGGCGGGGGCGAGAGTCTTGAGAACGCGGCAAAACGTACGTGGGCCAAAATCGTTAGAACTGTCGTCGTTCCACCTTCGAATGCCTTCTTCTTTCACTCTGGTCTCTTTCGATATTTTTTTTCTTTTTTTTTTTTTTCCCCCGTTTTCTCCAGGAGCGTTCTACCGCGTCTTATTTTCTTTCCGATGCATCTCGACCGATAACCAACTGGCTAACGACTCTTTCTCGAGTTACTCGATTCCGCCTCCTCGGTCATACAAACGAAAACGATAATAGCTTAGTGTTGCCAAACCGGAAATGTTGCGAAACTTTCCCGAATATTGCTTTAATTTTTTGGAGCGACTCCGTGCCGTCGTACTTTTTGTTTACTTTTATCGGCCTAACTTCCGCGTGTACTCGGTGGACGCCTAAGAGCGCGGATGAAAATGCAATTCCTATCTAGCACCGATAACAGCCATCGTCGACGTAACAGGCGAGCGTGTTTTTAATATACTCCGGACTCGTACCGCTTAAAATTAGAATCTTTAATTGAGTCCTCCAGAAGGTTTTCTATCGGATTCAACGGGCAATTTTGCTGGAACGCGAGCCAAGAAAAAAATCCACAAAAAGCGCTAAGAAATAATTTATCGGATTGTCTGTTGAGAAAACTTACGGATATAATTTTTATTTTATTAATTTTAATAATAGCGTATTTTATTAGCTATACCATTTATGTTGCAGCCATCTCTATATTCCAATAGTGGAAATGGGCTATGGTAAAACCACGGCGTCCGTGACTGTCTTCTTTATTAGCGCTTTCTTTCACGAGTACCTTGTCAGCGTACCCTTGAAAACGTTCAAGATATGGGCGTTTATGGGTATGATGGGACAGGTAAGAGTTACTCGCGTTTGCTTTACCGCATATTGTTGACCGCGCAAATATTGAAGCCCCGGGTGTCAATCTCGTGACCGCGTTCGAGCTTGAAGGAAAAAATCGCACGTAAAGCGCCGAGTCCTAAGCTAGTCTTACAATTAGTAGGTGCTCGTCGTGCCTTTAATTATCATGTAGGTCTCGCTACATTCCGGAGAATTTCAAACGTTGCAACATCATTTGCTATATCCTACATGAAATTACGCGGCGCAGTACATCTTGTGTGCGCGTACACAAGATCTACCCTGTCCGTTTCTAAGTACGGAAATTCCGGTCGTGCAACGCTAATTGTTCATTCTAGATACCACTGTCGGTGTTGAGCAAGATGGCGGAACGATACTGCGGTGCCAGATGGGGCAACATCGTCGTATGGGCAAGTCTTATCATCGGCCAGCCACTTTGTATAATGATGTATTACCACGATTACGTTGTAACGCATTTTGGCGAGACTCTGATCGAGGACTATTCCGTGGTGTAACAGCGATAAAAAAAAAGGGTGAAGAAGTACACAAGAGACAGGAATCGATTGTTCCTTGCGAAACCGTCGTTTTGATCGATTACAGGTTTACGTTAGCTTCCGGTTTCTATTTTGAGCAACGGAGGGGATAATTCATTAAATCGCCATCTCGTCGTTTAATTACTGCGCGGTGGATTTGCATTTGTCCGATTATTCGATAATGTGCCTTATGTGCTTTGAGTCGCATCGAGGCGCCGCTTTGTAAGTAAATGTATAAGCGGACTTGAGATGATTCGTGAGAGTCGTTTGGAAATACTATTATATTTTATAAGAATTTTTAGTGAATATTTGAAACAGCTGTAAATAGTTAGCGTTTGTATAATGCGTGTACAGCAGAACTCGATTTTTGTACGGTAATTTTGTAATCATACTTCCACGCCGGAGGAGGCAAAACTGTTGTCGAATAAACAAGATATTTCGCATTAGTCTGGTTGAATTTTGTCCCGCATCTTTCCGGATAGCTGCAGGGGTCATAGCAGTATTATCCCCTCGACTGAAAACTGAAAGGTTGCCGATGATTGAAAGGCAGCTTTTCAACGACATAATCCACGATTTTTTTTTTTTTTTGTTCTGACTAATGAGGCGGAAATCATATGTTGGGATTTACTCTCTCTCGATGCATAAATTACTTGGAGTACAATTAAAAGATAACACCATTGTAAAATTAATAGAATATTGAAAAAAGCATTAAACGATTTATCAAATAAAGTTTTTGAAATATGTTAAGATGTCGAATTAGAATAATCTATTTTATTAATTTTTTTAAGAATTTTATGTTATTTTAAATCTTATAATTTTTAAATTGCACATTTTTGTAAATAATGCATCGTGCTTAAAAAAAAATTTTTTTTTTTTACTTGATCTTACATTAAACATTTCATAACTTATTAATGAGAGAACGTATAAAAAAAGATGATCGTGCGAAACGCAGCTGAATAACCAACTGGTTGCCTAGAATAGTTAAGATCACGTCACGAATGAAGGAGCCCTAACCCTCAAAAGAAACACATCTGACCCTTGGCTTTTTCTTTCCCTTGATGAGTTTGGATACCGTGATACGTGTGTTTGTGCGTGCGTGTGTCTCGACGATAGATAAATTAATGATGCTGAAGGCTAACGTGACGGTCGAAAATACGATTTATGTCAGAATGATAGATATTGTGTCTACAAAAAGCGTAAATTAACGAAATTCTGCTTCTTCAGGTAAGTTGCATCCAATTTTCTATTAGTTAATACTTTATATAATTATATACCACAATTATATTCCTATCGGATAAAATTGTAAATATATTCGATTAGAATTGTATATAACGAAGATTATCTGAACGTGCAGCTACGTCACGAAGGATGTAATGTTATTTTTAACATTATGTCGCGATACATATCTTCATCTCTAAGGTATTAAGTAGATAAGGATTTTACGAGCACCTCGCCGAATGCGATGCGTGTCGACTTTACTCAAGATCGCAATTTTCTAGAGATCTAGAGAGACAGCACGTGTCATACAAGTATATGTCTCGTCGTAAAAGAGAGTTAAGCGTAATATTCTTATAATGTTATTATACATTGTTGTTCATTTATCTTAAAAGCATTATAATAAAAAAAATATATATATATATAACAGGTTTTTCAAAAGCAAATATTTTTGATAAACTTATTTTTCTTAAAAAATAATTTATAAATTGACGTATACGCCGTCAATCATCTCTATATAAATATTTAATTTTATTTATATTTTTACGAAAAAGAGAAAAATTTTAAGTAGATAAAATTGCAAAATCTTTAAAATAAATAATTACAATATTGATAACAATTTTGCAAGTATAATAATGTGCTACGTATTATAAATATACAGATATGTATAATAAAATTACTTAATATTTTATTATTATGCTATGCAATCGTTATCTGTTACATATTTAATTGAGAACCGGAGATTTATCGAAATGACGATTCTTGACAGGGAGAAGTTTTTCGACGCTGGAAATAATTCAATTATCTTTATATTCCACTTGGCAAATTTTAATTTGTGAAGACGAAAATTTATGTCGCGCAGCAACGACGTATATATATATAATTTTTTTTATTACACTCGTCACTGTCGGGAAATCAGTGCTCTATCGATCGAAAGCGACGCGAATGTAAATGCCGGAATTAACTCGCTGACATCTAGAAATGCTCCGAACCATTTCCCAGAGTTAAAGTTTCTTGTTGCACGGAGATGTATTTTCTCGCTAGCGAGGTACGTTCAATGTCTGTCGCGACGCTCAACAAGTTAAATCTTATCAGCTCGCCGGTTTGACTTTAGCGTCATTATAGCGGTTACCTCTTAAATTGGCATTTGCGCCTGACGCGGTAAATAACTTTGTTAGCGCCGAAACTCTGAGATATAGAGGCACTTTTATCCTTTCAACAGCTGCATTGTTCCGTAAACTGATACGCGAGTCCACCTGAACGTGCTGTAAAAGCAGAAATTACTTCCCTTGATACGTGGGGACTTTTAATTTAATTGCCTCCCGGGAAGCGGAAATGCGTTGCACGCTCTTAAATTGATCCTATATAAAAATGTTAAAAAAAAGCTCGCGCAAGTATCTCGGCCATTTCTAAGGCACGTGGCTGACGTGTGCCGCGTTACAAAATTTCCGGGAGGGCTTTATGACAAACGGCTCCGGCCATTTGCGAGGACGGGGCGTGAAATTCGCAAGCACCGTAGCTGCTACGTTAATTTCCAGTATCGTAAATAAAATAATAATAAGCGCGAGTAAAGCGCTCGCTTACGCCGCCTCGCCGTGAGAGAGATCTCTCGTTTATTTTTTAACTTTACAACGGTTCGATCTGTTTGCGAACGTCGATGCGCAAAGTTTACGCAAAAGGCTCAGCCATCAAAGTCCCGTCAGACCTTTGATACGCATATCCCCGAGACGTATCGTCCGCGTCGCACACAGGACGACGATAAAGTGCCACGTCGTGAACGTAAGATACGGCGAAGCGTATTTTTCCGCTTTAATGCAATCGCAAACAAAGGATTGAGTAACCGAAGGAGCACGAAAGGAGCTCCATTCCCTCGCTCCCACCTGAAGCTCGCCGCCCGCCACCAGGCGACGGAGGCATCCCCGAAGAATGCATCGGTCGGTCCCTCGAACGAGCGCTCTCGCGTTATCCCGTAAGGTGGGCTGTGAGAGGGTTGGAGGATTGCGCGAGGCGTCAGAGAGGGGAACGTGAAGAGGGTGGCAGGAGTGGCGGCGCGGCGGACCGGGAAGGTGGAAGGGTGGCCAGGGGGCACAGGGGGCGCACCGCGAGCGCAACACGATGCTATAAGGGCGGGTACGCGCCGGAGTCTCCGCAGTGAGCGTCGCGACGCCTCCGCGGAGAGTGTCGCATGGAACGCACGAACGGTGATCGCCGGTACACGAGGCGTTCCACTTCTCGTCGCGTATTACACCGGCGGTGTGTAGTGCCGAAGGAGTTTCGCGCTTCTATCGAGCTGCGAGCCACACTGAAGAGAAGAAGGGCGGCGCGGCGACGGTGTCCCGTACCATAGATGCTGCAGCTGCGTTTCGATCCGCCCGGAAGAGCTCGCGCGCGCTCTCTCTCCCGCTGGTTGACCCAGGACGGACTCCGCGCTGAAGCAACCAGGTTGGTTTTCACCGGATTCACGCGCGAAGAGAGAAGGGGAGGGCGTATCGGAAAAGAAAAAAAAAAAATGCAGAGACGCGACGCTTTAAAGCCAAGTCGCGTTCTACGAGTTATCTTTTTAAATAACGCACGCCTGCTGGAAAATTTCGCGGCAACGGGCTGAATAATCCACCGGCGTGAATGCGAAAAGTAATTCTATTTAATTTAGACGCGGCATTGTAAACGAGATGGATAAAGAAACGAAGAGTTATGTAGTTAAAAAAATTATTTGCACTATTTTTTTTCTTTTTTTTTCGACTCGGTTCTTATTAAAAAACGTTAAAAATTGCGACGTCAGTTAATGACATTTATTTTCTTTCCGCGTTACTTAAGCGAGACTTTAGCATCTAAACGAAATAATGCGCTTTCGGACGCGTTGTCGCTGGATGAAAGAAGCGTAATTACAAATTTAGAATTGCACACATTGTCAGCGTTGAGTTTTATTCACTCTACACGCGAGCGAATTAATGAAAAGCGAATGCACGTGTGGGAATTGAAATATCAAATGACTACGATAACACGTAAGCGGGAGATAAGGTTGAACGGTTGCCTAATGAATAGCGAAAATTTGCAATGTTTCCATTTACTATGAGCATACTGCCGCTGGACGGGTAAATTCGATTTCCCCTGCGACATTTACATGGCACGAGTGACACGCATCCAAGCAAATCGAGTCGCGAACGATTAACAAAAACCGAATATCCCACGGTCGTCCTCGACGAGCGCATGTACAACGGATTTTTTTTTTCTTCTACTTTTTTCATCTTCCATTCTTAGACGGCGACGTTATCTCGCGTTTCTCGTTCGTTTTCAATTATGACGTCGCGATGCGACGGTCGCGGTACGCTCGTTAGAGAAATGTAGAGAAAAATTCACCACTAATTAAATGCACATTGAGCTATCCGCGTAGCGTTACACCGTCGTCGTGGGTTTCATTCTTTTCACCGCAGTGCATACCGCGCGCCCGGCTTTTTATACAAGTTGCGACGCAAGTTTTAAATACAGAAAATTAATTCAGTCGCTCTGTATCTTGTACACCCGAGTCCGCTTAATATATGATCTAAAGACTTGGTGCTGCAATTTTACACGCGACGCAGCAGCCGCGCATCGAGCTCTGCTCGAAAATTTCGTCATGCCGTACATGCCGTCACTCTTTGGGACAAATATATATATATATATATTTCGCAGACATCCGCGGGAAATATTTTTATCAAAAGTATTTTATCCGGACGATTCGATAAATAAAAACCGCGTAATGATTTTACGTCAATCCCGCGGCACGTTCAGCATCTTTAATTTTTTACCTGTTTTTATTGCGGCAACAATATATGCAATCTACTTAATGTCTATTAATACTCAGAGCGACACGCTCCTCGAGAAAATTTTCCACCGAAGGAATCTAAACAAGGTACGCTTAAAAATTAATTACTTAACTCTTGAATTTACCTTCGGCACTAAATAGCGGCGGTTAGTCCGCCTTAATGCGCTTCGTTTATAAACCCCGTCGAGAATAGTCCGAGATCGATCAGTGTTGCTCCCGACTCATCGGTTTTCCTTCTGCCGTTTCTTTCCCGCGTCGGGAGCCCGTCCCCTCGTTCCCAAACGTCCGATAACAATGACTTGACGTTTGTTAAGAGCCACGCGCAGCAATCTCACGTGCAAGAAAAATGGTACCCCTCGTAACGGACGGTGTTCACGTTCGCGGCCGACACATGGAAAATTGAACCGATCATCATCGGCCGAATTATCGCCCGGCGATCGGCGGCACTTCGGTGAACGTGACGCGACGATTTCCGCGGAAAAAAAGAAGATAAACGAGATAAATGCGGACGAACCCTATTATTTTTCCCTTTTTGTTTCCCTTTAGATAAAGAAAAAAAGAAAAAAAAACAAAAAAGGTCTTTGCTGGCGATAACTGTTATAAAATTTATAGCTCTGTCCGATTCAGGGATACGAAAATTAATTGTACACACACGCTGTTGATATGTAATTTCTGGCGAGTGATAAATCATTACTTATTTTTATGTTGAATTAACGTGATTGAATAGCACGTACGGATAACATGCAGGCACGCGGAAAGATTATTTATACCGCTGGATTGTTAAAGAATTTTAATTTATCTTTATTGAGGAAAACACCGTGCAAACCAGAAATTCGATATCTTCACGTTAGCTTCTTCGCAATGTCCCTTGGGATTATAATGCAAGCAACTTCGGCTATATCGGGTCGGTGAATGCCCTGAAACCATCTACGTCATGACGGGTCAGATTATGCAAAATTTCAATCGATTAACCCATTCTCCAATGTTCCGTGAACACTGTCGCGTCGTTATTCGCGACTCGACTAAGATAACAAGTATAATTCGTCTCATTTCCGTTATTATGAACGGCCATCGATTTATATTCATATATCAAACCCACGGGGGGTTTTTAAATACCTATCGTGATGCAAATAAATTTTCAAAAGTACGAACTATCGCCGAATTTTCTTCTCTTTTTTTTTTCCCTCCCGTTAATCGGCTCCCGTGCAATCCTCCGCTCGTAGAAGTCGATGAAGTAGAATGTGCGTTGCATTAGCGCGTCGGTGCGGTGCATTTAGCGCGGCCGTAACTTTCGGCTTTCGTGCTGTACACGCGAAAATAAAGGTCAATTTCACGCGTAGAAGCGCGTGCGGCGGATTGCATTTCCGTGCGCGGAATCATTACAAAATCGGCGTTGCACGGGTGCAAGTGGGAATAGTTATTTGCCATTCGATTGCCGAATGATCGCTTGACCAGGCTTTTGACCCAATTCCCGGTGGTCGTTACCGATTCAGGATTATCCGACGTATAGAGAGTCTCGTTAATAGTGGCCCATCAAACGCGGCTCTGTTCGGGCTACGAAACAAAAAGCGATACCGCGCGAAATGCTTCCGGCGTTGCTTCCGGTAAGATGTGAAATAATGTTCTCTTATTTTCATATTATTTATTCACTTAATTTGAAAATTTTATTAGTATTATAACGCCTAGAATATTCAGATAATAGTAGGATTTGCCGTAACGTTTAAAAGTTTTTGTTTTAAGAATTGTTAAACAAATATGTAATTAAATATAAAAACACATCAATTAGCGTGTATTTAATATTATGCCTTTGCGTATAAAAAATTAATAAAAAGGGAATTTTCAATTAAAAACTTCTACAGTTTTTTTTTATTAAAATATATTACTTTTAATTTAAAAAAACAGATGAATAAAATATTTAATTTTATGATTAATACTATAAATGCTTTTGCATCGCGAGAATAAATTTTGCAGGTTTAAAATTTCTATCGTTATCACTTTTTTCTTTATACATATACTGTTATTTTATAATAAAAAAAAAAATCAGTTAGTATATAGATCTAAAAAATATAAATATATAATTTCAAAGGTTAAAGCAATTAAAAAAATTTTTCTTCGATAAATTACTCTTATTTATTCATCTGTTCCAATTAATCGGATCGTTAAACAAAAATGTTCTTTTTTTTTCTATCTCCCTTATTATATTACATCGTGGAATATATTAATCATCTCCTTGTTTTTCCGTCGCATGCATATTCATAAGTGAAACATAAACTATTTCTCTATCAAATTTTTTACTCAAAGTGAAATTTGTTTGCGGAAGCATTTCGCTTTTTTCTTTTCTTCTTCTTTCTTTTTTCAACACGGTGTTTTCAATTATTATTTTTCTTCGCGACTTTTCGGCGCTGTCGAAAATTCTTAAAAGGAAGAAGTGGAACGGGCTCGAGATATGAGATTGAGGAAGCGAGCAGAGTGTGAAAAAGCGATATGAACGGGCGTGAGCTTATATATCGAGAGAAGATAGAGATAATGATGAAGGCTGGAAGCGAGTGGCTGCGAGAAGTGAGAGCGTGCTCAATACGTGTTTCCTTTATCGCGTTTTCACCGTCGAGTCGTGGAGATGAACGAACGATATCTGACATTTTGAAGCACAGAGATCACAATCCGCGATATCTTTTCAGAATGTATAACTTTCACTTTGTTACGCACCTAGCGAAGGTGAACATTTGAGAGGGTAAACAAGTCCGACAATCCTTCTAATTTTCTTTCATTTAAAATATAAAAATTTTCCGAGGCTTTTTCCCCCTCCCTGCCCCCCTTGAAGGCTTTGCTATACTATGCCGCATCGTTCGTTGTCATACGTCTCTGTTCGCTGTTTCATATCGTTTTACAGACAAAATTTTACCTCTCATCACTTTAATTTTCAGTGCGCAAACACTTTTTTGTGTACCGTCAAAACAAACTCGCATTGTAGCGCCCGAACATAAAGTCAACTGAATGTGATAAAATTTTAATCGCAAAATCAACGCGGCGCCGGGCTCCGCCGTTGTCGTGTGTGAATTCCTGTGTCCTCTCTTTAAACGTTAAGCCCGTCAAATAGCTTTGCCAGAGAGTTTTTTATCAGAGGCCTCGGCCACTCGGCGTGCACCGGCGGCCACCAGGGGGAGGAGGTTGCCGGCGGAGCGATCTCAACGAGAAATAAAATTGCAAACAGCTGGACGAATCAAGAGAAGAGGTGGGAGGAAGAGGGTCGCGGCGGAAAAGGCGATGAATCTCATCGGCCGCCCGACGACGTCGGATCGTAAATAAAAATGAATCGCCGTCGACACGTCGAGTGCGATAGATCAAAAGGTAGCCGCGATCGCGAGCGACGAGGAAAATAAAAGAGAATTATTGAGGAACGACATAAATCAATACCCTTTCCCTCCTTCCTTCTCGCCCTCGCCCGTGCTTTCGCCCGCGGGACGTAAAGGACGAGCGAGTAGTAACGACGAACGTCACGCTGGGCGTTAGACCGACTGTACTCCGCGGTTCGAAATGAATGCGATAAGGGAAACACGTGTTGAGCACGCTCTCTCATCCTCGAAGAGATATCCTCGATCTCGCTCTCTCTTTCATTCTCTTTCTTTTGCTCGCTCTCGCTTCTTTCCTCCGCGTTTGTCGCGGAGTAAATAGCCACGCCACGCCACTTTCGCGTTTCTTCGCGAGTTGCGACGTAACCCACGCGCCCTGACATGTGCGGCGTTTATCGCGGAAACTTTCTTTATCGAGTGTGCAAAAGTTATTTGGAATAATATCATCGTGCGCCGGATAGAACGCGAGATGAACAAAAAAGTCGAGAAAGTTGTTTGCGAAAATAATAATCCTATGCGTTTTTGATAATGAGCCCCTCCTCGGCGCGAATTTAATTTGAAGCCGGGCTAACAAGGGAATACTAGAGATTAACGAGATATAGCGGGCGGAAATGTAGTATAGAAGTTTAAATTTAGGTAAAATAACTGAAGTGCTGTCCGGAACATTCTCCAGTTTTTAACTGGACTAAAAAGTTCCGCGGTATTATCTTCGTATCAATTCCGCTCGTTAGTCGTATATGTTTGATAATTAAAATATAATAAACACGAATGTCAAAGTCGCTCTCGCTGCGGGACACGACGCTTTTGAAACCGCCGCGGAAAACGATCGGATCCGGGGAGGACTCGACGTCGGTGACGTCGTTGAAAAATTCAAAGATCATTCCGCGTTTTATTGAGAGAGGATCTTGCAATTTCGTCCGCGAACGGAAGGCGGCGGCATTTACATAAAGTTCTCGTTAACATCGACGACAAATCCTTACCAATTTCAGTAACAATACGAACAATTGCCGAACTTCCGATTCGAGGGCAGGTCGCCCTAAACTTTTCCAGGATCTTTTCGAAGATGCACTCGAAGACGGCGAGCCGTTGCTATTTGATGAAGTCGAGGAAATAACGAAGCTTTTTTAAGCGGGTCAACGGCCGCGATTTCCTGAGAGGGATTTTTTTAAATTCGACCAGTTCGATTTTCATTTATCCTCCCGGACTGATATTTATTCATGTACTCTTCCTGCGTGCGACGTGAATACATTAATCTTTATTCACGGCACGCATTCGAATTAGTAAAGTTTGCCTGCATATTTCAGATCCGCGGATAACAAACCGTTTGTAATGTTTACAACGAGGGGAAAGAGAGGGGGGGAGGAGGATGAGGGAAAATCGCGATTCATGTCCTGGCTTAATTCTCGCGAGAAAATACTCGCGATTATAAACAACGATGAAAACAGATGACGACACGTCGCAGCCCGCATTTTAAATTAGAATCCCTGACAGGGATTTCAACGGAGAAAATACCTGGAAGATCGTCGAAATATCAGTTTATTTTAATTCTCGAAAACAAATCTCCGAAAAATGCAAATGCGCGCGTAACAGCTGGCTTCCCCCGATCTTTGTTTTGCTATACATCTGCATGCCGCGAGTTTGTTTTATTACCACTTTTTTTTTTTTTTCCTGGGAAAAACGACGCTACGTAATTTCATGCGATAAACGAGCAGTGTCACCGGCAAATTTCTAACACTCGACGTAGCGTAAGGAACGTAATTTCGCGCGTTGCATCGGGGGAGCTTTCCAAGGGAAACGCAGGAGAGCGGAAAAGGACGCCCGACGGATGATCGCGTCAACGACGAAGGGCCGGACACGTTTGGTCTTTTGATCCGAATAAAATTGGGCGTTAGGTACGGTCAATAGATCTCCTCGAGTATTAAAAACTTATGAAAACTTTACACGCTGTTAATTTATCATTTAAAAATAGATTATCGAGAATTAAAACTCTCTCGGGTGATTCGAAAGATCCGCATCCCTTGGCTAACGATTTGATACATGCACGAAAGTATGTAACGCGGAAAAGTATTTGTGGCAGTATTTTATCGATCAAGAGGTTTATTGCTTGTAAGTTGTTACGCGCGGAGTGGAGAGACGACGCGAGTAACGAGTCATATCGTTTTACGACTTTATCTTCGCCCGTCCTCGCCGATGTCAATTTCGCTCTGGACGTGCCCAAAGTAACCTGAGTTGTCACGTATCCAATAATTTCCCGAGGCTTTCGAAACATACGGTCCATCGCTCGAAACTTCTGTCCCTCCTGTAAATCACATTAAGCCCGGCAAGTCCACCGAGTGCGTGTAACTGGACGATATATCAAGCCATAACCGAGGCGAGCGAGCGACCCAACGTGTTCTCCTCTCTCTATCTCTCATTTCACCTCATACCCCCCCCCCTCTCGTTCTACCGCCGAATATGCTTAATTTCGCGTCGAAAATTTTCGCGATGCGAAAAGATTGATCGCCGATACTTAAAACGGGGGCTCGACGCTCCCGGCAGAAACGGGCATAAATCTTCGATCGTGAAACACGTAGGAGTCGAGAGCGCAGTTGGAAGCTCTCTATTAATTTAATGAAGTTAAGTCCCGCTGATAATAAATTTAAAAAAAAGAGGGGAAAAAAAACTTGCGAAGGAAAGCTCCGTCAATTTCGCAATTAATAACCAGGCTATTCAGCTGTTATGTTTCCATTCGTTCGCGCGCCGGCGAATTTGGTAATTATGTAAAATCAGCTGTTACAATTTTTCGACCGCATTAACGCGTGCACGCTTACGTTAATGCGCTTGATTCAATTTCCGCGCGTTTTATCATTCAGCGCCGCAGCCCTGATATTTCAGCCGAAAATATTTCCGTCGCTCGCCGCTGCCGATGCCATTTAAATTACCGTTCTCAGTACGACCCAATACAGCATCTTCCATTTTACCTTCCGCGGCTACGTCTCAGATCGAACGCTCGATAGCACGATAAATTACTGAGGGAGAGAGCATCGAGGCTTTATTTATTCATCCGAGCGATCCTGAAGCCTTACCTTCGAGACGCGTAATTCGGAATAGGTCGACCCGACGAGGATATAATCGCTTTAGCGGTATCGCTTTGAAGATATTAAATGTGGCCGCCTATAAATTGATAACGTTATCGAATGTGATTTTTAGTTGCCGAAATTATAATTAATTTCAGATTTAAGATACGACTTATGAATAGAGACTTTATTTATTTTTACGAAAATGTTAATTAGACTCGCCAACATTACGTTCGCCAAGTAGATCATACGCGTGTTATTTTTATTTAATCGTTTTATTATATTTATTACCGAATGTGGTTTAAATATAAAGAAGAAATACGCCGCTAGAAACCGAGGAAACGTGCGTGTGCGTGGTAATTGAATGGCGCCTTGCATTTGCATTGCACTTGACGCGCTTGGTGCAATTATCAACATAAGTGAGGGTTCCCTTTGAACATTACGTCGTTTAGATATCTTACAGCAGTTTGACACGCCCCGTAATGGGATCAGAACAAATAATACTCGACATTTAATGTTTCGACGCGACGCCACCGTCGACGGTGTCGATTTACCAGTGAATCCGAGGATCCTGCGACGTTTATCCGGCTGGAATTCCGGGGAACGCACGGCACGAATCCTGTGTGACATCTCTGCCGGAAATAAATGGGGACCTTAAGCGTCGCATTGAGAGGGTGGTGCGCGCGCGAACGCCCGGCTTCTCTCTCCTCCTCCGCCGAAGCTATCGGTATTCTAATTACTCGCAGCGCGAAAATACCGGGGGAACTTGGGGCGCGTAATTACACCGGAGGACGCGCGCCGCCTTATTAAGCTATCTCATTTTCTTCGGCGAGCAGCAAGCCGCCCGATGGCTTCACCGGCCGTGCCTCTTCCTCGAGTTTTATCCGATAAAGGACGACGCGATCTACGAGCCGGGAAGTACGCGAAGAGGGGAAGGTGTGAAGGGGACGGCCTCGGAATAGCGAGCGAGGCGACGCGAGGGTGCCAAGGGATAGAAGCTCGATGGTCAACGTCGACGATTACCGCGCGGGAGCTGGATAAAAGAATAAAAAAAAAAATAAGGAAAAAAAAGAGAACGGACACGCCGTCGTCTTTTCCGGGTTTATTTAACTCCCCTCTCCTGAAGGGGTCTACCGTGCGCAAACTTGGAACTTTGTTCGCTCCCGCGACGCGCTCCCAACTACAAGTTTGAAAGAATAACGTGGACGTCGAAGTTTGGATCCCGACGACGTTAATAACAATGCAGTCGCCTGTATTTTCTCGTTTAAGTCAATTGTAAAAACTATCGCAGCGCGAAATTAATCGACGTGAATTTGAGGAAAGGATTGTTTTCAAGAACGATTATCAGCGAGATGATGCACTTTCTCGATATGCCTATAATTTATCATGATGTTACTTGATCTGCTAAATAAGTAATTAATTAAATCAATTCTGGCGCGCAGTCTCTGCGAAATTACAATTAAATTTGCGACCGCAAATGTACAAAATAAAATTAATATAAATTAAAACGGTAAACTTTTATTTACGATTGTTAAATTTTAAAGAACCGACTCACATTTTTTATTGTTTTTTTTTTTTTTATTTTTTTAATTCTTTTTATTCGCGACTGTGTCGCGTTACGTACCGATTTCGAGATTTATCGAATCCCCGGCCGTGGAATGTAATTTTCGTGTGCAAACTCGTACGGCAATGCTTCACGCGACACGTTCACGCACCGCGCGATACCATCGCGAGCCGACTTTGCGGCGAAGTTGTTGGGGGGCTCGTCACACGAGCCATTCCGCGAAACTTGCGCCGAACAGTCGCCGCCGTTCGCCCCGCACTTACCAACTTTTCCACGGCGGGTTCGGCCTGTATCTAAATCACTTCTCGCTAACGATAATCTCGGTCTTAGAAGGGCATAAGCTTAATCGCGCCGCGCTAATTTCCACTCGAAACTCTCCAGACTGCAATAGTCGTAACATTCGCATGAGAGCTCGTATGAGAACGTGCCAAGGAACCTCACCGTTTTGAGGGCTCGTTCTCCCTCCTCAGATCGGCCGCGTGCGTTTCCCAGCCGGGCTTAAGTGTACGTATGCTTTTAATTGTGAACTTACGTAACGCGAACACGAACGCCATGTTAAGGCCCTGTACGATCCGTTAAGTTCTAATGCGGCGGATCCGGCAGTTACATCCATCGGCCATTGCGACGAGCTAATTAGCTAGACGGTCTAATGCAGAGCCGACAAGGCGATTTCGGCCCGGTTATATTCCTCGGTTTAATTCTAACGACCGGCACCCCGCTAATCTCCCGAAATTAATCACCGCCGATGTGAGCCAGAAACGCCCGCGGACCGCGCGCGCGACGTAATTTCCGTCGGTAGGACTCCATTCTGCTCGTTTGTATCCACCGCTGGGGATTTTCAATAGATACGGGGGCCCCGGCGCGCTCAGGGAACATTTCGGAATCGCTCTCCGTTGCCATTATATTATCTTACAAATAGCGTTACCCGTCACGACCGCGCTGATCGCTTTGAGACAACGAAATAATATTACGTCCTTCCGCTTTTCCTTAAATGTATAACTTACACACACATATAATATTTTACTCTCAATCATTGCCTCATAGATAAATTACAACGTAAAAAAAAAAAAATTGCAATCGAAGCTTATCTGTGATCTTCCGTATACGCATTATTTGCACACGGAGAACGAGTGCTCCTCTGTCCTCGTAACTTTTAAGAAAACGATCCTCCCCTACGGTAGCGCGAAGCTTCGGAGCATCGGCCGGGAAACAATGAGACCGTATCCGCAAGAAACGATATATTCGTACGTGACCGCTGTGAAAAGGAACGTGCTTTTCGTCAGACATATAATAACGCAATTACCAGCGGTTCGAGATTAAGCGGGGAAAAAGTTACCGGAGAAAGAAGACGAAGGGGGGGGAGGGGGAGGGTGGCCGTTCGGACGTTGCGCGTATGACGGAAACGGGATGGAGCGAATGGAATTCGAGAGACGGAATCCAAGATAATTCTCACTTAATCCCCGGACACAGCCCTTGTGACGAACCATTCGTTACGCCCCGCGACGACGAGTATTTTCGTCGTGGTATAACCGGCCGCGCGCGGATAATCCTATCTCCGATATTGCTTCCATCTTTAATGCACTCCAAATCCATCCACTTCGAGACACATTATACGTCGACCGGCCAGGCATCCGGATCGAATCGAATCCGCGATCGCCGGTAACAGTTCGGGGGAGGGGAAGGGGGAAGAGGAATTGCGCCGAACTTAGTTGGGCCACTTTCGCCTGTTTTCCAAACTGAATTTCACGATTGGAGTCGCGCGCTCCGTGTTATATTTATTGCCAGGTCGTCGTTGGCGTTGTTTTGCCACTCGGGCGATTTCGTTAAATTGGAAAGATCTTTCGCTACAATAGAATCTAACGGATAAAGGGCAAGCGATAATTTATCTATGTTTTTTAGCTGCGAGTTTACCCTGATAATTTTATATTGATTTTAATGATTCGGTTGCTTTGATTAGAAGTAAGGCGTTACGGAGAGCGCGAATCCGGCAGCTCTCGCGCGAGAGATGTGGAATGATACTATAAACATTGTGTCCGTTGATTTGCAGATATTACACACGAGGAAACGGCGGGCAACGGGAAAAGCCGCGGCAGCGTCTTTCGGCCATTGAGGACTCATCTTTGGCCATAAAAGGGGTCTGGTGGATAAACCGTGGAAGTGCCAATATCTCGCGAATAAAAGCACCGTCGACTGTACGCGACGCTGTACAGAAACGGATGGGCTGGCGCGCGTCGAACGGTAAAATCGAAGCAAAATTGACGTCGCCCACGGACGAGCATCCCGCCGGAAGAATATGAGGCCGTTACGCGAGCGTTTGTTCGATCGAGGAGAATTAATTCCCTTTCCGGTCAATGGGTCGGCGGCGAAATGATCGCGCTGCCGAGATTAATTGTGTCCTCACGAGAGCTCGCATCTCACGCTAGCCGCTCGATCAGCGGTACAACAAGCGGTCCTTCCTCGACCCATGAGCGGGCGCGAGAGACCCGCTAACGCAAGAAGGCAAGCCGCATCCGGTGAGATTCTCCTCGAGTCAGTTCAACAGGCGAAGACGAGAACAAGCAGATAGTATTGATCCAATTTCGAAATCACCCCGTATCAATTTCTCTCCCTCTCCCTCTCCTCCCTCCCCCGAAATCCCGTTTGAAATATCATCCGCTCTGTCCTGACGGCAAGTGGCTCCCCAAATAACGTAACGTTACATAAAATTCTGACGCACGAGAGGAATCGACGGTGATCAAAAGTTCGATCAACGAAGGACAGAAATCACGAAGCACCGTTCAAGAAACAGTAGGATTCGGGGTGACATAACATTTTTCGTTGACAATTCTTTTTATTTCGGGTCCTCGTTGCTCTTTCGCTCCCGGAATCTCATTCGTGCCTCGGCATCGTTTCGCATCTTTCCACGTCGCAGATATAAAAGTATAACGACTTGGGACGCGTTACGCTCGCGGTTTACAGGGTGCGCGTAGTGCCCTCGCGATAGCGCGGGGTCGTCCGGTATAACATCGTAAAACTCGTGGAAGTGTCTACGTAAAAGTGGCGAAACCGACCACGACCCACGACGATGTCTTGAATTGTCGAATGGTTTAGTTGGAAAAGTGTGGTGAATATCGTCGTGTTAATAATCTCGGGTGAAAAAAAAAAAAGAAAAAAGAAAAATAATATTAAATCGAATTGACTAAAATAATCGAAGAAGACAAGCGGATGACGAATCACACTTCTTCGTGCAACGAAATTCTTATACTCGAAGTGAGTGAAACGCGAGAGTGATAAACCGTATGACGTAAACTGGTCCGGCAAAATTTCGGAAGAACGCGTACGACCCGAGGAAAATTTCAATCGCGAAATGGACCGCGCGATATTTGAATACTCGCACGTTACTCGGTGAATTTAGTGAATCCCGGTATCTTCGAGTAGATATTACGATCGTCGCGGGCGGACGAAGTCCATTTCCCGACGTCACCGATACTCCGACATTTCGTCCGATGTCTGTTCGCATACCGCTCAAGATTTGGGCAGACCGTGAACAGCCGGCGAGCAATAGAATCTCTCCTTTGCTAAAGAACCGGGCGAGCTCGTACGTGTAATACAATTCGAAGACTCTCCGAAGGACGGCCGAGAGTCGTAAAGATATGGATCACGTGCACGTGAAATCGAGATCGGCCTCGAAGAGCAACCCGACGAAGATGGCCTGTGAGAAGGCATCGAGACGCCTCAGGACGATCCTCGTGCGAGCGTCTCGCATCGGCGTCTCTACCGCGGAAGTCGCGAGGTTACCGGCGGCGAAGAAACTTATTCCGCAAAGAGATCACGGTTGGAAATTAGCGGTGTTTCTCCTGCTTATGTTCGGAGGCGGGGTCATCGTCGTTCTGGTGTGCACCGCCAGGAAAGGATGCTCAAAACTGGAGGATATCGTAAGTCGATTTCTACCCTACCTTTTATTTTTCTTTTTTCTTTTTTATTTTTTTTCGCGACACATTTTGAAATGAATCGGAAGTTTAGTCGAGAAGTAACTTTGTTAAATACCTTTATGCTAAGAGGCGCAATTTTAGCATGCAGATATTGCAAAAATTAAAGTCACAAATTTGCATAGGAAGCGTAATCTTATAATTATGAACTATTTAGAAGTTTAAAAGTTAAACAGACGCGAGTTCGCCCCGACGGCCGCGCATACGTGACTTTCTAAAGAATTTCATGAACCTGAGAGAGCGGTGGATGTGAAGTATATGCCGTATGTAACATGCGGTTGACTTGAGTAAAAGTCACACGTCGTACACATTTTCCAATGAAAGGGACGAAGGTGAAGTTTCTCGTGTACTCCGAGAAACTATTTCCGTCAGAAAGAATTTGATGTCACGCTCCGGTCGGAGAAGAACTCTCTCCTTTCTCTTTCTCTAACCTATCAGATATGCGCTCCAAAAATATATTTCACCGAAATTCGCCTAAATTTCAGACCACCTGTAGAATAAATCTATCATTGCTAAAAATATACTCTTTTGTTGATTGCGGGGCTTTATTTTTCTTTCTTTCTTTTTTTTTTTTTTTTAATCAAGAGAAGCAGAGAAAAAAAGCGGAGAGAATGTGTAATAATGGAAATTTTTTATAATTTATGTACATATTTTATTTCATTTTTAAGTGCAAAAGTTTGATACCGAGCTATTGTATATGTGTGTGTGTGTATGTGTACACCCGCGAAATACATCCAATTTTTTAAACAACCGTTAGCCATTGTCGCGGTACAAAAAAAATATATATAAAAAAAAAGAATATTTTGCATAACGTTTTTACAATTTTTTATAGCTTTTATTCTATGTAATGTAAATACTTTCAAATTCTGTATACACTTTTGTACACACAAATATGTCTCAATGTTATATTTTGAACAATTCGAAATAGAATTATAAAAAAAAAAAAGAAAGAACTCGGTATCTATATTACACCGATTAAAATTGAATATTTAATCGCGGCAGAATGTAGTGATCGATATTACGTCAAATCCCCCGGAACAATCGTGAAATCCGCTTCGCCGCGTTCTTCGTTTCACCCAGCCCTCGGTTGTCACTCATCCGAGATTTCCAGCTGTGGATCGCATCTCGGGATGGATCGCAACCAATTCCTGGCATACCTCCTTCAATCTCGCGAAACAAACCGCCGCGGAGTGGAGGGTGCGAGGCACGCGTTATGCACGCGCGAAAGCTATCGACTAGCACGGCCCGCCCGGCGGAAAGGGGAGCGAATACGGAGGGAGAGAAGACACCATGTGCGGCGGTAGCAAGGCAGCGAGATCGAGTTAACGATGTTTCACGCGCACGGGGAGACGGTTGGGTTCGCTGAAATTACAGATCAAGGGGTTTCTAAACAATTACGCTGTCGGCGGGAGGTCAAGCCTGGAGTAGTGTGATGTTAGGGACTACAGCTTGCAGAAACCGAGGCTTGTGGCCTGCGGCTGGTTGCGGACGAGGGCCGAGGCTACTGGGGAAGTACTCTCTCACCCGGCGGCCAACGATGTCGGCGGCGGGCAACGTCGCCAGCCGGTGGAGGAGAGCGCGCTTCTCTTCTCTGATATTCGCCCCCTCGGGAAACAGGCCGCTCCATTGTACCCCCGAGCAAAGCGGCACGGACATAGACGCGCATAGGATTGGCGGGTATTCGCCATCCCGCTTACCCCATCCCCCCCCCTTTCCCCCTGCTGCTGCTATTACATCGAACGCAGCAACCGCAACGCAGAAAGTTCGCCTTTGAGTCACCCGCCGGGATTGACAGCGATTTTAACTGACGTGACCGAGCCGCGATTATCGCCCGCCGGCTGATTGGCGGTCAGAAACATCCCCCGAGCCCTCGCGGGACTAGTGTTGCCTTATGGCCGAGAGGGTAAAAGGAAGGTAGCGCAAGAGAAAGAGAGAGAGAGAGAGAGTCCCTCAGGCGTTGCTTAGTGAATGTTAAGTGAAATACTCGAGAGGGTCATTGCGATGGGTCCGTTGGAAAATCACAAATTCTCTTTGATGCCATCGTCAATTGGTTGCGAATTGCTTATGCAATGTTTGCTAATGAGAATTGCTCGAACCTAAAGGGTATCGTTACGCTAAGAGCAAGACGATCATGCATGATGCATTTGACAAAACATGGAAACGCCGTTAAGTTTATTTAATTTTTTGTAAGATCGTGGTCTTATTATAAACTAAAGAGAAATATATATATAATTACCGAACAAAAGTATACGTTTTTTTTAAGTATCGCTAGAAGAAACGCTACGCACGAACGCGGTATTTTTTAAAAGCCCCCCCCAATTTCAACTATTAAAAAAAAAATAATGCGACTTACCAATCTGCAATTCGACGGAGTTGTAGTTCTGCCGGTGACTGTAACATAAAATGCAAAATATTAATATAGAAATGCTGATATATCAATTAATAAATGTTAATAAAAAAAGTTATTTTTTTTATGAAAGATTTTATTTCAAAAATTATTGCTTACCTAAAAGTTGCTCCGCCGATGCAGGATGCCCATCCTGAGCCTGCTCCTCCTCTCAGATGGGACGTGTCGAGCCATCCTTCCGCGCACAAGTAACTCGCGAACACCCCGACCGTGAATTTACAACCGCGAAAATTATTCAATGATCACTCTCGCGCGTTCCATGCTCGGCACTCGCGATTAGAAGTCGAAAAACTACGCCCGAATACTCAGCGGAACTCCCGGGACGACCGACGAACCGACTGCGGTTCGTATATTATTAATCGGCGGTGACGACACTTTTATAGACGACGGTGGATGCAGCTGCGTCGATCTGTAACAAAAAAATATATATACATTTAATAAACTGCAACAACAGAATCGATTAATTAGCTACTAAGCGCGCAAGGATGTAACTTACTTTAAGGAAAGGAGACGTAGTCGCACATACTCTCCTCACACGGAGAATAAGGAGGAAAAGATAGTTCTGGAGCAGGAAGGTTTTAGTTGAACGCAAATACGTATGATTTCTTTCGGCACAAGCACGCGGCTGCTGTGTAGAGCGTAGTGAGTACGTATGCTTCGCGCGACCGCTGGAGAAGGACAAAGCGAGAGTGGGAGTAGTGGGGGAATATACCTAGCGCGCGGCATGTAGGCTCGCGCTCGCTCTCGCTCAGTTCCTCCCACCACTCCCCGCCGCCCCCGCGCCATCCCTGCGCCTATCTATCCGTTACTTTCGTTCGATTTAATTGTAATATTTAATTAGTATATCCAGACAAAGACGGTACTTCCACTTAGTCGTCTTCGATCTCGAAAATCGCGAAGACCGTCTTAGCCTGGACATATTAATTAAATATTAAAATTAAATCAAACTCGCCGACTTGATAGCCGACGTTGACTCTCGGTTGGTGCGAAGCAAGCCAAGCGATAGAACACGACGATTAATTAATAATTGTAAATCAACTCTGCAAAAAGAATTGCAATAAAAATGTATCAAACATTTCTTATCAATATTACAAATTATATTTCTGTTGCTGCAAATATTTTATCGAAATCCTTTTTTCTGACAATCTAATTTTAACAACTCTTTTTTTTTTTTTTTCCATTGTTCCTTCGAAAATTTATTCACGACATGCGACGCGTTGGCACAGTCTCTCAACGTTGCTTTATTGGTCTAGCTCGATACGCGAGTGGTTCTACTAACGATGGATCAGAATGGAGAATACGGATTCCCTTTGATGTCGCTGCGGTTGGTAGTTGCTCGCATCGTTGCTTATGTAAAGCTTGTTAACACTATCTTATCTAACCCTAACCAGAACTAGATAACGTCGATTACATTGATAACAATTACGGTAAAAGATAAAGAAATATTTTACGCGGCCACCGTGGATGAATAAAAGAGACTTACGAAAATATTTTTTTCTTTCTTTCTTTTTTTTTCTATTTTATTACATAAATACGTTGCGTCCTTCTCTCTCTGAATTTCAAGCCCTACTCGGCGTAAAATTACATCACAATCGCGCGCAGTCCATCAGGATAAAATCTGTTAGTGCGGCAGCTTTGCGCGTTGAAAAAGGCGCGGAATACGTCACACGTCGCCGTTTATCCGAGGCAAGCCGCGATGTGCAAAATCTACGGCAACGTCGTCAAATCCCATCACGGACGGGATTGCGAATTTCGCCGTCGGCTTTCCACCGGCGTAGTCACCGCCACTCTATTTTACTTCTGGGGATACGTCAACTTAGATGCGATTACCCTCTTGCGACACGTTCCTATCGCGGTCGCGGGCGACACCTCAAACCCACGTATCGGACATTCATGCGTCTATCCGAGCGCGTCCGAGTTCGGTTTCACGCAATATGCGAGCCCGAAGGTGCGTCGGGTGTGCGTGACAGCCACCTGTGCCTACGGGGGACGCGGTCATAGATACCGTTATCGATGAGCACCATCCGCGAATCCACATTCCGTTTACATTCTTAACGTCAAAACAGATTAACAAAAAAAAAAAAAAAAAAAAAAATTAGGGAAAATTATTCGGTTGGGAACACATCGCTTTCGAATAAAGCCGAATCTGACGGAGCGGCGAGACCGGCAGGAATAATGTTTACTCGACGGGACGAGATTGACTACTGCCGCTGAATACCGAGCGTTTTTACGAGTGAAATTTGCAAATTCTGCTGGAGTAGCGCGGATAAACGATAACATCCGTTGTAGGATTACGTCGATAGAATGCGCCATGTTTATCCAATGGAATCGGCTCGGGATTGTCGGTTTCGGATGTGGAAAGTTCCTTCGCAAAACGAATTCACGGCCGAGAACGACAGAAGCAAACGCGGAACATGCAGATAAACAGCTATACATTCTTTTGATAAATTTAAAATCTCGTTTGACTTTGAGTTGCGTCACCGCGAGCCACAAGCGTTCGCTCATCCGCACGACTATTCGTAATCCGGTTTTTGCATACCGAGCTTTTACCTCGAAAGTAAATAACTCAATCGTGTCTTGGTATTTTTTCCCGTCCCAAATAGGAAACAACGATACGAGTGAACCTCGGGTTTTCGTTTCTCACCGCGGCGTGGGTTAGCGAAATTCAAGGAACCGCGGAGGATAATTTTCTTTCGCGAGAGAGGCACCTTTCCAATTTCCGAACGACTATGTGACGGACGATCACATCATTGCGGGCACACGAATTAGGCATTCATAATGCCGGCCCCGTTGCTCATTGCCGGCGGTGGGACGATGGGACAAGCAAATGCATATTCGTTCGGGGTGGCACGGCCCGGCGCACGTGTGCACCACCACGTGTCAGTGAACGGGACACGTCGGCGACGCGAGACAGTTGCTATCTACGCCGACGTGCCACGCACGCGAGTCGACTGGAGGCCCGTTATTCGCGGACAGGTTCACGCAGGCCAGCATAATTCCGGGATAACTCGGACAGCTGCGTATGATGCCCGTCGGCCGTACGATCTCCGTTAGTTTCGCATCGCATTGAGTGTCGCGTTTCTCCTCCCCCCCATTTTCCCCCTTCCCCTCCGCCCCGCAGCATCCCTGTCCCACGGTCCGCGATTAATTAATGCGTTAATTTATCAGCTTTCGTTCGACGCTTGAGCGCAACCGGCGCCGGCGCCAGGCGCGCTTAGCCGAGCGTGCAACAAGGTAAACAGGATGTAAACCGAGCTCTGATCGATATTGACTCGTGTCATCAAGGTCCTGTTTGCCGTGCTTGTTTGCTCCCATAGAGTGTCCCGTATCGGTACATTAACGAGCTCTAATTTTTCTAGACAATTTTGACGCACCGGCGGCGTATTTATTTCATGCGTTTTCGCGAAAGTTATGAATTAACGGGACGCACGGGGATATATATAAATATATATATATATATATATTATTGCTGACAATTTCAGCCTTTCGTGTTTTTCCACGATATCCGGTTTATAATGGTCGATTAAGTACAAGACGTTCCGCGACATTTTGCGCTGCGCAAAGAAGGGTCGTTATTTTCTGATTGTCGAGATATAGACGAAACCAATGACGTTGACAGAACGACGTTTTTCCTTCCCGTAAGAAAAATGAGCGCTAAACGTTCGCCGGCCGCCTTCGAACGTCGATCCGATTACCGCACGAACGACGAATGAGTGTCACCGGCCATTAACGAGGCCTCGAATTTCAAATCCCGTTTCCGTGATTACCGTGGCAGAAACTAGACGGGGGAACGGGGATGAGAAAAAGGCGGAGGTATTGAAGGGAAAGCAGGGATCTGCGGCAGCTGGCGGGCGTTTTAGATCAGATCCCTTTCCAGAAAGTCGGCTTCCGAATGTCAATTTCGGCCGCCGATGCTGAATTCCCGACATTTACGGCTACGTGCCGTCCCGACTTACATCGATAGCCACGGTGAGGGAATTTCCCGGATTTTCCATTTGAGCATTCTTCCCGCGATCATCCGATAGTCAATTCGATGAAAGGGGTACCCGCTCGTAGACATTTCTCTTATTTCTCGTCGTACATATCTGGATCGCTAAGATTTTGTCAAATTGCAGCGAAATAAGAGCTCGTGATTACGGATATTAAAGCCGATCTAGTTTCTATATTTTTGAAATATATTATCAAAAATACGAGTTTGTAAATAAGTTTTAAAACATTTTAAATAACTCGTTATTTATTAAAAAGCAAATAAAAGGGGCTTAATAAATATTACGTAACTTCACGTTAATTTTATCTAAAACTATATAACTAAGAACAGCATCAAAGAGGAAGCTGCGTGTGGTCGCAAAGCGGCTTTACTGCTTCTTCACTTCGAAAAAGACCAACTCGATCTTTCCGCCGTCGTGTCATTTATATTTTCGTAACATAAATCTATAAATTAATATTCCACGAAAACGAAGTAATTTATCACATCCGATAACACCACGAAAAAGGGAAAAAAAAAAGAATATCTTCAAACTTTACTTCTATTTCCCCACAAAAATTTTCTATTTCGCGCATTATGTACTTACGGAGGAAATAGATTCTCTCTTAAATCGCCTATTTTATTTTCCGGCATGATCGAGTGCAAATGCCTCGCGTTCGTGTGCCGGGATGTACCAGCGACGGCGCGACATTAGTGGCTGTTGTCGGTATATTTCGAAAACGCGTTGTCGCTCGTTTCATGTAAAATACGTGGAGGATAGCGGGAAAAAGGAGAGCGGCGGCGAGGGGAGAGGGGGGGTTGGGTGGAGAATGGACGGGAAAGCTAGGGAAAACCCGTGGTGAGAGATTCGAAGGGCTGGTGGATAGATAGGCGCCGGAGCGTAACTCGATATAGCTGCCAGCAAGCTGCCGGTATCGCGTCCTCCTCCTCTTCTTCCGTTTTCCTCCCGCTATGCCATCCCCCCGATGCGCTCAACCCGCGCCGGCCCGTCAACTCTCTCGTTCGTTCGCTACGGATGCAGGGGTTACCCAAGAATATTCTCCGCGTAAATGCAGCATCGATGTTTTCTCAGCGACGAGGCCTCTCGATGGCATTTTCCCGTGCCCAGGTCCCTCACCTCCTCCCCCCCCCTTCCTTCAATTCCCGTGTCCCGTGTCCCGTTTCCCGCATATCGCGCGCTCCTTCCTTTCACGCGCCTTCAGCATTTTATTCCGCGATCTTGGAATACTGCAGCTGTTACACCGTCGCTGGCACTGATAGGGGCCAACTGCTCGATATTCCTCGGAAGAGGCGATCTTGGTGCATCGACCTTGAGCTTAGACCGGGGACAGACACCGAGGGGTCTGTAGAAACCGATGTCAGCGAAAAAGTAAGGAGAGAGAGGAGAGAGAAAGAGAGAGAGGGACTCGCTTTCCCGGCTGATTCGATAACGCGGATACAGTGTTTGTGCGTTTTCAACTTCGAATTTTGCCAGCGCGCGTGCAGCACGAAAGCGTCTGAAATGCTTACGAGACGCGAACTTGTTCGACGTTCGGTCAGGTTTCTGAAGCTTAAAGTTTCTATCCAAGTGGATTTCACCCATGTCCCGGGAATGAAATTTTGAATACGAGGAAAGAGAGTAATTGTCAATTCCTTAATCGACGGGCTCGTTGAAACTTTATAGAAATTAATTATCGCCCGTGTAAATAAAAGATCGCGCCGGCGCTTGCCGGTGGAACGTTCGAGGAACGCTGAATCAGATCACGTACGCGAGATCCTAACTTCGCGATGTTATAATGATCGGCGAAACGAGCGTCAAAGTTGGAATTCGATTCGGCGAAGGTGGCATTAAACTCGAGCCTGCAAATTCGACATTCGAATCGGAACAGATCACATCTCGGTAACATTAATATGTAAGACGTAAGAGCCAATTAGCGAGGCGGTTCGGTTCATAGCTGCAGTTCTTACTTCCACGTTGTAACGGGCGGCTTTGACGCGATTCGCGTTCGCCAAAGTTTCCCGAGACGGCTTTGTCCCGTCGTTTGCGAGAACTCGAGAACTCCATTAGCCCCGCGTCGCCGCCACGAGCATTCCCGAAAACGGGAGCCACCCCATTGACCGAGATCCTTCAGGAAACTCCTCGAGAATGCGCCTCCGCGCGAAATGGCCTTGAACTTGATTAGATTACGGCGTCTTGAAAAATTTCTTCCCCTTCCTACGTCTTTTACCCGCGAAAGTGGATTGCCCGTTAAATCTATCAAACTGATCCTTCACGCTCGACGGAAATTTACGTTCGACTTTTGCGGGCCGTTTATTTAAATCGTCGCGTCATAAACCCGAACGGGGCGATTTACACCCGTTGACGTTTTCGTCCGATATTATAATAATACCCGCGATGTCACATTACTAGAGAGATTTTAGCGCGACTCCGGCGTTCGAATACCTCTCGTTCCACGCGCAAGGTGGGTGATACAAACAGCGACGGCTGCACGCGCAACGAAATATCCAATGCGCGTCGCTCTGTGGATGTATCGCGAGAACCCGTCACGATATTCCGATACGTTTATAATAAATTCCGGTGTGACAAACGCGTTGCGTGCGATATTTAGACGCGTCTATACCGCGCGTCATACTCGCTCCAATATCGCAGCCATCCCGTATCCGGGACACGTACCAACGAAATTACGAAATTTGCAAACAGACGAGATGCAACGGCATGGGGTGCGCGACGGGCCGGGCGTGCTTTCTAGCGTATGCCAGCTTTCGCACATCGGCGCGACGCCCTTTCGCACGCTGAAAAACCGAAAATGGCCGCGATTAGACGACGAAATCTGGCGCGGAAAAACATCGCGGCGTATCGCACGCGTTTTCCTCGCGAGCGTCTCGCCGATTCCATCCGATCTTTACGGAATTGCCTCGCCCCGGGAAGCCCTGCCGTGGGAAACACGCTCGAGATAAAGTTAGTATCGACCCGAACTCGACTAATTACTTTGATACGCGTTTGACCGTGCTCGGCCACACCCTACCGTGACTGTCGTTACGTGAAAACCGCGTGTTATTTACGCTCTTAAAATAATATCCTAAATAACATTGTGTATCTAGCCGTTACATCGTTTCTGTTCATCGTGATAACAGCTTAATTTCCTACGTCGAGATAAGAATGCCTAAATAAAGTCGGCTGACAAATAATGCCACGTTACGAGCTTGAACATCCTAGATGTTCAATCAATTTTTTAAATCAACCTTTCGTTAAATAAAAAAAAAAAAAAAGAAATTGTAAATGAAATCGACACAGATCCCGAAAATAGATCTTCAAGAGTGAAGTCCCGAGTTTTTTCCATTGAGTATTATAAACGCTATTATCGTTTTTATTCGCGGTCTCATTAAAATTATATCTCACAACTCGAATTCAACGCCGCAGATTTCTCTCCCGGCACCACTGATTTAAGTAGATATGACCGAAGTTGGACGGCCGACGGTTGCTCGTGAAAATTGCGCCTCGACACGTGCGGCAAGAAATCTGTTGATCCGCGTGGCACATCCATTCGTTAATTGGCCCCGCGCAAGAAACTCCTCGTTAAGCGTCCTTCACCCTCGTAAAAATTCCGCGCGAATTATCGCCGTCCGTTACTGTTTGCTAATCTCGTTATTGCCGATTCGTCAAATAGCAATCGGACGAGATTCAGGCGCGAGCTAATTGCAAAGTGCTCGAAACGTTGATTGCTCGAAATATCATAATAACGATAATTTTTACATTTTTTTATTTTTTTCGAGTTCCGTTCTATTGAAAAATAAATGAGAATACCGAAGGTGAAAGAGAGGCACGGTTTAATAGCGCCGGCGGCGTGACGCGAGCAACGTTTAAAGATCATATAAAATCGTAATCGCGGCTATCGTGTCTTTAATGTTCTTTGAGCGGAGGATGAGCCGTGGGATGTCTCGCGCGAGTGTAAACGATAAAATGACGAGATTGGAGCCAGCGGACAATTTCGTTCTCGCCTGACGAGTGTTTCGAACGAGCTACCGGGGCAACGGCGGCAACAATCTACCCTAGTGTTCCTGGCAGCGATTCTCTACCCTGACGATGACTGCAGCAGTATTGGGAGACGAGGGGAGGGTGAGAGAACGGTCGGGTCGGTGCTTCCGGTAGGGTACGAGTGCTGACGCGGAGGGCCGTGCACGTATTGCAAAATAACAGGCATGGACAGGCTAAAAGAAATATAGCCGGGAAAGACAGGCGGCGCCCATCTTCGCGCACGTGCTACACCCGCCTAAATCTAATTCCGTAATTTTTGAACACGTGAGGATTCAATTTATTCCATCACGCAACCGAACGTCTGAAACGCTTCGGTATTCTTCCTCGGTAAACGAAGTATTGTCGATCCGCTGCGCCTGTCCTTTGATTTTTTTTGGGGGAGATTGTATTTTTTTTTTCCTTTTTTTTTTTTTTTTTTTTTTTTAACAAATTCAGAGATCGATTCTTTCAAAATTGACACTTTCTCCCGCGGACAAACTCGATGAATATTGCTACCCGTCTTTGATTTCACTGTGAAAAGCGAGAAACGAATATCGCGCGAGCAAGCCTATGCACGAATGTGTCTGTTGTTCGCCCAGAATGCGACAGCCGATCAGCGAAATTGCGACGGACTGCGAAACTAGTTGAACAAAGTGTAATTACGAGCGCGACACTACCCGGCCGTTTTCTCCTCTTCCGCGTCCGTACCCTCGCGCGAATGCAAGCGAGGGTTTGTTTCGGCGTGTGTAATCGGTTGAAAACTCGCGGCGTTGTCGATACATATCGAGGCAAGGTAGTGCGTTTCGCGTTATATTATGCAACCAATAATTCGCCGGATCCAGGATGGAATGTCGGAGGTGAGACGACAAACTTATCCATAAACTTTGAAGCACGATTTAGTATGCATGGAAATTGGCGCGCGAATTTGCCGAGAGGTCGCGTTTGTAGATTACATCATCGATATTTGAAAGCGTTAATTGGGTACAGCGTTTGATTTCCATTAAATATTCCCGCCCGTGTGTCTCATTAAAAATTAACCTGCAATTAGTTTAATTACATGCGTTATTTATTAAATTTAATCTAACATGAAGATATGTTTAGTCTTCATTTGCAGCAATTTTCCTAATTGAAATTAAAATATAACAATTTCAATTTAGATATCAAAGCCGCTTCAATAAAAGTTTACACAGGCAAGTCGGCCAAATTGTTCAACGTATTTGTTAAATTATACATATAATTCTATGTTAAATAATTTTCAACCGACGTTCGCGTAAAGAGAGAAATTGAATAGCGCACAGAAACGTGAAAGGGGTCAGAAATATTACGACTGTCTGTCAGTCCTAAATCTTCATAGATATCGATATCGATGAAATGATTAAATTATACCGAAGATAAGGACAAAAAAAAAAGTAGCAAAACTCGTCTCGAAGCCAAGCGCTGCGGGCAATGGTTGGAAGTAAATGGCGACCTTAGGTAATAACTTGAAGACGCCTACGTGGATGCCCAGCACGATCGAGAAATACGACAAGAAGGGTTACAACCGCAGAGTCAGTGTCCGTTCGGAGGGTTGTCGAGAACGTGCCTCGAGGTTACAGAGGAAAAAGAGAGAGAAAGAAGAAAGAGAGAGAGAGTGAGAAAATCTCGCTTGAGAGAAATGGTTATGGCAACAATCCATGGCTGCGAAGATAAAGGAAGAGCTATATCAGAGAGAAAGTGAAAGAGTGAAAATAAAAAAATAGAAAAAAAAAATTAGAAGGGAGAAGAAGATAGAACGCGAAATAGATAATGTTGAGGAGAAAATCAGCCGACGGAAATATTTCTACGCGCCACAAAATGAACCTTTCGATGACAATTCTAGAGCGCGACTATACACCAGCAATAACGCGGCATTTTTCTTTATTTTTTCTTTTTTTTTTTTTCGTGCATTGTCGCCGCCGTCGCTTCACGCATGCCTCTAGCCGGAAGCGAAATTACGTTCCGTGTGCCTCGTGTGCCTCGATACCCCACGGACGCTTCGTTGAAGCTGTTGCTTTGATCACCGATCTTCAAGGGAGAGAGGCACCGCGTTACTGCGCGCGATAGCATTTCGTGCACGTGATGCGAAACGTCGTAAAAGGCTTGTTAGATCGAACCGCATACCTTTGCCCTTTCGCAGATCATATTCTATCGATTTACGCGAGCTGGCTAATGTACGAGATTTTGTAGAACGCTGACGCACGGACGGAGAAATTATTCTCTTTTGTGGAAAAACCAATTAAACGAATAACATTAAAATTGCTTAAACGATATTTTCAATATTCAACGAGTCAAAAGTTAAATATTCAGGCGCTTAAACATTCCGGTAATGAGAATAGATATTACGTTTTGTGATAATATAATTTCTTTTGTTTATAATTTTAATATTCCGAAAAATCCCGTTCTCATTTAGTGGATATTTGCAATTGAATTTTAAGCGATAGTTTCGCAGATCCATTATGGCGGCTGTATGAATGAATAAATAGGACCGCGAATGTTTCTCCGCAATCATTATGACATGAATGTTTGATAGTTGCGAAACCGAGGCGCAGATTGCGCGGGCAATTTATTTCGTTGCGTTCGACGTTTAGGGATGGGAGAGTGAGGCCGGGGTTTACAGGCATGGATGGTCAGCGCCGATGCGGGGTCGAGTATAGTTTGTAAACTCGCGCCGCGGTGAACGCCACGGCACAAAGGCTCCCGTAATACGATGTCGTTTACTCGAGAGCTTCGATCAAAGCGCCCGAGCGGTCAGTCCAAAGATATCGAAGCACGCGTCACGAAGCATAACACAGGAATTCTGCTTCCGGGATCGGCAGCCTGGTTTATTATTAAATCTTTTTTGCTAGGTTTCTTTCGCAACGTTCGGATTAAAATGTCACGTAACGTTGCTTGCCCACCCTTTTCTTTTTTTTTACGAACTTTGCTCGTGTGGAATTACAATATCTTACGGTGCTTCTCGCGTATTAATTTTCCTATTTTTTTTTTTTTTTTTTTTTTTTAATATTGTCGAGATTATATCAAGTGAAAATTGAATCTAATCGTTATCTAATGATTAATTAGCTAATCCGTGATTTATCTCGTGACTGTCTAGTAACGTAATAACGCTTAAAACGTCTCGTAACGAACTAAAAAAGCTAGATATCTAAACGTTTTTCGCCGCGTACTAGTCTACTGCGCGAATTGATCTTACGCAAAGCTCGACTGCCGAGTTCGCCGAGCCAGCCGGGTCTATATACGTTGCGATTTGCCGATAAAGTTATTTTTAAGAATGACATTTAATCCAAATGCGCTGTTAATCACAATCGTTCGTTATTGATAGATAGAATTTTACTTCTTGCGAGAAATAAATGGTGCAGTCGCCCATTTATCAAACCGTTCGAAGAAGTATGTTACTGTGATAAATCGCGTTGCTCCGAATTGTATCTGTTGTTGCTCCGACCTGCAAACATGGAAATTTACAGGTTGATCCGTTTGTTTCCCCTGACGTTAATAAACTGTCACGTTAAATAATTTAGAGAGGCATGTATATTGACTTTGTTTTTTTTTTATTAAATAAACGGGCAGTTTTATTTTTCGTTCTCCCGGAGCTGCCGGTACGCAGTACGAAAAGTCTTGTTATATTAAAGTAAATGTTTTAAATAAGTTGTACGATATGAAATCGAAAGGATTGCGATGATACAATTTGTAGCAACGAAACCTTTTAATGGTTCTAAAACGAGAATTGCAAATATTGGTTTGTGATTTAATCTCTGGTTTTTCGCGAGCTATACCTACGGTGTACTACATGTACAGCAGACTGCAAACTCTTTGCAAGCAAACAGAAGGCGATTGCATCGATAAAATTACGATCAAGAGATATATGTCAATGTCAACATTTTAATTTGATGAAACCTAGTTCTTTCACAAAATGCACGTCATTTTTATTATAGATGATGAAATGGAAAAAATAAAGTGCCGTCGTATAAAGAAAATGTGAAAGTTTCGGATGAGCGCAGAAGTTCCGATTTCAATATCGTGAACATACTACGGGTACCGTTATTGAAAAACAGTCATACTTTTTATAATGTTTACGTATATTCGTTTAAAATAGTATCCTCCCTTTCAGATTTGAACCTAAAATTGATTTATTTTTATTACTTTTACGTTACAAAAAAAAAGTAACAAATTAAAAATAAATGACGAATATGTTCATTTTTGAAATGTATATTTTATGAATTTAGAAAAGTAACAGCTGGAATTATATTCTTTTAATATCGCGTTATTTTATTTGCTTCGTCATTGCAACACTTTGAATTAAAAAGACTTATTAATTTTTTGAAGCTTTAAAAATCACGTTTAAACATTTTTATTTTTTTACAAAAAATGGCGAACATTTATAATGTTCGTATGCCATATTATCAAACCATTGGGAAGAAAAAAAAATTATAAAAAGTGATGGACATTATTTCATGGATTAAATAAAAACTTTATATTAAATAACTAAATAACTTTTGCTGAAAAAATCAGCTACGAAATTTAATTTAACATTTACCCAATATTACCTAAAATAAAATTTCGCCGAACAAAGACTGAGAATCGATATATTAGTAACAAATTAAATTTTCTAATAATCCCAAACCAATAATTATTTTATACGGGTGTAATAGTATATCTAATAAGTTCAATTATTATAACGTTGGTACGATCGCGTTACTATTTCAATACAGTAATAATAACAATTATTATTGTTGCCACTACACTCAATTATGTTACATTGCAAACAATAATGTAATTTTAGCATTTGATTAAATACTGTGGGGAGAATGTGCAGATGCATCGTAGGTTGCAAGTAGATCCGAACAAATATTATTTCCACGTTCATGCACGGACCTCGTTAAGCTGCGCGCTATGCGCGACGTTTTTTACTTTTTTTCGTCAAATGGCAATGAAACTACCGGTCGCAAACGTCGCGCTTTCTTTCTCTGAAAAGCGGCAAGAAAATCCGACAGCACGTCAACCGTCAGCGATTTATTGCTAATTATTGTTCCGCGTGTGGAGTCCGGTAAAACCGCAAAACGAGCGGAATGTCCTGCGCGCGAGACGCGCACACGTAAAGCTCTGACACGCGAGCCATGCCGCGAAGCGTGTATAAAATCGCCGCCGACATTGATGGATGCGAAATCGGACCTTAAACCAACCCCACGAACCCCCGGCTTGGACCAGTCTCTGATACATAGATATTAGAATAACAAATGGTTGCCCAGAGATCTCGCTCCTCTAAAAAAGAAAAGTGCCGAAGGACAGGTTACGTTTTTGCATACTTTGTGCAATTTTTTTGCCCGGCAGCTTGGCACTTCCACTCGGTGACTCGGGGAGAGGGCTTCGAAGGGACGAGAGAATATTTCACGAAGTACTTAGAAATGAAAGCCGCTCCGAGAAGTCTGAACGCAATTTAATTTACGATTCGATTTTGCACTTAATATATTTTAATTGGCGCAGGCTAATTAGAATTAAAATATAATTAAGCGTATATGTAATCAATTTTGATAAGACACCTTTTTCTTTTTCTTTTTTTTCTTTCTTTCCTTTATTAAGAAAGAGAAGGCGTTGAAAATTGCGAATTTTGTCGCTTATCTCGCCGCGCGGCAAGAAATTACAAGGACCTTTAAAGGGGTCGACACCCCGTGCACGGTTTCGAGCCGAGAGTGGGCCGACTTTAAGCGCGACGCGATACCAATTTGGGCAATTAAACGATCCCCATCTGCAGGGGGCTAAACGTGTTATCTGCTCGGTTATATCCGTAGCCGCAGCCTTCTCGTCGTATCTTGCTGTCCCCTTACCCTTTTGCCACCTCAACACAATTCCACCCCGCGGAATCCTGGGGGGATGGCATCACGACACCGTATATACGCTATCGCCCTCATGAAACCTTGTTACACGTACTCACGGTCGGCGCCGTATTCTCATATTGTCGCCACCTCGATTTTCCTCGACGATGTTTCCGTGGTATTCCCGAAGACATTTTCCATATCGAATAAGACCTCAAAACGTTCCGCAAATGCCGTTTGGAGATGCGCCCGTATTAAGCTAATATCATTAATGGCTTGCGGTAATTTCGAATGAATTTTGAAATAACTATCTCGATGTCATTTGTAATAAAATAACGGATTAATTTTTGTAACGGTATTAATTTCTCTTATATTTATCTTCATTATTCTCGGCTGTGTTTAATTATTCTCCGCCTTTTTTTTTTATTTTTTTTTTTTTATTTCTTTATCACTAAATTATATCATAAAACTTTATTTCGACGGACACGAGATGTCTATTGATTTTAGAGATCTAAAACGTTATGAGGGATCGCGCGAAACTCACGGGGAAATACTTATCTCGCGAAGCAGACGAAACCGGAATCGAAACTCGTTCTGGCGTTGCAATTTGCCAAGTCACCGCCGAACTTTCAACTTCGCCTAACGAATTCGAACAAATTTTAACTGAGTATTCGACATTCTGTACGACCGCGGAAGATGCAGATGACATTCCTCCCTGAAAGTACCTTTTCCCGTGAACTTTCGTATCCAGTTTCGACTTAGTAAAGTTGAACAACTTTCAATCTATCGATCACGATATATCGTTTTCTGAAGATTTTACTGCTTGCCGGACATATCTTTTTAAACGTACTAGTTTGCTATCAAATTAATTTTCCAACTACAATTTTATAAGGTATCTATTAAATTTTTATTAATATTGCGGCTGAAACCAGTATATTATGTTCGTTTAATTAAAAATTCGGAACATTCTTTAACCCTTCATTACAAAGAAATTCATGATTTTTTCATGATCAAGCTACCAAAATTACTGTGCAAAAGTAGAGGTTTTATCAACGAGTTGCAAAATTTTTGTCAAAAAAAAAAATGCGAATCTCGAGAAGAGAATGCGTCTATTCATAACACGAGTGCGCTCAAAAAAAAAAAAAAAAAAATGAAAGTGTTGAAAGAATGACAAGAAGGAATAACTTCGCTAGCCACTGTTGCGTGTTCTCGCTGTTATAGCTATATATGTTTTGTTAGGGAATTGTGCTAGAAAAAGGAATTGCACGAGATTATCAGACTCACGCAAATAGGTTTTCTCTTACACTTTGTTTGTGCTATAGGCTAACGGGAAAGAAACCTTTTTCGTACATCTTATTGTTAGACAAAGTTAACGCTTTTTACATAAACTAAAATTACCTCAAACATTAATTTTATCAATTCTGCTCAATAACGGTCACTCTCGACATTACTAATACACACTTTCCAAGTAGTCATTAATAACGTCAACTTATTTATTTTTTTTAAATAGTTATTACAATTGTTAGGGAGATATATTCAAAATAGGCTATATTAAGATAATATCCTGGCTTAAGTGCTGAATTATAGCGAACAAAACCAACAAAAGCAACTTTGTCAAGGGTGCGAATAATCCCCTCGTCGACCCTCCCGGTGGTAATCGACGTTGATGCTCGTTCGTCGACGTATTCGCGAAAATACGGAAATTAGTTTTACGAGCCCCTCGTTTCGAGAAAGTGAGACTGATCAATTATTAACCCTCCATGTGCTTCTAACGTCAGCGAAGCTGAAGTTTGAACACGTGTAACGAAAATAAATGTAAAACGTCACGTTTTATTTTCTTATATTTCCGTTCCGCGGCAAGAGCGTGCCAAGTCATTTCAAAGATTCCACAAATTACCTGCGAAATGACGCACGCAAATGTGATTACCGTCGACAACTAACGCGTGTAACTTCCAAAAAGACTTTTGTTATTGATTTATAAATAGTTATATAATATATTATTAACTCAACGTGAATAATAGGAACACTCGAGAATTTAAAACCGAAGGGACATGGTTCCTAATCTAAGTGTTTCTATAACGAGTTTGCGATTTCCACCTTTTAATATTCATCCGGAAGCTTAAAGAGTAACTTTTCGCTGCGCGTTTCAGATTTCTACGATGTGAAGTACTAAAATTACATTACCATTATTTGCATCTTAGTTTCTCGTTTTCATCATAGGTCCCCCCCCTTATCGTTTTTTTATCCCTATTTTAAACGTGTTCCTTTAATAACCAGCTCGTATGTGGAAACGTATAATTGGACTTTTCTCCCATGCGGCGCAACGCAAAAACTCGCGATCGTCGGCTGACCCGCATTTCCCGTCGAAATAAAAGCATCCCGACTCTAGCCGGGAAGAAGAGTTTCATAAATAGATAAAATAGCGCGACTCGATAGACATCATAAACGATCTATCAGTAATACCAGCATGCACATTAATGCCGATACTTTTATCGTCTATTTTCCTCGAACATTAAATTTCTAAACTTATAAAAGAAAAATAAAAATAAAAAAAAAAAAACAAACGTGTTTTTATAAAATATTGATATTAATTTTTTAAATAATATTTTAAAATTATTTCTATCAAGACTGTATGTTATCAATATAATTAGTTAATTATTTTGTTAAAATACATAGATGTTTGTCTTGATATCGAACATAAGACGGCAAATAAGTGAAGTAGTTATTGTTTATATTGCGTAACAGCGCAGAATCCTTTGAGGTGCATATATGTGCTTGCTTTGGCATTTATGGGAGCATTTATACTGACTGGTGGTTATATAACGGTAGGGGTAGTTAGGGGTGCGATACTATCAGTTGAGGCGCCTCCAATCATTCTCCAATTAGCAGCTGATTGCGTACAGTCCCCGATAGAACTTCGAACAGCTATAGCTTCGGTTAACTGAGAACCCTGAGAAGCCCAAGAGAGAGCAAGACAAAGCGAGAGAGAAAGAGAGAGAGGGAGAGAGAGAGAGAGAGAGTTCTATACAGGATAGAAACGAAGATAGGGCTGGAAGAGTAGAGACGACGAGCAGAGGAGGGAACGATTTGCAACGTTAATATCCAACGATGCGAAACGGCTCGGGCGCAATATCGGTGATCGCGCAAATTGCGATCGGCAATGGCGATCTTTATACACGGGCTCGTGCGAGGGATAATATAATAGTATCATTAAAGATAGCGTCGCCATTCCACGGTCGTATTGTTATTGGAAAATCGTCCGGCGCCGCCGTCCTCTGGGGGGTTAAGTCTCATTTTTATAGCTTGCCGCTTGATATCCGCTTTTATAGCGGTAGATGATGAATTCCGTTCGAGTTTTCATTTTCGCAAATATATAGTCGATAGTTGCTTAAACTCGCGGGATTTTTACCGAAAAATAGGCGGGTACGAGGCGCTATTTATTTATTGCCAGTTCGCAATAATTAGAATTCGTTCGTTATCTTTCTATTAAAATGAGAACCGTTCGTTAGCTTCAGAAAAAATTAATTGTAATTATTGATGGCGCCGGGACGAAACGATGGAATAGAAAAATTGAAGAGATTCGATATTATCGAGATATATAATTTTTTTATAGGTGTCATTTACGTGCACTTTTCGATCGTGAACTGAACGTATGGTAGTCACGTTCTGACGCACTTCGTACAGATATGGTTATCAAAAAAAAAATTTTTTTTTTTTATTCCCTTGCAAATTCAATTGAACAAGAATGAACCTGATCCCTCTCACATGAAGACAAATGCTATCGTGTTAGAAAAATAGGCGACGAGAAACCTCTGCAAACATCAGTTTCGACGATTTCATTAATCTTGAATCTCTTGTTAGCGGCGATCTCGTCAATTTGATCTTTTTTCCCATCGACGCTAGACAGAATTGCAAATCAAATTTTGTCCAAAATATACGTTGCTTAAAAAATAGCAGAAAAATGGAGGAACAGGGAAACTCAATTAATTCACTGTATCACGGTGAGAAAACAAGAAGGAACGGGAGGGGGAAAAAAAAAAGCGTACGCCATTTGTATAACATATTCAATCCATCGATGCATTAAACTGTTTTTCCTAAGAATCCTCTTTAGATATTCTATGATTAATTCATACTCCGCAAAAGTGAGAGTTCTTACGGCTTTTGCAATATCGAGTTTTAATATTCCCCAACAATAAAACGCCGGTAATCGTTTCACGGCCGTGAAATTTCACGCAATCGCCGTATTGCAAGAATAGGGAGGAAGAGAGAGAAGTGCCCTAATAACCGCGTCGCGACGAGTCAACGTCGGCACTTTGTGCGTAACATCCGAATGGGCTGACGCGCCGTTAGTCACATCAAGCAGAAAAATGGGCTAATGGTCCGGTGAAGGAAGAGAGAAAGGTTAAAATGCCGAAAGTAGTATTGTCCCACCCGAAAAGCGCTAACGATGATTTTTTTCTTTTTTTTTTTCTTTTCTTCCTCGTTAACGTTTATTGTCTCTTAGACAGATTAGTCATTGAATTTGTTATCCTTTACGAAACGATCGAACGAATCCACTTTGCCGGCTTTGACAAATATATTTAATGAGACATTTCCCGCGTGTTACAGAGTCTGGCGACCTAGCCATCGCGGCCCATCACTTCCCGGAGACCGATAGCGACGTTGACAATGACGATCGCAGCGTTGTCGTCGATAATCACGATGGCAGCGATGAGGAATCGTCCGAACAAGAGATCCATCACGTGCCAATGCGGAGGCAGCTGGCCGAACAACGATTTCGATGGGAATTATTCAGTCGGCCCCGAAACCACTTCAAGAAACATCACGCTCAAGTGCGTCCGGTGGCGCGGCTCGTCTTCACTCGACAACGTCGTGTTGGGAAACAAGGGTGAAGTGACGATATTGAGAGTACGCTGAGTGCCTGTGGCCGCGATCGAATATAAAAATGCGTCCATTAAGGGTGGTAAAGTGGCACTGAATTTTTTTACAAGTAATCGTACGGAAAGATAGAGCTGTGTAACTACGACGCGAAATGCTGCGACAAATAACGAATGGTGGTATCGCAAAGTTCGTATTGTAGATCGAGAGAATGCCGAGCCAAGACCTCTACACGGGCGCGTCGCATTTCGGGAAAGCTTTGACGGAAGCGTTCAAAATCCCTGCGCGGCAAAAATTTTATTTTATTCCTCTTTATCGTCATAATTTATACTTGCGTTTTATGCCTTAAAAGAACTTTCTTGCAAATGTCTACAAAATAAAAAAAGGGGAGAAAAAAAAGAAAAATTACAATACAATTACGCGAAGGAACCATAAAGTATTTTTGACTGCGAACCTTTCCCTTGAAAATCGAACGGAGTTAGTGTGTTGAGACGAATGAGCACGGCGAAACGTAAAATTAAGGAAAACTACGGGCGAAGCAAACGAGAAAAATGGAATTCCCGTCGGTCACGCACGTATTTTCGCGTGCCCCGAACAAATTACGTAGATATTCTTACGTATTTATATTTGTCTCTCTTGACGTTTTATTTCTGCGATCATCCCACAAATCACACAAATTATCGCAATTTTCTTCGCGAATCTGTTTTATGCCGCGTAATAACTAATACGCGAGCTATCTCGAAGAACAGCGGACGTAACGCTCAGTGAAAAAAATACGAAGAAATGTCCAACGCTTCTCTCACTCCGGGCCACGTGCATTAATTTACGTAAATTATGAGTTCTCGGTCTCTCTCGTAAATAGATCTTAATTAGTTACATATTTTGTATCTCCATATTTTACATTTTTAATCAAGATAATATTTCGCGTAAAAAGGTACGTGCGCGCATCAGGTTATGTCTCGCTCTCCCGCTTGCAACATCTCGACGTCGCAATACGACGGTGCTTTTTATTCATCAAATTATCAATGTTATATTTTTAACGATCGATAACGATATATCCTTAATTGCTTACGAATATTTCGCGAGCCAAGTATCGTCTCTCGATTTCGAGATTCTTTGTCTCTAAAGTAGGAACGAAGCAAGCGTGTACAAAGAAATTTATTGGACGTAGGAGATGTGACGGAAACGTTAACGGAAGAAAAAAAGAAAAAGAAAAAGGGAAAGTCAGAGAGAAACCGTCCAACTAAAGTAGAAAAAGTCGATTTCTCAACGACTCGGACACGCGTCATCGCGTGTTACGAACAAATTAGCGATTCTTGACTCCGCTGTGGCTGATTTATTCGTCGTGGTATGCATCGTCCGACAAATTATCTCCGTCCTCGTCGGGCGCGTGGGTCGAGAATTGAATATGTGCAAAAATCGCCAGGAACAAGCACGTAAAAGTTTCGCGAGCGGAAGTGCTTTTAATCAATTCTCTACCGCCGTTAATAGAAAATAACCTCGGACCGGTGACTCCCCCGTGCTAATTAAAATTTCTGGACGCCCCGAACGATACTGTTGACGCGACATTTACCGATTATCTCGATTGCCTCAAAATTAGCTTTACGAAATCCCGATTTGTATAATATAATTCTTGATTAATAGTACGGGCAGAGTTTAACGAGCCTAACATGCTAATAATGGCAACGTTAATTACCACCCGAGATAAATCGCCTAATCATCAAGCGTGTGGACGCGCTAATTAGGCGCTTGCCTAATGATCGAGCGAATTCCAATTCTGGGGCTGAGAAGTCGCAATGCCGGTAACTATCATAAATATATTTCTTTAATGATGCTCATACAAATTCTCTCGATCTATCAATATACCACGGCGTATTGCCAGTCATTATTTAGACAAGATTTACAATTCGATTAATCTGTAATAGGATGCGGCTGCAGTATTTTTAAACCATTGCCGCTGTCGATACGATTTGCATTATTTGCCGAATTCGTTTCGAATCTCTAATATCGCCGAGGACAATTAATAGAATAAAATTTGCAAATCGAGAACAATTAAATTCATTTAATTTTTCACTAAATCAGGGCTGCACGAATGTTTCCCAACCAGAAATAATTAGTCGAATCGAAGTTGATTTAATAACAATTCGATGTCGCTGCGCCGATAAATGATTGATAAACGTCAATTACTACCTGACACTTTTGTCATCTCGTTATAGTTATTTTTAATTTAACTGTATAGTTATAGATATTTCAACAGCACTTTTATTACCTTCCGACTAGTAGAATATCAGGCCGATAAAAAATTCACGACCGAGAGACAACGGAAATCTATCATAAATATTCGTAATTGCCTAATTAACATAAAAGTCATTGTTAAAAAGGTTAAAGATGAGAAAAGTATCAATCGATATTTCGACGGCAATTATTTATCGTCACTGCGACGTCAAAATCGATGTTGATACGACTAAGTACTTTCTGGCCGAGTCAATTTATTCAACTATTTAAATAACCCAGAATTTGTTTAATACCGATACACAATTATTGACATACGATTCATTTCGCGTTGCCGCGTTACGTGATGAGCAAAGATTGTAATTAGTCGCGTGCATTTCACGCTATACACACCGGAGAAAAACGTTGCATCAGTCTTATCACGAAGCTTTTGTATAAAAAAAAAAAAAAAAAAAAAAAGAGATACAGCGAAGTAAGCGCGAGAAACGTGAAAGTGCACTAGATATTAATCGAGATAACTTATTAAAGATTCGAGCTAGCATTTTATAAATTAAATAGCGCTTGTCGAGAAACGACAGAGACAAATATCGTTGGCCTAAGTAGGGGAGCGGTGCAACGCTTTTTATGTGTGTATAACTTGTGATAGGTGTGATTGCGTTTCGCTGTTACTTCCACTAGTACCGTTATATTATAAAGAATTTGTACGAGAGTGCTAATTGTAGTGTTGCATAAAACGCCGCGAGTTCTTTCCCATTCGACGATGTACAAAGGATGGCTTTTTCTCCCGACGAGCGTATCTCCTCGAAGGTATCGCACGCACGCGACGTTCGCAGGTTCGTCGTTTCGACAAACGCTCGGGGATGCAGGAGACACGCGGTTAAAAAAGAGAGAAAGAGACAAGAAAGACATGTTACGAGGTCTAGATTGAGATAGGTAAACGAAACACTTCGTTCTTAAGATAGAAAGTCTCCTACATAGACCTCGACACACCGTCGCCACATTCCCGCGCGCGACGCGGCACGTGTAACTTTTGTAAATAGCGAATAAGTGCGGCGCGAACGATGTCGATTCGAAAAGAAAAGGGCGGAAAAAGAAAAAGGGGAAAAAAAAAAGAAACCGAATATGCTCTGCTCTATTCTCTCCGGTTTTCTCGCGAAGGGAGCGTGTCAACGAGAGAAACCGCGCGATAATTGCGCTGTCAATCTCTTCCACGAAGGAACGACGGAGGTCGCGTGAGCTTAGCTTCTTCTCGCGTGTATGCGTATGTGTGCGTGTGTGCGCCTCTGTTATGTACGTGCATGTGTGTGCGGCGAGCTCGTCGAAAGAGGAATACTATTAACGAGCAGGCGTGATGTCCAGGAAGAACGAGCACTCGCGATCGCGGGGAGCACCTTTTCCGGGCCCAAGTCCAGGCGTGCGTGATGACGTAGATGATGAAGAGGTAAGAGAAGATGTGCGCGTGTAACACAGGGTAGACAATAGGGACCATCGAGAGGGAGACTGCTACTGGGAGCGAGCGGGGAAACGTACGGCGAGCGCGACGGCGACGTTCGTTTCATGAATATTTCAACATCCGTCGACGACGGTAAATACCGAGCGTCGTGAAATTATGTTCTGCGAGCCAGTCGACCCAAATACGCGTTCTCCGCGACAAGAGGTATCCTGCGAGGAATATTATGGCGTCGGCGTCGGATGGTGAACGATAGGAGAGAAATTTACCTGGGAACGTTGTCTCAGACGCGACGACGGATATAAATATGCTGAAATTGTGGAAATCTACGAATGTTCGCGCAGACCCTTCCGCAGCGTTTCGAACAACTTGAGAGAAAGAGAGAGAGAGAAAGAATATCCATCGCGAGAGACTGTAACGTTAACGTTTCCGGTTCGGAACTTCCTGTCGTTTAAAAAATACGATAATATTATTCTCACGACGGGCTTCTAAAAACCAACCCTTTTGGAAAACGTACCGTCGCAGAAACGATGATATCCATTGCGGGATTACGGCGCATATTACATTTCGAAGTATAATGGAACGTTCGGGGGCGTTTACCGCACCGACCGCATACGCACGGCGTATTACATTTTGAAGTATAAAATTGTTCCGCAGTGCCGAGGTCTTCGAGTTCTCTCGCGGCGTTCTCTTCCTCTCTTCTAACTCTCTTTCTCTCTCTCTTTCTCTTTCTTTCTCTCTCTCTCACTCTCTCGTCCGGCTGCGGAAGAACGCAATCTCTATTCCGCGGGCGCGCCGTGTATACAAGAGGCGGGTCGAACTTTATTACGAAGAAGCGGCGCGCGAGCGAGTCTCGGGGACTTGCCGGGCGGTTCTTGATCGACCGTGAACGGGAATTCATTCGGCACCAAGAGACGACCGGGGTTAGTAAACCCCTTCGCCGTGGGAGGAACGGGTCAATAATGACGACGTGGCACAGCCCCGACCGGGCTCGTAGTTGAATCGCGCGTCGTCGAGAAGAAGAGCGCGGGGCAAACTGCGAGGGGGGAGGGGAGCATAAGGGGAGGGTGACCGAGGGGGTGAACGTGCCACCTGTTACACTCTCGCCTTCTCGGACTTTTCTCCCTTCTCCGCGCGAACAGCGTGAACGAACGTAAAGTCGAAAGTTCGGGGTTCCTACGGCGCTCCTCTTTTGCTGGAAACTGGCTATCGCCGAGTGTTTTTCGAGCGACTCCGGCGAAAGTTTCTGTTTAGGGGAAATTTACTTGCTATAGAGCTAATTTAATTGTTTTCATCCGACCGTTATTGCGACTGTTCTGTGATTTATATTATTTACGATCCCTTGCGATAAAGTCCCGACGTTTTATTTTAATCGCCGGTACTATTTATATCGAGTAGACTTGTTTTAACGTAGTGCGTCTCTTTTTTTTTCTTTCTTTCTTTTTCTTTATTTTGCATTAAAATGTAATTTCGAGTTACAAATTACCGAGCTTGCACCGCATATCCCCGTCGCTCTCCGCTCGCTCCTAAGCGCCAGCGATCGTGACGCATCGACTATTCATTTCGTGGGAAATTTTTTTTCTCCGAGATACGTTCGCCTACGTGGATATAGTGGGATCGACTTGTCTCGGCGGGGCGATTCGTGAAATTGTGCGAGATGGTCAAACACAATAAGCTTGGAACTATGTACTTAACATGATAAACCATGTTCGAATAAAAATGTCACGTAACGTAATGCCTATTTTATTATTGCACACAATCTCGCGCAAAGGATAGGCGCTAAATGTAAATGTAATTGAAAACGGTGAGACAATACAAACGAATAATCAATCGACGAATTATCCGACGTACCGGCAAATCTATAATGACAATCAGCAAAATGAGGTACGTACATATTACCTTTATTCGGTTCATTAGCAGCCTCAACATTACAATTCGACGGCGTATAATATTTTTCACGCTCGTAGCAATTCCGTTCCCGTTAAAACCAGCGAAATTGTTATGGACGATGAAAATTTCTGTTGGCATTTATGCCATTTTCGGTGCTGGCGTTCCCTGCGAGGGGGCAACAAAAAAAAAAATAAAAATAAAAAGAAAGAATTCCAATCGTTTAACGGATAAATACCGTGAAGAAAAATTCGACGTCGCGTCTCTATTTTTCTTTTTTTTTTTTTTTTCCTTTTTTTTCCAAGCCGCGCATTACTTTCCATAAAAGTGTCGAACGTGATACCAACTGATATGCGATCAATGCAGCTCTCACGCCCGGCTGGGCGATAAAAGCTGCCGCGGGATACAGAGTCGCGCCGGTCTCGCCTTTTAGCGCATCGCGCTTTCGGACGTATCGCGGCTTTTATTGCGCGCCGATGCGTTTTTCACGCTCGATCGGCACGAACTACTCAGTATATCCACATGCAGTGCCACAGCAGCCATCATACCCTCCCCCCCTTCCCGCGTGCAACCCCGCGAGCTTCATTCGACCTGTCCGCGCATTCTTGTTGCGCCATAACCGTATAACGGGTAACCGTGTTGCCCGATAAACCGCGATCGATCAAGCCGTTCGAAATATGTCGACGCATCAACCGCGTTTTTTAACGTCTCAAATATTTCGAAGCGCGCACACCCCTTTCCCCCTTCGCGGTAAAATAACGTTAAGGCGTCACACGCGGCCTCGGCAAGTATGCATTACCGTGCCATTTCTTCACGCGATATCGCACCATAAATCAGCGATAGACTCATTTGTACCGTTGCGCCGACATAAATACAGAAGTGATTGCTAGCGCGACGCTTTTGTGTGCCGTGTATAAATACGGTATCCGATAAAACTTTCTCCGGCGTCGATTGTGCCGATAACAATACGCCGTTGTACATCGGAGCCAAGTCGAATTTAATTTAATAAATCGCACGCGGCCGAACGCCGGCCGATAAAATCTCCCGCGAAGCAAAGCTCTATCAAGAATTTTATGTTAAAATGCCGGTGAATTAAATATTGACACACGTTTTTGGAGCATCGCCACTTTTGCCGCGTTATTATCCGTTTGCAATTACAATAATTCGAACGATATTAATAGTACTATGACCGAAGTGATCGTCATCGAACATTTTATCAAGCTTTATTAACAATTGCTACATTGCGATAATTAATAGCTTTATCGTTAATTCAGCGGGCCGTCGAGTTGAGATAGTTCTCGCTTACGACTTAATTAATTTGCATCTCTAAAAAGATCTTCGATTTATGACGGTTATACTGAAATTTGATAATGCTCGACGTATTTACAAAATTCGATTCCACCGCAGACGTCGAAACTCTTTAATTAAAAATTTAATAGCGTTATTTTTATTTTCAAATCGCAAACCGATGCAGTTGCATCGAATCCGCGATGAAAGACTTACTCCACGAGAAAGAGAGAGAGAGAGAGAGAGAAAAAAAAGGGGAAAAAAAATTATTTTCAGTACTTGATAAGCAATCATTTAGTTTCTCGGTCGCAGGTACTTCATAAAGCTTTGTAACCACGTTACCTCCTGTATAGTTTCCCTTATCGATCAAACGTGGGAAATATGTTGCTACATCGGGGAGAGCCCGGCGTTCTCCCAGCGGTGGAATATTTTATGACTTTCATTGTGCACCGGCGCGTTTTCGTCAATCGGGAATTTTTCCTTTGCCGGCTACGTACATCCACTTTGCACATTACTGCTTTACATTGTACTGCGTAAACGAAAGGAGCATATATCCCGACAAAATTTATTCTACCCTCCCGCAATACGCTAGGATTATATAATTGATTATACGCGATGATATTTATCAGCCGGTTTATTAATTTACTAACAGATAATCATGGGTTTCAGTTGTCGATCGCGTTTGCCCACGTTTATATAAATTTATATAAATATAACAGATGCTTCCCGATATAAAAATTAATAAATGTATAATTTAATTATATCGCAAAATAAACGCGATAATTTTAGAACTTGTTTGGCACGATTTTTAAAATAATATCCAAACTTTAAAGTATTTTTTTTATCATTATAATATAATTTTTGATATATTGAGAGAGATATTTATATACATTAAAAATATAACAGCTCCGTGATATTGTTTTATATTTTTTTAGTAGGGTCAACGTTTTATTTCAACATACGTGTGTGAATCACATGTCCGTTCAATTGTGACTTAGCGCATTAAACATCGAATTACAAAAGCTTTTACTCTATTAAGCAAAACGTTCCATATTCAATTTTATCAAACTGTAATAAGGTTAGTAAATATATGAAGAAAAATGATATTCATGGACGGCACGTTTCACCAACAAATTTATATGTTTATACATATACGTGCACGTTGTCGTCGAACTATTGTAGATCAACTGATTCTCTGTATTAATAATAGTTCATCCCTTCCTCGCAGTGAATATGTATAATGTGATACCCTCAGATTATCATATATTATACTTTAATTATGTTTAAAAAAATTAATTAAAATAAAAAATTTTGATATGAATTTTCGCTCGACGTATATTACAATTTTATTCTTTCTTTTTTTTTTAGCGTTTTATTGCCAACGTCACAAAAATGTCGAATTAAATGATAAAACTTTCATCGTCCTGCGATGCCAAGCATACATTTATTTTCCGCCAGAGTTAATCATTTCGATAGTATACGTTACTCGCGGGACAGTTGAAATAAGCTTTTTAACGACCGGTCGTTAAGTCGATGATCCCGGTGTGATGCTCTTACTGCGTTTGAGATTTCCGAAGGCGGTCAGCGCTCGCGGGCCAGTTTTAACGCTGGAAAACTTGTTTACGTTACATCGCCGTTCCGTTAAAATGTAACGTGCGCGCGTGCGTTTGGAATCGTCGGGCGAAATTAACTTGCCAGGTTACAAACCGCATTGTACGACTCACCCTCGTATTATACTCGCGGCAAGCGCTCTCGTGATTAGATAAGTCGTGAAATAGGTCTCAACGTTGAAAAATGCAGCTCATAATTAGACATCTCGGGTGAGGCGCGAGACTCGCGGCAGGAACCGCGTTAGCATCCGGCAGAAGTCGGGAAACGCATTAAACTCTGAACTCCTTGTCGACGATAATGCGCCGGAAATGTAACGTGTCTGGCATGCTACTTCCCCGCGCGGTAATATCTTGTTCACGGTTTCACGTGGGCTGGAGGGTAATACAAGTGCGGCCTCGACGAGGTCGCACGAGATCTCTGACGTGTCGTACAGACTTAACACTGAGGCGTTGCGAAATGCGCGCGGAGATTAAAAGAAAATTTGCAAAGTGTCGAAAGAGCCCCGAAATGTTCATTTAAATATATATAGATATATGTTTTTTTTTTTTTTTTTTATCAAATATCATCGATCGACGATCCGCCACTAGTCGCCACTAGGTAAAATAACACGCTCAATCCCGCTAATTAGGTACAAAATTTACACCACGGAGAGAACTCGCTTCGCGTTCCGATATATCATTTCTCGCTCTGTCCTGATACATTTCGCCGCGGGAAGCGCGGAAATGAATCAAAGCTCCCACGCCGGAAGTTGGCGGAGGTGAGCGCCGCGACCGAGCCGGGGGTACAGAAAATTCTCCCATAACTCTTTCCCCGCGGCACATCGCGAAAAGCATTTTCAAGAACGCGGGAATTGTTTTGGCTGCGCACCCGCGGCTGAATGCCCACTTGTTCGCCCATCCCACAAGCGCAGCCCAAGTTCGCGGAGTAATTGCTACTCCGTACCGTCAGAACGCGGGCGTACTGCGCGCGAGGTAACTAAAAAGCTATTACACCGACCGGCAAGTACGACGCACGAGAAATCTTTCGTTGTGAAAAGCCTCGCGGTTCCCTGGCTTCTTACCCGGCGAATTCAAGCGTCGTGGAACTTTCGAGCCCCTCTTCCTCCACGTATACACTTACTTGTAGGCGCTTAAAAGGAGCTCGGCAGCTCCGCGATATATCGGTGTTTTACTCGAAAAGTATATACGTATATATCTCACATTTATGTATCGGGTTTCGCGATCATATCCGCGTCATATTACAGCATCGCTAATTAGCTAAACGGCATAAAAACACGGCTCATACAAAACACTATTTGAAACATTTCAAATCAGACGCGTTCTACCAGGTCTCGCTCGTTTGATAAATATGAAACGATTATCACGCTTAATATCGTCGCTTTAATACTTGCGTAATTCGTCCTAGTTTCTCGTGTCGCCGGCGAATTCGGAAAAGACGGATGACGTATTTCCCATGCACGGGACGTATATCGTATGTCGCGCCGATTTCGCGACGCGAAAGAACCAAGAGACGTACGCGTTGCGCCGACGTTGGGAAGGTAGCGCTCTGAAATTTAAGCGTGCCCCGGCGTACGAAGCCCGACGAAATTGAAGCGGGCGCGTGGAAATAGCGGAGACACCCCGTGACAGAGACGCATGCACAAGGGCGGACGGCGGTTTATGTCGCGTGAGCGTCCGGGAGCCGTCTCCCACGTTGAGGTAATCCCCGCGTGCAGCGTTTCGACATCGATCGACGAAACGGACGGAGTCGCGCTACTTGGTACCGACGAGTATTTTATGAATTTTTTACAATTGCCAGCCGGGGTTTTATCGGTGTCCCCTGTCCGGCGCACCAATTGCGCGCCGGCGAATTTGCATGATTAATCACCATGCGTCGCGTGCCGGCGTCGGTCGATCGGGTTAAACGAACGATGACGGATGCGCCCGTAACGAATCTGGTCGCGCAGAATGCATCGTCGGCCAGTAAATTATGTATTTCTGGAACAGCCGCGGTTCAGATCGCGCTTTCGCGCGCGCGGGCGCGCGCGCGCCTGTGTCGGTTATCTGAAATTACATTGCGGACATGTTCGAGCCATACAGTCAGACGAGAAATAAACTATCGTCGGTTAGCTCAATTATACCTGCCACTTTACCGTGAATAAACGTTGATAGAATTTTGAAGAGGGGTAATTTAATGGTGCAAATTTTCATATACATTTATATATCAAATCCGGGAAATTTATCAATTAATGTAAAAATATTAATTTTCTTATCGAATCAATAATTCCTCGATAATTAGCGCCTAACGTGTTAAAACCCGACTTTAATACACGTTAATGTATTCTGATAAATTAAACGTTATTTTATCTCGTTACTTCTTAGCCCATAGTGCACCGCGAAGATATGTAATTCATTAATATTAAAAAAAGCATGTTTATGCGATACGACGCATACATACGTATATGACATTAGGAGGCGAATCGATTTTAAAAATACGTACACGTAATATGACACGGAGCGACTTTTATCCAATCTATTAATCAATAATTCAATTACCAGAGTTGAAAATAGCTATTGCATCAACAGCTTCTATTTTCACCTAAATAGCTACCAATTTTCACCCGGTGAATTATTTTAACAATATGCGAGTACAATCCGCATTATATTTCCCAAGCGCTACAATTATATTACGTACGAAATAGCCCCATTTTGTCGCGTACGATTGATATATATTTCGTAATTAAAATTAATTGAATCTATTACTTAATCCTTATTAACTGACCGGTCGTTGGCTTTTACCAGCACATTAAATTATTAACGGGTTATACCTTACAGCCCGCTGAATCTATATTTATCACCGATTCGTACACCGTGCGCAATATTTGTCGCATATTCTAGATAAGCGAAAAGTTATTTACACCAATGGCGTAGCGGCGGCTCGTTTTGAGCGATACATTTGCCCGATATACATACACGCGCCCCGAACATGTGTGACCGGGGCTTAGCTTGCCGTCTACCGCGGCTCCTGTTCTGGAATTCTGCGTAGATGTATCGGTCCAGCTGGATCTAATGGTCATTTCACGGACGAACACGCGTCTATTCCGCGTACAGCAACGACCAAAATTTCTGGTTCACGTGCCTGTGGCGGTACGTGTGTAATCCCCGTAAAATTAACTATTACCGGAAATTTAATGCGGTTTAACATGTGCGTTTAATCCTCGCGATTATTTTTTCTTCTCTCTCTTTTCTATTTCTTTTATCGACGATTAGCTCGATTAACTGTCTAAAATTTTTCTTACGATTGCATTCGAGTGATGAGAAATAAAATATTCGATCGTACCTGACCACGTTTAAATATCTTTCGTCTATTTCACGCGTTTTTTGATAAAAACAATCCTATCTTATTTATTAACCTAATACTTTTTAATTGCGACACATCCCGCGGTATTGTTCGACGTGATTTGTTACTTAACATGTACGCTTTGTCCGCGCTAAACTTGGAAGGAACTCTTAATTTCTGTACTTTCTTCGAGCCCGGCTACTGGATATCGTCATAAAACGAAAATCAGATAACGTTGAACTCCGGTGTTCCTCAATCCAATTACGATCAGTAGAAACTAGCTTGTACCTCTCTTTACTTCTTCATCGCCGTTCTGCCCTTTGCTTCTCTTTTCGAACTACCTACCTCGCATTCCGATTCGCGGAAACGAGCCAGGGACAATCGCGGAAAAGCAAAAGCTTTACGACGTGCTTCAGTAAGTTCGTTAAACTCCTTCATTGCGTCGGTACTCGGATGTTTTACCTTCCGTGGCCCGTTCATGCAATACGGAATGGCGATGGCATATTTTCGTCGCGGTAATACGACGGTGACCGCGTTTAAGCCCGGGCGACACTTCGAATGCCAATTCGTTTCATTTCCCCCTTAAGAGATGGAATTACGACCGTGGCATTTCAAGCCTGACGTCAGAATCGGGTCGCCGCAATACGCTTCAACCCCTGGCATATGGATCATCATGTCGAGTGGCTCTATTAAACTCTCGACTGTAATGTGATCGAGTGGCAAGTAGGCGTATCATTAGCTCGCGTATCCTCTTCTAGTTACGTGTTGTACTCGTGATCGATAGACAATGTATTACGCGGCATATGGCGCGTTAGGTAAATATAAATTATTAATTTTTCGTTGGAATACGAACAAATTATTTTCGCATTATCTGCCGAATCTTGCGATTTATAAAATGTGTATAATAAAATATCGCCCGACGTAATAACGGTATTCCAATGATATTAGGCGAATTAATATTTTATCGTCACGATGTTTCGGGAAAAATAATACGGCGCGAGTTTAACAAAGCAATCTTATTAAGATAATAGAATGGCGCCGAGAACCCTTCCGACGGCATATCATTCCTTCGCCAAAGTAATATCATAGCACGTCGTGCCATTGTCAGCGATAGCGTGGTCGAGTGTCAGCAAGCATTTCGTACATGGGATCGGAATCGTGTTACCATCAAGGGATTAGCTAGACTGGAATTGCTAGGGATCACCGGAGGATGAGAGAAGGACGGGCGAGCGATTCTCGCCCCCTTTCCTTCTGCTCTCCTCTTGAGATTCGAGCTTAGACGGCCGTCCGGGAAGAAGGCGGAGGATCAGGCACGGCGAAAGCAAAAGGCAGTCTACCTAGCAGGGGGTTCATCGAGCGAGAGGGCGGGTTTCCTATTCGGGGCTGATAAACGGGGTAACAACGCGCGAACTTAAATGGCAGTTGGGAAATACAATTTCTCCGGATGTCAAATATGTAAGTGTATACAAGACGTAATTGTGTCGCGGAAACTCGTATCACGCAACCGCCGTAATGATCATTACCGGCCGGTCTCGCCGCGAGTGCTTTCAGCCGCCTTTCAACCCTGAGCGCGGTTCGCTTCCGGTTCACCCTGCGCGTACACCGATTCAAATTTGAATTGCATAATTACATCGGCGTGCTTAATGACGTGAAAACTGACGTTGGCTCGAACTCGCCCGGTTCTGTACGCAACGAGATCCAATTGCCACTGATAAGCGAGGAAAGAGGGGGAAGGAGGTTCGACGATAATTATCATGCCCGCAATTTAGCAGATAGAGCCAACGCGTTACGTTCACTTTTATCACGGTACCGGTAGCATATTTATCGCGGGATAACTGCCGAGATCTTATATACAGCGCACTTTAGCAAATCGCGTACCACCGTGGCATAATGGGAATACCTACTCCGAATTAGAGCCGCAACACTTCAATCCGCTTGATGGCCTGCCCTCTCCCCCTCCTCCCCCCCCCCGCCCCCTCGTAGTGTTACGAATTCAGTCCGCGATCATTCGGGACGCGACATCGCGCTCAGTCTGCCGCATCGGTAAACGAATCCGTCCTTATTCTCGACGCCCGGCCGGCCCTTCCGCGCGGGCGACCGCAGTCAAGAGGGCCGCAACGGCGATACGACCGGTCGATTTTACGAGCGCCACTGTTTTACGATGTGCTTTAAGAAAACTGTGAGCGATTCCTTCCCTCGGGGGCAGCGGAGCTACCCCCGAACCGCGCATAAATGCGCACCGGCAATATCCCATTCCCGTTTTCATCGACGCGGTCTTGATGAATCTCAATATCTGCCGCGATAGACGACCGCGCACGCACGCGGAATTCGCTTACAAGAAACGTAGCACGTGCGTGCATGATCGACGACCGTATTTTAAATATTCCTCGCGCCCGTAAACTTTTTACACCCTCGCGATGAAAAAATATAACGGTTCATAGGTTCTTCTTGAATCAATTCGATTTGGAAACTATAGATATAAAGTAAGAGTCTACTCTACGAAGAGATTCTCTTTCCTCGTCGATTGCTAAATTCCGAGGCAAGCGGATAAAATAAAAAGTATCCGCCGAGATAGAGAGAGAGAGAGAGATGCCTAAGAGCAGCGTTGCGCTTCTCCATACAAAGTAGAAGGATTGACGGAACGTTTAAAAAAAATTAAAAAAAAAAGTTAATAAATTAAAAAAAAAAAAGAAACACAGAATTAGATATTTTTCAACGTACCTACAATTGTTTTCTTTTCATTTGCTTGAAATTCATCGCGCTACGGATATCCGAAGAACAGAACAATACGAAGGGATAGGAAGAAATAACGGGGTGATGTGCGCGCTGCCACGTATCAGGCTTTGAAAAAGGTGAGCCAGAGGCAGCAAGGAAGAAATGGAGGTTGGTTGTAAAAGAGAGACGGCGGTGGCCGCCGGATTCCATGTCCTACTCATCCGGCGGTCCGTTCATTTGTTTTTTGCGTCTGGCACTCCCGGTAAACCGCAAATCCCCAATTCCCACGGGCTCAACTCGGGAGGGATGAGGGAGGCAGTAAGGTAGAAACGATGAAAAAAGGGAACGCCGTCGTCGGGACGGGGAAATCTAGCGCGGGCCGACCGCTTTCATCCGTTTTCGAACAGCGAACCGCTATCCTTTTGAAGATAGTCGATGAGCGGCTCTAGATAAGGATCCTCTCGCACGTGAGATTCGGCAAGGTGATCGATTACGATCGTCGGGATCGTCGCGAGCGAAATTCGCGGCCTAAACCGTCGTCACGGAATCTCGTCGCCGCGAGCGTCCCGACCGGCTGACTAAAGTCACATGTAACTACTGAGAAAGTGGGGCTCTTTCCGTGAAAGACTTCGATCGCGTAACCGTTTTAATTTTCTTTTCCAAGAATTTTATAAAAACGTCGATGCTTAATCTAATTTACCGAGTTGCGGGAAATTAATGCGGAAAAGCGTTGCGAAGCGGTTTTTATAAATAAAATATGCGCATTTAAACATTTTTTTTTTTTGCAACACGACAGTAATTAATTGAAGAAAAATTGTAAATAAAAAAAAGATTAATAAATTAATTAACATAATTTTGAACTAGATAATTGTTGTTGAATTGTATAATTATTATTTTTATCTGAGCTGCGCTTGACGAAATTAGGTTTTCGACGTGCCCTTTTCTAATTTTGCGATTTATATCTACGTATCCGAAAATACACATCCCTCGTTTAAAAGTCGACGGCGTTAATTTACGACAAATTCCTGGATGCAACATTCGCTATTTCTAGAACGCCTGTTATCAGATCAGACTCTTATCGAGTGGCAGAAATCACGGATGGCGATTACGGACCTCATCGAGAATTCTTACGGTTGTCTCGCGCCGTCCTATCATGCGAATATCTAACGGCCTGCATTCATCGTTAACGCGGAGACATCGCCGTGTACTGAATAATTTGTCGCCACGTAGTTACCGTAAAGTACCCTCTGCTTCCTGGTACGATGGATCGATTGTTCTGGAAGAAGAACGGGGATTGCCACGCGGTAAGAACACGGAAAGATATGAACGCAACGTGCTGTGTGTGCCCGCCCTGTCGCGCCGATGAATAACGTTTTCCAAAACTTAATATACCGAATTGTAATTCCACAAGAATTGATTTCGTCATATTACAATATTGTTTAAATATTATTAATTGTATTGTTTATGCAAATTAGTTAGTTTACCATTTCACGAATGATTGCATTGCATAATAATAAAAATTTCTAGCTGCTCATTATAACAAATATCATTTAAGTATTTATTTAGTATAAAACGATACAATTAACGTTTAAATTAATAATGAAATATGAATGAGATTTTAACAAACGGCGTTATTTTATGTATTGATGTTTCTTATAACGTTCGACGATAGAAGGAGCAAATTATATTGTTAAGAAATTATGATGTTAATAATACATAGTTAATAATATATAGATTGGATAATCCGGGATTTGATATTAAATAACTCTATTCTGAAGCTCTCTAAATAATTCCAGTAAAGCTGGATTATACACGAGCAATCCTCTACTTTGTTAAATTCGATGGAGATATAGCCGGCAGCACGCAGCCCGAGCATCTATAACTGATTCATTTATTGAAATACGAATCGATTGATGGAATTCTACAAATCGGCCATAAACAGTACAAAATTTCATATCGTCGCTTTACCGTCTCATCGTGTATGGCACGGAACCGTGATTAACCCTTTGACACGTCGAGTACAGAACGCTGATAATTACCGTGGCAGGATGATCAATAATTCCCAACCGGTGGATTAATCGCAAAATTTCTCGGCAGCGCAATGCTAGGAACAAACGGTCCTTTGTATTCTCGTTAAATGTAATTAAATAATTTCAAATTATCACTCGGCGCTTGCGGAACATTATTATTTATAATTGCGATATTTATACTATCGCGGCTAACAACGTTAAAATTATTTGATCCAAACGTGATGTATATATCAATTGATCGGCCCATTGAATCTCAGCTATTTCCTATTTAAGGCCCTAGGACCTTTGAGCACTCAGAAGATACGTAAGAGGAATTTCGATGAGCGGAGGGTGGTTTGCGACTAAACAAAGGGCTGCCGCCTGTAGGGTACGCGCTTCGAAATATATCCCCTTCTCGTCCCGTCAAAAATAAAAAATAAAAATCCCGTAAAAAAAAAAAAAAAAGAACAAAAAAGTCTTTAATATATAATATATATTTTTATACGAAACAAAATGCACAAATATTTAAGCGCAGGTGTTTGATTGGCATCTCGCAAAAATCTTTCATATGAGACATTGATTTAATACTCAGCGAAATATCAGCGGCGGTCCAGATGGTGGACTCGTAAAGACGATAGCCATAAAGCACAACCGGAGAGACGGTGGAACGGACGAGACGGGCAGGACGAGCCGAGCGCTGTCGTAAAACACATATCGTTTCAACGCGGTGTCGATCGAAATAACGCGGATTCGAAGCGAATACATACGTCGGCGTGCGAGTTACAGATACGCGATACGTATACGTACACGTATATACAAATTGCACGCGGCAAGCGTTAATCGTCGCGCCGTCGTTACGTTAATTGGCTGACGACGCGACTCCCGACAAAACTGATCCGCGCTGTACTGCTAACGCGCGACGCCCGACGTCGTTAAGCTCCGATAATGATGTCCGTGGTATCGATTTTGCATCATCAAAGCGCGACACACGCCGATCTCGCTCGATCATGACACGCGCGCGACATGCGTATTATTCGCACGTCGCGTCGCACTCTCATCACCTCGAAAATTTCGCCCGACACCACGCTTTCCGGAGCTTCCCGCCGGCGGCATCAAAGAGCAAATTGTAATGCGGCCCGATCGTCGTCCTGACGCCCGCCACCCTGCCTGAAATTCGCGGTCGTACCGCCCGGGACGGGATTATTATTAATATCGTATCGTCGCGAATTCCAATGTGGCCGACCGGTTTCCTGAATATCCCTCGCGTAACGAATACGTTATTATGCATTTGATACATATTTGATAGAAATTGGATGCGCAGAAAATTAATTAAAATGAATTTTATCACACACAAACGACACGTGTTTTTATAAAATCTCGAATATTTTGGAGGAAATTGATTTTTGAACGACGATTTAACATTATTTGTCGAACGGGAGAAAGAGACTGCGCGTGTGTGAGCGCGTACGCGTGGTAGGTATACGTGTTTCATGGTTTTGCGACAAATGTATTAAGATTAAATCAATTTCACAATTTTCCATAAATCTGCATATACGTATTATCACATTTTATCGCTCACTTTTATTTAATTGAATTAATTGTAAAATTAAACAATAAAGCAAGATAAAGAAGTGAAAGGAAATTGCATGCAAATAATTAAATTATGCTAGATAGTTTTTATCGCGATAAAATTTCCTATCGGGGGATTAACTTTTTACTACTTACAACTGCGACGTAATTTGTGAGCCACAATTTTCGATTTTAGTCCCGCAAATTGAAACGTAATATTTTACGATCCGACATAAACCGGAAAGAAATACCGACGGAATCAATACCTCGTACAGGAATAACGTCTTAACGGGAATAAAATATTTATTATTACTATCGTCGTCGGAATTGAATACGCGAGCGAGATTTAAAATCTCTTTGCGTTATCTCTCGTGAAAAATGGCGCTCCTTATTTTTATAATAAAATATAAATTATTTGAAATAATCTTGCGACAGATTGGTTATTTTATATCTCGTAATTAATATTTTAAATCTCGTAACACAAATACAAGATACCGTCTTAAACATTTAAAATTATAAAAATGAACTCTCTGGTAAATGAACAAAGTTTTAGTTTCGCACGTCGCGGAAATTAATTTTACGATATTGCACGCAATACCTGCAATTTACTTGGTTATGCACGATCGAGCCGCTGTTCGGTCTGAAGTTTAATTAATTTGTTAGTATCTCACTTCCAGAGATGCGCGCACAATCGAAAGAAAAATCAAGAAAGCAATTAAAATCCGGGAAAGATATCGACTATTCGTTATCTTGACTTGTTTAATTTCGAAGGAGCTAAATAAGCGAATAGTATTCTTAAAAAGTTAAAAAGAAACCGAACTAAAGGGCACGTTATCTACTTATTTAATCTGCGGTCAAAAAAAAAATTTAATTCCTTTCCTCTCACGCCCCGATAAACAGATCTCGATAGATTATGCTTGAATAAACGAAATTATGGAATTAAACGCATTGCCTTCGAATTGCACGTACAATTAATTCAACTAGCGCCGGTCGGCGTCATCAGTTATAAATGCGAAATAATTCGTATCGATATGTCGGATAGCGACGTGATTGAAAAGTCGTAACACTGCAGCTCGCGATTCGCGTGACGCGGCGATGAGTATAACGGGCGGGCGTCGACCGAGCGGCTGTATACGTCTCACGGGATGTAACTAATTGGAATCATAAGCTACTCGTCTAGCTCAGACATAACAATTGCATCGTGCTGTTGACGCGCGCGATTGCCGCTATATATTTCTCTCTTCGGCATGCACGGGTTCGGTCTTTGCGCCGCTAAACGGGGTTACGTGATGCTCGGCCACTCTCCTTTTATCGAACGTGTGCTCGTCCGCGCAAACTGTTCCGCTACGGAACGTCTATAACTGAGCTATTTCTACATTCGCCGTTATATTTCTATTTGCGAAGCAGCCAAAGGTCGAAGTCAAGTAAACGCGAAGTGATAAGTCACGGAAATTATATGTACAAAGTGAAGCGAGAAACATTTACTCGTACGACTTTTTCCGTCATCGCGGGAAAAGCGTTTTGCGAAGATTTGCATCCGAAAAAGCGAGTCACGTGTCGATACTTATCGATCAAATATGTTGGGATCGACGATTGCCGGTAATAAAAAAAAAAAAAAAAATGCTAAACGCATTCGCGATTCGTAGAATACGCTTTACCGACGTAATTATTGACGCCACATCTGATAGTAAGCGTTGTAATTTCGCCATTTACATTAAGTATTTACCTCGCAGTGTAAAGCGCGTTTGTTTGCCTGTCCGATTGTGGATGTGTTTGTTACGGCGCGGCGCGTATTTCATCGCAAATATATGCCGGCCATGCATAGCGTTATTAGTCCGCGATATTTTCGACCGACGTCATGCAATCAGATGAATGGAAATATCGTGGTCGTGATGCAATCTGCAGTAGAACGAGGGTGGTTACCGCATGACGCACGATGCCGCTGGCCAAAATCATAAGCCGCCATGTCTAGTCGAGATATAACACGGCTAGGTGTTACTAGACCTGCCTTACACTACCTTTTGCAGGGAGTACCGTAATTCCCGTCCGTACCCGTGACTTATGGTCTCAACCGTTCATATTTACGCTCAAAATCGTTGCTTTAAGCGCGGATTTTAAGTCGACGTTGAGCATCATACAGGTGAAATTTATTACTCAGCGAGAACGAACGAATATGCAAAACGTATCCGGAAAATTATAATTAAAATTAAAATTATAATTAAAAAAAAAAAAAATGTAGGTATATTAATACGATAACAAACAGTATTACAAAAAACAAAAAAATTAGAAAGAAAAATCAAATCACGTATAATAATAAGTACGTAGTAATCTGCTTTAAATATCATACTCGAAATAGATTAGCGTAATTGGTTATCTGCCATCTCCAAGTCTGGCAACTAACTAATCTCAATTAGTGTCTGAATATCATTTGTGCACGATAATCAAATCACCGATAACATCCGTAATAGACTTTGATTCGGCTTTAAACGCAATGGAGGAGAGTCGCATCGCGATTACGTTGCTATTTATAGCGTAAACTGGCTGCTACATCACGTGTAACGTCGCAACGAGGAGGCGGAGAGGAATCATAAGCGCGCCGTCTAGTAAAGGCATAGCATTGCCCCCGTGCCCCGTGACGCAACCCCATATCACCCCTTGTGGTACACGCAATCCGCCCGGTCTGGGGCTATACCGCGGCGATGTTTCCGCGGATGGAAGCCGGCCAAATCGCGTCAGGAGAGTTATGGGTCTGGTGCGCGACGGTTAGATCGGAGGATCACTTACTGCACGATTTCGCAAGGACCTCGCCGAGAGGCTCGCCAGCGGCGAAATCGCGAATCGTTAGACGTAAGTTTAATACGCGCACTTAAGCACGCGGTTAATAAACGGTTCTCGCCCTATAATAATATAATAGAAACGGTAATCGTTATTTGATAATTTTATTGATTATTTAGAACCGCGCGGAACGATCCACCGTCTGGCAATAAATAATTATAACATATTGCGTTAGAACTGGCAAATTCTATTTGCGGACGGATATCGGTGTACGCGCCGTGGCGGTATCGCCAGGAAGATTGTGAATTTATCGCTAATATCAATTTTGACGATACGGATTTTGCAATCGACGTTATGCGCGTACGAGCGACTGGGATCGTTCGCGAAACGAATAGGGATTTGTTCCACGCGTTGCGTCCCGGCCGAACACATACACTATCCATTATATCAAACGGGTATTTATCGCCGCAGCGTCCAGCGTTACCTCGCCAAGATAAAACCCCCGGCACCGGCGCGACACGAGAGTTTGGACGGGCGCGGCGGTTCCGCGCCCGATACCGTACGTAACTTCCGGTCCGCGTCGACAAAAGCCCTGCCCCACTTGAGATACCGCGATAAGTTCATCCGGCTACGGATACCAAAATCGCGCGGGGTACTTCATCGGTAGATAACAGCTTCGCGCGCTAATGAAACGCGTGATGCATTGAACATGAACGGGCATCATTATCGAGAAAGTACTCGCATTGATTCACCGATGTGTGATTACGCTGCCGATGATATACGTCAACGTGGGATAAATATTTTATCACGTCAATCCCGATTTTTGGAACAAAGAGGCGTGGAAAATGTGGCAGAATAAATATCCGCATCGAAGGGTGGAGCGAATTTACAAGCCGCGGTGTTTTTATGACCATACCGTTGCCCGCATTTTAGTTTTCCCTCCCATTGCATTAACGAAATCGTACGATTAATGTGTAAAAAGTTAATTCGTATAATTAAATTACATCTATTACCATCAAACCGAATAAATTGCATATAACCATAATTAAAAAAAAATACCTACAATAAATATTTATCGAAAAAAAAAAGAAAAAAACTTGGATAATTAAATTAAATTCAAGAAATTATTTTCTCGAATATTAAAAGAAGAAAAGCACATTACGTACTTTTCTTCTTATTTATTATAACGCGAAGCCGCACGTCCGTCGTACGATACAACTCTTAAAGAGCATCCCTTTGTTTCATTTATTTCCTATACCCGCGCAACCCAATATATCCGATGGTTATCGGCACCGACACTTTGTTTATCGCTCGCAAAGGAAAAGGAATTCGCTCCCCGCGAGGACCAACTATTTACGAAACTCTTGCCCGCAGGAAATAAGTAAGTTTCGACCGCTGTTGCCTCGATCACCTCCATGTTGCTCGTGGCGAGGAAAAAAAAAAGTTTCTATAACTTGGTCGGAGTGTCGGAGGAGGTCGAGATGAAGCGCCGGCCACCACCCGGCGCCGCCGTCGCCGCGACTAGATGCATTGTCGTTCGTCCTTTCTACACTCTATCCACGTCTTCCGGTGCTTTTTATTGTCGGCGCACGGAGGTACGCCGCAAAAAGACATACGACCGCGGGCCGCATACCCAATAATGTTACGGTCGGCACACAGTGCCGCGGTGCACCACCACACGCCGAAGAATCGAATTCCATCGGCTCGATCCCAGAAGAGTAATCGAGCCGGTATTGAAACAGCAATTCGTCGTAGCTCCGGCGTGTAGTTGCGCGGTTTACCATTTTCTCCCAAATTCATCCGCGCGCGCGATTCATTCCCGAACGATGACCGAGCGAAGGGCCCCCCACGATTGTCACGGTGTCAAAAGGCCGCCGTGAAACATTACAGAACCGATCGGCCGGCGAATCATATCGACCCCCTTCAAACGTTCGCGCGGAGGATTTTCGGACAAATGTAGGGCAAATATTACGCGAGCAAATTAATTTGGAAATGTAATTTACATACACGGACTATTACACAAATTGAGTATTACATTTGTTTAATTGTAGATAGATATAAATTGCCGTTAAACGATCCCTGAATTAATTTCATTGTGCAAAATCGACTGTTTCCCTCGCTTCTTAATTAGGATAATTTTCCAATTTCGCTTTTTACCCGGTTATGTCGCGAACGGGGGGAGAATGGAAAAGTCATTCGCCGAGCACATAAAATATCTACAACGGTTTCTTCCGATTGCGTTTACGGCACTTCGTTTACGATGTTTCTTTCGCGCTCGGGTGAAGTATAGCGAGTTTCTTGCCGGGACTACGTAAAGGAGGAAGAGATAGTATCGTCGATGATGGCTGGAAAATAGCAACCAACTGGCGATAGTTAACGAGCTGCCACTGAAGGAACGAAGAAACGACGGAAGAATCGAAACAAACGCGGGGAAGGGAAAAGGAGGAAACTAGAAGCGCTCGAGCAAAAAAAAAAGAAACCGGCCAAGAGAAAAGAGGATTCTCGACGCTGTTGGTTATAAGTCGAACGTTTCCTCTTCTTCGTTCGCGTCGGGATTTCTTGCTTATTGCTCCTAAGTGGACAGCTTTACGCCTCAAAGAGGAATAATAAAGCAGGTACTTTATCCGTTTTACTATAGCCGCTTGCCGAGTATTCGACTTATTGTTACCCACGTTTCTTTACGTTATTGCTAAAACAGTCGAGTCTAGCACATAAATTCCGATAAAAACGGCTTTATAATTGTTTCTGTGTCTTCGAATTCTATCCTATACAATCTTTTATTCGCTCGTACCGGGGTATATAAGTCTCGAGTAAAAGTGCCAGACAAGTATTTGTTATGCATCAGCTTGAAAAATTCGCGGCGCTCACGTTAACTTCGAAGTCGCAGCCATTTATAACGGCGGCTCACGACGACGTATGGGGCGTACAGTAACGATTTATTAGACTCGCGTTCCCGCGACGTGAAATTCCCCCTTCTCTCTCCCTAGCATGATAACAAATGGCAGGTTGATCATGACTGCCGCGAGCCCGGGCCCGATCTAACCGCGGCTGACGCGCCTCGCGTTCGCTCCGAGAAGCACGCATGTTACGCGAAATGCCGTCGAGAGGAACGACGCGTTTCATCGCCGCCGCTCTTTTTTCACGAAGCAACGACACTCCCCCGGTAAATCATAATCCAAGGGCGGGGAAAGGGGGGTGGAGGTCGGCTCACTTATCACGCGGGAATACATATCGTACGAAGGTCTTACTCCGGTGCGGCGGCACTTTATGGGTCCCCATATTCCGCACGCGTGTCGGCCCGCTATCGTCCTCGCAGCATGTGCGCGCGGAAACCCTGGAGGGTGATTTCTATTCATCGATCCGCGCCGGGAACTCATCGCGCACGCGGCTCATACGGGAGTAACGGCGGTTTTATAGCGTAGTACTGGCGTCGCGTCGCACGAGTTACCCTCCAGTTATGTCTTTCTTTTTTTTTTTTTTATTTTTATTCCTCTTACGCGCCTTTCGTTGCGGAGGTGACATCGAATGCAGCTCAGGTAGGCCATCAGGTGCTAAACCCCGCGAGGGAGATAGAGATACGTACGCGTGTGTACCGACCGGGATTCGGTTCCACGACGTGCAAGTTATATTTGATTGTTTTTTTTTGGTTTTTTTTTTTCCTTTCTTTGCGGTACACACGTAACGTCGTTTTCAAATTATGTAAAAGTATTTTGTTGTTCCCGCCGCGTAAACTCGGTGCATAATGAAGTTACAAGACAGTAAATGATGGAATTATAGGAGTAGTTAGCGCGCGTAATACGGCTAGTTATCTCGAATTTGAAACTAAAGTTGGCTAAATTTGCACGCTACATATCAATTTCCGTGGACTATCAGTTATTTGGCGTATTATTAGTCAAAATGACCTATTTGCTCCGCGCGCCATACGGATATTTAAAATTGACTTATCGACGTATTAATTATTTAATCAAGGGTGAGGGTATAAATATTACAAATTCGCTGCAGCTACGTCGATCACCAGATCGCGAGAAGTCCCGCTTACGCGATAAAGAATGCACTAGCGCCCAGCTGCGATGAAAATGTCCCCTCTACGAGATGTGATTTCTAACTTCGTTTTCCAACTGATGCAAACCCGTGTAGCGTTACATAATTCAGTTGTGCCGCCGGTTACATTTTCCTTCCTTTATTCCGACGCAAACAGTTTTTATCAAGCGATCGAATCATAATGAACCGAATAAGCGCAGAGCGGATTTTTCTATTCAATCGAGGCGGACGTGAATAAATGAATATAATACGGCATCCCGAATGCACTCGCTTAATGGTTTGCACGCTCGCAAAATCCGGCTGTTTTAAAAAGTCTCGAAGCGGTGAGTACAGCGGAATGATCGAGAGCCACGAAACATCGCGTTCGCACCTGCGATTTATCCTAGACGCTTCCCCGCAAATTACTCTCGGTGACAAACACGGTCGTCCCTTTCCTTTTATCTCAAGCCCCGCCGAGCCTTTTCGTTACAACCCTTTCCGGCACGTCGTTCTTTTGCGTCAATAAGTTTGATATTTCTACTCTTTTTTTTTTTTCCTCTTCTACGCGGCTAATTTTTCACACGACAGATTCCGCGTATTTCCCGTTTAAAGACGCACGATTTTTTTAGCCCCGCCAAAATAGTTCAAGAGCATTGTAAATCATATTGAAATGCTGAAGCGACAATACAAACGACGAAAAAATGATGAAATTTTTTTGGTTTATTTATTTTTTTATTTTTTATTTTTTACGAAATACGCAGATAGTGCGCTCTTTCGTCAGACTCGACGTTTTGGCGTCGCGTTGCGGAGCATCATTTTGGAAGATGAAAGTGGGAGAAAGAGAGAACGATACGCGATAGCGCCTGTCGCGCATCGCGTTGAATATCCCCCGGTACAAAGAGCGGGCAGCTTCGGAACGATGACGCCGGGGGTAGAAATACAGGAGAAACCGAACGGGAGAACTAGGCGCGGATGATGGGGGGGTAAAGGGAGGGAAGGCGAGGGAGGAAAACAAGCGCGCACGTTCCCCGTTACATTGCGTTACAAAGAGAGCAACCCGTCCGACGAAATCCATGTCAACGTTAATGCGGGTTCCGCGGTGCGTTAAAATTCCTCGACGGCGAAACAATATTGGCCGCGCGCGCTGTTCCGCGATCCATTCCCCTCTCCATCGCGGACGAATTGTCGCTGGCGCTTTTTTTTTTGTCCCTCTTTTTTTTTTTTTTTTATTTACCTCCGTTATTTTCCTTTATTTGCGACCGGCTATTCATCGGCACTGCCATGGAGTGCATTTTTCTGCGCGATGCGTGCGATCGAGATTGAAAGGGAACCGTGAATCGATCTTTGGACGTGGGGGGGATTTGAGCGCGAATTTTTATCACCTCGATAAACCGCAATCAATTAATTCGCGGAGAAACCCGGCTCTTGCAACTTTAAATAACATTGTCCACCTCGTATAGAACGCCTTCCGTCGGCGACGCCACCGTGGGCAGGCCGTTACGTATTTTTTTTTTTTTTCCGAAATGAAATATCCGCGACGGTTCAGGCCGTTCTTACTCGTCCGTTTTCACTTCGACAGGCGTGAACGTTTCAATCGTTCGCGTCTGGTGCGCGCCGCGCCCGTACGTATAATACAAGATATTAGAAATAAACTGTTGGGAAATATCGGAACGCGGCTCGGATAGAGTCGGTCGGCGGGACGTACGCCGTTTCCACCGTTGCGGTGCGGTACGAGCTAATGATACCCGTGTTACTTAAGCATCAATAATTCAACCGTAATAACAATGCACCGCGGTGCTGCACAGTCTATTGGTCCGTGACAGAAAATTGATTCCACCGCCGCGGTACTAGCAAACGTGTGTACAGCGATATCAAGTCAATACCCGGCTCGGAAGCTAATACCTTGAGCATACACACCCGTTACTCTTGAACGAGGTGTGCTTGAATTATACCTGCTTCTGGGGATGATCCAATTCGCAGCTGGGCCGTTAATCCCATATCGTATCCCCGAATTACCCGAATATCCCGGGCCTGCCCTCTTAACAATGCCTGATTTACGCGGTACACTGCGCTCGATGATATTACGTATTTTTGACCGTTGTCAGAATCCCGATTATAACGTTGAATTAAAATATAAGATACATGCATACGAACGTGATCGGTTGAACAGTTTTTTTTTTTTTTTTTTTTTTTTTTTAACATATAGGAGACGAGGAAAAAAACGACGGGGTCTATGTATGTTATAATAAAGTCGTTGAATCGTTTGTTTTATTTTCTCCCGCATTACGAGCAATGGCACGGAAATAAATAGGCATATTTCACGATTGCTCGCGGTGTCGATATTTCGAAAAGAATTAAAGTGACTAAAGTTTAAGTTTATTCAATATTAAATGAATTATACTTCTGCGCGATAGCGCGAGGACGTTGCGAGCTCTTCGAGTTGTAATTAATTATTCCCTCCCGCTTTTTTTTTTTTCTTCCTAGCACGTCGGAAAATTAAACCTGCGCCACGTTCGCAGCATCGTGTATCGTGTTGTACGAAGCTAGCGTAATCGGCGACTTGTTACTCGAAAAAGACACGCGGGGAATCTATTTAGCTTGCACACGAGTGTGATTTCCGCAAGTTCATCATTCGATCTAGATAAATTGCGAATTGAACGACGGTTTATTCGTTTTTTTTTTCTTTTTTACATGCGTTAATAATAGATCGCGATAGGAGTGAAACGAATAGTGAAACGCAAAGTAATAAAATGACTTGCCGATAGCGGACGCGTTGCTTCATGTACATTTGTGTCTCCCGGACGGCACTTTCCTTTTTTCTTTCTTTCGTTCGTTCGTCGGCTCGTTCTTTCCTTCCTTCCTTCCTTCCTTCCTTCCTTCCTTCTTTCTGTGACGGTGTTCTGGATTATCCCGAGTTGATATAGTCCTTCATTCACTTCGTACTGTCACTCACTTTTATTATAATTACACTAACCCTGACACTCGCTCGGTGAACGAACGACCGAAAAAGAAATTACGATAAATTACGCGACATTTTTTGACGATTGAAACTAAACGCGACGGACGGTTATCTATTGTTCGAATTTATATTCTTGACGTTTGTAGTGATTTCTTCGGATGAGTCCACACTCGAGGCGTCCTTGATCGCGGACGAGAAACTAACTTCGATGTGAAGACGAGCGAGGCGAGGTCCAAGCGTCGCTTTTGAATTTTTGATTAGGTTTCTTTGGCGAAATGAACGACATGGAGGATCTTCTTCTTCGTGCACAAGTGACGCCCGATTACATGCGACGTCGATTAGTTCGACTTCGAGAATCGCAGCCAGCAGCGAGAGTGAAGCGGGCCGCGATATTCCGGACGCAACGCCTCCTTCAGGCCGAGTGTTCCGGGCGCTTCGACGATATGCCCGCAATTTACTTTTCCGAGGCGCAAGATAAACGCGATAAATAGAAGCACACAAATGTACAGAAGATGACCTATCGTTCGCTACTCGACGACGTCGACAATCGTTCGTGTGCGATACTTCCTATCCGCGGAGAAATTTACGCGTAATTGCGGAGCGATTAAAAGTACGTCCTCGCGCCCGAGTCTCCGCAACTAGACTGAATTGACCGTGAAACCTGCCGAAATTGGGCCGCAATTGATGGAGGGGGTAGGTTTAGAGCAAGGCAGGCAACCGCGTAAAAAGTGAGACACGCGATTAGGCTCGATCGTTGATTGGCTCGGACACTGTCCATCTTGCACGGATAGGACACCTGACTCCGCGCGGACTAAATTCTCAGAAACGCCGAGCTCGACGCATTTCCAAGAATTAACCGACAAAAAATGTTAGCAGGTGCGCTCGGCGAGCTCCCGAGCGACTTTCTAACGGCAATAAATTAGCCACTTGTCGAACGCGACAAATTTTTGAGAATTAAATAGATAGATATGGACTTGAGAAGTCGTGAATTTTTTAATATATTCTTAATTTTTTTCAACGAAAGACGTTGAAACATTTAGCAACAAGAGCTAGAGAACATGAAGGGGTGGTTTACCGTCGTTTTCGACGAGTCAGTCTTTCCAAGCAAGAGAAGCCTCGAGGGAAGCAAATAATCTCAATATCTCCCTGTGATTTATTTCTGATATTAATTCATTTCCTAAAAATCGCACGGAATATAGAACGCATCGAGACGGGTCGTCGTAATCTGATTTATTAGTCACTTTAATTCGGACGAGTTTGGAAATTAAAAACTACCGTGTCCCTTGATGTTACATGCATTGGAAATACCAATCGGCTAAACGTTTCCGATGCCCAAATTTCAGTTTGATGGATTTTCCCCATTGTATCTCCAGCGCGGAAAAAAAAAAGAAAAAAAAAAATGCAACACGAACGGACTATTTGATTATCACTTGACAGACGGAGTAAAATCAAGGGAGGAAAGATAAACGGAATTGTTAATGAGACACAAAACTATAACAGCCGAGCTTTTAGCCCAGCCATGCAAAACGTAAAACTTTTATTTGACTCGCGCTGGCCGATCGAAACATGTTCCCGGTCGACTTGAAATATCCTTGTAATTATTAAACCGTATAGCTCACTGCCGATCGTAACATCAAGATCGCACAGCGCTCACCATTTCATCCGCAATTATGGTATGTAAATGTATATGCATATATGGTATGTAAATGTATATTGCCTACGCCCTGTATCAAGCTTTCTTTTATCAGCGTTCTCTCTCTTTTTCTCTCTTTCTCTCTCTCTCGTATCAGCTTCGTTCGCACTCTCAAATACCTTCCAATTCCCTCCCCAAGGGTGATTGAATCTCTTTGAGCGAGCAAACGGCCGTAGTAATGAGCTAGAATCACATTTCGATGCGATTATCGATCGTTTCTGCGTTTTAACCCAAAATATCGGAATGAAATCTCTCGTCGATAGAAGCATAATATTTTAAGAGGGGCAGAAATTATACGCGCTGCATAGACGTCATAACGAACAGCGCCGCGACGATGACGATAAAAAATAGTTCGCTTTAGCGTATAGAGATAATTAATTGACTTAATTTACCGGATGTATATTCCCGCCGCACCAAGCCACTTAGACGAGATGATAAATTTGATGGGGAAACATAGGCGTAAAGGGCCGATAGCGTCAAGCGCAAAGAACACCCCCTTCCTACTACCCTCCCCTCCCTCCCTCCCTCTTATTAGCGAAACTTGAAAACTGCAAAGTCGGCTCGTAACACTCGAGTCCTTCGTGAGAGCCTGTGTACCCGACGAAAGCGACGATGTCGTCGGCTAAGGGCGTTCTGTAAAGTTGCCTGATTTATGAGCACCGACGAGGTAACGCGAAGGATTCCGACGTAAGTTTAAACGCCTCTGCGAACCGCCCCCCGTTCCCTGCTCGTTCCCTCCTTTCCCCCTTTTCCCCGGCGCCCGTACCCCTCTTTAATCCGTAGTCGAATGAATAGTTGGCACCGAAGTTTCCAGTCGGCGTTATGCTCACGTGCGCGAGCGGCGTGCGTTTGCGAGGCTGCACGCGAGAACGAGCCTCCCTCTTTTCCCTCCCTCTCTCTCTCTACCGAATCTTGATTAATGTGAATCGAAATAGTTGCATCTCCTTCCATCGCCGAGAGATACCGCGGACCCGGAGATATATCGCGTCCCCCAACTCTCCCCGTCCTAACGACTTTTCAATTGAAGAGATCTCGCGTACGTCATTAAGCGAAACTCGTAACACTTTATTCACGTTACGAGGGAAGAAAAAAAAAACAGCGGGCATAAAATTTTTAACGGGTCCATGCATCGAAGAACGACGCTTCTCGAGCGTCGAAGAGAACGCGAACAAACTCGACATCGAGGTGCGACGCTTCGGTAATTCTCCTTCGCGAGAAGGACAACGTTCAATCGACGATCGGGCCTATTGACTATCCTTGTCTTACTTTCGCCGCGATCGTCTCTTTTTCTGCGAGGGCCGAAATCTCTAGCAGTCAGTCACGTCAGTCTAGCCGCGGAGGCTCGAGTTTGAGGACGTGTTTCTAATCGCTCTGCGATTACGCGTATTTTTGACCGCGGGTAGGAAGCTTTCGCGTTCGAATTAGTGTCGACGTAGTCGACTCGGGGACGAGCGATAATTTTTCATACGCCTGTGCCATCGTACTCATCGCTTTGTGCCTCGTTTCGTGCTACGAAAAAGTACGTAACGACAAGGTTATGTAGCGGATGGAGCGCGCGAAGCGTTCGACGTGAATTACGCGGGAGTTGCGTCGGGCATCTCCGACCCCCGGCTTCCATTATAATTTTCTCCGGCAAGTTCCGGCGACCGCCAACTTCGGACCGTGACGTCATCTGCACCTAGCGCGCCTTCTTCGTCGCGGCCGGGATTGTCGTTTCGAGCAAGTGATTTTTGAGACTTAGACTTCGCTATTCATCGACGGCAAGTTTCTTTTGTCGGAATCGAGGACGACTCGAGTGAAGAACTCCGCGGAGTGAAGAACGTAAATTTATATAACGAATGATCGTCGCGCTTCTTTCTGTCGTAAAAAATCGCCGCGATAATCCACCGTCATTCTTACGGCCGTTCATATCTCGAGTGATAGCGTCAGTGATTAGTGATAGTGATCATAAAAAAAAGAGCAGAGCTACAACACGTCAGGATAATCCGGAATACCGCTACGAAAGACAGGAAGGAAGGAAGGACGGAAGGAAGGATGCAAAATAACCTAACCTAACCTAACCGGAGGCAGCAAATGTAAGTAAACTGATAACACAATTATAATTATCATAAAAAAATTATTAAAAAAAAAAAAAGACAAAAAGCGCGTATTTACCTGACGACGGGCTATTATAATTTAATTTTTTATTTTAACCGACGCTACACTAATTCGATACCTACAAAATTATTTATCGCATCACTTCCCCTACACGCGCGGCCGGACAGATTTAACGGGCATGCTTTTTAATTGTTAATTACTCGTTACTTTCGACCGCGTCGAAACTTTTTCCGTCGCGCTCGCCTACGTGCCGCCGCGGCCGAGCTTCGGGTGTAATCGACATCGGTGGGTTTTTCACCGCGAGGTACCGCAATGAGCGTATTCGGGGGGGACTGGTTTTAATAAATCGTCCAGGGGAAACCCACTGGGACGAGTAAACACTAAAGAGGACCGCGTTTGGTCGGGTGTGTATCGCCGGAAACGAAAATATATTTTTTTTTTCTCCGCGTTGTTATCTCGACTTTAAAGCCGCCGCGCGGCCACGTGTGACGCAACCGAAACGCGGATTCGGTATAAAATTTAAGCCTGGCTTGGATTTCGAGCCGACCAATTAGCGGCGCCGAATTGGCGCTAATACCGGGATTAATACACTGATCAATTTTCACGCGACAGCTGTGTAACAGCGGGAGGGGAAAACTCTGTAACAATGTATTCCTGTAACGTAATGTTGATTTTCGATATTGCAAACGAGCCTCTTTCAATGCTTTCGATATAGGAATGAAAAGGCGTGTGCGTGCGCGACGTATTTTGTATTTCTCATTTGCTCATAATGGCGTCAGAATAAACAAAAGTCCGGCAAATTAGCGCATCGGCAACGAGGATAAGCTGTGAATAAGCTCTTTAGGAAAATGTAATGAATCAAACTGCGTTACGGTAAAAATATTATTATCGTCTGCTGTAACGAGGTAAAAAAAAAGAAAGAAAGAAATTCACGCAGTTCCCGTTCTCTTTGTAACGAAGATTATTCGTGTCGCTTAAAATGATTCACGGTCCGATAAAAGTTCTAATAATTACACATTTAAATTGCGCCTAATGCCAAATGATAGCAGGCGTTATTGCAAAATCGTACTGAGAAAACTTTTCGTTGGATTAGTCGATTAAATTATGTATCCAGGGATTGTTTTTTTCTTTTTTTTTACACCTATCGCAATTTTTATCGAATATCTGTCGATCTACCGGCTTACGATTCCTAAGTCTTTTATCTCTCTGCTTTTACAAGTCGCTTTCACATATACGACTCATTAATATATTCTTACATATGTTTATATATATTTAAAAAAAAAAAAAAAAAAAGGAAAAAAGAAATGTTTCGAAAGATATCTCTTCTCGAAAATTTTGCTATGAACGAACCTTCAAATGACTCGAACGTTCGCACTAGTAGCACGTAGTCTGATTACAAACGTATAGGTATTATTTGACAGGACATTCGACGTCCTGCATAATATATAGAGCGTGGCATGACGCCGTCGTAATTGATTGTAGCGCTATGCGGTTTGGCACCCGCTGCCCGGAAGTGTTCGCAATTACTACAATGGAATCGTGCAAAGTTAATGACAAAATATTCATTTCCGGAATGGTAATTCGCGGCCGGTCGAACGGCGGGAATCCATTTTCGGCAAGGCTCCCGTGGCCGGAAACCACGTCAAAAATCCCCGCCCGGAAACGTGGGCGGCGCATGTGTTCGTATGCAGAAATTTTGATTGCGCTCAGTTGCGGCGCGGTAATCGTCCTTTATCACGTCGTGATTTTAGTATATTGGTGATAAATCCGTAAAACGTGTATATTTACTAAAAAATACACCGCGTCCGCGTCACGTGCACCCATAGATTTTAATAAATCGTCCGTGAAACAAGTATTTTACATATTCGCGTATGATAAAACGCGAGAATATAACATGAGCGAGATTTTTATCCCGCGTTCGAGCGACGTATTCGTTATCGCCGTCAAAGCGAAAGGAATTAACATATCTCTTCTCGTCCTCCAAATTGGCTGCTTTTACACCATTTTTTCTTATTAATAAGCGATATCTCCGTAATTTCTGACAGCGAAAAACGGTATATTCTCTAATTTCCCTTCAACGAAAATCTGTAACTTTTGTATTTAAACGCGCTCTGAATAAATTTGTTGAAAATAATTCATTAACGAGTGACGAGTGAAAAATGTTTCCATAAAAAAAAAAAAAGATAAAAATATCCGCGTGTAGGAAAAGAGATATGATAAATAATTTGTACCATCAACTCTTTCATTTCAAAGATTTCATCCTCGAACGCTCTATTTTACTATTGGTCCTTCGCTTTCGCTTTTCACAAAATAGCTACTCTCGCTTATGAAACAGAAAAAAAAAAAAAAATAATAATAATGAATAATAGCAATGATAAATCGCGTTGTACAAATTCGCGATTACATTCCCCGCGCTGTCGTGACGTCGAGCTTTCCTTTAATCAAAATTTCACAGTGTCACGCCGCGATATCACGGCTACCATAAAACCGTCATCGTATAAGCGCGAATGTGAATTAAACTCGAGCATGCCGTACGCGCATACGCGACGAGAACAAGGCTGCTGCAAGCCTCGATAAATTGGCAGCGTTAAATTTAACGTCATTCATTCTAGCGGTGGCAACATCGGCGTGAGCACGCGTCGGTTCGACACGCGTATCAAACGCACGTTCTACGAAGGGAGAATCAGGGTCGATCCCGTACTTCCCGACGTCCTTGTCCTTGCGAACGTTGGTCGAGGTTGTAAGGGGCAAAGAGGAAAAGCCAAAAAAAAAAAAAATTGCGTCGCGTAAGCCGGAGATGAAACGAACAGTTTATTTTAACAAAATTCTGTGCCTCTGCAAATTCCAAACACAAACACACCGCGTTGTTCAATCGCGACGGTAGTAGTGCAAGAACGAGCCACTGCAATGCTTAAAAAAAAATTTTTTTTTGTTCTCTTTTTTGTTTTAAATCGACAAGTTGGATTTTTCACATAATAAAAGCTTCGTGTTGCGCAAAACATTTATTTCTCTCTCTTTTTTTTTTTTCTCCGGATTAATTCAAATGGCGTACGCAGACTAGAATCGACCGTGGATGAATCACGTCGCGCGACGTTAAACTGCTCACACGTTCGTAATAAAACTACCTTTTTCGCACCGCGGGGATTGCCTATACGGATTTGTGGTAATGCGTCGACGTTTTTGAAGCGAGGCACTTTGACGAAAGCGGGTGTATACGTAAAAGGGTGTATTGCAGAAACGCGGATGGCCCATTTGATTGCATATGCGCTTTCAGGAGCGACGCCATTAATTAGTTAGTATTTTGCGTCGATCAATTTAGAATATTTGCAAATCGCCATTACGATAGTCAAATAGCTGCGAGTTTGCAGCGAAGCTGCAGCGTGGATTTCATTTTCAAATTTTTAATGCTAAACGAAAACGACATTTTTTTTTTTCTTTCATTTTTTTTTTTTCGCAGCAAGAAAAGTTTTTGGGACAAAATTATTTATTTGGCAAGCTATATAAAGGATTACCAATTAACGAAAATTATCAATTAATAACGAGAAGTGCACACAGAGTGCATGTTATATAAATAATCGCATTAAATAATAATATAATTCCGTCATATGAATTCCGTTAATCCTTTGCCGCGAATGTAATATAATATCATATAATATCACCGCATAATATGCGTTACGGTGCCGAGAAGTGTCAAATAAATATCTAGAAACCATTTATGAAAATTATTTCAAGTTTATTAAAACTGTGTCTTTTAATAATTATGTAGAATTGTTCAATGATAATGATCCCAACACCGTTATTTGAAATCGGAATAATTCGACAACGCGATATACAAAAACTTATTAATTAATTTTATACGACGAATGGAATATTGTCGCAATAAATATTTAATAAAGAATTAATGTTTAGAATGCCATGCGGCGTTATGATCGAAAGGTTGAAAAATAATTAAAGTCGGTTGTCCCGAAAGAGATTGAAAACGGAATCGAGGAGGTTTCGATAACGATTTAAGGGTTTAAATTGTTGCTTCTATGGCAAGAGATTCGCGTATATCTCGAAGGAGATAAGAGGGAGGGACAAGCAGACGATAAGAAGTATCATCCTGTCTCTCTGCGAGATGCCCGGCTGTCGGCTTCAATAACGCAATCGCGTGGGATCGATTTTCAATCCAATTGTCAGAGAATGCAACGTGTAAACCGCGGTAGAAAGTGCAATATATTTTCATGAGTGCCCACTGTCGAGCGGCCGGGAAAAAGGTACGGATAGTGCGGTACGGTTATGCTGGCCCAGGAGGGATGGTTTAAAATCGAATACTCGAACCCGAACAAACTCTTGTACCGGCTCAGGAAATCCGGTATAAACTCGTAATATCGCATTTTTCCGTCTTCTTTTTTTCCTTTTTTTTTTGTGCCCCTCTTGATACCAACCGGATTTTTCCTCTTTTCCTCTTATTCGCTCTTTCCCTCCCCCGACCCTTCTCTCCCTTGGCTTCGCGGTTGGTAGTATGGAAAATCCGCGCACTTGACTCTCGCGCTCGTGAAATTATTCGAGTCGCCGAACGGTCGCGCGGTCGTTGTGCGTTTTATCTATTTTGATTTCCTGAATTTTTCGAATTTTTGGCACGCTCGCGTAATGCCGGGAATTCTAGTTTTGATAACGCGGTCTACACTATCGAGTGCTTTGAGCCGCACTACCTCAGATGCATGCGTGTCTTCTACCTCGCAACGCCGGCCTTTTTCACTCCTATTCATGTTCAGCGATTTAAAAGCAGCCGCTCCTTTCGCTGCGCCCGCTTTGCCCGCGTCCGTCTTCAATATCACGTGGTTCGGTCGAGGCTTCTCAATGACCTATGTTGGATTTGAGAGGATATTTTTCCTCTTGCCTCTGATATTCTACGTATCTCTATTTCATGCTTTTCTCGAACTCGTGCCCTGGAGTTTTCTTTGATTTTAATTTTATCTCTATTACAAGAACGCGTTATTTTCGTCAAATTATAAATGTTACAAATAAGTTAACGAATTTATTCAAGCTCGGGATATTTCTCTTTCTTTCTTTTTTTTTTTTTTTTTCGCCGGCGCAATTATATTTTCCGAGCGCGTCCGTATAATAAATAATCGATGGAATTTTCTTTTTAAATTCTTTCACATTGGCCGGCATGCGTAGACAGTTTTATGAATCCCCTTGATTCATTCTTTTTCACTTCAATGGATATACGCGAAAAGAGCGATTGAAGGATCGATACTCGTTCTGGCCCTTTTCACATGCGGTTTAACGACGCCGGGAAATTGAATGTTCATTGTGATCCGCGACTCCGACTTCTCAACCAGTTTCGAAGAAACAGCCGGGAGAGCACAACTTTGAAACCTATCGTTGTAGTTGAACTTTCGATTTACGCGAGCGATGACGCGTAGGTGAGAGGCACCGCGAAGAAATTTAAACTTTAAAGTGCGTTCTTTCTTCGTCCCGCCCCGCAAAAATATGAGACACGAACGTGACATCTTCGTTCGAGAAAGTCCGACAAAACTGCTCGAAGATTGGGGAATCATTCTCGCGATCTAATACGAAATTGAGAACGAAGGAGTAAGAGAGAAATTTGAGTAAAAAAAAATAAAATTATACTTTACTAGATATTAAAATATATAAAAACGATAAACCAATTTCACAATATTCAAAAAATGTGCAAAAATAAAATTAATTATCGTAACAGTGATTCCTATTTGTATTTCATATTGCGTCTTTTTTTTCCTCTTTCTTTCTTTTTATGCCGAGAGTAGGAAAGTGTTTAAAAGTATTTTAATATTTATTTTATCAACAAGATTCGAAGAGCTTCGAGCATTTTTGCCTCGTGGTAAAATAGAAGTGAGCGTAAACAAAGATTTATTCTTCAATTTCCAACGCCATTCGCTTTAACAAGAGTTTAATGGATAACTTGTGTGATTGCCGAGATAAAGTTGCGATAAACTTTTCATTCAGAGCGAATTGACTACAAAATTTGTCACGGTTCGCGAATGATGGATGTCACGGTGACTCTAGGACATTCTATTACGCTACGATCGATACAATCGTTTGTATGAAAGAAGGTGGACAAAGAGAAAAACGGTTCACTGTCTGCTGGCTACAATTGCGATAAAACATTCACTCCCCCGAATGTGCCGTGCCATGAAAATTTCATCCGCCATTATGCCGCCCAATCTACGGCTTGATATCGGTTATTGCTACCGTCAGTTATACTACCGGCTGATTTACGTACAGATACTTATAATGCGAACGCTGCGATGTACCATTTAACCAGTCGGAGCCCATGCCAAACTCGAGAATAACGTACCCAAAACGCTTTCGCTTCGCGTGTCTCTCAAACTAATTTCTGGACACTTGAATTCGTTGTGTACATATATCTCTTCGTTTCCTATTTCTCAACGCTACGCGTCCCGGTACAGTTAATCCGACTTAATTTAAGTGTTTAAGCCGCAGAAAACTGTTTAGTTTATGCTTCGCGTTTACGTTTTTGCAAAAGGAAGCGCTTTATGAGGATTACTGAAAATTATTACCCGAATTACGAACGGCCGCGGAGGCTCTTCGCAAAATCTCGAAATTTCCCCCGTCATCGCTCATCTTTTACGACGGGTGTGTACGTTGTTTAGATGACCGCGATTTTTCTCGAGGGAGATAAAAAAAAAAACAGAAAAAAAAAAAAGAAAAAAGTTGTGGGGCGTCTCGGCTAGCGATTATGTACCCAGGCGGGGGTGAGGAGTGTCAGAGGGTTGCCGGGCGTTTCACCCTAAACCAAAACTGCGAGGTGTCTGTGATGTTGCGCAACGATGACGACGACGACGACGTCGGTCAGCCGTACGTTTTTCCGTGGCGTCGGGCGCGCGTCGGGTTATGATTTTCCGCGAGGTCGACCGGAAAAATGAAAATTCCAGCAGATGCCTCGGTCCATTATGTCGCGGCTACGCGGAAGCGCGATACGACCCGTCGCTGCGACGGGGTAGCTGAAGAGAGCGTTAAAGTCCCGCACGCTCGAGGTATACCGGGCATATTCTCGCAGCGGCGCTTTTATGAACTTTTTATGGGGTCATTCTTCCCGGCGACGAAGTATGCCGCAGAATCCTGATCTTCGCGACAAGGGGAGATACGACACGCGTGTGCGAACGCCATCGTGACAAATCTCCCTTACTTTAAAAGACAATGAAGCACGAGTTACGCGCGATCAGTCTCTGAGATATGCGATAATTAATACGCCGCGTTTATTTAATCATTTGCGACTCGCGTGCAAAACTCACGTTTTTTTTTCCTTCCCTATTATTTTTTTTTATTCCTTTATAAAATTTATAAATCTGTATTCGAAACTGTACATATATTATACATACTTATACGCGAGGCATATGCATTTTCCTTTGTCAATCTCGGAAGCAAGCGGGAAAGTACAGTTCCTAATCCTCTTGCAACTTCAATTATCGTTCCCGCTTACGGAAAACTTTGTATATTTCGAGACCGACTTCCTCGCGGACTTTCCGGAGACGATTCGCCTGAATGTCGTCGTTATAGCATCTCGGGGGAAACAATATTTTCCATCCGGCGCTCGGCCATATGGCTGATACGTTTACTCGCTCAAGCGTAAAAGACGCCATCGGAGAGAATAGAATTAAGGGGTGTCGAGCTCGACGGAGCGGAATGATGTAGGTGATAGTTGCCAGCAAGTTGTATTTTGCCTTTAGGTCGGTATATTTTCGCGTCACTTTGCATAAAGTAGAAGTGCCTCGCGGTTTACTCAACCTACCTTCGCGGTTAATCTCATCTTGCGAATCCCATGCAGGGAACTTCGTAAAATTTTGATCCCGTAAAAGTGTAGCGGTAACTAAACACGGTTTTGAAACCGTTAATATAATAGCGCGCAATAAATTCACACTTTGCGACGTGGCTGTCGCAGGTCTTGCTCGTTTTCTATTTATACATCGGACGCTTATCGCCGGATTAGAAACTCTTTTCGAAGATTCCTCTGTTTTATTAAAAAAAAAACTTCTTTTCCGACGCTAATTTGACAACGCTGAAAATAACGTTGCTCATAATTCCCACCCGTCAGTTAAAAAAAAAAGAAAAAATGTTTTATTCGAATTTATTTCGAGCAGCGTATATATATTATTATACATATATAAATCCGTACTCGCACTAACTATATCGATAATGGGATATAACAATAGCGGGGACTTTTAAAGTGCTCCTCCGTGTATAACGGTAAAACGTTGTTCGATGTCGCGCGTTGTTATTTATAGGCAATGTGCATAATAAAGTAAATGAGAAGATCCTGTTTCTGCCGCATTGCCCGCGAACGAAAAAGAGATATCTAGCCTTGCCAGAAGCGGCGTGCGCGCGCTCGGTGCGTTTTTGTCGGTCGAAAATCCTGCGCGCTTAGAGAACGCGGGATGAAATTTGGCCGAACAGTAAATCAGAAAGATATGATTTTTTTTTTTTCTTTCTTTTTTTCTTACCACCGGAAGACGAGTATCCGACCGGAAAAGACGGCAAAGTCGACGCTTACTCAGCGTCGTTCCGCGTCTACTAGTTCATGCGCCTAAAAAAAACGTGCCAGGACTGCGTTTTACATAAAAATTGGGACGAAGAGACTGTTTAATCGCAGGGAAGGAGATAATTCGTATCCTCTTGGGCCTAAAATATTATCTGGATCTCGTACGCGATTAATCACCCACTCTAAAATTTATTATTCGGTTAAGCGTCATTTATAAGAGATAAAGTTTTTTTTTTTTCTTTCTTTTCTTTTACGTGTTGTGGTATAATTATGATAGTATAGATGTCGTTAATCACTGTCGTTTACCCAGTTGCATCGAGTCTGGCGTTCAAATTTCGTATAATAATATTAAATTTTGATTGTTATCTTGTCAAATTTAAATATGTCAAAATAACACTGAGCTGCAGTGATTAATTTATTAATACGCATTTAACGATGACAAAAGAAAAGTAATAAATGCCGGTTTCATCAATTTTGATCAACGATTTCTTGTTAAACCACGGTTAATGCCAGTTAATGTCCATAAGTCGCGCTTTGCGTTTACGTTCGTTTTAATTTGGTTCCTTTCGCCTACGGCTTTAAAGAGAGAAGTTTGCAAAATTGAAAATTCAAAAATGCATAACACTGTTTCGCCTGGCATATTTTATCGCCGCCCGCGAAATTCGTCACGAGGCGACGCGTCATTTGAACACCGCGCGGCGCCGCGACGCTTAACGACCTAGATTTTTCTCGAGACTATTTTACCGCGACCAATCCTCTTCTCCTTGCGTAAGCTTCAACCACAATTTATCGTCTGTACACGTGCAAGATGACGTCGGCGTTATTTTGGCGATTCATGAATGAAAATGCGAAATACGTCACATGCTGATAACTGTGAAAATTTTACCTCAAGTAAAAAAAGCGCTCGCGTTGTTGCAGCTTTGTTTTAATTTTTTTCTTTTTTTTTTTTAATATTGCAATTTTTCGCGGTGGACAAACTAGATATTCTTTAAATTTATTGGAGAATAGAATTGTATATGTTAGATTCTCGAAGGGAAATCGATGCCGTGAAAAAATCACTCATATTCGGGACAATACACTATCGATAATCGCGCATTGTTAACGCTGCATTTTGTTACATTTGACTTTCTGAATGCGACTGTCTTCAAAAAGTAGTCATTAAAAAAAAAAAAAAAAAAATCTGTTTAGTATCGGTCGTCGAGTCATTGTCCAGCGCGGACCATGTATCTAAACAGATGTCTAGACGTTTTTTCGCCGCGTACTTGTTTACTGTTGTTGAGCTGACCATACGCAACTCTCGCTCGACTGCCGAATTCGTCGGGCAGACCGGTTCTTGCCGGCCGCCACCCGCGCGTTCTCCATCCTTGCGAGCTTCGAGCGCAAGGTGCCGGCCGATGTAAACACACGCACGTACTCACACTACCGCGGCGGTCCGTGGGTCCGGCGAATTCGACAGTCGAGCGTTGCGTAAGATCAACACAAAACAGTAGACTAGTACGCGGCGAAAAACGTTTAGATATCTAACTTTTCTAGCTCGTTATTATAGCTAATAATAATGTGTTATATTGCTGGCTCAGTGCCAGACAGTTTTGCTAGACAGCCACGAGATGAACCACGAATCGGCTAGCTAATTATTTCGTAACGGTGGGAATCAATTTCCACTCGGATACGCGCAGCGTAAAATAAAAGCGTCCTCTCGCTATTGTGTCTTTTATACGAATTGTCTCTACATATCGCGAGAGTTAAAGTAGCTAATAAAACACGACGGTTAGACGACCGGAAATTTAATGGGAAAACTGCACTAAAAAAAAAAAAAATAAAAAAAATAAAAAAAAAAGGAAAGAAAAAAGAATAAGGGGGGAAAAAAAAATTCATTAAAGTGCACCTGCGTGCGTGCTCGTGTGTATGAAGCTATTTCATTATTTAACTTTCTAACCGTGAGGTAATGCGTGTATTTATGCGTGCCCGCGTTCACACGCAGTGCGTGCATGCGTGCACGCGCGTATTCATCCCGCGTTAAACGCCGCCATTCGGTGCTTCGCGGGGCAGGAAAATCGCGCGGCAGACTGTACGCGAATTTTTATACGACGGATTTTATGTCTCGCAGAGCGCTTGTTTGCCCCCTCGTCCCTCTTCGCCCTCCCCCCTCCGCGGATCCTCCTCTTTCCCTCTCGCGGCATTTTATGGTCTGCATATCCGCAATCCCGGTATTATGCAGGTATAGTATTCGCTTAGGCGTCGGAATCCGGCTGCCGCGTCGACTGACGCTTTTCTAGTTCTGGAGGTTCACTCGCGCATATGGCACTTGCGATACGATATGCCCAACCTGCGCGCTTCTTACGCTCGTGAACGTTTTACGACGTCGTCGTAAACGTATTTGCTTTTTGCCCCCCATGGTAACCGCGCGCGATTGATCGCGAAATTTCATAATTTCGCCGTAGCTAATTAAAGCTCATTCGTCAACCGTGTGTATATTTAAATATATTTTTTAATACCTCGCAAGGAAAAGAGGCGATTAATAAAAATATTTATTTGGAGAAAAAAAAGAAAATTTCTGCCCAGGAGGGAGTTTTCATTTAATTATGAGATGAGGGGACAATTAACATCGCTTTCTTTCTCTTTTTTTGGGGGAGGGAGACGGATAATTACCTGTCGTTATTAAAAGCGATTTTTTATTTCTTTCTGACAAACGAACTTCCCGTTATTTAATTTGATACATAAATAAAAATTTAATACATTTGAAGAAGCACGTCACAATGACGGAAAATGCATGCGAAAGATTCTTGTGCAAAAAGGATCAGCACCTCGCAAATCGCGGAGAGTTGATTGGCGGGTACAGATTAAGTTCTTCAGCTTTCAGTTTAATGGAACGCCAGATCGGATTTGATATTTCAGATTACGTCGATGGGTCCGTACTGATTGACGCCACGGATATTGCTAAGCCTCACGTAATACGATTATTAAACGAGTACTCTCTACGTTGGAAACTCACGATGACAACGCGTAGGAAATCGAATTTACGTGGGGGAAGGAGGCGCGAAGGAAGCAAGCGCGTATCTCATAATTTATTTCACATCTCGAGAGAATTTCGTATAACGTCGCTCGATGGCTGGGCATATTATCCACCGTCTCGGAATATTCTTTTGCGAACGAACGCCTATGATTCGTACGGCGTATCTAATTATATCGAGAGCTCGTCTTTAATCGATCAGTCTTACTAAAAAATAATTGTTACATATCGCAACGGCAACGCCGCTGGCAAACGCATTTTAATATGTTACGGCTATCAAAGGATGTCATTTATTACAAAAAAAATTTACGCGCTTTTAATTCGCCAAAGATACTATAGCTCTTTGTACTGCTGACAGTCTCACAAATTCATATAATCTAATCTCTGTCCACGGTCTCATATTCATCAGCGAACACCGTGGATATTGTGCAAGTACGGTAACATACGTATGGTCAATGGAAACTAGAGAGAAGTTTAACATCATGTAGAAGGATAACTTGGGGAAGGCAATCTAACTATCTCGCGCACGTACGGTGTAACTGAAGTACGTAGTTAGCGTTTCCAACATGTACTAAAGTCTGCTTGAGAAATACTTTCCTCGCTGCATAGGATATCTGTCCGCTTATATCGCGGCGGAGTATTTTGCGTAATCCATATTTTTCGTTCGTAATAATATCGGCATCGGCAAATCAAACATTCAAGATTCCACGTGATATAAATTTTATTTACTTGTTGAAATATTACAAAAGGGGGGAGAGATCTAACTGCTTTCGCTTTTGCGCGATGATAATTTTTATTGTTATTCGTTATTTTTAATTATTTTTATTATTTTGTAATATTTCTTTTTTTTTTTTTTTTTTTTTTTTTGGCGTATACATATATGTACCGATAATATTCGTAACCTTCCCCTAGAAACGCATTGTAAAAGTCTTTACTCTCGGGTTGCTCCGCCAATGCGTTATGCCTTACCGAGGCCTTTTCCTCTCAGGATGGATTGGCTTTCACGATACAAGTCTATCACCCCGACCCTTCCCTCTGTTGGGCGCGCTGCTCGCGACGAGGGTCGACGAGGACCATCGTATAAACTTTTTGAAAGGGTTTTGTCTTGTGATGCACAAAACATTCGAGTGCCTCTTCTATTTTTGATCGAGAAAACGCGCCCGCGACTCATGACGCGGTTGACTGAATTTCTTGTATTCATACGGGAAATTGTACTTTACAACATAAATTCAAAAAATCAAGATATAGAAGGAAAAGGAAGGAGAGGTCTAATTGTTTCAGTTTTTGCGCTATGATAAATTGGGGTTTTTTATTTTTCGCTTGGTTTATTTCATCCCGTGAGACTTAATATTAGATTAATTTTTATTGTTTCGTTATCTTTTATTATTTTTTAAATATTTCGCTTTTCTCTTCTCATATATAATATATCTATCCTTAATCCGCATTGAAAAAAATCGTGCAACTCACCGGTCGATGCGCAACAGCGGAGTTGACGATACAGCAGGTGACTGTAACATAAAAGTAAAATATTAGTTGTAGAGATGCTGAAATTATAGAACAAGAAAGGTAGTAATTTCATACATATATATAAAAAAAATTATACTTACTTAAAAGTTGCTCCGCCGATGCAGGATGCCCCCCGGGCCTGCTCCTCCTCCCAGATGGGACGTGACGAGCCATCCTTCCGCGCACTGGAAACTCGCGACCGTATTCCCGTAAATAGATAATTGTAAAAAAAAACGCGCGATAACTACCGGCACTCCCGAAACGACCGACGAACCGGCTACGGTTCGTATCATTACTAATGTCGGCGGTAATATCTGTAACAGAAAAAGATAGAAAATGGAAATTAGTGACATTCTGTGAATCAAGCCAGTCTTAAGAAAAAAAATTCTATGTAAAGCTGAAGTGATTCTTACCTTCGAGTTGTTGCGTCGATGCCCGATGCCTATCCGAGGCCTCCTCCTCCTCTCAGGATGTCTAGAATGGGAAACGGTACCTCGGCTTCTCTTCATCTGAAACAGAAACGAGAACGATTATTAAACAACGATATTTGTCGGTGCATCCTAACTGCGTGCTCGACCAACACCCACCGCGCTCAAGGTTATCACGTGAATACCGCATGTGTTGTTCGCCGTGACCGCTGCTCAATCGCCCGCTTATACGCGTCGTACAATAGAATTTATACCGAATTATTAACTATTTAATACGTCGCTCTGCTTGTTCGATCGGATTGCCCGGAGCTTGGCCCGAAGAGGAACGTTCGAGATCGTTCGACGAGCTAAGATAACCATCCCGGTGATGCGCACATGATACGTAAACGGGGATCGTACTTACTTTAAAGGGACGGGAAACTGCTCGCCCGTATTCTCCGTGTGAAGAGAAGAGTGGAGGATGTGACTCGTGCCGGGATACGTCTCCGTACATCGAATATCACCTCACTTCCGGCGCGACCGCGTGCTCTTTTTCCTACGTGCTGCGTGATCTACCTGTGCCGGATGAGTGAGGTGGGGGAAGTTACGTACGTGTGAGCGGTAGGCGGCTCGAGCTCACCGCTAGCCGCCTACCGCTCGTATCCCCACCACCTACCGCCCTCGCTACTAGCCCCCGCGGGGCCCGCGCTCCGCTAGTACGTCTATTACCCTTACGCAGTTGACACGTGGCGAAAGAATTAATTTTATTTTCAATTAATCGCCATTTTTACGTGGTGACTATTACATCGCGGTGTACGTTGATCAGCTAAACACATATTTAAAAATCTGTTTAATCGTTTAGTTAATTATTTGCAATTTTATTCTAACTTAACAAGGCAAAGTTTTTAGAAAATTTATTTTAGAGAGAGAGTTAGATCTCTGATAGTGAAACGTATGTTCCCATGTGTCTTCCTAAGATTGAAATGCGTTGTTACTATCTTTTGATACCCCAGCGGAACGCGGTCTGAACAAAAGTCGGGGTGTTTTTAATGCTTGCCGAATGTAAAGTAACGTTTGTTGAAAACACAAAGAGAGATATAGAAAAATGGTACACGATAATCTTACTGTGATCTTCTGAATTATGCTCGTTTTTATTATCTGCCGTCTGTCTATTGCTCGCGGGCGTAGCTGAATTATTGAAAAAGAATGTACATACGTATTATTTAATTTCATTAATCAAATTTTATGCTACAAAAAAAAAAAGGAAAACCTAAATAAATAAATAAATAAAAAGCTTTTACAAAGATAAGTAGATATCGCGTGCAAAAGAAATCAGCGGTATGGTAAAAAATAATTTTGCACGTGAAGGACATTTTGCAATTTTCTTGTCGTTCAACTATTTTAATTTTAATTTGAACATAATTAAAGGCGGTGCTTCAACTTGACTTGAGGAACGACGTTTTAATCTCGCGGTTTGATTACGCGACGCAAACGTTTCTATAAAATAAATAACACGACTGCCGGTACCTGCGGCGGACCCTTGCGCAGCTGTTTTATTATGCATTCGCGCGTATTTACATGCCCCATTCATAACTAAAAAATCTTGAGGAACGAACGATTCATAATTCAGCTCGTCCCAACCGGCGTTCGGATCCAAAATCATTCGTCTCCTCATTTGTACCTCTTCGCCAATCAGACGGTCCGTTCGTCCGCGCCGCATAAGATATATTTGCCCGATAACTAATTTACATTCGATTTCGCACAGTCAAACGGCAGCGAGGGCGACGGAGATTGTCTAAATAAAATATCCTTCCCCGAAACTCCGTCGTTTTCTTCTCGCTTCGGCCGACCTCTTCCGCCGGGTTCAATGGCACGGTGTTCCCTAAGGGCGCACGAATATAAAAATTGTAAATCGCTGAATATGGACGGACTTGTGTATCCGGTGGGAATAATCCTGCATTACTGTCGGCCTCGGAAACTTTCGTCTCGGTCATCGTGAGTTATGCGTCTAGGCTCGCGCAGGCCGGAAGATAGGCGGATGCACGACCGACGAAGCATTTCTATTTACCGGTTTCTTCATTAATGGTAATGATCGCACGGTCTTGATGCTCCACGAGAAAGCTTGCGAAAGAGAACGTCGCGATTAGTATTCAGAACGTGGGATGCGGCGAAAGCCAAGAACCGGGGCGGGGGCGAGCCCGATGGAATCGCGAAATAAACCCCCTCGCACGATGGGTGAAGAGGTGGCGATGCGGCGCGATGAGAGAGAGAGAGAGAGAGGGGGAGAGACAGAGAGAGATAGAGAGAGAGAGAGAAATACCCAGCCTCGTGCTCCAGTTCAACTTCCGATAATAAAAGAGAGTTAAGACCGCGCACCATGAGCCAGTGTATCGAACCGATGCAAGCGCCGTTCTCGCAATTCAATACCTGAACTGATTCCACAAGAGTCCGGTGGTAGATGGAGTGCTGTTTCCTCACCGAGTGTTTTCGGTTAAAAGCACAAGCCTGACCGAATTAAAATATTCAAGCGGTAACGGCGTTACCATTCTCGCATTAAATCCTAGCGATGCAAATACGAAAACACTCGATGAGTCCTGCCGTCATTACGCATAAATAGGTGGTTACATGCATGGTAATTGTGTTCCTCGCGCCGTGTAGTCGGTACCTCTCTGTATGCAAAGGGCGTATACCACGAGTTTCGTTATTACATCATTGCGAAATTAACGTGCTGATCATCGGACCCCAAGTACACTTGTAACGACCCCATGATGTGATCTACGTTTTAACGTACATTTGCCAAACGTCAAGGAGCGAATGTTCATCAAATAAACATTTATCGTACTTATCGCAAAAAAAGTAACAATAGCACAATTCGATTCCGCTGAACTATTCGCGAAAATTATTAAATTACGGAAAGTCGATCTGTTTTGTCGACTCGTATAATCAAGCGGGATTAAAAAATTATTATTTCCATAATACCGGGTCTTTCATATAAATTAAAAAAAAAAAAAAAGAAAGAAAGAAAAGAACTACGATTATTCTTGCCAAATGTTATTCGTCGTGTTGAACGCGGTGTATTTTCAAATAATTAAAGTCTACACTTGACGACTGAGTATCTGACGCTGCCGTACCTGTCACTTCCACAAGAAGTTCCGCGTATTTTTAGAGAACGCAGCCCAAAATGCGCGAGCGCGATGTGCGCGAGTTTATTTTCGGCGGAAATCCTACCATGGCGCGAGGCAACATCCAATCGGTTTAAAAAAAAAAAAAAAAAAAAAAAAAGAAAAAGAAAAAGTGAGAGAAAAATGCGCGTGTCGCCTGTTGTGTGGGTTTTTCAAGGCCATAGAGAGAACTTTCCGAAGCCATTGTGCCGTGTCGCGTTTTCGGAATTTTGTCAAATCTCAGATTCACGCTGTGACTCACTCGGCGAAGAGTCACGCGCGATCACAGAGGCGGACCTGGTCATTGCTTCACTAGTCCATGCCCTCTCACGGGATTAGTCAAATCCAAAAATAATACCGCGCACGCACCGCAATGCAAATGAACACGGCGACATAAATCAAACATTTTAAGATCCTCTCTCTCCCGAGCTCGAGAACTAGCGTAATAGAGAGCTGCCGCGTAGATAACGTTTGAAATTATTACAGAAGTAAATGCACAGGGAACACGTGTAATAATACAACGATCTTTCAGAAAATGTTTATTCGGCGGCTTGGAAATCTTTATCGATTATCGGACACGCGTCTGCGTAATAACGAATTGACATACTTCGACGTAAAAATAAATATGTGTTTTGATCTAACGATCTGGGTGGCTCGTAAATTATAATGCGGAGAGTAATTTTGAATAATGCCACTTGCAGATCGATACATATTAAATAAAATAATAGATAAGCCCGAATATGATATTTTCAACGGTATATATATATACACATATATATTAATTATTTAATCAATATAAATTGCCGATACGTTGCTACGCTTTCAAGATAAGCCGCACAATATTCTCAATGAAATATTCATCGCTTCCACCCGCGCTTTTCCATTAGTTCAAATATTTCGGATGCGAGCGTTGTTAAAATACAAAAACGGAAACAATGCTGCCGTGCGGCGTCGCATATCACTTTGAATCAAAAGCATTTTGACTGCATCGACCGTGAGGCCCGGGGCGACGACGACGTAGCAGTATTTTGAATTTTTTTTTAATTCTTTTTTTGGAAGCCGCGCATTAAAAAAGCGCGAACGCCGCATTTCTCCGTTTTTATTTCAATTGGTGGCACGCGCGGGCGCGGTGTGCAAAGTAGATTTGAAAATAACCCCGCCGCGAGAGGAGACCACCGGACCTATTAATAGTTTACCGACGTAAGTATCTTTGTCGCCGGTTCGGCATCCACTACGCGCTATTCGGCCGCAAAATCCGCCGATACAGTTCGCGCGCGTGGACGCGCGTGTCGTCGCTCGAAGACGTCGTCGGCGTGATGCAGCTGACACCTTCGCGGAGATCCGCGGTGGAAGATCCTCGACGCGGATGAATTAGAAGCCGCCAGGTGAATACAGAAGAACGAACGAGGAAGAGGAAGAGCGAGAGGAGAGAACGGTACCATGGCGAACGTCGTTTCGCGACTATTCGACTACCCCGCCGCGATTTTTGGCGTTCGCATCTTCTAGCTGAAAACTGGAGGAAACTTAAAACCGCGCGTTCCGGGTGAATCTAAATAAAGAACTATGCAACGCGACGACTGAGGCGGGGCGCGGTGCCTCGGGATATGTATGAGAGAGTGAATAAGAATGGTACAGCGAGCCGCATGTGGCGACGAGACGAGCGCATCTTTCAATGGCGCACCGAACGGCGACCGCAGAGGAAGGTCGTCCGAACCCGAAGTCGACGGCGGTGCAGCTTCTTTAACGCGCGGCGGCAGCGGCCGATTTTCCCTGTTCAAGTGGTTCAAGCGAAATCGCGACTCAACCGTGGAGAAACGTCGGCGAACGTGCGCGAGGCCGGACGACGATGGCGTCGTCCGACGACGTAGCAGCCTCTACTCCAGCGTGGAGAGCGTAGACACCTTTTGCAGCACCACCACAGTCCGCAGCTTCGCGTTTCACACGGGGACGCTAGGTCGTTACAACGTGCTGTCGCTGGACATACTCAAGCAGGCGGCCGAGGTCGGCCCGTTTGCTGCCGGAGCATCAAAGGTGTACCCGGGCAACAAGGAGAATAATCCGCTGTCGGCTGCCGCCTGCACGCTACCGATCAACGTGCACTCTCCAAGACGAGACCTCACCGCCAGGTATTCGTTGCAACCTACGGCCTTCAACTCGTGCGGGACCTTTCCTACCACCGAGAAGGACACCTCGAGGAGACTCGACGAACGCTCGAGACTCGATGGATCCGCGCGGCGGCGAGTCCACGTGAAGGGAAAGCGAAGAGCCCCGAATCCTCCCTGCGCGGCGAAGATCTTGGAGGTCGATGTTCGCGAAACGCCGACGAGAAGCGGCAACAGACGGAAACGACGGGCGCCGCGGCCTCCTCAAACAGCATCGGCGGAACAGTCAAAGCTTGTCACCGATGGCGGCGGCATGGACACAGAAGAGCGAAAAGATGCCGGCGAAAGGCAGTCGATCAGCAACGACACGCTGATTCTTCAGGGTGGCATGCTGCTGTCGAAGAAGGAAGTTCGCGGTGGTTCAAAGATCGCAAAAAACGATAACGACGCGGCAGCGTCCGGTGCAACGATTCTTCAGGACCGAGCACAGAGCCCGGTTGGTACCTTGAACGCAGCTATGCCTCGACCTTGGTACAAGCGCAGCGTTTTCGAGCATTCTCGCGACTCCGGGTCGTCCAAGAGAGGGGCGGTGTTTCGCGGCCCTGCGACAACCTCCGAAATGAAAGAAGAGTGCATCGGCACGAGCGCGTGTTCTTCCGCGAATTATTCCATTGACGCTTCCCTGTCGAGATTGAATTTTTTTCATCGCGGTGAGCGGCTGAGTGACGACAGGAAACGACAGGAAGTTAAACGAAAGTCCGGTCTATCTATTCTAACAAACATCAGTGAGCTGGACAAGGAAGCGGCGGCGATCGTGCAGGAGGAGCAAGCGCGGACGCGGGCGTCGATGTTGTTGAAAACTTCAAAATTTGCTGACGAGTTCGACAGGAGGGGCGACGTTAACGAAGAACTTGTTCAAGACATGGTCACCTCGACGATCGAGAACTCGTCGCCCAGGCGAGGTACGCGCGCGTTGATCTCAAAGTTCAATGCCATTAGCAACATCACGAAGGTCACGGTTAACGCTAATTTCTTCGCGAAAAGAGATCAGGCGAGTTATAAGCTCGATCGCGAGGCAAAAGGCAGTAGATTCGAAGAGATCGGCGATTGGAGAAATCAGAGATTCTCGATGCAACAAGATCTCGGTCAAAGCGTCCGCGTCGACAAAGATATTTCCAGGTATTTTTTGCCGCAGCAGAGATCGTCGAAAAACAGAGCTGAGCCAACGCGCGCGGACGTGAAGTCGATGGACATTAAAATTGCATCCGGCAGAGAGCAAAATGATCAGCTGATGAAGGATGCATCCAGCAGAATAGCATTTTTACAAAGTCAACTCGCCGCGAATCGCACAAACGAGTCTTTAACCGCGCAAAAAGATGCGGCTATTTCGGAAGATAAAATAAGATCGCGGCAAGAAATCGCGAAAGAGATGAAGAACAAAGCCGAGCAATCGCCGAGATTAAATAACGAGACGAGAAGAAAATTTCTGTTTTCCCGTGCGCGTAATTTATCCGAAGGTACAGAAAGCGCGTTAGATCCTTTCAGAGAAAAGGCGGAAGGAGTGCAAAAAGAGTTTTCGGATATTTTTGACGAGATCGACCGACAGCTGCGTTCCAGGGAATTCAAGCTCGTTGAACGGAAACCGGCAGCTGAATTTAACAGTATCGGAGGCAAAGTTCCAGAGAACGAAGCCGTATCGAACAAAGTGGCCAAAGTGCTTGACATTCTGGTGGAAGCCGAGAAGGATGGCAAAACAAGATCGATGATACAGCCGGAAAGATCGATGGAAGACAAGGGAACGTCGCGTTTAATTGATTCAAATCAAAAGGCGAAGTCCGGCAAGGCAAAATTAACCGCTCTCAATACCGTCGAGGATCCAATTACCACGGATTTGAAGGAGATGCTGAAGGAGATGAAGCATTCGCTACCGAAACGGCCCAAGTCGAAGAAGATTATGTCAAACGACGGCAACGTTCTCAGTAAGGTAGAGAAGCGTTCACCTGTGCCTGCGAACAAGACCTCCTACGTTGCCTCGGTCACAGCTACGAAGACGACGGTCACGTCGTCGAACGATTACGAAACGGATAAGCAAAAGGTATCCTCGTCGGCGCAAACCAGCGGAAACATTCGTAGATTAAATCAGCCCTCTACTTCCGGGGAACAGCCGTCTACATCGGGGTGGAAGCACGAGGACGTGCTCTACAAAACTTCTGGCAAAGGTTCGGCCCTTGTGAAGAATACTTTCCAACTGATACGGCCACGCGATTTCGCCGAGATAGAAGCCATGAAGACCACGAATGAGGTATACAAGGGAAACACTTATGCCAATGTAATAGAACCGTCGATGTACGCCAATACTCACGTACCGCCCATATCGTCGAAGCAACGACCGGATCCGACGACATCTGAGAATATTACGCAAAGTAATCAGCCCGAAAAGCAGTTTGATATTACAAACGATAGTAGAAATATGTTGCACAATGATGAGCTTATAAGTGAAGGTAAATATTATTCGGTAAAACGATACTTTCATGACAAATTTGAATAAAAATTAAATAAAAATATTACTATTGCATTTTATTTTAAATATCTAAATAAAAAATTAATAAATGCAAATAAATTTATTAAAAAAAAAAAAAAATTATTTTTTACTGCCTTATTTGAATTTTGCATTTATGTAATTATTTATTGTTATTGCAGATGATAATTCAACAGCGAAAAACATGAACACTCTGGCCATAAATCGATTATTAAGGAAGTTGGAAGGTGCCATTGCGTCGGGTCATCATCAGCAAGCAGCGGGATTAGCGAAGGAATTGGCCAGGCTCAAAATCCATTGTTCCGTGATACGACAGCGCTCGGCGGCGTGTTTGAAGGATCAGTCGATTAAAGTCAATATGTATATCGAAGACAAACTCGCACACCAAGGGCCTATACCACTTCAGGTAAGTAACCGATACTGACGGGTTGTTCGATATGCAAACAAAACGTTTCATGGACCGGGCTGTGATAACAGCTGCCGACGAGAATGACGGTAGCCGAGCTGAAGACAAAGATACATACGGAGTTTGAAATACCCACGAACGTGCAGCGATGGATCATTGGAAAAAACTTGGCCGACCACGATGAAGCCACCCTCGACGAATTAAATGCAGTGGATGGTTTGCCGGTCTTCCTTTACCTCGTAGCACCTGGTAATTTCATTAATGTGACTAAACATTTAATTCCTCACTTAAATTAAATAAAAACTCCCGAATTTTTATTCCACAGCTTGCCGTTTTATCTTTAAAATACGATTGCAGGCGACCAGTCTTCCGACGGTCGCCTAGCCTAACACTGTTAATATATTAATAAAAAATATATATTAATAAAAAATATATTAATAAAAAAAACGCCGACAATATATATTTTATAAATTAATTATTATATAAAATACTTTATCTTTTTTTTTTTTTTTTCTTAGTTGTAAATTAACATGTTGCGAAATTTTATAGAACTGCATGCCGATAATACAGCACAGACGAATAAGCCACAATCAGCAGAAAAAATTCTTGAACTGCCGCCGCAAGATTTATCAATAGAAGCGTCACAAACGGTCGAGAAGGAGGAAAAAATTCAGGAGGATGATAAGACATTGACAATAGATGAACATCAGGTAATAAATCGCATAGATATAGTATTTTAATCTTAATTTTATTTATTAATTCTTGGACTACATAAAAGCGCCTAACGAGAAATCAATTCTTTCGATGCATGCATAAGTGCTTTGTTCAATTCAAAATTAAAGTTTGACGAAATGCGAACTGTTAAGTTTCGTTTTTCAGCAGTTTAAAGATTAAGATAAACGCCATCGCAGTATGGTCGATGCTTATTTGTTTGTCGGCTAGTTGTATATTTGTTAAAGAGGAAGATATGTAACGTACGCTTTGATATGTTCACGCGACGATAGCAAGAAACAACGGAGGCAGACGTGCCGGAAGATGTCAAGATAGCACGGTACGAGGAGCTGATATCGCTGGAGAACTGGGACGTTATCCCGAATTCCGAGCCAATCGAGTGCCCAATATGCTTCGTTACATATGGCCCGCGCGAAGGTGTAATTCTAAGGGATTGCTTACACATGTTCTGCAGGTAGAACCCCTTAATCTGCTCCACATCCCAGCTTTAATTACTGTTTAATCCGTTAAGTACAAGGACCAATTTCGGCAGTCGTATCGCGCCTCTCCGCAGGTGTTTGCCCTCCACGAGAATAATCTACAATAGATCGCTCTCGCTCATTATAGCCGTTCCCCACAATCGCCGGCTAGGTCGATTCCAATTTATCCTAGCGAAATGCACGTAGCTGGCTTGAGATATATACATGTACGCGCTACACATTAATCGCGATACATCACAGATATATTTATCTGTTCTATAATACGCTGATTCATGTGTGTACATTACTAATGAGACAATTATTACATGTGTTACTGCAAAACGCGTTGCGATCGTATACGTGACCGTGGTGTGCGCCGGCCGTTGGGAAGGGGAATCGAGAAGGTGGGAGGAAAAGCAGTGGGATTGCACTGCTCCTCACTCACCCACTTCGTCACGCACACTACGCACTTCGCGGGAGACTCGACGCACACCACGCTAGCCGCCTTCACCGCAGCAAACGCTATATCTAGCTCTCAGTGTACATACGTTATATTCTAAATTCCACAATGCAAGTGTATGCTCAGTGCAATTACGCAAAGAGAGAGAGAGAGAAAAAAAATTAACGGCCTAATTACATTTTTCAATCTATTAGTCACGACAAATGTGCGCGTTGTATTTACGTGTATAATAAATTTTCTCTTGTATTCGCAGGCCATGTATCGTCAATACGATCGCTTATTGCGAAGAAGCGGAGGTGAAGTGCCCGTACAGAGATCCCGACTATACGTGCGAATCGACTCTGCAAGAACGCGAGATCAAAGCGGTGAGCTTTTGTTTAAGATTAACCGACTTAAGTTTTAATAAAGTTTGCGGTGATCCTATTATTGTTTACGCCCAGCTCGTTGAGCCGGAGGTTTATCAGCAACACCTCGCGAAGTCGATTGCACAAGCGGAGAATAACGCCGGAAACAAAGCCTTCCACTGCAAGACACCAGACTGTCCTGGCTGGTGTATCTACGACGACGACGTGAATAATTTCCTGTGTCCCGTGTGCGGAGCCAATAACTGTCTTACCTGTCAGGTGAGCGGTCGCTTACTTTTATAAAAAGGAGGAAACAAAAATCGAATTGTGACGTGAACTGAAGAAATAAAAATACTGCCATTAATTTACGTGCGCGATGTTGATGTGTAATATTAATAAAATAATTTACAACAAAGTTCCGCGCTGTATTTTTATGGAAATATGAAATATTTGAATTAAAGGCTATTTTACGAAAAATACATAATATATATGAGTATTCTCGTTCAAATTAATGAAAAAAAAAATTCTTTTTTCGTTGCTTCGTTTTTTGTTTCCATAGATAAATTACTGATTTTACGTTTTAATTACGATTGCATAAAATATTAACAACGCTTTTATTAAAATTGACACAATATTTAATCGAGAATGGAGAAATATTAAAAAATTGTATTAATCTTCCTTTTCTCTTTTTTTCTCCTAGTATATTACATTACAAATTTTTTTATTTAGCAATACGTACGTTTAAATAGCAAATAAAATTAATTTATAATGAGAAAGATTTTACAAATTACTGATAGGCATATAAATTTCGATTCCATAGGTTGTTCACACCGGAAAGAATTGCAGGCAGTATCAGCAAGAATTGCAACTTTCGAAAGAAACCGATCAGGAATCCAAAAGAACAGCGGCAATGCTTAAAGAAATGGTCGATAGAGGAGAAGCACTTGCGTGTCCTACGTGTGCCGTCGTTCTTATGAAGAAATGGGGTTGTGACTGGCTGGTTTGCTCCATGTGCAAAACAGAGATATGCTGGGTAACCAGAGGACCGCGTTGGGGCCCGGGTGTAAATATTAATTTATTTCCTGCCATTTATTTTCTGAAAGCTTATATGGGTTATAACGAGCGTAAACTTGTTAACAATTAACGACGTCGTTATGGTCTACGAGCTTATTGATCGTGCTTGTTGCTTGTCGCAGGGTAAAGGAGACACATCCGGTGGCTGCAAATGTGGTGAAAATGGAGTCAAGTGTCATCCCCGTTGCAATTACTGCCACTAAAGAATTGCAACCGTCACAATGAGCAAACGTGAAGTTTACGGTGATAATGAGATATCCTAGAAATGCTTTTATATTATTCATATTGACATAATTTACAAACTCGATGCGACGTACGAAGATCTTTTATATGTGCGTTTAACATAAGCTCGAATAAATTAATATCCGATAGGAAATATATTGCTTGCTCAATGATTATAATCTTATTACGGCATCGTTGACAGAAGTGAGACTCTAATAAAATAAAAAAGAACACTTAACTTTGTACCAATGTTTCTTATTCTTGCCGTAAATACAAAGTGTAGGGAAATAAATCATACTTTACTTAAAGCTTTTGATAAATGTACGATGTATAATAAATTATCGATACAACTTTTGCAGTTATACGGGCACCGATTCTTCGTTCTCTCCGGAAGTTGTTTCGTTTGTACCAATCTGTTTTAATCGTGCAACTAATGTGGATTGATGATGCGTGAGCTGCCGATTTAAGTTGTTACCGCCTGCACTCTGCAATAATTGAACGAGATGAACTCGCGATGATGTAAGATCCATTTTGCCATATCTCAAAAAGTTTTCCTTGGTGAGTACATGTTCCTCTAGTACACCTCCTGTAACGAACAAGTAGTTTTATTATTATTTTTGCATTTTAGTGAAAATTTTCAAAATTACTTACCTAATAAAATAATTTGTGGAAAGTTCTTAACAATTTTTTCTAGAGCAGTGGCGTTTACATCAGAGCCAAATATAATGGCAAAGTGACACATATATAACGGCATTGTCGCCGTGTAAGGTGAATCCGTCAGTGCTAAGGTCATAATCTTTTTGCTATATCGTTTGAAGTACATATTCTCCTTCCTCAATGCAACTGTTAACTCGAACTCGTCATCTCTTGACATAGGATTTTGATGGAAAATAGCAATCATTTTCGAATTGTCGAACCAATTGCGAACCTCACGTGCTATGATTATTTCATAAGGATTATATTCCTTCTTTTTCTTTTCTTCTTCAATAATTTTTGTTGGTTTGCGGCACAATTCCTCTAATGTTTTTCCTTCATTTGGAGATGGGTAGTACGGCGTCAGAAATTCATTTACCAATGTCCTCAAATAATGTGGCTGTCTGGGCTTTTGTATGTTGATTTTGCCTCGAAAACGTTTTTGTTGATAGAGAATTGTATTTGAAGTAATCTGAAATACTGAAACATACAACAAAATAACATTATTAAATTATAGAAAAGTAAATTAAAAAAAAATGTTGGTTAGTTAAAAATCTGTACCTACCAATATAATTTCCGTGACTTTTTTAAAATGTTAACGTGTTTATCTTCGATGTCAATTGACGTTTATATTACAAATTAAAAATTGCAGAGGTACATATTAAATCGATGAGAACGACGAAAATAAATCAACTTAGCAGTGGAATATAATTTCTCCTTTGGAACTATTGTTTCATTCTGGTGTCTCGTATAACTTATGTATACATATAATTTATATCGTAGTAAGTACATGATCCGTATCAATTAAAGACAAGTACAAAATTATATATACAAAATTAATTATTTTCTTTTAATGATATAAGGCACTTTGGAATAGATCATATAGATTAAAAAAAAAATATATATCTATATATATATATGCAAAAATGTGTATATGTTTGTAGATGCGTGACAATATATATATTATTTACTTATGCAGAATTTTTGCAATTATGTATATTGTCTTTCCATTTATGCGATATAACCGATTCTGCAGTATTTACTAGTTTCGTGTCTTGTATCTATACTACCTTCGAAGTTAAGTGATTTCCTATTTCTATTTAATCGGAGTATTGACCGAAGGCCATTTTTCTTTCGTTTATATCGGTCATCTAATGCTGAATTGAGAGATGCCTGTTTTACATCCCCGCGACTATTCGAAAAGCCTTCTCTCTCATCTTTGATATTATTGCTACTCGTAACTTCGCTATGTACATCATCCACAAGCCAATGTTTTTTTGGCGAAAGAAACTTATTATTGCATCCGGGTATAGTGTACATATATTCCGATTGAGCAACGTCAACAGGCTTTTCATAGTGTTTTACATTATTGTCGACATTTGTATTTCCAGCTAAGGCCTTTACGTGCTTTTCGAAACTCGTATGTTTCTCAAAAGTTTTCGATTTACTGCTTCTCTTTGAATCTCCTAAGTCACTTAAGTGATTACTCGTTTGGCTCGTCGATTTCTGATTAAGTTGATCCGTATTTTTATTTTCTCTGCTTTCACGTAGTTTCTTATTTCTTTTGTAAGTATCCGTATTTTTAGCGTCGAGTGCAGCGTGTCGTTTCTCAGACATGCTCTGTCTACCAAGAGCATCGCGGGAAAACTTATTTGAAGACGAATTTAATTCTTCCAAAGATAACTGACTATCGTATGTAGGATCTCCGGAATATTGGCTGTCTTTATCCTCAGTATTTCGTTTCGCGTCGTTTCCTTGAGAGCTATCATTGTTAGATTCTTCGAGCAATACTGCTTCTCGATCGTCGCGGGATCCTATAATTTTCTTCACATTATTAATAGGCTCGATCCATGTTTTATTCGTAGCGAGGCAATAACTTTCGTTTCTTAGGCTGCTCTTGCTGTATTGCTCAGTTAATCTATCAATGACAGGATTCCACGGCGAAGTTGTAACGCAAGATAATAATCCTCCGTTATCCAGAACATCGGTTTGAGAATTTGAAGTGTTCTTTTCCTTGACTATGTTATCGTTTATTTTAGCAGAATCGGATATGTATATACTACTAACTTCTGGCTTACGATGAGATTGTATATTATCTGGAGTATTCTTGTCACTCGTGTCGTACGATGATACTCTTCTAGCTATTATAAGATTAATCACACCAGTTACTGAGCTGTCTGTGTTAAGCATTGCTCTTCTTAAAGTTTCCATTGCTTCGGAATTAGATAGCCCCAGCAAAGATACGCCGTTAACTCTGAGCAATTGATCATTGGTCCGCAAACGACCGTCCCTCGATGCTGCACCTCCGTGGATAACACTTTTTATAAAAATACCTAAATCCATATTGGTGTTATCATCACAACTGTTGGTTTTGCCTTTAACGCTAACGCCTAAGCCAGCCTTTTCTGAATCATGCACCGGTATATCTAAATTCATTATCACGCGATTCTTCCGTGGAGATAAGACTATATCCTCCGAAGATTTAACTGGTTTGTATGTGCATTTCTCGTAATTATGAGTACTCACTTTATCCGGTACATTGTTCTTTTTAGTTGGCGATCTATTTAATGCATTCCAATATTTCGAATTATTCATTACTTCAGCAGCCGGGGGAGCAGATGTTGCAATGGCTTGAGCATCTGGAATGTTTGAAGAAACTTCTTCTTGACGCGATACTATTATTCTTACTTTACCTCCGGCAGGAATACTTCTGAGCAACGACACAACCTCTGTTTGGCTTTTTCCAGTCATCTCCTTATTATTTACTTCTAGCAATCTATCACCAGGTCTCAATCTTCCATCTTCCACTGCAGCGCCTTTTGGTAATATATTCTTAATATATATAGGACAATGTCCTCCAGCAGGATTATCACGCGTTGTAACACTAAATCCTAAACCGTTACTTCCCTTTACTAATTCTATCTCTATCATTCGTCCAATTTTCCTTGTATTTGCAGTTTGTAAAAGATTATAATTGCTGCATTGAAGTTTCTTGACACTCTCATCGCCTTCGGTTTTTTCTGATCCACCACTGGTATTTCCTGGATTTTTGTGTAAAGATTTCTCATTTTTTACCTTTTTTTTATGTTTAACAACAGAAATTTGTAAACAAGGATCATTCATGCATAATCTAAATATCTCTTGAACTTTCGGGAATGGTATGTGCAACAAGTTGTGGCCATTTATTTTTATAATATTGTCGTGTAGATCAATCTGTCCGTCCCTGGCAATACGACCGTTCGGTTCAATACCTTCGACTCTGAGTCCTTGATCATTGCCTAACAAGTCGTAACATGGCACCACGTGGAGCCCCAGCGGCCCTGCCTCATTTTTTATCACTATTTCTCGTACCTCTTGATTTCCGGGTTCAATATTACTACCAAATTCATACGGAGCTTTAGAATCTTGACCTAAAGGTTCCCTACGTCGAGACTCTCGCGGCAGGGATTGAGCAGAATACATCGCGAGCGAAGGCTCTCTCGTTGACAATGCGTGCATCGAAAGGCGCTTGGTGCTTTCTCTCTTAATACTATTAGACGTAGAGGAATGGATATCGATTGGATAAGCCTGCTCCTTGCTATCTCTGTGAAAAAAGTCAGGACTGTTTGTGCCAACTGAGCTCGCGCCGTCGCCACCAACGTGATTGACATCGGAGCCGGCGAAATGTGCCACAATCTGTTCTCTGTCGTCAGCCACATCGCACAATCTGTCGTCCGGATCCAGTAAACCGCCTCCCGTCAAGGAAGACAAGCTGTTGACGACCAAAGTGTTATCGTTCTTGCCAGTGGCCTTTTTGTACCTCAGAATGGCCTCGTGCATAAGATCCTTAACCAGCAAGGTTCCATCTCCGCACGGGACCACCACTCGGACGTTGTCGAAGCACACGGTCACCTTCATGCTCGCTCCGATTTCATATTACACGACGATACAAGCACGTGCCCAGGTAAGTACCCTAAAAACTTCGCGTGACTCGGGCGAAATCGCGGGGAAGTCTATGATCGTACGGCTCGTTGCACGTGCTGCGGAATGTAGCGTGTCGCGCGGAACGACGTGAGTAATGCTATTATCGCGCGTTATTCGAGTCGCACCTCTCCATATCTCGGAGATATGATTCACGGCGCCAGCGGTGGCGGGCAAGCGTCCTCACTTTGGCGGCTGAGCCAGATACGACCCGTGGGCTCGAGTCGACGACGCGTTATTGCTCGATTATCAACGATTGCGCGCGCTTGAAATCTCGTCAGGATAAACCGATAAGGCGGACGCGTACACCCAAAACTTTATCGCGATATCAGGTATGCGGAATAGACGCACTTCGCCACTACGACGTTTCATTGCCACTGTTCCGTTCTGCTGTAGTTGCACAATCGGAACGGCGAAACCGGACAAAATGGCTATGTGCACGAAGTTACAGAAATTACCACCGCCGCCGCTGCTGCCCACGAAAAATCTTCACGTGCCGAATACGTTCCTCCACGATTCGGTAGTGACACCTGACCGTTGATATCGAGGATCAATATAGGTTATACGTACCTTTTTTCAGACACTGTGCCATTCTTTGGGTGTACGTTCACTCGATCGCGATATTAATAAAAAGAATGAGAAACCCCGTTTCTCACGAGTTACCGCACTATCATTTACATAGCTCAGACTACGTAGAAATGGTTCCAGTCCGGTGTTTCCTGTTCAAGAGTTAGCCAGAGTTCAGTAAAGTGCGTTCACAATGAGCGACGGCTGCAAAGATTTAATATGTTTTTATCTTAGGTTAGATTGGACTTGTAACGATAATTCTATTGGCTTTGCCCAGAAAATAATTCGGATTTAATTATTACCATTAACAATGTGAACCAGATTATTAAGAAAATGTAAAATATATACTTCTTTTAGATACTTACTATACGTATAATAATTAAAAAATTAATTTAGCTTTAGTTTAAGTTAAAAAGAAAAAGGTGAGGGTAGAATCATTTTCAATAGAATCAGTAGAGACAGTAGAAAGTAGAGAGTGACGATTCATCTCGTCACATCTCATATACCTATATCTAAATTTTACTCTGAATTTAAAACCTCGATAGTCCCCCCCATCAGGTGTTTTTCTCATACACGTGTATCGCTCACACATGCATACGTACGCTACATATGTTACACAATTGCGACATGCCGAGGGACAGCTGTTTGAATAAATTATGTTTGTTGTGCATTGTTGTATCATGTATATTTGGTACAAATGGAGAAACCGACACAACTAAAAAGAATGTGCTTTTATTGCTGGGTAATCTATATAATGCATATATATTTTTTTTCAACGCTTCCGTTTTGCAAATGTAGTCCACATGTTTTTTAATAATTAAAAAAGAAAATTATTCTTATAATAAAAATGTATTTTCGGAATTGGAATCGTAAATATGAGAGATGGTGAAAGAAATAGGAATTGGAAACTTAATTTTTTTTTAACTTGGAAGTATTAAAAACATTTTTTCATTAGTCACTGTATGATTTATTAATGTATTATTTGTTAATCCATAGCTGACGATGCAGGATTTGAAATGCGATCATACTTGAATAAAATATGTCAAACTCCTAATTTGGATAAATTAGCAAAAGAAAGTTTATTATTCAATAATGCATATACATCTGTCAGTAGCTGTTCACCAAGGTATGTTTGCTGCACCCAAATTTAAGTTTTACTAAGATGTAAATTTTAAATTTTGTATTTATAGCCGTTCCGCAATATTAACTGGGTTACCAAGTCATCAGAATGGAATGTATGGTCTTCATCATGGAGTTCATCACTTTAATTCTTTTGATGATATCCAAAGTTTGCCAAAAATATTAAAAGAAAAAAACATTCGGACAGGTAATAAATAATAGAGTTTCTCTATTGCATTAAAAATTCTATCACGACGTTTAAATGTTCTTTTTGTATAGGAATCATTGGCAAAAAACATGTAGGCCCAAGTAATGTTTACCCATTTGATTTTGCACATACAGAAGAAAACAATTCTATTCTTCAAGTGGGTCGTAATATCACTCATATAAAATTACTAGCTCGCGAATTTTTTTCACAAAATAGAACACAGTAAGTAATATTTTACATATCGTGTGTAATAAAAAAAAATACGTTGTGTATTTTGTTGCACGTATCTTAAAAATATAAATTTTTTATTATGTTTTGTTCAATGAAGTATTTTTGCAAATACATTAACATTTTACAGACCCTTCTTTTTATACGTTGCCTTTCACGATCCACACCGCTGTGGGCATAGCCATCCAGAATATGGTAATTTTTGTGAAAAATTTGGTAATGGTGATGTTGGAATGGGTATAATTCCCGATTGGAGTCCGATATATTATCAATGGGACCAAGTAAAAGTGCCTTACTATGTTCCGAATACTGAAGCCGCTCGAAAAGACATTGCTGCTCAATATACAACGATATCTCGTTTAGACAAAGGTATTTTTCACTTAACATATTACTTGAAAAATACTTAAATATATATATTTTTAATTTATCAAGAACAAAATTTTTTTTCATTACATACGTAATAGTACTTAACAAATATATATTTAGGCGTTGGCCTCATTCTCGAAGAATTAACAAATGCAGGGTTTAAAAACAACACATTGGTAATCTATACGTCTGACAATGGTATACCCTTCCCAAACGGTCGTACAAATTTATATGATTCGGGTTTGTATAAAGAATTATATTTCATGTTAAAAGTTAAAATGGTTAAATATTTTGAATTATTAACATTGTAAAAACAATTAATTTTACATGAATATTGAAGGTATGGCCGAACCCATGATGATATCATCACCAATTCATGGTCATAGGAAAAATAGCGTGACATATAGTTTAACATCTTTATTAGATATAGTACCAACGATATTAGATTGGTTCAATTTGACTTATATGGACGAAGAGTCCAATGAAATCCCTTCTCCACAACTTACTGGCAAATCGCTTTTACCATTACTCCTTCAAGGTATATTTTCTACATACAAATATAATATTCTGTCTTTTATTAGAAAGCTCGTACTGTGAAGTAATCAATTTTTTTTTTTTTTTATAGAACCCGTAGAAAATAATACTGCAGTTTTTGCTAGTCAAACACATCACGAAGTTACGATGTATTATCCTATGCGTGCAATTAGAACTAAACGCCATAAGCTTATACACAATATTAACTATAAAATGCCATTTCCTATCGATCAGGACTTTTACATATCTCCAACGTTTCAGGTAATCTAAAAAAATAAACGATATTAGCTCATTTTAATTCAAATAAGAATTATTTTAGAATTATATGTTGATATAGATACATTTACAATTTATCATTTTATTGAATGCAGGACATTCTAAATAGAACAAAAAATCACCAGCTCTTACCATGGTATAAAACATTAAAGAAATATTATCAGAGGCCAGAATGGGAATTATATGATTTAAAATCTGATCCAGAAGAATTAAATAATATAGTTAATAAACCTTCAGCAAAGGTAATAAATTTATATTTATTTCATGAATTTGCGAGTTGGCGATAGCTGAAATGAATGGATATACTAATTACATTGTACCATTAATAATAGACATAATTAATGAATACATTTTAGAACATATTTGTGGAATTACAAAAACGATTATTTGATTGGTTAAAAACAACAAAAGATCCATGGCTGTGTGCACCAGATGGAGTTCTGGAGGATATAGGACAGAAAAATAATCCTCAATGTATGCCATTGAACAATTTTGATAATCAAGGTTTTTTCTAATATTGATTATTTATAATTATTACATATATATATATATTTTTTATATTTTATATTTTTTAATGTTGAATATGAGCTATATACATATCAAATATACTCATAGTTACTAATATAAATTTTATATTTAAACAAATAATGAAAATATAATTTAAGCTGAGCTTGGTAAATAAGATTTATACGATACATCAACTTAAAAATACAAAAAAAAAATTTGTTTATATAAAATTAATATAGTCTCTTTAAATATAATTTACCAACCTCAATTTAATTTCCTAAGAAGGCTTCCATTTACGACGGTAGAGTAGTTCTTGTCGAAATATTTTTCGATTCTCTATCACGATATTTCGTAAGAATGTCATTTAATTGATGAACGTAAGCCGATGATTTGTTGATGGATTTTACCATAGTCTTCAAATCTGTCGCTATTTCATTCATCTAAAAATTTACGGTGAAAGGCGTTTTATTTTCCAAATTATATTGCAGAATAAGGAAAGGCTGTTAATCACGTAGCAATCGTTAACATTTATGTAAATACAAGGAACTCTCACGTATTGCTTGTAGTTCAGATATCGGTTATATTTCTGGTTGTTATTATAGATTTGTTTGATTTGAAACATGAATAAGAGACACAAAACGAGGCCACCCAGCACGACGAGAAAACTTGAACTCTGGAATCCGCGTAAAACAAGCATCACACTTGTTGAGGTTAGGTCCCGATAAAGTACAAATAATTGTTACATAATATTAAATTAAGCAGAAATTAAAACGTTAGCTGTTCAGGCAGAGCTTCTTTTTCGTAAAGCAACAACGTATCAATTATCCCAGTCGTTTGCATTTTTACATTTATTTTTACAAGCAATATCGACGACTGAACACCTGTGCCAAAGCCGAACATATGATCACACGGATCAAACCACAGACTTAAATACAGCTGAAATTTACATAACATTATATATATTTTAAATTCAGTGTTAGAATTTTTTTTTGATTTCTTGACGTAGAGAAATCAAGATCAAATAACGCGTACGCTACGTAATGTCTGATACTCCAACGTAATTAAAAAATACAATTAACAATTAAATAAATATTTAATCAAAGTTGACGGTTTAATATTCATCAGGATGATAAAGGGTCGGAATAAAAACCACAGACCAGGTCAACGTAATCGTCGCACGATTTATTACATTTGTACATAATTTTAGTTTTTTTTTTTTTCCCTTGAACTTTTCGTTACCTCGAATCTCTTCTCATCCGTCGCACACGTACGCCACATTCTTGCCATACTCTTGCTTTCGCGTGGTGATGCGAGGCTAAAGTTTCGCATCGCCAAGCAAGCTCCATACACGCAGAACATCAGGCAGACAAAAAAAAAAGACGCTCCGACAATTCTACATACGTCGGCCGTTGCACACCTCATTACCGTAATTAAAATAGCATGTTATATATTTCGGGAACCGGACGCGGCCCTACTTTAATTTCTGCTTTACTTATATTCTCTTTATTTCATAGTTTTGCATCTTCATTAATTTGACGATTACGCACACTGCCTTCTCTACGGGCGAAGAACAGACTCGAGAGGCACGCTGCGAGTTTCAATACGACATTCCTCTTTCCATCACGCGTGCACACATACGCACGACCGTACAATTTTCTAATTACAATTTTTATTTTTATTTTATCTTATTTTTCCATCCTTCCGAACCGATGTTTCTATGTACCATTTTTTTTTTTTTGGTTTTTTTTTTGTTTTATATAATACGCATTTGCCGGACTATCGATACGTGTGCAGCTGATCGGCGAACTCGCGCACAATTGTAATCGGCGCGTGTCTAGAGTAAACTATAATTCGGAGGTCAGTCGTCTAACGCTATCGAGCTATCGAGAGCCGGTCGTGGTGCCGAAGAAACGCCGAGTACACGTGTAAGCACATAAACATGAGATTATCTACGCACTTTTTCCTTAAAACGTCTAAAACCCAATCTAGAGCAAACAAATACGAATAAACAACTTGCTTCAATGAGCGCAAATGGTGCTGTCCATTGTTCATTCGCGTTTGTCCGCGCACATTTTTCTTGATTAATAGCGGCACTGAATCACTCGTCGAGTATTAATTTTTTCTTTTTTTTTTTTTTTTCCTATTACATATTTTGTTTTGTGCTGTTCCGTTTCCAGTTAGGATTTACCACCAGAACGGCGAAGACAGTTTATAGCTACGTATCTTTTCAAACTTTATAAAACTTGCAATTTTGTAAAAGTTCCAAGTCTTATTTTCTCATCTCTAACAACGCACTTTTATAATAAACCATACAATTTATTTCACACATTATTTTCGAATATTTTGATTTTTAAAAGTCGGCTTCCTTCAAGAAATAATTAAGTGTAGAAAATATCACTGTATGTTAATGGCGATAAGACATTATCAAAAATCTTTGAGAAATGAGGATACAACGAAATTACATTGCATTATTTGACTTGCTATACATATATCTTTTACTCAGGCGTTGCGAGAAATATTTCTTTCAAGTAAGAAATTTCTAGCCATTCTGGTGTTAAGCGCAACTCCATGGAACAACTAGGTTTACATTTTTTTTTTTTAACAAAGATTTCGTAATAAAATCTGATTGTACCGTTCCATCATTGGACCAACATTGGACCAGGAATTTCACTTAAAGTCTACGTAAAGTTGCCGCTCGACTGGAGTCTTTGTTAGACTCTTTTCAAGTAAAACGTAATATTAACTAACCGATCAATCAGTCGACGATTAATTACTAATTTATTTTAAGCGATACGACGCTCCTGACGCATCTAAATGATTTTAGCGACTACACCTTCGACCCGACAAAGGGTAGTTGGAGTCGTCGGTCACCCTTTCGCAGCTAAACGGAAAAAAGAAAGAAAAAAAAATATATGGGCACCACCACCGCACGAAGGTTCGTCAACGCTCGTAAAAGGCATAGAGTTATTTATTCTTATTTCTTTTTTTTTTTTTTTTTTCTTTCTTTGTTAGATTTACTTCGATAATCGTTAAATATATTACCGCACGCGGTAGTATCAAAATAAACCACACCAAGTGTAGAGTATAGAATATTCGTAGATGTATGTATGTACAGTATAGAGTTCCTATTTATCTTTGTTTTGTCTTTCTATTTTTACGCCCCACGAAAGCCACTGAAACATTTTCGTTTTATTAAAAAGTCAGCTACATCCCTAAATTGTTGCTGTTTCCCTGTTGCTGCTGCTGTTGCCGCTGCTTCTGATGTTACGATTTCGTTCTGATATTTGCTGTTACCGTTAGGAAATATACTACGATTAAAGTATATCACAGATGTCAACGAGAAGAACGCTCTAATGTGTGAAAAGAGTGAAGTGAACGAAACGAAGGTAAATCACGAACCTCGAACGCCGATTGACGAAAAAATTATTACAATTGATCGATTGAATCTTTAAATGCGATTAAAAAAAAGTTAGATTAGATAAAACAAAATCTCTATTTTATTCCGACACTGAAATAAGACTAACAACAATTATTATATATTTTCTTTTAGACTAGATAAATTTGAATTTATACAAATCTGATTGTTCTAGTTAAAAGATCAGGCACGTGTATATATAAGTCGTAAAAAATGTACACCGAAAAGCAGATATGACATTTTCTGCGACGAGCGGCGGCGGCTGGCGTACGCGACTTCCTCTACTCTCAGCCGCCGAGAGGAGAGATAGTAGTAGTTCCTCCCTCAGTCGTCTGTAACCTGTGCTCTGTGAAACATCTACGCACGTGCTTCGTGTGAGATTCGACGTACACCACGCCAAGATTACATACGATAGCCGCCGTTGCAGCACCACGAACATCATTTCTGACGGTAAGTGTACATCAGTCAAATTTTGATTAATTATCGTTTTTGTTTGTTATAATCGAACGTCCAGAGTGCAATCCATATCGATCAATTGTAGACATATTTGATTTTCAATCGGAGAACTGAGCGTAATTTTTAAGAGTTAGAGAATAGGGAAAGGCGAGAGGGTGTGGTCCAATTAATTGCAGTTTTGTCGCGTAGATGTCGACATAAAATCTAGCTATAAACTACTGAAATTCTCTCTTCCTCTTTTTCTCTCTCTCTTTTTTCTAATTTTTATCGACGCGACGTAGACGTCGTTCTTCTTTCTACCAATTCCTACGAATCGATTTCCATCGACGCTTCGGAAACGGAACAACGAAGTCAGTTCCGTTGGCAATAAGAGATTGTCATAGGTTTTCAAGTAACGTGATGCGCGCACGTCGCACGCTTTGCGTAGCCGTTTTGCGCTACACATCTAGGTAGCTCTTCGAATTACATTACATCATGCCATTCGTACGACCTTATCTCGTTTACGCAATATGCGGGATTTTTTTTATGTTCTCTTTCCCGCACCCAAGATTAAACCTCTCTTTAAATGCTCGACCTGTTTGTTTTGGCAAGTTCACGGCGGCGAAGTGACTAGAATATAACGACTATATTGTCATGCACTAAAGTCTTTCTTAGAGCCCTTTCTTAAATCCATTTCGCGATAGTATGTTTCCGTCGTGCAGTGTATACCATGTGTATACCATGTTTCAATCCTTCGAAAAGCCCATACAAACTAGAGACTACATCGGCTTGTTAGCCCTGGATTAAGAAGGATCTAGCGATCCACCGGTGGAGGACGGTCTCTCGGGTGTATCTTTGCTCTCGTCCGTACCGCCGCTGCCTCTACCATTTCGCATTGTCGTAGTGGAGGAGACGGTGGTCGAACCGTCCACGGTTTCGTCATCGCGTAATCTGCCGCCGCGTCGTTGCCCGTTGCTACTACTCGCCGAGTCCGTGTCATCTACGTATATTCTCACGTCAGATCCAATAGCTCCTCCCTCGCCAATGTGCACCCCGCCGCCGCAGCCACTGCCGCTGCCGCTGCCGCTACCGTTGCCACTTCGGCTACCGCTATCATTGACACTGCCATTGCTGATGCTACCAGCTGCGCTACCACTACCCGCTGCGCTGCCACTGATAGCGACGCTGAGGCTGGCGACGGCACTAAGGCTGCCAGCAACGCTCGGGCTGCCGGTGCCGGTGCTCTCGCTTATGTTACCGCACGGTGACGGCACTTCCTCGGACCTGTCTTCAGTAGTAACGTAGATGTGACTGTAGCCCTCGCCGCGGATCATTGCGCTGTATTGATCACTAGCAATGCTGGTGGTGGTGGACGCGCCGGTGACGTCCTGCGTTTTCAGCTTGGACGGCCTCCTCTCGTTGATAATGGACTGCACGTCGAGGTCTTCGTGAGGCGCCGTCATTGCCGGTCTTTTCTCGTCTATCTTCAGTTTTGGTTCCTCTAGTCGAAATTTACCTCCGGCGTAGCCGTTTGCGATGCTAGGAGTTCGCGAGCTGCTGGTACCGGCGCCTGCGCTCGCGCTCGTGTCCGATTGCGACGGTGATTGCGTGTCGCTTGATGTTCGACGACACATTGTTGCCTTGGACGGGTAGACCTCGGCGGTCGGCATAAGGTAACGTTCGCTAGTTAATTTCGGTGGGACGCTCAGGGTGCTGCTCGACCCGGGGGAAATAGTCAACGAAGGGTTAATCGGCGGCTTGCTCACGGTTAACAGAGATTTATTTTCACGCATTTCACTGGTAGTTACCTGCAAAATTGTTGTTGTAGTACTTAAATTTTTTACTGAGAGAAAAATAATGAGTTTAAAATATTCTGAAATAAATAACATTATGTTTAATATAATTCTTTACCGGCAATTTTTGACGTTGTGCACGATTGACGTCTTGACTAGTTATAGAATAGCTGCGATGTGAAATAATTCGAGGCACACTCAAATTGCTTACGGGCTTCTCAAAGACTTCTGCAACCTCGAAGTGCATCGGCAGCAAAGACCTTCGTTGATGATGACTCGTGTGGAAGGTTTGCCGGCGTTTCGATTTAAACTTGGACGGTCTTGAACTCGAACTGCGGTAATACGAACTGCGACGTTTCTCGTCCAAAGACACGGAAATCGAGGAATCTAGATAGAGAAGCAAATTATTCTTATAACGAGATACAATATAATATCAGGAATAAAAATATAACAACATAAAATTGCATTAATTGAGCCATAAATTGTTAATAAAAATTTTACCATCGATATTTCTCTCCCTTGGTGGATTGTAAATAAAATTCGCAGGCAAAGAACGAACTTTAGCCAATCCTGGTCTCGTCATATGTATTTTTTCATTTACCATTGACTCGCGTTCTTTGTCATCGTCGTCATCTTCCTCACCGTCTACTCTGTTCATCGCTACTTCGTCCTCTTCCTCTTCTTCGAGAAGTTCTTCTTGCTCTGCCGCTAATTCTCTCTCCAACTGCGTTTCCATATCGAGTTCGTCTTCCATCTGAAATTAAAATGTTATATTTTGTATCACCGTGATAATCAAAATCAAATCTATTACATAAAATATTAAATTGATACCTGTTTGTGACTTTCTTCTAGATGTTTCATTAATACAGCGACGACAACGTTCACTAATACAAATTGCGCCATTAAAACAAAAATTACGAAAAATATCGGCGCGATAATGCTGCTCACGCAACAATTTTTAACACAGTCCGCCGCATCGTCGCAATCGTCTCTTAATGTATCTTTCATGATTCCGTTCCAGTTGTCACCAGTGGCGACACGGAAAAGCGTCAAAAAGGCCATACCAAAGTTACTAAAATGTGCGTGTTCACCAAGACCTTGGCAAGGCATTTCATCGTTACATTCTATAACAAATAATTATTTTTATAATATGCAAGAATTAATTATTAAATTAAATGTCGTTATATTAAATAATGTAGTACCTAATCGACCGAAAAGTTCCACCCCTAACGCGGCAAATATAAAGAAAAGTAAAAAAAACAATAGCCCCAGGTTGCCGACTTGCGGCAATGCTTGCATCACCGTGTCTAGCAGAGCACGTATACCCTTCGCCATTTTTAAGAGTTTCAACACCCGAGCTATTCGCAATACTCGCATTACACGAATTATCGTGGGATTAATAGGAATTATTTTAGATTCGACTTCTTCTAACACAATGCCGACCACTGACAATATTACTATTCCGACGTCCAATTGGTTCCATCTAAAAAATAACGTTATTAGAATCTTTCTTCTGAGATTGCAGAATAATGCGCTAGTAAATTAATTAATGACATGACTCTTAATAAAACGTATAAAAATATTAAATAGAGAAACAAGGCTTACTTATCCTTCAGATAAAGCTGCACGCCAAGAGCGACAAGTTTCATTAGGGATTCGAGAATGAAGACAGCGGTGAAAAAATAATTAAAGATTTTCAATGCGTAAGTGAGCGCTTTTGGCATCATGTAAAATTCCATCGCCATCGTGACGACATTAAGTCCGATAACGGCGGCGATTGCCAAGTCGAAGTACTTAGACGTAACGACATTGTGAACAAACAATCGGGATTTGGAATAACTATTGTAATACGGTGCTTCGTGCATCTCTGAAAATCATAAATATTCATTGCATGCATTAGTATCTCTTGCAATCTAGTGCTTAATGTAGAATTAGCATTAATTTAATTAACCCGACGGTCACTTACTTCGTCTTTTTTTCTCCATCTGCAACGCGCGCTTAGCTGCCCTTCGCACGCGTTCCTCTTTCTCTTGTTCTTCCCGGCATCTATGAAAATTCTCGACCACCACACCGACGAACATATTTAACACGAAGAAACCCACCAGTAATATAAAAGCGATAAAATATAATAATCGCCACTCAGAATAATTTTCGATAGGCTGTAATTAATTTTATTTCGTTAAATTAAGCAAATTTTTATTATTAACTAATAGAATATCTTAAAAAAATTTTTTTTTTTTATTTATTCTGATTTTCTCACCTGCTGATCAACTCCAACAGCATCTAGACCAGTGTACATGATGTTTACCCATCCGTCTCGCGATGATAAAACAAACAATGACATAAGAGCTTTACCAAGATCGTCAAAATTGTACTTCCTGTTTAGCCATACGTTTCGTTTGTCGGCTAGACAATCCGTTTTATTGCGTACATTTTTGATATCGGGTCCTTCACAATAATAGAATGCACCCTTAAATAGCTGCACTCCAAGAATACCAAAAATCACGAAAAATGTACAACAGATGAGAACTATGTTGCCGATAGGTCGTAATGACGATAACAATGTCTGAACAACTAGTTTTAAACCAGGTGCACGATTAATAACTCTCAGAGGTCTCAGCGATCTCAGCAGTCTAAAAACCTGTTAAAAAAAAAAATTAATTAAAAAAACGTTTAATATTTTAGAGTGTAAAAAATAAGAAATATTATATAATTATAAATAAATATATGCAGTCTTACCCTTAATATACCAAATATTCTAGGGCTACTAGACGAAAGCAGCGACATCGAAAGATCAATTATAGAAATGATAACAAGAGATCCATCCATGATATTCCAGCCAGACGTAAAATAAGCGTCTGGACCATACAACATACTTGTTGCAACAACCTAAAAAAATAGCTTGCTTATAACAACGACGATTTGGAAGTAAAAATTTTATTCAAAATTATTCAAGATTAATATATTACCTTAATAAACATTTCGATGGCGAAAACACCAGTAAAAATGTAATTCGCACTGGCCAAAAAAATCCTTTCACGACTGTCGGGTGGTATATTTGGTCGTTCCATCGCCAAGGTAATGCAGTTTAATCCAATAAATAGCAATACTACGTTGTCAAACCATTTTTGATCCACAAGCCGTTGACACAAAATACGAAATCTGTAATACAGAGAAAATTCTAAATTATACACCACATTTCTTCTCATTACATAAAACAATGTGCTACTTATGTATTATTTTAAATATTAATCGAGTGATATTCTTTCTATTTATTAAAGTATTACCTGTTATTTTGTGGGAATAAATACAAGGAATAGTTTTCGCGCTCCTGCAAGCAACCTTTAGGTTCAAAAAACATGAATATTTTTTTTATCTTCTCAATACTGCTCGCGCTACCGTGACCGTTCGACGGCGGCGTTTGATCGCCACCCGTTCTCAAACGTTCTTCTTCTTGTTCATGAAATCGTTTGATTCTCGGCAGTGGACCGGTCTCCATTGAGAGATTGTTAATCGTGCGTGGAGTCGAGGACGGCGCGAGCATCTCATCCAATGGCAACGTTTTCCTCGTGGATGTCTGAACATTTTCATAACCGCGTAGTGAATTTCTTCGTGAAAGCTCGCCGATCCATCGCATCTGCAAATCATAATATTTTAATTATCATATTTAATGTTAAATAATAATTCATATACTAACAAATATTGATAACAAAAATTATGTTACAGTTTACCTGATTAGGCGTAACTGTGTAACGACGAATCGACCATGGGCCATGGGTATCGAGCGAATTGTTAGGACTCAAACTACGATTATTGCTTGTCAGGACGGTTGTTCGATTATTGGGCGTGTCACGGTGCGTATCGTTTCTTATCGAACCATGCAAATAACCGCCATTAAATCTGTAATCAATTACGCATTTATAATTAGTTAATAATAGATGTTTTTATAAAAGTCTCGAGATAAGTAATATTTTTATTAACTTACGTTAAATTTGATCCAACTTGAAGGGTACTGCGCCCATTATTCAGTACAGTTGTATGACCAGTATGTTCGTCATCACTTTGCGACCATCGTTTTCTCCGCAAAGACGGCCGTGACAAGCGCCAAGAGTATCCTCTTTGCACTCTCGGTGGACTGAAGTGAAAAAAAGGCGGTATTAGAGAAAAAGGAACGGCATTTAATGCAACCGAGAAGTGACGAAACGCGGATACCTAGAACTCAAGTCCCTCGCCGAGGGATTAACAACGGCCGTGACGAGGCTTATGCGTCTCGGGAATTGACCAGCTATTAAGTTATTCGTCGGTATTTTATTGGATACGTCGGGTAGCTTTAACAACCCCGAGGGTATACTGCACTGGCTCTGCAAATACAAACCACTTATCATTATCATATTTTCTTATAATAACGTATCTCCCTTAATTTGGTATTCCAACAGGAGGATCTTTCGTATTCAAAATTATGTGATAATTTACATCGAAATATCGACTGAAAAAATTCGATATAAAAGAGAAAAATTTTTTAAATATATTTTTAAGTAGAGATAAAATGTTTTACTATATCAATTGTGTAATAAACACTTTCGCCTGCGCGTTTTCGTTGCTCGACAACAATTTTTTTTTTATTAAAATGAACTAACGTACCCCGGATCGATCGATTGACTCGATTGAAAGGGCAGCAGCCGGATAAACAGCTCGGCAATTGAGGTCTCTGTAGCTGATGTCTAACGTGGTGTTCGGGGAGTCTTGTGGAGTGGCTGCCGTATGAGTGATTATCGGCGGCTGACCCGCCACACCCATCATCTTGCTCTCTTTCTGAATGTTACACTTAGGTTCATCGATCCGCTGCTTCCACACGCTGTTCTGCTTTTCCCTGTTGTCCTTATACTTCCTAAGCTCTTCTGCACTCTGCCATGAATTTTTTTGATCCTATAAATTACGCGAGAAAAAATAAGCATGTGCATGAAACAAAGATAAATCTAACATAAATCACTATGCGCACATAAATCTCTTCAAGAAATGAATATATTGAAAAATCGACAATTATATTTTCTCACATATTTAGTTTATGCCTTAAATATTTTCAATACTTTACCGATTTTTATAAAACGTCAGTTTATTTTCTGTAAATAATTTAAAGAGCCAAAAGAATGATCTTTTAAAATTGAATAACTTTCGCGATTAATCTTCTTCACGCGAAAACAAGGAATAAATGAGCAGAGAATGCCGGATTTATTTATTTGAGGTAACCACGAACAACTACCGGAGTATACGTATCGCTGTCAGAGATCGAGTGCGATCCTGATATTCTCGACGATCCGTCCTCGCTGCCCATTCCAGCCTCTTTTGCAGCAAGTCTTTTCGCCAATTCTCTCTGCTCTCGTTCTCTTCTCTCGTTTCTCTGCGAAATATCATCGGCTATTGTATTATTCATATAAATACTCACATATTTATAATTACAAATTAAATTTTTAATAATATAAATATATTTAAGACAACTTTCTTTGCAATATGTAGCAGTCATTAGATTACATTTTTAATACGATCGAAGCCCTTCAGTAACTCTTAATTTTTTTTTTTTCAGCACACATCAAACATTATGTACTAAATACGAAAAATAGCGGGCTGATATCTAACTCTTACCTCAGAAGAAAAACCTTCAACCAGAATAGCGACCAGAAGATTAAAAAGAACGTAGTTGCCAAAAGTCATCAACGCTACGAAATAAAGCGCAGCCCAATGCGACGTCTTCTGCATACCGTTGAAGAGGACAACATTCCAATCTTCTTGCGTGAGAATCTACATAAAAAGAAGAATGGGAAGAGACTTCCGCTGCATATAAAATGACGTAAGTATTTGCACTTACAATTAGTTCACAAGGCACGTGATCGGCAATACGTTCTTTCTTTTTTCGGGACGTGCAAAAAAATTTATGTAGCGTGAAAATTTATGTAGAAAAACATGCTCGCAAGTGAGAAAAATCTAATACGGTCTTTAAATACAAATTGCAATTAAATCATTGAAGCTATTGGACAAGTTAAATCATTGAAGTCGGCATTTCAAATACTCGATAAAGACGCACGAAACGTTTTGCCAATCAGTGTTATATTACTTTGTAGAGATGCATGCGTCGTGTTTCCTATCACGAATTTCTCTTTGCAAGAGCTTTCGTAGCTACCCACATATTCGTCTATCTATCTTTATCAACTCTTCAGTTTATCTCCTCCTTCGCCTTTTAGCCTGATAACGTTACACACTGCTTGAAAGTTTAAGAAACCACTAGCATCCAATGGAAGTTAAACCAAATGTCAAAGGATTAATATCGAGTCTTAGTAGGATTGTCATTTACATGCGCAAAAATATGTAGCAGCTGTTAACATTATTTCGTCAAATCAGAATTTAAACAACTTTTGCACGTACAGTAGCACAAAAATGAGATTAGATAACGCACGCAATTAAAAAATGCATTTGTCGACATAGTCATTCTTCAACTTTAAAACATTAATGGGCGTTACTCTTCTCAAATCATCGTACAAATATCTTGCATAAATACAGATACACGTAACCGATCATTTACATGAGAATTACAAACTAAATTGTATAGCGGCAATTTTGGAAAAGTTTTATCGACACGCCGTCAGATTGCATCGTGGAATGCTGATGTGAACGGAAACACGTGATAGAAAGGCAGAAGCTCGTTCGAGCGGCTTCTGCAGTACATTAGTTACTTTACATGAAGGATGCGCGTGCTGAATCGAGATCACACGCTTGTGGGTGGAGTTGTCGCCGCGCAGTTTGATCTGCGCGAGCAAAGTGGTGAACATGAACGTCGACATGTATACGTATATACCGATTGCACGCATGTACAATACAAAGCAACCATTAAAAACTCTGTCACTCTCGGTACGGATAACAAAGAAAGAGATTGGACGAAGCGTGGGCGTGAGCTTAAGGGATGGTGAGATCAGACGTTGGTCCCGTTTGCTCAACACGAAGAGGTATATGTATATATACATATATACGATCGTACATATACATATATACATGTTCCGCCGATCTGTACAAAGAGAGAACTGAACACGAATATATAGATAGAAGAAAAAAAAGGACCGTGTACACGTAAAACTGGCTACGCATATATACGTGTTTATGTCGCTTTAAACATGTAAAAAAATTTTTCGTTATGATATAGCGTTAAGAGAAGGGAGGAACAGTGGTACCTGAAAAACAGTGACTAGTGCCCAGACGATGTCGTTGAAATGTTTGCGATCACAGCGGCACATTGGGTGCCGCGAGACCACCTCGGCACAGGTGCAGGGCCGACTCCGGTCCGCCCACATGCAAAACTTACCCCCGAACAGGTACATCCCTAGGATGCTGCAACCGAGACAATCCGCTGGCCTAAAGTATCCCCGCGATAGAGATCAACAGTGGGAATGAGGTAGGACCGGTGGGTTGACTGGGACTGGAACTTGGTACAATCGTTGTTCAGCGTCTCCGTTCTCGCCGTACTAGGTACAAAGCAAATCTCAGATAGAAATAATACAATAAAATAAGCATAAAATAATATAAATAATCGTGATAACCGTGCGGTTTTTTAAATTGCCAAAAATACACGATAAAGATGTTTATTAAATAAACCGCCTCGACGCGTATCAGTCTGCAGTTCGTTATTTCTGTGGTTAAATGCTCAAAGTAACAATCTAGGTTTAAAGCTCATATTTTAAAAATACTTTCGCAAAGAGAAAAGGCTATTTTTAACTTTTACTGTGTATATGTGTGCGGCGCGATATATTTTTTTATTTTTCGATTTTTCCATTCATCGTGCTAATAGATATATATTATAGATATAAATATCCGACTTCAGCGCTTTTATATCTCGCGCTGAACCCATACCGGTGTGAAATAAAATTTTTTAAGCACTATTGAAATATTATTATCACTCTTTTTTAGAAAACGGAGACCCTGCGCAACGATGGGGGGGATTAAGCAACTTGTGTTGGACAAAACAGCGAAAACGACTGTCACTCGAAGCTCGTACAGTCACATTCTGCAAGTACGGCGTGTCAGTATATAAATATAAATATATATGTATCTTGTATAATTGCAACAATACAGGTGAATGCGTGTAAAGTAGGTATACATTTATGGATTGTGGACGGATCGTATCGTGTGCGGTTGTAACGGATTCCATACGACGGAACGGAGCAAGGAACAAGAACTAAAAGTTCAGAAACTGAATCTTTCTCAAGAAAAAAAAAAAAAATATATATATATATATATTACCGAACTCTATCATTATAGCGCAATTAATCCACTTCAAATTCACCGGACGAGGATGTCAATATAAATTTAACATTTCATATGCACTCTCTCGTATAATCTCTCGACATAATGCGTCATACAAGCGTATTAATTGTTTAATATTTCACACGCGCAATCAATAATGCTAATTTTAGGACGCGCGTTGGAACAATAATTGACTTTAACGCGACGTGACGTTTGATCCCCGAAAGTCATAACAAACAGTTATTCATGCGTCCCGGCAAAAGAATTATCCGTCAGGGTCTGTCAGTTGTATTATGTCGGATGATTTTTCTTGCGAATCCCGTTTCGTTGACGTTGAAGGCAACTGTCGGGGGCGCCGAACGTTGGGCAAATATAACGAGAGCTTTAAATCAACGGCCGTGCCGACAGTTATCCGTACACACTTTACGGATGTAAACTGGTGTGAAAATAAACGGGGCGGAAAGAGAGCTCCGGGGAAACGCGGTCTCGAAGAGAAGAGAATAGTGGAGAAAACAAGAGGCACCTGCCGTTGCAGAATGTCACGGCGAACGCTTGCAAGAGAGAGGAAAGGGGGATAAATTGCCACAAGCGTAAATATATAATCTTCTAATACGTAAATACGGTATAATGTATTACGGCAAATCTGTCTCAACGAGTATTTACAAAAGGTACGCAACAAAATCTACCGAGACTGCTGGATATTAATACGATATTGCGTGCCTTGCGCGATATCTACCTGGCTCGTATCTCTAAAATTATGTGTAAAAGGAAGTTATGTCTCTCTTCACTACGACTAACAAAAAAAAAAATATAAAAAAAATTAAAAAAATAGAATACTAGGTAGCGACCCTTCGGGGCCGCCGAGTAATAATTTGATAACTTAGGCTACCAGAGCTGAATCAAATCTGATTCACCTTCTATAAAGCATTCTCTTTCGGAATATGTACATATTTAATACGAAGATAAGTAATAATAATTTTTTAATAGGTATTTAAGTTTTAAAATAGATGCAGACACGTGCGGTAAAATAATAGTAAACGAGAGTAAAAGCTGATAACTTGGATTTCTCTGGTATCTACGTGTTGAATCTTATTTAGCCCGCTTTTGGCCTATACCGAGGGTAATAGCACGCCCTGTTTCGTGTTATTCGTGTGCGATGGATACGAGGTCTTATCTGAGGTCCTCGGGGGGGTGTTCAAATATGAGGGGTGCTTGCTGACGCGGCGATTTTTCTGTCGGGTCGAGTCGATATTTCACGCGCGCATTGTACAATCCCGCGAGCGAAAAATTCTACTTGCGTTCGAGTCGTCGTGGGCGTTTAGAAGAGAAGTTCATAGAAAAGTCACGAGTTAGAAGTGAAAACGCGAGTAAGAGAAAGAAGAAAAGAAAGAGAGAGATAGATAGGATAGTACGAAGAGAAGTGTAATGTCGTAAATAGTGAGGTGAAGTATAGTGAAGTATAGTGAAGTAAGGGAGACACAGAGAGAAGCGTGTGACAGAAAACAATTTATTGTGCTACACTGTTAAAAATGTGTGACGTAATAACGAGGCATCGTTTCATGTATATTTTGTAAGAGTGTAATTCCTTCGTAATTATCATAGATATGGTGTGTGAAGGTCCGTACAAGAGGCCAGGTCCGCAACTGGCCGCGAACGTTACTTTTTAGCAGTGTAACTGGCAGAAATTTGTAGCGAAGTACATGAATGTCGATCTTTGTGATGTGCAGCAAGGTGTGACATATACGCGCGGTCACTAAAAGACGACGGCAACGACAATAACAACGACAACAACGACAATGCCGGACAAATGCCTAAGGAGACTCATCGCATGCAAAGCAATTTGCGCAACACGAGTGTATCGCCGATACGAATCACCAGGTAAGTCTCATTTCCGTCGATATATTGGCAGTTTGGCCAGGATAAAAAGCCAATCCCGGGATCACCGTGTAATCTTAGAACGGCCATTTACCGTGTCATTCAGGCAGGATATGGCGTGTCCGAGCGATCCTGGGGGTCGTTGGCACACAATACAAATATTCCAAGCACGTCCAGAAAACGTCGATTTATCTTCTAGACGACTTTATCGTAACTTTTGAAGTCTCTTGTCTCGTAACACTTTTAATTTGGATGTTTGTATTGTGTATATACGACGCGAAACGTATCAAGAAAATGTGAACGACCTGTTTCCTCGCATGTACGTATCGGGATTTTATTAAAACAAGGACTATTACTTGAAATAGCTTCGAGACTCTGTCAGAAAAAAAAGTTTATACACCCTCGGCGTTTCCTACGTCGTAAAGAATTCCTATGGCGCGACAAATATTATAGCTAAACCATCTACTCTGATAACATTGATATAATATCAATATAAAATCAATGTCACCGATACAAGAATAAGCAAACGAATATGCGAAGCGTTTAAGCAAAGATTTCTCGATACCTGAGCAAAAATACCTGCATTCTTACAAGCGTTTTTAAAATGCTCGATCACGCTCAACTGATTATGTTAATCAACTCAACATCAAAGAAATCGAATATTACTCAAAATCGTTACAAATCACGTTAGACTTTTAGTTCGGGAACTGTGCCAATATTTATAAATAAATTCTTGAAGCACTTGCAATTTCGAAACATTGTAAAATACGGGTAATCTTGCTCGTGCAACACACAGAGAGAACAAATGCATGCGAGAGCATGCCATAAGGGAGCCAGCTCGACGCGCTCGCAAAAGACGCGGCAGGAGGCAGCGTATCAACGCGCGTGAGTTGTGCTTGCAAAGCGACGGATAAACGCGAAATGAAGAAGCACCGGGATTATCGCTGGCAATCATATGCAACGTTTGATAATCCACACCGGATAATCCGCGTGCGACGTCTGCGTGAGCCTCTAGCGCCGGCTCTAGTCAGACTTTACCTCCCTATCCTGTTTCTTGGCGCATTCGTCACATAAAGTAAAAGATATTGAAGATAATCTGAAGAATAATCTCTTACGAAAAGAAAAATACTTGTGTAATACTTCTTTAAAATCGATATTATTTCTCAAGATACCGGTAGCCTCCTCCTGCCTTTCCCCCACCCTTCCCTCCCCCCCGTCGAAGAGATTACGACGACATGCTGGAAAGCGCTTATCTCCCAATATACGTTACCTGAGGCCTCAGAAATCATAAAGTGCAGGCACGTTGCGAGAGATCGCACGACTTTAACTTTTGTCGAAAAATTAAAAAAAAAAAAGAAACGTGACAGTACGTATGTGTACTTAGCGTATATATATATAGGTAGATGCGGTGTGGTACAACGTTAATATATGTATATATATGCACGAATAAATATATATAAGTAATATACACTATATATAGAGAAGTCAAAAATGCCCTCGTAGAGATACGTGAAAAAGTATTCTCTTTTTTTTTCTTTTTTTTTTTTTCTTTTTTATTTTTTTGATTTTTTGGTAGGTACCTGAAACACCGTCACAATAGCCCAGAGTAACGAGTCAAAGTTTTTCCTATCACACTCGACGTCAGAGCTGCCTTTCATCGTTTCACAGAATTTGCAACCAAACAGGTTCATCCCGAGAATACTACAACACAACGAAACGTGCAATGTACTTCCTTATCCATATATATATGTATATATATATATACGTAGACTGAGATAAAATGACAAAAAATGATTAAAAGAGAGGGTAAACAGAAAAGAGGAAGATAAAGCTCGATTAAAACAAAATCGCAATTTGTAAAGCACAACTCGGCCAAGTAACTGATCAGTTCAAAACGCGTATATATGTGCAGAGATATTTAAAATGTTAAAACCATCGGATGTCCTTTCAACTATAATAAATTCGACGACCAAAGTAGATGAGATTTCTTTAGAGCGAACTTCCTAGAAGAATGTCACGAACTTTTAATTTTAAACATTAATTACCTCGGAAAGAGAGGAAAAGAATGGGAGAAGAGATACGAAAATAGAAATCTATTTGGGTAAAGTTTGCTTAATAAGATCAGCGGATTTGCAGAAAATCCACTAAAATAAACGTTCATTATTAAATTTGTGTATGACTAAATGAATATCCAATGGTTTTATCTCACTCATATCGAACGTCTTGTAATACGATGAAGGTACAAAATCGATTTTTTATCTGTTCGCGATCTTCAGGTCGTAAAATGTAGATATATCTCGTAAAATGTGTATTGTGATAGCATCAATTTTTAGAAGCACTTGGGAAAACTTGAATCGATTTTGATGTGAACTTTCGTTATCCATCGTAATCGGAAACCTTGGCCGAGTAAATCGGGATCTGGCTTACGATGCAAGTACATCGTGAGCACTTCGTTATTTAGCGCTGATCGATCAAGAAAGGAAAAAATTCCTCTAAAGCGGATCTGTTGGAACTTCATTCGCGGCTTGCGACTAAAAGAAAGATGCAAACACCTAGAGGTGGCCGTCGAAGAAAACGTCAATGGATCAGCGCGCAGAAACGTATCCGCAAGCATTTGCATAGTTTCGTACAACTTGGTACTCACTTTCAAAAGTTCACTTTATCCTTGAAGAGAGTTTCGAACGGAAACAGATCACGGGATTTACGTCAGTAAAATAATGTTACTGAACATTCCCTTCCCTCTTGTTTTTTTTTTGTTTTAAATTAAATTTAAAATCTTTCTTGAAAAATTCGCGTGTGCAGCTTATAAGCTACACTTAACAAAATACTAATTCTTGACTTTAAGAAATATATATTTTCAACTCAAGAAATTTCTGTTACTACAAATAAAAATTAAAAAATGAAAAAAAAAGTATCTTTATAAGATTTCTAATATTCGTTCAATAAATATAAAATTTTAATTTTTTTTTATTTTTAACTAATTATTTTAGCTAAACCATGTACAGCGAAATTTTCAATATTTGCGTCTACGTGTCTGCAGCGGATATTGAGCAGTCAGTTGCAGTATTGAGATCGCAATAGCGAGGGCTGCGGCTGCGGTGGATCGGCTATCGAACGGTTGTAAAACGCGTCGTAAACGCGCGGATGTATACAGCGGGCGACCAGGGAGGTCCTACGCAGCATGACGAAATATATATATATATACGTATGTATAAGTAACTCTGCAGAAGGGAAGATGTATGTCCAACATTCGCAAGCTGTTCTAATATCGAGGGTTACACCGAGGCGTACGCACTTAATATAGGCGCTCAGAGTAGCAAGAGAGAATGACAGCGGAAGAGATTCACGTGTGTATATGAATATAAATGAAGAATATGATGATAGTAAAATAAATATATATATATATACATATAGCCTTTCATACTCGTCGCTAAGACGTTCAGCAGAAAAGCATCACATGCACACACATGTAAATATATATTCCATATACGTATATATATATTTATATATAGATATATTTTCTAGATAAACGTCGAAAATACGTTCGATGCCTCAAGCCATAAAGGGGGGCCGGCAGCAGACCGGCTCCCCCTCGTAATAGATCGTGCCAACAAATACCATCGTCATTACCATTAACAACGTGAGAAAATATGCCGCTTAAAGAAACGCTAGGAGACGCGAGAACACGGGATAACTGCTGATAAAAACTTGAGAACTTCTATATATATAAATATATGATATGCATTAATTGGCGGCTCATAAACCGCGCAGAAATAAAGTAAAAGCGAATAAAGTAGAAGAGAAAGGTATGTAAACGAAAGACAGTCACCTAATGTTGGCCTCGGCTCGAAGAGCAGCGACGCGCGATTTATTCCTGAAGCTCGAAAGCTCGTAGAAGCGAGCAAGAAGCTGTTTTAGAGAAATATCGAACGTCGACGAAATTATAAATTATAATCAAATGCACATAATTAAATTTAATGCAACGTTCAATGAATAATTAATAAACCAAAATGGAACGTTTTAATTTAGAGAATTATAATTATTATATCTTTCTTCACATATGTGTAATTTTAAATAAAAAGTAATATCTATCGTACAGTATTATCTTTAAGAGTTTTTAAATATTTTTCTCAGATTATTTTTCTTTATTAAAAATTAGAAATAATTAATGTAAAAGTGATTTTTAAGAGAATTAACGGTTACTGTCGTCGTCGACGCTTTATATTTCAGAGCTCTCACCCAAATTGTTTAACAATACCTATCGGCATATTCGTAACTTCGATCCGTCTTGCCAGACATGCAAACGTTACTAGGCTGATGAGATGATAATTAGAACAGGAAGACGCGATAGCGCCCCGTATCCGAGTAAACGCGACACGTAGGTCCGATCGTAGAACGGTCTTTTCGCGGTCAATTTACTCTCAGCGGCGATGATACCGGTTGCGCGAAGTAGGCGTGCGTAAACACGTAAGAAAAAAAGAGAAAAGAAATAGAGAAACGGAAGCGAAGAGAAGATCCGGCCAACGCGGGCCCGAGGCCCGAAATTCCGGTAGTATCGTCGACGCGAACAAAAATAAGACGGCGACTTACCTAAATATAAAGATGAAAAGTACTAAAAGAGAAAAGAATACGGCAACGTTATCCATTGTGCGGAGCATCACGAACAGCTGCCGTCGTAGATTAGGTAGAAATCGCACCAGCTTCAAAATCCTGAGAAGGCGGAAGGTACGCAGGACACTCAGACCAGAACTACCGCTCAGACCGCGTTCCTCCACGACTGCCTGACAAAGCTCGACGACACTGTGAAAACATTGCAAAAATGTAATAACGTTATCGTTTTTCAGCTCGTTGTGGCTGATCCATTCGTGATGTTTTATGAGACAGCTACAATTTGCTGCCTTCCATTATGGCTTTCTCGTAAAATCAAAATGTGGCCATAAAATCGAAGAATGTGCGCTAACAATTGTGTATGTATGAATTTTATACATATCGTATTGGCATACGTTGTACTTATTTCATATTATTGTTTAACAGAATATTATTTGCTTATTGTAATATTAAAATTTATGAAGAAAATAGCTTTACCTTAGAATGACGACGATACCGTCGAAAACGTTGAAGCCGTTGCTGATATAACCGAACGGACCTTCCGCTATTACTTTAAGTAACATTTCCACTGCGAAGATTGCCGAAAATATGATATTGCTTATCTCAACGGCTACCGTTAATTGTTCCGGCTGCATTTGCATAATATGATATAATTAATAATTATATTTTTGATAAGTATTATCCTAATTTTAACTTTGCATAATATTATACAGCTTTTCGTTTTTCAAAGACTAAAGAGTATTACTAAATTTAATACAATAACAAATCGCAAAAAAATAATTATTAAAAAGATTTCGCATCAACTATGTAATCAGGTGTGAATGAGGATTTACCTGATTATGATACTCGATTCCCATACTCAAAGTATTGATGAGGATGGCTAGTAGAATACCCTGCTGAAAGTATTTGTGCTCGACAAGTTTCTTAATCCACCGCCTTATGCAGCGTAACGTACAGATACAGCAACTACCGGCGCGTCTTAGAAACCGTCTAGGCCGCGAGGATTTTTGCCACTTCTCGGCGTCTTCCGGCCACTGATCACCTCCCTGCATTTCACAGCAACAGGAACAGTTGTCAACGTCGGACGTCATCCACTGCGTGCGATCTTCCAGTGTGATATGACGATCCGTTAAACCTGTAAAACATATCATTTTTTTTTCTTCTCCAAAGTTTATGAATTTATTTAGATCGCAAATTATTAATTAAATTTAGAAAAGCATTATAAGTTATAAATGTTTAAAAGCATTCATATATTTATCACAATTAATAATGTATTTCTTATAAATGTAATATTTTTAAATAATTATCGTAACTTTTTAAATATATTTTAATATTTTTTTTTAATTAAAATTAAAAGATCCTTCAAATACTTTGAAATAAGTATCGATAATAATTTATAAACTTTGGTTTTCGTTTACATCACTCATAGACCTCATAGTATGTACATTAAAAAACAGACTTACCTTTCGTGAGAGAATTTAAAAACGAATCGAGTGCTAACTGACCAGTGGGTAGAGCAGCGCTGAGAGCACCGCTGAGAGCCAGCAATTCCTGACACGTCATAGCCTCGTTGCCACCCAACTCCTGCATCTGCGACAGTGTATTTTATCAAAAAGGAAAAAAAAAAAGAAAAAAAAAAGGACTTTAAAATGATTTACGGAGCGACCGCGACTTGGAAATTACCTGCGCGTGATCCGGCAGCGGACTCGACCAAACGTTACCATCGCCCGTCTGTGTCATCTTCTCGCTCGAGCAGACGTTACGTTCACCCGGTGTCACCGTCAACCCCGACTGCAACGCATTCCCGACATTATTGCTGCCATGGAGCAGTACCACGTCGCTAAACATTACGCTGCTTCTTCTTCGATAATGCGTACATGGTGGACTCAACAACGTGCTGTTCGTCTAAAAGGCGATAATCAAGCATACGTTATGCGCTTTATATACTACGACAGGCACTCTTTTTCTCGCAATCGTTTTCGGCCCAAACTTGTAGCATTAAGGGAAGAAACTTTATTCACGATATCTTGCCATACCTAAAGCTAAAAACCACTGTTCTTTTTATGCAAACTCTATTATTATGGTTCGACGTACTACTACTCGATGAAACAATAAAATATAAATACTATAATATTTTTCTACATAAAATGTAGATATGAAGCAGATGATAAATTAGCAAAGTGAATAGCTTAATTAAAATAGCACTGCACGAGTCATTCAGAGATGTTTTTTTTTTCTTTTTTTTTTCTTTTTTGCTTTGCTACAATCGTCTACGAAAATCAAAGTCAAGTGTAATATTTTTAGCGGGCAAACTCTCAAGCGGCGCAATCGAGATTTCTGAAAGAGCATGATAATTTTATAATTCTTCAATAAAAATAAAATAAAATAAATATTTTTTTATCTAATAATAAATAACTAATTTAATTATTTAATTAAATGTCGTTGGAAAATCGCTTTCTAATGTTTTCTTTTTACTTGCTGAGCTTCAGTTGCGCCGCTTGTCTTTATATAAAACTCATGTAAAACATTTCGCAACATTTTCTTGTAGGCATGCATGTCTACGATATTGTGTACTTGCCTCGGCTGCATTTCCCACGACGACATTATCGCTTCCGTTACAGGACACGGAGGAGGCACGGTGAACGCTCAATCTGTGGCACATGTTTGCAGAAGCCTCGGCCTCGGAAAGTTCGGGGCTGGCTCGAGGCGCTGTACCCATGTTCCCATTACCACCAACGCTATTGCCGACGGTCGTAGGGGCGATCGCCACCGGCGATTGCGTTGGCGATGTGATCGTAGCGAAATCGGCGACAGAACCGCCATTGCCACTGGCAGCCTGTTGCTGTTGTTGCTCTGCATACTCTAACGCGGCGAGAAGCCGCGGACATCTCCCGTGATGCAGTCTTCTATCTAAACGTGGAATAATTTCGAAAGTTCAAATCAAGCTCGATATTCAAGTCGTAGAAATATTCACGATTCCCATGTTTTACTTTTAATCTGCTTGCTTATCTTGAATTAATTTAATTCCTACAGAAATGCTGATAAGCAAACTCTCGACTTTTTCCGTTTAAGATTATTTACCGCCTGGTATGCGATTTTGTCCGGCAACGGCGGCGTTCGGACGAGACGTCTGACTCTGCTGTTCCTTGAGCAGATTCTGCTCCCGTTCCTGCTGCTTCCTGTATAGCCACAGGCGATACCTCTTCATCAGTCTTCGTTTACCCCTTCGCCAGAGATGGGCGATGTATCTGAAAGCCAAAGAAAAAAAAAAAAGAAGACGTCAGATTGTCATTCGTCGTGCCACCATAGGCGTCGGCAAATCTTTCCCGGATGGAACAAAGAACGAGAAGCGATTCGAGCCGAGCCGAGTATATTAAGGGACGCGCAACGACGACGAATACCCACTTGACGATTTCGGCGTAACAAGTAGTAGGCTCCGAAGTATTCGTGGACGAGGCGAGTGTCGAGGTCGAATGGTAACGTGCACGCTCCAACCGCATCCTCTCCATTTCCCGTTTCTTCGTCTCCGAGAACTGTGTCGCGATTACGACCAAGCAGAGGTTAATCATGAAGAACGAGCCAATCTGTGAACGCAGGTTCTTTTTAATCCTCGAGCCTTCAATTCTTTTATAATACATTTCGTGCACATTTTATATTTATACTACATTCATTACCTTCTCACGGATTACATCACAATTATCGCGAGCTAATCACCGAAGACACGGCCAACGTAATCATCCAACGTATTTGAACGTATTTTATTGTTACTGCTGCGGAAGTAATTTACTTTTGGGTAATATAATCCCGCGAAAAAGTACTAGAACGTGAGAGGTAGATGGCACATCGTCACTATGTTTTATACATCGCGCTTGCGACGCAATTGCGGGTAGGAAATGAAGCACTTACGACTATCAGGAGAACGAAGTATATCCAGTCCCAAAATGAGTGGGCGTCTTGCACGTAATACATTATGTCCGTCCATCCTTCCAGGCTAATTACCTATAAATCGACACGATTGCGCTGCTCAGGTAAAATATAACAGTCGACGACGACGACGACGACAAATATACGTGATCTACTAATTAATTACGAGCAAAGTTAAAACGTACGTCATGATCGAACTGTTGCCGAAAGTTAAAAATCGCCTCGGAGGTAAATATAACCTTAGAAAAAATTTTGTTGACTATAATAAAGACGTTGAGAAAAAAAAAAAAAATACTTTGTGAATAAGGCTTCGCACATTTTCATCACAGAGAAGTGCGAAGCCCTTCAAACCAGTTCATTACTTACTCGCGATAACGTTTTATTGAATAAAAGCAACTCCGCAATATCGTCGATTGAGTAATTTTTTTTTTTTCTCTCAACGCTAATGCGCGCGAAATGTACTTCCGTCGACTTTCAGGCGTCGTGAAAGTGTCTTGCGAACTGGAGGAATATTCTACGCTATGTGCGAACGCTTCGAGTACGCGTGCATACTTAAAATTATTCCCGCACGAATGTGGGACGAGTAACTAAAGCGCTTACAAGAAATATAGCGACCCAGGCGAGACCGATGTTATCGAACGAAATTGTTCCTTGAAATGGATTGTTGCCCTGGCCCTTGCACTCGGTATAGTAGTAGTTCCAATTAACGCAGGTCTCATTGGTGATGAACGTGACGTTACTGTTCGGCACAGCCGTGTTGTTGCACACCAGATTCCCTGGATCCAAAAGAAAAAAAAAAAACGTTGCACTTGGTTACGTGAACGAAGCAATCAATTACCCGAGTGTGCAATAACGTAATAGATTCAAAATATTGGTGGAGCTCGGAGTAAGAAAAATTTCCGGGGTATCTAGCACAAAGCACAGTTTCAATTTTTTATTTTTTATTTCACTTTACTTTCTTTTTTTTTCTACGTTTAATTTATTCCACGTAATTGCTGGAGAGTTGAATTTAGTTCAATCCATTTGAAACTGTGCATTAATAATTTTCGTAACTTATATTTTACAGATTTATTCGACGTTTTAATGGAGGACGCACTCACCGAATTTGAGAGGCGGCAGATTGCTGCAGGAGTGCATCCCGCTGTCGTCGGGACGCGAACAAATGTAATCCTGACCCTGATACTCGAAATACTTCTCCAGATCGCTAGAAAACCAACAGGATAACGATGAAGGATTTACATACGCCAAATCTTGGGTGAATTCTTAAGTTTAAAGACTTGCGTACATATGCCTTAGTATGCACGGATGCACTCTTCGCATGCTTCGCTTTATGCGTACATTATACGTAGATATGCAGAGTGTGTTTGGTATAATATATAGTATATATAGCATAAATATATACAAAACGAGTTACTAAAAATTGTTCAAAGTAACTTATTACGTATTGATGACAAGAACATTAAGACGATGCATCATAAGATTTAATTTTTAGTAAATATAAATCTCATTTTATTTAACATTATCAATTTTTCTGAAGATTAAAGATACATGTAATTTTATTAATTTTTATCTTTTTATAGAAAGAAGTACACGTTTTCTGGAGAAAATAATTAGGCCCAAGTCATGAGGTACAATAAAAAGCTATCCTGTATAATAACTTTTAGTACTTCATTTTGTATTTATATTCATATATTCATAGTATATAATATAATATTCAGAAGGTCGTGGAATTACCGGATGAGCTCCCAGTGTGGTTTTTTTTTTTCTATTTTTTGTGTAAATGGGTACAGGAATTTAACCGAAAATATGTAAATGCAAATCGATCGGAGTAGACTCCCGTACTATAGATTCTGAAGGATGTATATGCATACAAATGAAGGCTAATCGTAAACGACCTACGCAGCGCAAATCATTGTCAGCGTAACGCGTCTGTGGCATTGATTCGAAACTGATCGATACATGTTTGACGCGGTATTCGCGCTGAGATTGCTTCGAATAAAGCGCGTGCTGTTCGGGAAATCAGGCGCGCTTTCCATCGGCCTTGTCATGCTTACACTTTCGACCCTGTTTATATCACTGGTCGACAGCTCGTCCGATGATTCTCGGACGCCTCATATAGTACAGTATACGTACACGTATATAGATGCTGATGTACAACGTACGTGCGTAACGGTTGAGAGAAATATAGGCAAATGCAAATATACGTATACCGATACGAGTTTGCGTGCACGCGGCTGGTATCACGCCGAAAATAGTCGGCTGGTGCGAAAAGAAACACAATTAACACGTTCGTCGCGAAGAAGAATCTGTATCGATGCTATGAACGGACTCTTCTAGTCTTCAAGATTATGAAATATGCTATTGTCGAATAATTAAAAAAAAACAAAACCAGATTTTTTTTTAAAGTTAAAAGAAAAAGCTTGATGGATATTGAATTTCAATTTGTACGATGATCAAATTAAACGTCATTTGATATAAATGACGAAATGATAACTAATTACTTGATATTACTCTTGTTGAACAAGTATTTGGCACTATATTAGATTTTAAAATGCATGAAGAGTCAGAAGGCAAAACTGATGATGTTTTATCTTTCATATGTAGATTAATACATTCATGTAATTCCGAATGTATTAACATAAAACACAGATAAATATGTGATGACATTACAAGCTCGACGGATAATTCATAATTTTGTACTGTGCCCTTTAAAGTCAAACGATACCGTGCCATTTTTCTCTAAGCTCGATTATACTCCTCTGCAATGTAGCGTTTTTTTTTTTATTCTGGACTTTTAAACCTCATGATTGATAATCCCGTTAAAATCGGATGACTGATCTCGCTTCGTAATTTATGCCGCCTTATATTGAAATTCTTAAATTTAATTATTACAGCGTCATGCTGATATATTGTATTTCTTGATATAATTTATTTAAAATATAATGAAGTTCATTGATTGAACGAACAATATGGAACGACAGGGAGATATTGCATTATGAGGCTTGCGAAAATTATGCGACACAGTTTTACGTTATACAAACATATGCTATGTATGGTTAATTAGCAGTGTGCACGTGATTGCCTGTGCTCTCCTTAATTTGCGTGCCTTTATCGCGGCATAGGCGTGTGCTTCATGTTTGTGCTCGCTGTGCTGATCGTGCCCATCTAGATCCTCTCATATATTATATATTTATAAGGTGACCAGATGTTCTATTTTTATTTAAATACTATATTAATCTTTTTAATGTCCTGCTTTGGGAAAATCGCGATTTGTATTGCAACGAATTATCGGTGGCAGTATCTCGAGGTAAAATCAGTTAATTAAACGTGGAAATAATCACAATATTTTAATGTAAAATAACATCGAAAGTTTTGTGAAAAAAAAAAATATTGCTTTGTAAAAAGTAAAAAGATTTTGTGAAAATGTATTGCTTTTGATACTAGCTCAAGTTCTAATATAATGAGTAATTACTGCGATAGATGTTAATACCTTTTTAAGATTACTTTTGGCTTATGTGCTTTGAAAATTACGAGTTTATCACTTTCCAGGGCTATCGCTGTTCGCGAGGTTCCAGCGCTGCGCTACCAGGACGCGAGAACGGCAGTAACGCCAGTGCAGAAGTCGATAAACGTTCGAAAATAGCTGCTACGTATACCGGAATAGATCGCGCGAGCACCGCGCGTTTAATTAGCTCTCTCTCTCTGGGCTTGGACTTGGAACTTTATAGAGCCTACTTCTCTTGCTGCGCTATCGTGCCACGTGAGTTTGGAATTAAAAGCAACTCTGAAGCCCTGTACACTCAGGCGAGCAAATATGAATCTAAAACGCGCGGCGAAGCTCCCTATTCTTTAAGCGTATCGTAACCATTATATCGGGACAGAACGTCCTACGAGATGTGCGGGCGTGAAGGTCTAGAGTTCGGCTCAGTTTCATTTTCATAATTATTGGCAGCAACATATTGGTATCAAAGACTGCCTACGATACCGTGCCTCACATAATGAAATTCTCAAGAGAGAGTAATGTCGATTATTTATTTTTTCCTTGAAACGTCAAATCTGTGATCTCTCTTGACCTATGGAGAATTAGAGATGATAAATTTCCCATTTCAAGGAAACTTTAGATTCATGGACTAAAAACTTGGCTAAGTGATACATGATCGCTCAGAGTTCGAGATACTTTGTATGTAATGAAGAGGAATGCTATCGTGAAAGCGGTGCGATGTATAAGTGAAACCACTAATTGTAAGATCATCGATGCCACATACACACACACACACACACGCACACAGTTCCTCAAGATAGTTCACATATGCAGAAAGCGTCGTGTTAACGTTTTTTGATTTTTTTTTTTTTTTTTTTTTTTTTTAGTTTACTAGACACATACGTTGAGGAAGGATAAAATAGAGAGGCAGAGAGTGAAGGAGACAGTGAGAGTGAAAGAGACGAAGCGCGAACTACGAAAAAGGTTCAGAGTAAAGAGGAGTAAGAACATCGACTCGTGCATCAAAGTAGCCGAAGAGATCTCGAAGCATCGGAGCACAGTCATCTTGTGGAAAAACGTCGAGTTTCCGGGTCACCCCGCAAATCATGGATCCTCCATCATCACCGGTGTCCCTGCTTTCCAAGTCGCTCATCACGGGATTTATGTACAATATATGTACTGAGGAGAGAGCTTCGGGGTGCTAGAACGATTAAACGTGGAGATAGTGAAGTAGCCCCGACACACGGAATATTATCTCGAAGTTTAAGAAGGTTGATCTCTTCTCTCGCTCTCAGAGGATCTCATAATCATCGTTTTCTCGATCGGCAGGCCAGTATAGTGTTTCATTCGTTGTCGGTCGATTCGACATGCTCTATGTGAATACATACTACGATACAATCGCACATTGGTACAGTGATTAGAGAGAAGAAATAAAAGAGGAAGAAATGGAGGAAGAGACAGAAAGAGAGAGAGAGAGAGAGAGGGAGAGCGAGAGAAAGAGATAATATATACGTATGCACATCACTTTTGCTTGCATGTATATACATATATGTACATATGGATGCCACGTGTATGTATTTGTGATAAGTATGTAGTATTTAAAGAGGGAGAGGGAGAGAGAGAGAGAGAGCGAGAGAGAGAAAGAGTGAGATAGAGATAGAGAAAGGTATATATGTATGTACAGCACATTGTTCTCTACTAGAGCTTACTAAATGCGTGATCGAACCGAGTACTCGTCCGAGAGTAACCTGCAACAGCGAAACAATAGCCTGTCACTGCCTCCCTGGGGTCATGTACTTACATGTATTATTTTTTTTTTAGATATGGAGCAGAAGAAGGAGAAAGAAAAAAGGAGAGAGATCAAAAGAAAAAGAGGGAGGAAAGTAAGAAGAACATCTTAAATCGCCTAGAGTGATATATATATGTATATATATATATATTCCTGTAAAGCAAAAGTTCAGGAAGTAGAACATACTGATCTATCCAGGGCTTTTCACGAACTTCTCACGGTCCCTTTCACCACCGATGATATCTTTCTCATCTAGAACGCGCCAACAATCTCAAATCGATATCTGAACATTTAACACAGAGTTCTGTCAGTATTTATGGTTTCAAAATATTTTTTACTTTAAATGTTTTATATGTTGGGATCGACAGAGGGTTAATTATTGCCCCCTGCGTATTAAATTATTCGTGGCAAGAAAGTCTTCTTTTTTTTTTTTACTTTTGTAATTTTTATATTCGACATGTACGAACCTTTCTTTACATTTAAAGATCCCTTATACCGACCTCGCCTTATATCAATCATTCACATGAGTTTCTAAATAAATTACCAACAAAAAACTGTTAATTATTTTAGTTTCTATGCTTAAATTGACATTGTGTATACGACAGAATATAATATTCCTGCAAAGAAAGAATATTAAAAAAATAATTAGTGTAAATTATTTGTAATATATTTTCTGTTATTTGTGATATGCGAAATATTATATATGTAAGCTCTAAGAGTAATTAATTATCTACTTTCGTTAAGTTGCATCTATCTTAAGTTCAAATAATGGTATTTAATAGGTAGTTTCGTGATAAGCCGAGCAGAGTGAGTATGAGTTACGAAATTTGCACTGTATTCCGAGCAAATATCGATCATCTGGTAGAAGCGGATCGAGCGCAAAGTACTGGCGTAGAGAGAAGAATCGGCGAAAGACAGAGCGAAGAAAGAAAAAGAGCGGAGCGTTAAATTTACAGCAAGAAAAACTCGGCAAGCAATGCTTTGCGACAATCGGAGCTACTCGCCATGCAATCTGGATATATTAGATTACAGTTGGGTTCCGCGCGAACAAAACCGCACGACCAAGTTGTTAATTCGATGCCGCGAATTCGCGTGCACTCGTCTGCGGGCGGTTCGCCAATCTTCGAACTTTTAATTGTCTCATTCGCAGACGCAAATCCCTTAACAAAAATTCAAAGGAACTCTGTCTGTCTTGAGGGACGAAAAAAAATTGCAGGCGTGTCGAATAGAAATGTTGTATCTAAGCAAAAAAAAAAAAAACTGTCGAGCCAAAAATTACGTACGCTAAGTATTAGAGTTTTATATGCAATAGCATACTTTGAACATAGTAAACGCAACTGTAAAGTAAAAATTATTTTTCTTCATCGTCTCGTACATTAAAAGGCAGGTATGGCATTTTCTGCGACGAGCGGCGGCGGCTGGCGTACGTGATTTCCTTCACTCTCGGCCGCCGAGTGCGGGGAGGTATAGTAGGCCGCGTTTTCCCTCAGTTCTCTGTAACCGGTGCTCCGCAACACATCTACACGCGCGCTTCGTGTGAGATTCGACGCACCCCACGCCTAGATCACGTACGCTGGCCTCCGTCGCAGCACTACGAACGCCATTCCTGACGGTGAGTGCACGTAGGACGTGTATTTCGACGTACGTTATTGCAAAAACTCTCAAAAATTTACACAAAAGCGAAAGTGTTACAAAATGCTGTTCACAACAAGTTTGTAATTTTTATGATAGGCCTTAGATGGAAATTGCTGAAATCGAAAAGAATACTTTGCGCTGAACGCGATGCTTTACCAATGCTTTGCGATTTTCGAAGAAATACAATATCGTGAAAGACTTACTTAACGATAGATTGCCGGATTAGTTATCAAATTTATTACATGTTTCGCCATTTCACGAAAATGCAATAATCGGTAATAAAGCGCTTCAAACTGCATTAGCAGTCGAAAGATAGACAGAAGAGAAAATGTGAAATGCAATGCAGTGTGAGGCGCAATAATGCGAAGAATCGAAATCGAACGTTTATAATTAAAGAAAAAAAATATTTCTTTTAATAATAGCGAGTGGCTCGCGGATTTATAATTCTCATTGACTTACTCAGGGTACTTGACATTGGGCAGAGCCTTGAGGAAACAGCGTTGACGTAGTATGCCCTCCCACAGTTGCACACCGACAATGCCGAATATGAAGAAGACGAAGAAGCACAATAGCAAGACGTTGCCCAGCATAGGAAGAGTGTCAAGCAGCAGCATCACCAGTATCCGCATACCTGTAAAAGGTAAGCTTGTGAAAATAACACTTTTTAAACGATTACCAATGTATAACGCTATAATGTATATTGCCACGTGAAATTATCCATCGTAACTTTACTTTTTTTCCCGATTACCGAAAGACTATGCTATCTTGATCTTTTCTCTTTGCAGAATACACACGGCCAGTTAAAAATATTATGCACACGCATGACCTAAATTCTCGATTTTAATTTCAATGGTAGGCACATTGAATAAATATTCATATTATTTATATTAAAAAGAGAACAGTTTTTGTGATAAAATCATTATTCGTAGAATTTTTTAAATATTCCACGTTAAATACCTTCCTGATATTTGAATATTAAAAAAAAAAAGAGAAAAAAAAAAGAAATGTGAAACTATACAATATAATTTTGCTTTAAAAATACCCAGTGCAAAATTTGTTTCAACGGATTACTTTAGTGCTTTAATTCTGTAAAAGATAAATAATTGAGATATAATGAAACGCACACACATTCGGGCTTATGTGAAATTCAACTTGTAATAAGTTTCGGTCTCAACATTTGTGATTAAATGCCTCTTCTTGGTAACTATGTTCTTGTTTGACATGATTATACGTAACTCCTCCATATATCTTTGCCACATTTCAATTCCAAAATGAAATAGACTGCGAATAGCGTTACCGATTTATACGCGGGCGGTTATGCACCTGGTAATGCACGGTGAAATTGACGACGAGAGGAAACTAGAGTTAACCGAGAAATCATCGAGGTTTCCGACACGTCGTATCAAAGATCTCGTTACTTACTTGGTATACGATTGATCGCTCGTAAAGGTCTTAATACTCTTATCGTTCGGATAGCTGACAGATTCATATTTTCCACGTTTAGGCAGTATTCCAAAGCGCTGGAACCAAATTACTTCACTTTAAATTTCGTTAACAAACATATTTCCGTAATTCATCAGAGGATCTCTATTAAATATACATTTTCACGTAGATTACTCCCGCGGAGTTTTATACAAAAGCATTAAAATAAGATACATTCGCGGAATACTTATGGACATAACGAAGTACAAGCGAAGTGAAGTACTTACCCGGCCACCACTATAAAAAAATCTAATCTATTCCAGGAATCCGCGAGATAAGTTCCTTTACCATAAATTCCCATCGCTACCATCTTGATGGTCATCTCTAAGGAGAAGAAGGCAAAAATGATATCATCGAACATCTGAAAGAAGCAGACAGGAGAACACGGGCTTGATTAGAACAAGGTATGATCGACGTAATTCACCGTGATTGATTTAGGGCACTCTACTAGAGGATTCGATTAACGGGCCCGTTCCGTGTCGATAATTTTCTCATCTCTTTCTCATTCCATCCTTTCCCTCCTCGTCCTCTACCTCGGTGCCTCCGCCACCTTGCTAGACTAATTGCGAGTCGGCCGGAAACCATGTCAAGATGCGCAATCGATTAATTCGCTCAACAGCATTTAGCACCATATAATTGCTTCCCTCGCGCGAATATTCCCCATAAGATGGCACAATTGCATCGTAAATATTTCTATTGCGACACGTGACTTAACTATTTCGCATTGCGAACGCGACGCCGAGGCCCGGTTTTCTTTTTACGTTCAGCAGTTGCAACCCTGATAGTATAACCGAACCGATTAGATCGCGACGGCAGTCTTCTGTAAACCACTGTCGGGGTAAGCTCGATTACGTTACGTCCAGCGAATTCGTACGCCTTGACGTCGGATCGGTTCCGGTTCTTCTTTCAATCTTTCCGTTTTTTGTAACTGGGATACCGTGGGATGTGTGGCGAGTACGTACCTGCAATATCTTACATCGATTCGTCACGCACTGGTCGTCCACACACGGCTGGTACATCCCGAGCGTGATGCAGTTCAGGAGGATCACCATCATGCTCACCCTTTCGAACCACGTAAGTCTTTGTTAAGGAAAAGATAGCTGGATATTTATCGGTCTTTCCTGATTAAAGGTAACAGATCACGTTACCTTTACGCCCACACGTTGTCGCCACATTAAAACCGACAGGGAAAACTTTAAATATTACGGAACACAAATTGTGCGATAGTGCACGAGGAATATATTGAAAGTCGCGCTAGGTTAAGTCTTCCCACCCTGATAAATTATATATATATATATATGTATATATAATTCTCAATGTTTATCCTATCTGTAAAAAATTGACGTGACGCCTAAATTAGCTGATAATCGATTCTATCGTTTATTAAATTATATATATATATATATTTTTTTTTTTTTTCTGTTACAGATCGACGCAGTTGCATCCAGTGTCGTCAACGAGTGTCGTCAACGCCGATATTAATCATACGAACCGCGGTCGGTTCGTCGGTCGTTCCGCGAGTTCCGCTGAGTATTCGGGCGTAGTTTTTCGACACACGACTTTCTTTTAATCGCGAGTGCCGAGTATAGAACGCGCGAGTGATCACTGAACAATTTTCGCGGTTATAAAATCACGGTCGGGGTGTTCGCGAGTTACTTGTGCGCGGAAGGACTCAATACATCCCATCTGAGAGGAGGAGCAGGCCCGGGAAGGGCATCATACATCGGCGGAGCAACTTTTAGGTGAGAGATAATTCTTTAAATAAAATCTTTAATAAAAAAAAATTTTTTTTTTTTTTTTTACTTTATTAATTGATATACCAGCATCTCTACATTAATGTTTTGCATTTTATGTTACAGTCATCGGCAGAACTCTTCAACTCCGCTGGAGCTCATGCAGATTGGTGAGTCGCATGATTTTTTTTGTAGTTTGTAGAAATCTCATTTTTCCAATGCGCAGTTCTTTTTTCTTTTTCTTTTATTTATTATATTTTTTTTTCTTTTTGAATTGATGAAGGTTTGTCGTAATCAGCGCAACTGATTATCGTTGCTAAATGACTGTCATCTAAACATCGTGTTTCGCGTTACTTAGCACGCCAATTTAGCAAGCAGACAGGTCGTGCGATTACATCTACTTTACGTGTTTCGAATTGCGTGGGAAAAAAAAAACAGAAAAAAAATTTGTCATACGGGATATGATTAATATTAAATGAAGCATTCAGTATGCTATCTGATAACGTTGTTACCTTCACAGTTTGTTTGAACATCCAATTTTTTTTTTTTTTCTTTCTTTAACATCGCCGCACAATGCCCAGCATATTGAAATCTGATATAAGGTCAAATCGAAATCGATAATCGAGACGTATGTGTAAGTGATGCAATGCGGCGAGTTTCCGATCGTACAATTAACAGCTATCAGCTTTCGGTAGTTACCGCTTTTAATAGGGTTGTAATATTTCAGTATCAAGTGCGATTATTAATTCTATACAAATATCATTTAAAACCCTCTAAGTACTAAAATACAAACAGTTGACATTGCACGATCACAAATTTTATATATATAACGTAAATTTATTGTAAAGATATTTTTGTCTTAATTTTTAACATAATAATTTTTTTTTCTTTTCTTTTTTTTTTTTACTTCACTCGTCAAAGATGTGTTCGTTTTATTTGAAGAGATATTGTTATGTCCGAGGTGTTTTCAATTATTCTTTTTATTCATTTATATTTTTTATTTTATTGTTTTTTTTTTGTGATACGTTTTATGGCTAATTTCTTCTCGAGAATACAGCACTTCATACTGCGATATCTTTTTAACGACGAAATAAATCGAGTGCGTGACGCACGCGAATAAGAAACCGAGACCATCGATCTCCCAGGAGCCGCGATTCGTATTCCAGTCCGCGGTTTACGGGACGATGTTATACGTTGTCGCGATATTCATCACGCTTCGCGTGCGAGGGGCTATTCACGTGTTCAGCCAGCTGGCTACCGACATCGCGTTACAAGCGAGGCCGACGCCCTTTCCGAAAGGTTAAACGTAAGAAAGCATCATTAAGATAAGAATTGCCGCTATTCCTTATTCCAACTGGAATTCGTTCAAGCGCTACTTGTTGCGCTCAATTAATTATAGGCCGTAAAGACGAGCCGCGTCTCGAAATTACATCGAATCGATCGGTCACATCGGCAATCACCGCGAGAGACTTGTTAAAAAAAAAAAAAAAATAATAATAATAAGTAGGCCACGGTGTGACATCTGAACTTGAACCCGTCTATCTTCATAAACGGCCTTCGTTACTTTTTTATGGTATCCGGACGATAAATGGTCCGACCCGAGGCGCGCAGGAAATTGGTAAACTAAAAACAAATCGATTGGCGTTTATCACGCGAGCGGCATGTACATCTCGGATATTAGATGAGACGGTTCCTCGAGATATATGTATTTGGCCAAAGATTGGCGGAGTAATTAGCCTAATGAAAGGGACAAAATTGACACACGACGATTCGCGTATCCGCGAAATCGATCTGCCATTAGGCCACCCTAAAAGGTTTCCATTTAATCTCGGCAGAAGCGTCGTTAAAGACATTGGAGAGCTCGCGTCCCAGAGATTTGGAAAGCTCACGGGAAATAGGGACGGACGTTCCTTATTTAGCTAATTAAAAATAAATTCGAATTAGATTAATTTGCTCGTGCACGTCCAACGGTTGCGATATCGGATCTACCAATTCACGAGCCACAGCGGGCTTCTTTAGACCGTCCGAACGTTGATTAAAACGAGAAGGGGCTTATTAAAGCGTCTGCATATTTGAAGTGTTGATAGTAAAAGAGACTTCTTTATTTTTCGAATGTCAGCTTGACGTTTTCATAATATTAGTCGAACAGATCGGTATTTAAAAAGAGGGGAAAAAAAATAAGGAAAAAAAAAAAAAGGAAAAAAAAGAAAAGAAACGCTCGCCTTTCCGACTCGAATTAAATATAGAATAGTACGTACAATCTACGCAGTTCACACAGAGTGCATGATAGATTGCCGCCACGATCGCAAAAAGCCCGCGAAGCGGCGTATCATAATAGCGATCTATCACGCCGGCACAATCTTGCGTGCCAAGCGCCGATATCGACGAACGCGTTTTGTACGAGGGACTCTTAGCTTTTTCTCCCCCGTGTGCGCTTACATAGACAGGCTCGAGCACCTGTAACGTCTCATCTCCGACAAAGAACGGGGAGTAACGACGGCTGGGGAGGTTGCCAGGGGAACACCCGCATTAAAAAGCAGCACGCCGGTGATTTTGACAGACGGATCGCGAAGGTACCTTCTGCGTTATCTGCTCTCGCAAACGTGCTCGGAATGTGTTCGATCAATAAACTAGGTTGGCCTCCACCGAGCTCTCCCTCTCTCTCTTTCTCTCTCTCTCTCTTTCTCTCTCTCCTTCAATATGCAATTCTCAGATGTTGGCGAGCCGTTGCCGCCCGTTAACGCAAAGAAGCCGATTGATGATAGACATTCGTGCATTCTTCGCGTTGACAGGTGCTCTTTATTAGAACCGGAGATTTGCATTTGCCGTAGACTCGAAGATGAAAACTAGGCCCGGGCAGAGCGAGTATTAGAAAGTAAAAAAAATTTATACCGTTTCGGAAGAATAACAAAGTTCTCCTGTTCTCCGGTTTAGTCTGAAACAGCGGAGTCTAAATGGGATCCGTAAACGTTCGTTGCTCGTTTGAATTACTGGCGATTTCAAATGTATATAATTGTAAGAAATATGACACAATTATTACCGCGTTAATTGCGAGGTGAGTTTTCGTTTAATGAGCTTTCCTATATTAGTGGTAAATGTAATTTTTTTTTCTTCTTCTTCTTTTTATACGGACTTACGTACGGTGTATTAATTGCACTTTGTGCATGTACGTTAACGTGGCATGTCAGTGTTATATCACGATGACATCGTGACATTCAACGCATCAAAGTCGAATAATTAACGTAGACCCATAAAGGATATCTGTGTAATTATGAAAGTCGTATAATTAACGCAGACAAAGGTAACGATATCTGCATATATCGAAATGATTACTCTGTTATTCTTCCTGCAAATGCTCCAGTTCGCGCACAATGGATTTCGCATCGGTGTGTACGAGTGGTACGTCGTCCGACAGGTGTATCCACTCAAGTAGAAAACGGTTGAATGTATGAGAGGCTTTGCTGAACCTAATGGATCGTGTTGTTACTATTAACTTTCATCCCCTTACGAAGCACGCACCACTCGTGTTGCCGAGCCTTTCCTAGCAGGTGAAATCATTTCGTGGCAATTACATGACAGATAAATAACTGCATCGCTTGACAATTAAATTTACGCGCGATTAAACGGAATATTTTTAATAAATAAGGTTCACCTGACGTGCGCGTAATAGTTCTTTTCACTTCGGATAATTGTTATTACATTTAGCAAATTAGTTTTCCTTATTTCATCTCAATTAGATCTTGTGTCGTATACGTGAAATAATGCGATTCAATAGCAGCATTTCGGAGACAATATATGTCTTTGGATAAATGTATCATTAATCTTCAATATGAGCAATCAGATAATAAGAGTTAATCTTCATTAATCATTATACATTTGTTTTTAATGGAAGGAAATATCGTGATTGTTTCGCACTTCCATGAACTCATTTCCGTGGAGTTATAAATCTTTCAGTAATATTCGGTAATCTTAATATATGATTCGATCTATTTAAGTGATATCTCATCCTATGAAAGAGCGAACAGTAAAATGTACGATTAAGAATTTAAAATATTAAAAACGATTAATGAGAAATTAATGTAATAAGTTAAATTATAAATAATTAAATAGATTATCCATTTTTTCACGTGTCCAACTTGTTGAAATTTAATTTTTAACAGTTTGCCGTAATATTATTGACATCTCGCAAAGTAACTACTTTTTTTTTTCTTCTTTTTTTTTTTTTATGAAATGTTCTCCAGTATCTGTAACTGATAGGGCATCTGGTGATACTCGGGACATGCAATTGGTGCTCAGTCAACAGTATGTTTGATATGAAGGAATGAGGAAAAGCCGCGATAGAGTGTCAGGGACGATCCGCGACCGAATTTCTTTCTGAATTCATCGTTCGCGCCACGATCGATTCAACGAAGTCGACGCTGCCTGGAAAGACCTAAATCATCGTGAAAATCTTCCGTCAAGGCACGTTTCCCTACCCTTTCGCGGTGGTCTCATTTGAAACCGTTTCGACGGCTACCGCTGAAGACGGTTCGCCGCAATTTGTCACGGTTGTTTGTAGCGACAGAAATCAGAAAATGGAATATACATGCAATTTGTTAGATTTTACTTCTTCTTTTTTTTTTCTTTTTTTTTTTGCATTATTGCAACCGGACGGAAATCATAATGAGACTTCCAGATAAAGCGGGCACTGTTCTGTCTGTGGAAAATCGAAAGCATTCACGTTTCACGCTTGAATAATTACATTGATTGCACCGAAGCTGACGAAGCTCGACTTCGTTGATTTTTACAAAACTCGTTTGCAGTCACAAATTAGGTAGAATTAGGTAGAACACGTTTTTAAGCAGGAATTTTAATAGAATCAGAAATAAAATTTTAAAAAATAAAACCGCGCGTGTAATTTCTTTGAATTTACTTAAATAAATAATTTAATTAACGTGATAAAAGTTATTAATTAAATATTACAAAGTAAATAATCGTTAAAAAATTAAAAATTATTAAATTAATAACGTGATTTTTAATTACATTAAAATTAATAGACATTTTTTTTTATATTTCTTTTAATTTTAATTGCTCTTAAAATCTGATACACAAACAAGAAAATTGCATTAAAAACTTTAAGTGCACACCATACTTCAATGTTCTCAGTTTCTTTGTTCACGTATATTTTTTGAAGAATGGGCATTGCACATTTTAACTCAACGTAATATATTCATAAGCAATTTTATTACTTCACTCCCTTTTGCCATCTTGAGTTAGCTTATTCTTGCCTGAGAATTATGAATTAATTATGGAAATTGTTTTTCAACTCCAGCTTTTTTATTCCACTTCTTTTCGTTTAATATTAAATACATGTATATTGTATACATATAATAATTAATAATTATATTACACGCAATATAATAATTTTTTTTTGTATTTAAAATAAATAATTACACATTATTAAATTTTCTTGAAGGGATAAAATGAATGTTTATTCTCTATTTCCATTATTATTTCAAAATAAATGTATCGAAAACTCGGGAGAATTACTCGGGAGAATCTCTTGGGTAACGATTGCGTTTCGTACAGCCACGTTGAATTCGGCCATGACGGAACTATTTTCACGCTCGGATATTCCAAGAACAAGAGGCGAGACAAGCATTCCTCATTTCCGGAATGAATAATTAAATTCGTTACGCGAATAAGCGCCGTGCATTTTGCGAAGGGACAAAATGCTTTCTATCTCGCGAAATCCACGTACGCGTCCTACTAAAAATAAATCCCGCCCCGTTTTAATGCGCAAGGAGATAAGCAACGCCAGCGGAAAATAATCAATTCAATTGCTTTGCACGTGAGCCGTAGGTATTGTAAGACCCCGGGAGCCCTAGATAACTGTTTATCGTGCTATGTAATCTGTACCGACGCCGTCTCGGTCGGCGTGCTTGTGACCGCGTTAAGTATCGCTCGCGTAAGGATTAATGTCGTTGCAGCACGCTGCAGAATTCTCTTGGCTCGCTGCAACAATACGCTACCGTTTACATAAATCTTGTACTAGCGTCGAGTGTTAGGTATATATGATGCGGAAAGCATGCGACATTCGGAGTACAATCGCAATCGAAGACACTGACCGGTCGAAATTTGCAATACCGATTTCGCTAACGTAGAATAATCTCTATTTCATCAACTCGTACTTTGATATCTGCATCGACAAGCTCGTACATTTTACGCGAGCGAAAAATGTTCTCCTTTATCAAAAGAAAAAAAAAAGAAAAATTAAATAAAAAGAGAAAAAGAAAAGGAACAAAGATATCATGTTTAATAAGCTTTTTTACACTAATTGCTTTGTGCTGTAATTTTGATAAAAAAAAAAAAAAAAAATAATTGTATTATAATATATTTGACATTTTATATTAAAAACGTTCATAAAATTGATCTTTATACCGCGAGAAGCCGTCTTGTTACATTAACTTTTTATTTTAATCATTAATAAAATTGCAATATTAGTAGCATCGATTAAAGAAACGTGGAATTAAATTTGATGAGAAATGAATTCTTATATCACGAATGCATTTCGAAATATGAACTGACGTACGTCCCGCTCGTTAACGTAACATTGTAAACAACATTTCGGACTTTTAAAATAATTAAGATTACCTCTGTTATAATTAATTGCTTTTAATTAAAACGATTCGTATTGCGTCGTGCGGCTCCAAAGTACAAATCAATATCAGCTTCTTATGCAGATGCTATCTGTATAGAATATCGATTATGTCAGTTGCACTATAATGTAACACATGTATGTACCGCACACGTGCGCACAAAACGCCGATAAGCCGGCGCGCGATAGGCGATTGATTTTTATGTATACGTGCATGTTACATGTCGATCGGCCGGTGATGGCCCGTCAACCTGTTTCTCATCGACGCCTCTCGCTCTCATCGGTGCTCATTTACGCGGCGCTTAATAGACAATCAAGCGGCTGAGGCGGCCGAGCAAATTGTTTCGATCGACTGCCACTTCCGGCGACGTACGAGGTCGCAAATGATTGCCCCGCTTCGGCCACTCGATTATTTTTCCCTAGTCCTGCAAACGTCCTGACCTTGCGCCGACGTTCATCGTGAAATCGATGATAAATTATCGAAGTAGAATGGAAAAGCCGCGGTTCAAATGTCGGGGGAATTAATAAGAAGCTGCGCTTGAGTTTGTGCGAGCGGGAATGTCCGGTTTCCACTCTGGTTTTTGATTATAGCCCGCGATATCGCATTATTCACCGCAAATACCACGGCTGTCGGTGCCACAAGTGGAGTTGACACCTTACGTATCCTAATATCACGGCTCGCCACCGAAAAACCCCCCTTGCACGTATTGCGCGATGTTACGTATACTTTTGCCGTTACATTTCCCAGGTTCCCGTCATCATAGCGAATTTAATACATTTTTAATATCCAATATCCTTTTTTCCGGAAGAAAAAGTGACTTTCTATAAATATTTTAACATTTATTTAAGTTTTCTGCGGCGGACACCGCGACGCCAAGAGTTTTCTCATTTAGACAACAATTTGCCGTGTTGAATTAAAATTAATCGAAGCGATATACGTTTATGTGACAATAATTGACACGGCAATGTAAATTCACGTAAAAATAGCGGGTTCGCTGTTCGTCAAATGTTTAATAGATTCAACAGCCGAACGATTCGCCGGTCTATTTAATGAGAATTAAATGAAAACAGATAATAATATAACTGCGGTAGAGACAACCGATTGTTCTTCCGACAATCGGTAGTTCGAGTGCAATTCAAGCAACGCAGTAGAGTAGTGCAATCATTCGTCGGACAAGAGCGACGCGTCAAGTAGTCAAAACTCTCAACGTCAGCTCATCCTAAAGGAGCGAACTCTCTTTTTCACACAACGTACGAAATAATTTGCTTTCCAAATTGCGCATTTATAAAAGTTTTGAGAGTAAGGGAAAAAAAAAGGTAATAAAAAAAAGAGAATAAATAGCAAGATATAAAATAAAGTTAATATTAGATCAAAAGCAATCTGATTTAGTTGCGTATTGGAGTTGAATTTGTTAAGGAAACTAAATAACTGTAAGGAAAACTAATAGTTGTAAAACACAATTGCAAGTAGTTCAAGGAAAAATGCAATTTGATATTTCCCGGTCCCGGCCTTGGTCCCGCTAGGATTTAACATCGATGGGTCAAGGTCTCCGCTATTTTGACACACGTATATAATCTTGTGTGCGAAATGCACCACCGGAATTAACTTCCGAAATTGAAACCATCGCGATTTCCATGCAATATGAATTACTTGAGCAATAATATATATTGCAATAATACATAATTTAAATGCGCAGTCTAATAACGTAATGTCCCGGCGGTGTTTTCGTTATTGAACGCGTGTTTTTCGCCCTGAAATAAGCAGCAGCCCCGCATTTTGATCCCGCAAGAGAGCGATAAGAATTTATTAAATTTTTTTTTTTCTCTTTTTTTTTTTTCTACGGGACCTCGATTGAATTGAGGGACACAACCCCTCGACGTAAACGAGGGTTCTTCCCTCGCACGCAGGAAAATCCGGAATTTTCGGATCGCGGGTATCGGGGACTCCGATTTCAACTATACGAGCTCCGGACGAAACATGATTACGGGACAAGAGGGGGCGTGTGAGAACGAAGTTTCGCGGTGGTAATGCGAAACGGGCACGAGGTCCGCGTTTGTATTAGGCACCGCGAATGTGTGCGAACCCGGGCCCATTGTCATCGCGCGTACAATGGAGATCTTTCTGGTGCCGCGGCGCGTTTTCCTCGCGCTTGTTGCTCCGATGGTCGACTAAACTTTGCCCGGACCGGACGTCGCCGCCGCCGCTTCGCCACGTGTAGTGCGCATCCCGCAGAAACGGATATAGACGCTACGTTCGTGTACGCATCGAGAGCCCGGAGCCGCGTCGGTGGAGGGAACGGAGTGCCGTGAGAGAGGGCGAGGAAAATGCACGACGGGAGCAGGAGAGAACGGGAACACGCCGCTGCTGTGCGGAGAAAAAGGAGTTACCGTCGCGCTGAGAGAAGCGAGATAGGGAGAGAACTGTGCCGCTGTGGAAAGCGGCTACGCGCGCAGTAGGATTCGCCTGGGGATAGGTCAATCAATGACCTATTTAAGGTGTCTTCAGACCGGTCTCTCGGCACCGCGTTCGCCGCACTCGATCGCGGCTACTTGGGACAACGGAATTATTCGTCCGACTGCGGCAATTCTACAACTCGGCAAATGAGCCGGAAGTGTTGAGGGATTGTGCGGAAAGCGCGATAAGTTCCGCGAGAAAGTTTCGTTAAAGACACACCGCGAAAACAGAGCGATCAAGGATATTCTGGAAAATGTTTCCAACCATGTTGGAGACACGGCGCCGCATGTAAAAAAGGCGATTAATCACCTTTATAAAGTACCGATTAAACTTGAATTTCTGTTCCTCAAGTGGAACAACTACGGTTTAGAAAAACAGCGAATAATCATTCTCGTTTTATTTTATTTTTTTTTTTTTTTGATAAAATAAACACATGCCTTTTTGTACTAATTAGACTCGATGCGAATAACGAATTAAGTCTTGAAAAGAGTGCGCGATCAATTTTTAATTTACATATCTTTACGATTTTATTCTTTTTATTTAAATAAATAAATACCCTGATGCGAAATAGTATTGATTTTAGCTGTCAAATACCGCTAACGTATATTATAACGTGGCTGATTTATTAAGATCAAGTTAAATTTATCATACAATCCGCGTAAGTATGGATACGTAAAATATTCGCTACCGTTAATATTCCGTTTAGGCAAATAAATGCACGTGTGTATTAATCCTCAATATTGCATTCCACTTAATTTTGTTTATAATAATGGTCTTAGGAAAATTAACAGATCTTGAAAACTACAGCGAATGTTGACGCACGCGCAACCTTGTGTAGACAGAGAGATGAAATAAATTTCTAATGAAGATCGACTGGAACAGTCCGCATCAGCTTACCACGACCATGAAAAGCGAATCTGTATTTGTAAAATGTACATAAAGATACCACCCTCACAAAAGCCACCGCACAAACTCGATATCCAATAATCGCTTCTAATTCTGTTTTAGAGAAAGATTTATCAGGCCTATAAAACGTACTAGAAATAATATAAATGTCAAAAGTAATGTAAAAATTTTCCCTAAAATGTCTAAGATACATTTGTCGGACGTTTCTTTTTTTTTTTTCTTTTCTTTTTTTTTAGCATCGCAAAAACACATCGTTAAGACATGTTGCAGATACTTTTTTCTGAAATCTGAGAGACTCCTCTCGTATTTCTTTATGCTATCAAAATATGTGCAAGGCGTACCCAAGAACAGTCTTTAAAAAAATTTCTATAAATTATTTATAGAAACCCTTCGTGTTGATTATGGAGCGCGATGTGTGAGATCGTATATGTAGGTCGGCGTGCGTGCTAGAAAGCAAAGGGTTTACCATACCGAGTCGAGAAGTACCAAAAGGATATGGATTAGTAATCAGCGCAAGACACCAGTTGCGCGGTCGTCTGGTCTGGTCGAGATATCCGAGAGCGATCGGAATGAAACCTGGGTAGGGTAGAACTTCCGCTTCCTCTTCCTCGTCTTCGTCGTCCTCATCCTCGTCGTCGTCGTCGTCGTCGTTGTCCTCGTCGTCCACGTCGTTCTCGTCGTCCTCGTCGTCCTCGTCCTCGTCTTCCTCCTCGTCCGCGTGCTTGTTAGCGGCCTCGCGAGCCTCATCCTCGTCCTCGTCGTCCTCGAGGTCGCTGAGCTCCGCCACGTCGCTGTCGGAGCCCTGCTCGCCGAGCCCCGTTCCGATGACCGCCTTCGACGCGGATCGGTACCGGTATCCCTGAGGATAGTGCAGCGACATCCTCTCTCTCGCGAGCGCGACGTTTCTTCGGCGGCTACGGAGGCCTTTAACGACGTCGCGACCTTCTCGACGTCCGGGGCTGCGTGAAGCGACGGTTCCGGGACTCCTCGACCGTTCGAAAAGAGATTTTCATCGCCCGATTTTACTGCACATCCGCGCGGTCCTTCCTTTTCTCGCACGCGTGCGATTTGCTCTTGACTAGTCGCGCGAACGATCGGTTGTTTCCGATGGTGTCATCGGGGATGCTGCTCCGTGCTCTCGATTCGTTGATTTAATTCTTTCCTTGCAAATACAAAGATTACTTTTTTTTTTTTTTTTTTCTTTTTTAATACGCTCGTTTTAATCTTGACGCTCGATACGGGCTGCTTCGCACGGTCGCGATCGACGTAGCGAGCGAGTGCCCGGCGATCGCATCTTCTGTCGAAGCCGGAGAGACAGCTAGTAAAACAGATGCGGAGTTGCACCCCTCGACGCGCCTGCCCGGTGATCCTTCTCACCTGCGCTTCTCACCTGGGGACGTGACGAGCGCACAGTAACCTTGCCCCGATATTACGGTGTCCCCGGAGGATGTAGTCGCACAGCGATCCTTGCCACCAGGTCAATCGATGCGGGAGATACGCCGGATCCTCTTCAAGGTAAGGAGGGAAAACTCCGACCGCGCGATTCCAGGTCGCGGAGGAACAGCACGTGAAACGCGTGGCCGGGAGCCGATTCACCGTATCACCATCACCACCAGCCCCCTTTCTTCTGCCTTTTCCGTTCTCTTCTTCCGGGTGTCCTCCACCTGGCCGTGTCCTCTCTCGCCAGGTGCTTATCGACCGCGACGTCGGTCGCGCGGACACACGGGGCACTAGCCGACTAACTGGTCCAGACTGTTGTCCGCGGGGGCGAGAGTCTGCGGTGGTGGTACCCAGCAGCTGTACGCCGCGCGTTCGCGGCCCGTGTTCACGACGACGACGGTGCCCGCCGCAGCGTCGACCGGTGACTGAAAAAAACGTCGAACATCCTCTACCCGACGACGACGAACGCATGCGCGACCTCCGGTGTGCGCGGAGGTCCCTCGCCCCCGCGTCTCGCGACCTCCAACATGCGTCCTCCCCCAGAGAAAATCCAGAGGTCTTCCTACTCTTTCCCACCTCTTCTCGACCTCGTGCAGCATCTTCTCCTCCTCCCCCCTTCTCGCACCCTCCTCTTATTTTCTGCTCTTCTTCCTCTTTCACCCCTTGGTCGACCGAGGAGTATCTTCACGGCTGGCACTCGAGACTGGCAAAACGGGGGAAAGAGACAGAGAGATAGGGGATGGAGTACCGACTGGAGAGGATCCGGCCAAGTCCTTGAGATCCTCGCTTTCACTTTCGGCGCCGACCAAGTGACACTTGTACCTTTTTCTCTATTTGCCCCGAAGATGTTATCTCACTTCCAACTTCGTGCCCCGTGCCCAGCTAATTGATGAGCCGCGGGTCTGATTGATCGTCGCGTGATAAAGGCATCGTTGATTTCTCGACCTGGGGGCTCGAAGCGCGATCGAGCGTGCCGCAAGTTTGGCGAAAGGAAAGGTTTCTTGTTTTTCGGGTTACGCTCGAGTAAGGCTAAAAGGAAGGAGAGAATGGAGGTATCGATAACACCGGGGTGTACTTGATGGATTACTCACTCGATGACATTAGCGAAGGGTTGAACTCTCCTTGATAAAGAACGATAATATGTAGCGACGAATTTGCTCCGCGCTCTTTCTCCAAAATATCTCAGTTTCCAAGTATTTTCTCATGCTGGCGTGCTAAAAAAAAAAGAAAAAAAAAAGTACCATCGGAAATAATGTATTAAAAATAGAAATGACCACAGTTAACGTTTTCCCTCTCGAAAAGATATGCATCTCACGTTGCGTCAGTCCTAAATTATGAACGGTTGAAATGTCTTTCCATTGATTGCGCATAATTAACTATTAAAATATAATAATATTACGTAATAAAAAAAAACCGCAATAAACATTTGTCTTGATTTTCGCCAGAATCATTTTTCTAAGGCACGTAAAATGCATCTCAAAAGAGTATTATCGTCAAGTGTGTAATAAATACTATTACAAATTATACAGCGATAAATACAAAAAGTAATTACAGGTGTCACGCGTTAATTATTTCACAATTAGCGCGCGGACGGCCGCGGTTTCTCTCTCTTTTTATTACCTTACGTTTTCCAGGCTCTACGGGCACAGGAAAGTCGAAGAAACATCGCAACGGTCGCCGTTAACTCCCTTACGCGTGTAGTCTATTTTTGCTGCGGAAAGCGGAAAACGGAGGAGAAGCAGGGCCGCGTGCGTATCGTTACGCGATTTCTCGAACGAGAGAACGACAGCGTAACAGCGATAACCAACTGCCGGATACTGAATACGCGATTAAAGTCGGCGGTGTGTCCGGAAACGATCAAACGGAGGATTATAAACGTGCCGTCGTTGGTCTTTAATTGACACCGCGTGGCGCGTCCGAAAATAGAAACTCAGCCACGCGCGTTACGCGTTCGCCGCTCCGGTCATATCAAGTGGCCGGAATAATTCTTGCGGCACTTGACGTTACGCGAAATACTTCCCTCGAAGATCTCGCGAGAGAAAAGAAAAAGGGGGAGGGGAAAAAAAGTAGAATAAAATGTAAGATTCGAGGCAGGAAAGGACCTTTTATCTCTCTTTCAATTTGTACTCGCGGTATTTCGTTCGGAATAAAAATATAATTACGAATCTTATAACGCTAAAATGTTTTGTATTAATTGTAAAATGCATTGAATTGTATACGGGTGGTTGAACTTACGGACGTAGAAAGAATGGATTTATAAATTCGATCTACACTCCGCCAGATAGTGAAGACGCCAATGTGAAGATCCATTTTTGTTTCCGTCTTTCTTTCTCTCTCTCTCTCGTTCTCCCTCTCTCTTTTAGATGTATTGCATGTATCGCACGACAAATTGTTTTATGATATTGATTAATTCTGAGCTAGAAAAATTTTTAAGATTCTAAAACTATACTATACTATTTTGCAACCAATGAACCACTAAAAAAATTGGTTTATATATGTTTCATCGCCATTTATCTACGCAGACGCGAAGTGTTTCGTGTCTGCCTGCCTAGTAACTTCGTCCCTCCTTTTTAGCTTTCTTGGCGTCACTGCGCTTCCCGCTGCCGGCCGTTATCCGGTTTTGAGACTCACATGGCCGTGAATAAATTTTGATAAAAGTGCGGAGTGAAATCGTGCCGCTACACACCGCATTGTAAAACTTGGAATGCGACAATTGAATTTCCCAACAATCAAAAAGCGATAACCAGAAACGTTCAAGGTAATTATAACTCAATAAAAAGTCGATGATCTGGAAAATAAGGTGATCGGGAATGACGCGCGGCTCCGCATGAACGCGAAACGATTAACACGACTAGAATCTACTCCAAATTCGCTCCCGGCTCTTATCTCGTATACCTTTTCACTTAATTACGAGCGTAGAAGTGTTGAACATTCGGTTGAACGAAAAGAATAATCGTCGTCTCTCAAGTGCGCGTCGCGGTTATTTAAGGTTAGCTTTCCCACGTGGATATATTGCAGCACCGCGAATAAATATTAATTACATCTAATCGAATTAATAAAAGCATCATACTGATTTAATTTTTTTTTTTTTTTTTTAGATGGATGAAGTATCACCGAAAGCATATCCGCTGGCAGATGCTGCGCTTACCATAAAAATATTGAATTTGGTGCAGCAAGCACTCAGCTATGGACAACTGAAAAAAGGAGCGAATGAAGCTACGAAATCCTTGAATCGTGGTCTTTCTGAATTTATAGTAATGGCTGCAGATACCCAACCATTGGAGATTTTACTGCATTTGCCATTATTATGCGAAGATAAAAATGTGCCCTATGTTTTTGTGCGGAGTAAGCAGGCTTTAGGGCGAGCCTGTGGAGTTTCCAGACCAGTAGTGGCCTGCTCTGTATTGATCAATGAAGGCTCACAATTAAAACCACAGATCAAAGCCATTCAGCAAGAAATTGAAAGGCTTTTAATTTAAATATCTGTATCTATAATTGTTATTTTTACACATTATTATTAATAACGCGTAATGTAAATTTTTATTGCTACTATAGGTATATGACATGAATAAAATGGTATTTAATTATAATGTTTATACAAAAATCTATTAAAAATTCCCTTTTATGTACGAGGCCCTTTATGTAAAAGATATATTTAAAGCATTGAATAAAAACTACAATAAAGTATATCTGTGTTCAGAGATCCCTATTTGTTTCAGTAATCAGTAAATAATCGAATTACATGATGTCTAATCGAGGACGAGAGCAACCTGTTTGACAGCTGCTAAAATTAAATACATTTTCCTTTACATATTAAATTTATGTGTTCAAATTAATTTTCTTTTTTACAGGCTGAATGTTGGAAGTATATCGGATATTAATAAAATAAAAACTACATTAATTAATAAACAGTTTATTCAAATTTTGTAGTACATTATTAAAAAAAAAAAGGAAAAACTTTTAGATACATTAATAAGGCATTTTAATAGTAATATTAAATAATTATTTATACTACTGGAAATAATAGCACTGCAGATTACAAGAGATGTACAAAAATTGTATTAAAAAAAAGTACAGCTAAAAATACAACTAAAATCACGCTTGAAAATAAGGCAACACGTTAAGTTTCCAGTTGCCATGCCAATCATTGTGTTCTTGCTGAGATGAAAACATGTTTTCTTCAAATTTTTTACGCAGATGTCGATGCGTTTCATTATCAGGGAAATCTTGAAACCACTTTATCAATTGATCACCCAGTTCCTTCTCGTCCGCAAATACCAAACTATTTTCATTGTGTCTTACTAATTCCGATAAGCTAAATATTACAAACTTTTTTTTAGAAATTAAATCTTTGATAGTTACATTAAATTAAATTAATTAATAATATACCAATTGAAATTGTATGCACAAACTGGTAAACGACAGCCAAACATATCGACAACTTTCATTGGCAAATCAAGTCCACTGGACGAAGTGTGAAGACACACGCCTAAGTCTGCGCTAGCTATTTTAATAAAAATAAAAAGTATTTAAAAGATTTTAGTGTTTTATGTAAAAAAAAAAATTGTATATCATATTTAAATAATATAAAATTAATGTATATACCTAATATTTTAGGATAATCTTCATTTTCAAGCCATGGTGTCTTTACAACGACGTGTTTCCATTTTTTTAAGTTAATAATAGCCATATAAAACTCTTTTAATGGTCCTTTGCCTGTTATTGCACAAACTACATCTGGCAAGTTTAACTCGCCAGTTTCACACACATTTTCATATTCTACAAAAATATTACATGTATAATTTTATTAATACTTATATAAAAATTTAATAAAATATAAATTTACCTTGTAAAGCATTTAACAAAATTGAAAAATCTTCATCTTCTGTCCAACTAGTGCTAGATACAATAAAGCCAGACCTATTGGGTGAAAAAGGTACTGATATATCATACTTTTCACTTAATGTACCCAGGAATTCATTCTTCTCCTCTAAAGTTAATGGATGAAATTTATCTATTGGTCTGTCATACAGAACTTTTGCTCTGTAAAAAAAAAAAAAAGAAATTAAAATCAAGAAACTATTTTTTAAATATAATAAATAATACCAACTGGATAGCCCATTTATTTTCCAAGTCCTCTTTCATTGCTTTGGTAACACAAAAATTATTCTTTGCTCTACAGCCAAAAGTTGTCTCAATAAATTTTGCCAATCTAACTAGAACATGATTTTTTCCCAGATTTAATGCCATGAGGGAATGGGCATAATTATGCCAATCAATTACAAACTGTGCTTCCATTACAACACAGTAAAACCAGCATATGGGGATAGTTGGTATTGCAGGTGGATTCTGTGTCATCAGTGAGTTTGATATAGGTCTCTTGTTAAACAGCAACCACAGAAGATCAACTGTTTGCCATACCACCTTTACTATATAACAGAGAAGACGCGGCAGTCCTGAAATAACAATTAATTAGAAGCAGATACAAGACAGACGAATAGAAAACAGGAAATAAAGGCACCGAAAAAGTCTGAATACAAAGCGAAATATCTTAAGAAAAAAAAAAAAGATTTAGTAATGACGGTGGCAATAATGCAGTCCTAGAAAAAATCCATTTCGTACTGTTTTGCAAGTCGGGAGGTGGTCGCAGGTAATAGATCCGCACGCGCTCATTTTCGCTAATTTCTCTCATTGGCGGTGACCCAGGGTAACCCACAATATCCACAACGAAGCCTTCCCGAGCGAAGGAGATCGCGTGATATTGCATCCTCGGGCTTCTACCGATATCACCGAGCACCAACACGCAAACATTCTTGACGGATTTGTATCTTCTAAGATACGTTTTATAGACGATGAAAAATATCCACAGGAGCAGCAAGAATACAGCCAAGCTGATCAACGTCATTTCGCGTGACACCGGTGCGAACAGCTGACAAAGAGACTCGTTCGCGTGGCGAACCACCGAGCGCAGGTCAGGTGTTTAAAAATACTACGAATTATTAATGAGAATAAAACGAAAGACATAAAATACAATAATTTTGAGTAAATCTGCCGTAAATAATTTAACATAAAGATCTTTAGTTGGAGAAAGAGAACAGATTCAAGATTAATTTTGAAAGAGATCTTTTAGTGCAACGTGATTGTTGTGTGGCTGGGCTATTATTTTAAACGGGCATTTAATATTATTCATATAATTAAATAAAATTCCATATAGTTTTAACTGTATGTGTGAAAAATGTGTGCATGACGAACGGGTAACCTGCTCGTTTCGAGTACCAATAGTGTAACACATTGCGGTGGGAAAGAGCAGATCCCCGCTTGGAGTCGCACATCACATATGTTCCTGTCGAAAAGGCGGGAACGGGCGGGAAGCCGTGAGTGCATCGTGCGAACGTACCGTTCACGTTCAGTAACCCGTAGTGTTCGCCGAGTTGTGAGCGATTGAGATATTTCACTGAAAATCGCTGTGCGAAGGTAATTTTCCCGAGAAATTTCGGTGCGCCATCATTAAACGAGGCTTTCAGTGTTCCGCTTGGCGATATTTCCATTGATGGTAGTATATTACCACTGATAAGTATATCATTACTTTATTCTAACATCCGTTAGTTTTCCATCCTAGAAGTGCTTCCTTAATTTTTGTTTAAGAACTTTCGGGCTAAGAAAAAAAGAGAAATGGTGATACCGCGTTCCCGATGAAGCCTGCGAACGAACGAGCAGCGATTGTTTGAACCATGCGAGATATTAAGCAGTACTTTTCTAATGCTAGGAATATTAATAACAAGGAAGCCACCGTCGATTCTAATAACGTCATGGAACAAGAGGAACGAGCGCAGGAAGAAACGGCCGCAAGAGATAAACGCAAACGTGTGAAAATTCGAATATCGCTCGATAGATCTCGTAGCAAGACGTGTGATATAATTGAAAGCCAGAACGATCTGATCGACAAGACACCCAGTCCGTACAATGGTGAAGTAAATAATAGTCATAAAACTCTACAAGATGAAACGCCAAAATCAGGTTTGATGGAGCCAGGCGTGAAACAACGTCTTAGGAAGGTACTAATTGTTAATTACTTGATATCAATTTGTTATTAAATAATGTAATTGGATTTTTTTCTTTTTAAGCATTCAAAGCTCACTATGAAAATGAATGGGTCTCAGACTGAAAAAATTAGGAATAACTCACAAAATGAAGAATTAAATGAAAAGAATGTTATTGATGTGATTAGCTCTTCTAAGAATAATAATATTATTGATTTTAATGATGAAGCTGCCTCAAATATAGATATTCACGACGAAATTGATTCTCAAAGGGAAGAGTCTAATGCCTTTCAGGTTTTAATGAGTCGTAACAGACCAATACAATATAAATCACCACCACAGCAATACACAGAAGATTTTGAGAATAATAAAGAGAAATTAGATCATGTAAAAGAATATAAAGCTAAATGCAAAGAAAAGCTAACCGCTTTGGCTGATAAGAAAGGATACTCGAAAAGAAAAGCGGCAGAAATAGAAGAGGGTGAAAAAATAGAAAAGAATATAGAAAATCGTATAAGATTTTTTAAAAGCGAGAATAAAAACAATATAATGCATAAAAAAGATAACTCCTTTGAAATTTCAATGAAAAATACTAAACAGTCTGGAAATTTGTTAAATTATTTCAGGTAATAAAATTATTTATTTATTGCATAATTATTTTAATAATTTTACATTTTAATTTTGCAGCAAATCGCCCTTGGGATTGACGAATAAGAATGAAGATGTATCTACTTTTATTGTAAAAGCGGATGTACATAGGACCGATAATTCCGACGTCGAACCTGTGAAACAAATTTCGAACAAGAGATATTCTTCTGAAAAGCAATGTCTAAAATCAGAGTTAGATCTTTCTGCAGTGAACGATATTCATTTTATAGAATCTGAGAATTTATTTTCTCCACAAATTGTGAAACAAGATAAGCAAAAACGAGAAAAACCTCGTTGGTCCTTGCGGATAAAATTACATTCTTCCGAAGATAACGAATCTTTAAATGGTAATGTAGGAAAATTATATATACTATACATTAGTTGTCGTTATGTAATTATAATATTTGTGTTCATGATGAGAAATATAATCAGAGTCTCCCAATATTTATTGGTTGATGGCAATGATTTTTTTTTAATTTCACACTTTGATCGCTGACTTTAGTATTGGTTTAATATACCTACATCTTATTTTAATTATATTGTAAACTAACATTTATAATTTTAGTTGTAGATACCGATGAAGAAATATTTTCACCGAGAAGCGGATCAAAGTTTAATGCTTCAAATAAATCTGAAAACTCTGTAGATATAAAACATAATGAAGCATACACAAAAGATTGTGATAAAAATTTCAAAAAAAAAGATAAAGAATCAGTTATAAAAAACTGCATTTCGAACACTGCCAAAGATGCTTCCATAAGCATTTCTAATGAAAATATTCGTAAAGATAAAAATTTGAAAAAGTCAAATAAAATTAATAATACGAGTGAAATGGTCATTACAGTAACTAATGATTCCGAGATTACCAATGAGAACATTTTAAAAAGAAAGCCAAAAGAAAAACTGGCGCCTTTATTCACTAAACGGCGTAAAGCAGATCCGACTATTCTAACGGCTAAGCGTTCATTCCTACAATCAGATATAATCGATGTAGAGAACAAAAATACAGACCACAAAACGAACAACGGCATATCTATGTTACCATTTCCTTCTATCAGTCATGTTACACAATTAGAAAATGAATCGTATCCGACCAGTCCCGTAATTAACCATAAATTTTCCAAGAAAATTGAGAAAAATTATTTGCCTTCTATAGATATTAATAATTATAAATGTATAACTAATTGTAGAGAAACACAGGGAGTGACTACAACGATTGACAAGCCGGTAAAGGAAAACGTTGAACAAGTGTTATTAGAAATTGAAAAGGTTTGCTCGGATGTGCGGAGTATGTGGGAAACTGTATCAAAAATTAATTCGGAAAAAAAATCGACATCACGGACAAGAGGGAAAAAAACGAGAGCACTTGAACGAAAGAAAATGGAAAATGATAGAAACGAGGAAAATCAGTCTTATAATTGTGCGTGGACGTTTAAATACAAACCAATGAGCGCACAAGAAATTGTTGGAAACGAAGAAGCTGCGGGTAAGCTAAAAGATTGGCTGAGTGGTTGGAGAGCTTCCCTAACAAAGGAGGACGATGGTAGTAGCGGCGATGATTTTTATTCCTCGGATTACAGTTCTTCGTGTAATGATATAAATAATCAGGTTGCTGTATTATTAGGACCGCACGGTAGCGGGAAAAGCGCAAGTGTATATGCGATAGCAGAAGAACTTGGTTACAGGTCGGTATTAATAATTTACTGAAAATATAATAAAATGTTAACTATATTAAAATAATTTCAGACATGCTATTTTATTTGAGATTAATTTTTTTTTTTTTTTTTAGCGTGCTTGAGGTGAATGCATCTTCTAGACGCACTGGAAAGAGAATCTCGAAGGAATTACAGGAAGCCACAAAGTCGCATAGAATAAAAAAAAATAAACAAAAATCTCCGTTCGAACAAAACACGAATAAAGATAAGACTTCAAAAATCTCGCAAAATTCGTTAATTCTTCTTGAAGATATTGATCTTATCTTTGAGGAGGATGAAGGATTCGTTTCTGCTGCATATCAATTAGCATCAAATACCAAACGACCAATTGTTATGACATGTAGAGACAAATGTCCTCATTTGTACAAAATGGCACCGCAACAGAACAAGATTTACTTTCATAAAGTGAGTGGTAGTCGAGCAACTGCCTTGCTAGAATTAATTTCGTTGGCAGAAACGGGTTACAGGATTCCGCACAATTGTTTAGTGGTAAGTAATTTTAAAGTTATATTTAAATTAAAAATCAATAACTAACTTATTATTTTAAATTTGAATATTTTTTAGATTATAATATTGCGCGAATTATCTAATTATATATCATTCTTTCTTCTATCGTTGAATAAAATTAAAAAAATTTATTTCATTATTTAGAAATTACTGCAAGCTGGCGATCTTAGGCAGGCACTGCTCCAGTTGCAATATCTATCGTTATCAGGTCCACCAATATTATCAGAACAATCTACAACTTCGAAATCATCTCTTTGGTATGACACGCATCATTATTTATACAAGCCCACGATTAAATTAAGCAAGAACAAAACTATGAAAAGTACAAGTACCAAAAATTCTAATAATTTACATATATTAAGTAATTTAGCGGAAGATTTGGACGGCTTATCTTTAACGTCGTCTTTAATTGATATTGATGACATGATGTTGAACAAGTCGGAAGAGAACGTTCAACCTAATTTATCATTAGTTGAAAATGTGTCTTTTTATTCCGCTTTGCACGAGTTAAACGCGGACATAGCGAATTTTATTAATAGTCGAATATTGTATAAAGACATTAAAGCAAACGATTACGTGCAAAATCAAAGTAAAATTATTCTGAGAAAGCAATTGAATCGAGGAGTGGATCATATGCTCTCACATGTTACATCTATATGTTTAGATCAACGAATTATGGCATTAGATTATCTTCCAACTGCACGTACGATATGTCGCGCAGAGGAATCTCGTTCGACCGCAAATTACAAACGAGGCAATCGATTTTTTCATTATCTGAATAGTCTAAAAGTACCAACCATGTCAATAAAACCGAATATCTTAGCTGCCGCATGTAAAATGTTACAAGAGAAAGAGAATAAAATTCCGTCTACGTGCATAGCCAATGCTACTAGTAACTGATACTTAGAAGAAATAAAACATGTATGTTTTTCGATATATACAAAAATGATTTTATTAAATTTTAACATCGTGTAAACTTACAATAAAATATAATTTTTTAATTATGTTATTTATGTATAAGTACCATTTGTATATAGTATATTGACTTAACGCATATTGTTGCTTGTTGTGCATGAAATATATGTAATTTTTAAATATTTTCTCTGCGGCGATTATTATCTCTAATTGAATAAATTATATTTCAGTGATAAACGAATATATTGGCCTTTGTAAATTAGATTTATGAAAAATTGCATTTAAAATTATTTAATATATTGATAAAAAAAAACACACTGGTTTATATACATTAGATTTTGTAAGTAATGGATTTATTTTTTTAGAAATTAGAATTATGAATCTACAATTATAAATTATTATTGTGTAATTAAAATATTATCGTAATAACAGAATGATGATGGAGAACAAGCAATAAAAATGAGTATAAAGGAACCAAATAAGTTTGTACTTAAACCACAAAGAGAGGGAGGAGGAAATAATATATATAATGAAGATGTAGGAACATGATTAAAATCGAAAAAAAATTCGCAAAAGAGGACAGCGTGGATTCTTATGGATCGTATTTATCCTCTCTTACAAAAAAATTATTTGATACGCGCTACCGAAGAATCACTAAAAGACATTGGTTTGTCAGATGTTATAACAGAACTCGGGATTTATGGAGTAATAGTGGGGTAAGCAGAGATAATTCTGCTTTATTAATTTTAATATATATGTATGCCTCACTTGCCTGCATAAAACGGATGCGCGGTTTGAACCAGAAAGTCGGAGTTAACGAACAGTTCACTGTCGTTATCTACGTGTCGTTCTGTAAAAAAAAATCGCAATTGGTAACACATCCTATGAAGTCAGTTGAAGTCGGTTGTTTCACCTTTTCGAGTCACTCTTATCGTACGTTAAAAAATTAAATAATTAAATACTTCTTACTTATTTCTTAAAGAAATGTGTTTAAATGATTAAAAAAATTATTATTGTATGTTTGTATAAATTTTAATATAGAGAAAAATATAGCTGTTTCTTTCACGTAACGTTCACGTTTTAAGAAACTTCCACTGTTACTTTGACGGTATCATAAGCATATTGTATTTGCAGTAAGAAATAGCACGTTATAACAAACGATTGTAACATTACAAACAGAAAAACCACACCAGGATCGGGAAACTAAAAATTAAAATATTGTATTAACTCTATTATTCCCTTAAGTATTACAATAAAGAATGACAAAGAAAAAAAAGTTAAATACTTACATGAAGAGCTGCAAATAACGTTAGAGCAAATAAAACAAGTACTGATAATGTTTCAATTATTCTTCTTGATGCAAACATCTTCTTGATTTGATTAAATAAACCCATTGAGAAATATGTACTAAAATAAAAATTTACATATAAATTCATACACATACATAGCTCCCTATTTTAATTGTCTCTGGCAAATAATATTCTTGATTATTGTATATATACATATTACAGCGATGAAGAGTTTCACGCGTCTGAGAGATGATATATTGTGCACGACACTTCCAGTCTTTCCTGCATTTCTTCCTTTTTTTTTATATATATATAAAACAGTCGCAAGTACAAAATCATGTACAAATCGGAGATCTCGATTTCCCAGTATTAACAATTTCATTTCATAACCGCGCAATTACTATTGCGCGAGCGATGATTGGAATTAATGGCCCGTAATCTCACCTCGCTTTTGCCGACAAGCTGCGTGTAATTTATTTCTAAAATTCTATAGTATAAGTAACGTGACCTACGTGAAAATACGCGCAGCGGTAGAAGTGAGCTGAGAATACGAGTCAAAATGTACAATAAAATTACAACACTCTCTCATCGATGAATTACACGATTTTCTATATAATATCGATCACATTTAGTGTTTAAGATCGTCAGTATGTATATACCGTCGCTTAAGAAGGATCATGCTTACAATCTATTACTTGCAAAAATTGGGCTGAAGTGTTTAAGTACAAAAATAATGAGATAATCGCGCTGATTATTCATTGATCGACGCATTAAACGTACAATAGTTAATACTTGAGAATTGTGGCATTCGAGAATACATATTAAGCAGTTTCATTATTTTACTTTCCATATTAAATCTACATAAAAATCGCAACTTTATTAGAAAATTATATTTTAACTTCATAATTTTAAAAGAAATTCAATCACGATTAAGATATACTGTGACAATCAGAATATTTAACGGAAAACGTTAGAAATCACGTAAAATATTTAAAAGAATGAAATGCTTTGACGTATCCCGATTCAATTCCTCGATCGGCCATTACATATTTTATATTTACACACTCTCCACTCTCTGATTCGATATACAATTACAGTCAGGCAGTTTAGGCTTTACTACAAATTTTTTTAAGAAAATAGTTAGATACTTGTTTCTCTTCTTCGTCGCACTGCCCTGTTGTATAGAATCCTCGATAAAGGTAATTCGATTCCTTTTGATATATTTACAACACTGGGATATTGGTAATTACACTCATACTTTCGACATTTTTTCATATCATAATTCCATGCTTTCTTGTGTGACATACCAAATTACAAAATCACTGCAAACGCGCGATCGAAATTTTAATATTTGTGCCGAGAGCACGTTGAGAACATTTGTAAAATTATTCAAAAGAAAATCTCTTCGTTTAAACAAATAAAACACGAGTTAACATCAGCACAGAGATGCGTTTGTCGAAATTTTTAACTGAAATTACCGTTGAAAATGGAAGACATCCAGCTAACTAATGAGAAACGACCTAGTTTAGTAAATGCAATCAATTGAGCATTATCTACGTATTACATTTCTGTGACATTATTTGCAATGATATATTTAAATCCCTATCGTAAGAACGAATTGCGTCTTTTTTTTTCTTTTTTTGTTTTTATCATTACATCTACATTAACATTTGCTTTTCGACTACAAAACTGATGACGCTAATACGCCGACGTTTCTTTATTAAATCTATGTTGCATCAAAACTTATTTTGCAACTATTATTACTTTGTCATTATTATTATGCTCTGTGGTCCACATTCGAGACTCACGTTAATCGATCGTGAGGAAATCTTATTATATTAACCGATGTGACCGATTTAGAAAATAATGCAGGCAAACATACCTCACGAAATATAGGAGGTATATGTATATATATGTATGTGCGTTAATTATTATATTTAAAAGTCATAATTTCTGAATTAAATAAGATAAATAAATCATAGATATAGAAACTGCACAAATATACGTGCGGCGAAGTAATGTTTTCAGCTATGTATAAGAGATACATATATGTAAATTATTGAAGAGAAGAGAAAAAATATAGATATCGTGTAATCCCGATACTTCGCTAGAGTTAAAAATAAATTACTTTTAATATATAGATAATGTCCAAGAGGAATACAGTTGAGCGACGAAATGACAAAATTTTGGATTTATCTTGACAAAAAGAACATATTTTAGAATATTTAGATAAACTGCCATCGTTTTAGTGCTTTCAGCTTAATTGACAGATTTTAAAACAAAAGTCATAACATTTTTGTAAATGTTGTGTCTCCAAATAATATTTCAAGACAACACTGTGTCTTGCGCATACATCATAACGACATAAACGGAAAGTTAGACGATTGTAGATACTAAACAATTTAATCATTCATTCTATTAAATATACCTAAGTCTATCAACTATAATTAAGTAACTCTGAATATACGTACGTACATCCGTACCCCTCTTGGCAGTCGATTAATTGTTCTATCAAATTCTTGATAGCGCAGTCATCGGTATTGTCACGATTGCTATTTATGAGGCTAATCACCATAGAAGATCTCGCCTTCTCTTCTGCCAATCTCGTCAGACTCATCAGAATTAAAGATTAATTAGAACAGAGAAGAGCCAGTAATTCGTCCAGATCAGCTTATCACCGTCAATGCTGTCATGCCTCGAGCGAACGTCGTTCGTTCTCGCTCGGAACATTCGGCGATCCGAGCGTGTCAAAGCTCGCTGTCAGTAAAACTCCGAGTCAGAACTGTGCTGCGAATCTACACCATTTAGATATACTTCCAATGTGTGCTGAATAGCTGGTGAGTATTGTGCGGTTTCTCCATTTTGTCCTGATAATTTAAATATTGCGATAAAATTGTGCATATACATTTTTTTTAACAAAAATAATGAATAAAAAAAATATTACCCTGCGCAGCGAGAATAGTAGCTAAGCACTTAGCTACTGCGGGATTCGGGGCACACGCTAATGCGGGTGTGAGTCCTTCAGCATCAACAGCTACAACACTTGCACCTAATTGCAATAGTCGTCGCGTAATCTGAACAAAATAATATTTTTTGTCTCAGAAAATATTATTTATTATACCGGTATCGTTAAACATAACCCTAACTTACTGTCACGAGACCGTTTCTCGCCGCTAGATGCAGCGATGTTCTCTGCTGCTTGTTGATCATGTTAATGATGGAAACTCGCTGCAGTTGCGACGTGTTTTTGTCAGTATCGGAGTTGCCGAGTGATTCAATCCAGTTTAAGAGTAATGATGCTGCGGCAGAATGACGTCTCTGACACGCAAGGTGCAACGCCGTATTTTTATTAGAATCAACAGCGCGTACATCGGCTTTCCATTCGAGTAGTAATTCTGTCGCCGAAATGTCTTATTAGTACAACAATAATACAAGAATAATTTTATTACGAATAGTCAAATTACCGATAGCATTGCATTGTCCATTAACAGCTGCGCAAAGAAGCGGTGTCCGTCCAAAATAGTCGGTTGTCTCGAGCCCGGCTAGCTCTGGCCCAACAGAATTTAGAATTAATCGTGCGCACTCGACGGAACCTGCACTTGCCGCGACATGCAGTGGTAATAAACCACATGACGAATCTCTCGGAGCAGCAACTGCCTGTCCTCCAAATTTGTTAATCAGTAAATCTAGACAGTGCGCAGATCCTTGATATACAGCGCAATGCACAGCAGAAAAAGGATTACCTGCAATTAAAATAAAATAAAAAAAAGTTTGACACATATTGTTAAATAATCATTTTCGAAAAGTGAAAAACATGCCTTCTAAAGAATCGAACACATTATGATTCAAAAGATACTCCACGCAATTTGAATTGCCATTGTAACAGGCCCAGTGGAGTACTGTGCAACCTTGATCATCCTTTAAAGTTGCCGCGGTTGGATCGGCTTTAACGAGTGCAGCTAAGGCATATAATCTACAAAGAAACTCAAGGTGAGTAAAATAAATTTATATCGCGGTGCAAAATGTTGTAGAAAGTTTCTCACCTGCCACAAGCTGCTGCTAAATGTAATGGTGTTTTACCATTAACATCTTGCACGGCCACTTGGGCACCATGCTTTAACAACAGTTTCACTAATTGATTATCACGTTCGTTGATTACCGCACGAAACAGCGGCGTATGCTTATTTATATCTGGCAAATTGCAATCGGCTTTGTATGTTAATAACAACATTGCGCACTCCGGATGATTGTTCGCCACTGCAAGTGTTAAAGCTGTGCGTTGTTTGGAATCGTAGCAATTTACTACGTTAGGGTCGTCCATGTTCTGCAGAAGAAGAGCCAAACAATCTGCGTGACCCGTTGCGGCAGCGCAATGCATAGGTGTGCGTTTCGTGACAGAATCCTGAAAACACGGTGATAATGCTGTGCGTAAAAATATACATGCATATAAATAAAATGCATAAAGTATTAAATTCTTACTTGGACAGCCACGGAAGCGCCAAATCGCAATAAAAGTACGATACATTGTTTATGTCCCTTGTAGGCAGCTAGATCTAACGGCGTTTTTCCGCTGTCTTCTTTGATATTTGTATTAGGGAATAAAGGCAGAAGTAATTGCAAAATCTCATCGTGACCGTGATATGCCTAATAATATGCATTTTGTGAATTAGAAATTATACTTCGCATTTTACTAACATTGAATGGTCTTAAATTTGCATATCCATTGCGTTTACATACCGCGAGGTGTATTGGAGTGAGTGCAGGTAGTGATGGCTCTTGCCCAGTTGAAGAGTTGAGCGAAGCGGCCAGATTCGAAGGAGATGATGATGCATTCAGAAGCGCGTCCAGTGCAGCTTTATTACCGCCCGCCACCGCGTAGTGGATCGCAGTAAAACCGCGTTTGTCTCGTAAACGCGGATCTGCACGATGCTGCAGTAAATACTGTACGCATTTGAAAGACCTGCATAAAATTAAATATAAATTACGCAAATTGATAAATATGAAAAATTAATTCGCTAAAATTAAAAATGACACTGACTGGGCATTAGAATTCGATGCTGCTGCAGCTAAGTGTAATGGCGTTGCTCCGTTTACGTCTTGAGCGTTTGAATCACTACCAAATCCAACCAGAGTAAAAACACAAGGGTAATGCCCTCGGCACGCAGCGTGATGAAGAGCCAATCGATTGTCGTTATCAACAAGACGAAAATTAGCGCCGCTAGATAATAGCAAATCTAAACAATCTACGGAACCCTGTTTAAAATAATCACAATATATTAATTTCTGACATAAATATATATTTATTTTTGATTCGCAAAGCACACGTTCTACAATATCAAGTAATATATAAAATTAGAATGAAAAAACGATAAATATATGCTACCTTAAATGCTGCCAAATGTAAAGCTGTTCTGCCACCAATATCTCGTGCGTCGATTCGCCTGCTATCGAGTTGCAATAATTTTCTACAGACCTGCAATATAGAAAGTCCTTTTACTTTTCTTATTAAAATTGCTCAAAATTAAAATTTTTTTTTTTAATATATTATTTTTTCGTAAATTAAAAAATATATAACTCACTTCTATGTGTCCAGCTAGACAACTAAGATGTAAAGGTGTGCGTTGCTGTGCGTTACGTGTAGCCGGAGATGCGGCACTTTCCAATAAAGATGTCGTCAAACATTCGAAGCCAAACCTAAAATTTTATGAACTTTATTCTTACCGTTTCATTTAATCGATGTATATCAACTATAAAAAAACAAAGAACAGAAATGTATTTCTTCCAAACTTACCATGCAGCAATGTGTAATGCGGTATTTCCATTTTTGTCTCTCGCATCTGGAAAAGCTCCTGCATCTAATAACGTTTTGGATCTTGTAAATCGTCCGTGAATCGCAGTCATGTGTAATGGTGTACGGCCGTCTTCCGACTGGACGTTCACTTTTAACCCGTTGTATATCAGCATCTTGAAACAATGGACACCATGCAGGCTAGCGGCAGCAACGTGCAGTGCAGTCTGCCCTCGATAATTCACAGCCTCTATTACGATTAATAATACAATGCTCATTTAAATATCATGAATCACAGTATTAAGTTTCGATAATAACCTACCTAAATTAACGCGATTAGCTATAAGTTCCTTGATTACAAGGGGACATCCATTCAAACAAGCAATATGCAGTGGTGTGTTTCCGTATACATTCTTCGCTTCGATATCACAGCCGGCTTCGATTAAAATGTGCACACATTCTACATTACCAGAAGCAGCCGCCGCATGTAACGGAGTATATAAATCTCGATCCTTAACATAAAAATACATAATGTAGAATTTGTATATAATTTATTTAAATATACAGTGTCCGTTTACTATCGGACATCCTGTATAATGCAACTAAGAATACACCTAAGAGCATTCTACCGAAAATTTCATAACAAATTAGTACTTTCACGTCCACGTCGGCGTCTTTAGCTATTAGCGCTTTCACAATCTCATTGTGGCCCTTATACGCCGCGAAGTGCAAGGCCTTTCGGTCTTTCTTGTCGGAAGCATTTATCGCACAACCAAACTGCATTAGGTATTCACACATTTCGAGATGTCCGTTATACACGGCATGATGAAGACATGTTTTTCCGCCTCTGTAGAAGTTAATGCTTAATCATCATAAACACAAGTCAAATAATGAAAATAATAATAGTTATCATAATAAACGAAAATAGACACAAACCTGTCTGTAACATTGATATTTAATAAATGTGGAATTAAAAGTTCTACGCATTGCACAGCATTATTTGCTGCTGCTACATGAAGAGGTGTTTGCCAACTACGATCCCGGGCGTTTACATCAGCTTTGTATCTTAACAAAATGTCCACTACATTGTAATTGCCTGAACAGCAGGCTCGATGCAAAGGAGTTAACCATTTTTTATCTTTACTGTTTACTGTTGCACCATTTAACAAGAGAAGTTCTACAATAGCTGTGTCTCCTCTAAAACATAAATACCAGAAGCATTTTAGTTGCACAACTAATTCAAGCAGCCTTCATTAATTATTCCAATATTCTATAAAAATATTGACCTATATGCTGCTGCATGTAAAAGAGAACGTTGCTCCTTGTCTTGCCAATTAACATCTTCTTTTTGTGATAACATTGTACGAACTGCCTCCACATGTCCATGAAATATAGCTTGTAGTAAAGGAGGCTGTAGAAATAGACAATTGATTTACATATAAATCAAAAGTATTAGACTAAAATAATTAATTAAAAACATATTTCAAATTCAAATATAAATCGATGTACTTAAACAAAACTCGACGCGAATTAGCTGAATAACAATACAAGTTCGGATTCCATAGGAAGAAGAAAGGAAGCTGCAAAGTCTACAAGGATTGCTCATGACGAATTAAAATGCAAATCTGACGCAAGCGAGATGACCCACGCCTTCGCAGGTAAACGCGACAGCTCAAGAGGTGTCTAAATTAGAAGACGAGGTGTACGCACCTCGTCATTGAGATCCTTGAAGACGTTCATGTTGGCAAGTACGGCGCGAGGGTTGTCCGTGCGCGTCCAGGTCGTCGTACTTTCTCAAGGGAGCATAGTCATTACGTCGTTTCAATCGCGACGGCTCATCGTGTACGAGATCCGTCTTGCTGATCGTTCCTGTCGCCGTCGCCAAACTGACTGGGGGGTGTGCGCGATCCGGCCGGATCTGAGTACCGTTCGCCTCGCGTCTCGTCGCGGCCGACACCGGCTCGTTTGCGCGACGAGCGATAAACCGTCGCAACCCTCGCCGCGTCCCGCGCGTCTTGCGTATTCACGTGCACGTGGCCTCTTCATCCGACGCGTTCCTCGCTCTCTGTCGCTCTCGTCGCCATCTTCAATATCGCCAGTCGCCGTGCGCGAGCTTGTAAACAACACCCGGTCCGTTCGATTTCTTCGCGAACGTAGCAAGGAATGGGTGAGCCTGGGTGAACCAGCGGAGCATGGCTCGCGGATCCAAATGCACGGGTCAATAATATCGACGCACTGCTGATCCAGTCATTATGATATGTTGATTTATTGCGCGAAGATTAAAATTATTCTTTCTAACTGCACTGGTGCAAGTTGGTGCACCGTGCAACCAATTCAGTTACAAAAGAACGAACCGTAGCAGAACCTCTGAAAATAATTGGAAAATTATTCTTGAGACGATTCGGTGTTACGAAGGTTTTCGATAAGATAGACGGCAGATAATGGCGTTGGAAAATATTAAAAAATTCTTCAAAAATGTTTACCGCGATCAATTCATGTGGTGAGTTCGCGAAAAGTTATATTGTTCGTCGCGGAGATTGCAAAGTGTCCGGCGAATATAACCTCGTTTAACGCTGCCGGATTCACTCTAATAATAATTTTCAAACAGTCCGCGAAGTTATAATTAATGCTTTCATAATTAACCCGCTGGTATAAATTAAATTTATATGCCTCAAATATTTTAAATATATTATTAATGTAACATATGTGTAATTTCTGCAACTTACATTATACATATAAATATTCCTCAATAATACTTGCCTTTGTTTTGCAGGTCCGTGGTGAAGAACACGACTTTCTTCATCGTTGGCATCAAAATTGCTATCGAATGCAATGGGATAACTCTTATGCCACCAATCTCCGTTTAAACCTCATCTCAAGCCCAATGAAGCTGCTGAAACCCAAAAGGATATTATCTCCGAATATTCCGACAGTTTCTTGCATTTTTTGTATCAGTTAATCATTGCAGCCATTAGAATATTTGTACTGTATAAAGATGTATGTTTTATATTTAAAATATGCTTGTTGAAGAACTATTATTAAACGATGTACAGTATTTTTATATTGTCTTTGAATTAGTTTGCATGACCGATCAGAATTTAATTTACTTCGTCAATAATTGATTCCACGTTGGAGATGGTGTAGTAAACTTTTGGGCTATAGATTTATTCCTAACTTTTTTTCCCGAATGAAAGGTTAATTTATAATTGATAATAAAACAAACGACAATTAAGAAAGACAATTAAACTTTGCCCAATGATGAATAAACTGATAGATTATTAGTTCGTACTCAAAGTGATTTTCGTCTTTATTTTTACGTCTTTATTTTACGCATTAGTTGCCTAACATTTTCTAAGGTGGCGCCACGGAACTCGATAAACTCGAGACTCATTACTTTTGTGTTTATGCTAATATCTAATCTGGTATAATCTTATTTGTCTTATTTGGTCTGACAATCTAGCGCGACTTCTCGCGGTGATTCACGGACCGCACCGAAATTTGCTGAATCTACTTGGTTTATCACATTGAATATTAATTTAACCAAAGTCTCAACTCGTGCAGGGGAACCTCTGCAGTGGAAAGATAGATCGTATATATGATGATAGAATATCTCAAACAACTTTGTCATTGCGTGGGACATGTGACAAGTATTTCGTCGAACCCATTATTAGTACAAACGTAAAACTTCAAGTATAATATTTCTCGTTAAGATTTAACATTAGTAGTGTGTCAATATGAAGGAAGAACCGGAGAACAATTGCAATTCCGAGTTACCAGGTAAACTTAAAATTTTACGAATAGTTAGAAGCCGAAAAAAATTAAAAGTATTCCGTCTCTTAAACGGTGTTTAATAAATTGTTTCTATAGATGTTCGAAATGTTTTTTTTTAGCTGTGGTTGGAGCTTTATTAGATACTTTGGATGATAAAAATCGAGATGTAAAGCAATCTGTGACTGAATCAATTGAAAAAATAAGCAAGAAAAATCCGGAGGTTGTTATCCATGCTGCTATATATTTTTGGGAAATGCATAAAAAGGTCGATTTTTAATACAATTCGAGATAGTTGTTGCAAATTATATTGTAATTATTGAAAGAAACATTTAATTTTATAGATATCAACTGAGCACATGGGATCTTTATTAAATATAATTACTGTTATATGCAAACACTCTGGTACAAGTTTAAATGTAGATCTAGTGACATCTCTTGCAGAGATAGCAGTGAATGAATTAATAGGTGAAACTGAGAATGAGGCAGCTGAGTTGTTGATTGAGCTTTGCAAAATACATTGCATGCAAGCTACAGGTGGACTTTTAACTAAGTATGTGTTATTAATGTTTCTTGTGATTGTAAATTAATTTAATATTGATTTTTAGTACATCATAACATTAAGAATAAATGTGATAGGGTATTAAAGATTTCAATGTTGATCTCTTATAATGAATTATAATATATTCTTACAGATTGGAACCTGGAGTAATTCCTAATTCTGCAATAGTTTTTACAATAGGAAAGCTAGCAGCAGCCAATCCATATGGAATGTTGTCCTTTGTTAAAATAACATTAACTATCATGTTGCCAATGTTGAATCAAGTAAGAGAGGAAGTCCTCAAACAAGGAATTTGCTTCAGTAAGTACACATATCTTATAATACTCGTGATAAAATTTACAAAGCTTTATATAACTATACTTTTTAATTTCTAGTGATTTCTAAATTTTGCGAAGCTATAAATGATTATATAATGAATGGGAAAGACGCGTCTTTAGGAATTAATAAACAGACATTTGTAGAAGAAATTTGTTCCGTGTTTGACTTTCTAACACATAATTGGTTGAAAACATCTCGGGATAACAAATCAACTGATGCTATTTTAACGACACTCGTGCCTATGGTGCCTATGCTGCCTGTACAGCAAGATGCCGAGAGAATTGTAAAATTGATACCTATGTGTTTAAGTTTTTGCAGAAAGCAAAATTTACGTTTAGCTGCTGTAAAGTAAGTTTTTATACAGTAAATATTAATATTTTACGAAATAGAAAAAGAACTAAATTTTTTTAATTTAATTAACATTATCGTGTTAACAGGGTTTTAGCTGTGATTTTAAATTCTGTTGAGACTGAAACTGATAAGGAAGCAATACGTCCATTTATGGATCATATCCATCAAACGCTGTCTGAATTTGTTAGTATTTGTCCCTTTGAGGCAGCTCGGGACACAGTACTTACACATTACGAAGTGCTGCAATGCTCGAGGTCAATAGTGGTTTTATATCCAGAGGAAGGTCTTGATAGGTATCTGATATTTTTATATTTAATTAAATTACAAAATTGCGTGAATGTTGTTTATTAATTGTTTGCTTTTTTGCAGAATTTTGCAACAATTGAAGTCACCAGTCGCTAATCAACGCGCTCGTGCTTTAGTAGTTCTTCGACATCTTATAAACACTCTTCCGCCGGAGGTACGAAAAATATTTAATTTTATTAATGACTTCAACAATTAATATGCATATTGTTTTACTAGGATGATGGATCGCTGCAGAGAATCGCACTTAGTTTACAGGAATCTCTCGGGGAAAATGGTGCGCTCCAAATGGTTGGTGCTATAGTGGCACTCGCGGCACGACCGACATTTCCTCTTTTGCCGTCACAAAGGGCTAAATTTGTTCGCTATATGGTATTATAAACAAGGCACAATGTGAAATTAAAGAAAAATAATTAATTTAATTATTGAATTAAATTAATCTTGTTCGAATAGGTGTCACACTGTGAAATAAAAAGCGATGACATGGAGGCTTGTTCCGAAGCCTTATATTTACTTGCAACGACAGTTGATGGTGTCGAGTCTTGGCTGTGGCCGTGTTTGATAAGTGCATTATTAGACCCGGCTTCTGTAGCATCCGTAAGTAATAATTTTTTTGTCTTGAATATTTACCGCATGTTAAGTTTAATGCCTGTATCGAACTATTGTTTTTTCTGTTCACAGGTCACATCCGTACTACGTTCATTATCTCCATTAGCGGGAAAAATAATACGGGATGAAAATTCTACTACAAATGAAAGAGATTTTCCTGGCACAAAAGTCTTAGGCAGATGTCTGGAATTGTTAAGCAATCCTGCTAATCGACTTGCAGTCGTGGCTTTTTTAAAATCGGCGGCACCTTTGATAGGACATCAAGTAAAATCTTATTGGGATCTAAAATTGGAATTTTTACAAGAATTCTTGCAAGCTGAAGAAAAGAACTCTCGAAAAAACTCTAAAGAAGTGAAAGATATCATGCAATCGTAATATTTGTTTATCAATTTTATACTTTATATTGTTAAAAGCTGTTTTTAATTTTTTCTTTTTATCTCTAGAGAGTTAGTATGGGAAGAAAAAGTGGTAGAGTGGTTAGAAGAAAGCGTGAAATTGGAAGGAGAATCGTGGGGCGCAAAGCTTGCTGATGAGCTCGCTTTAAAAGCAAACACGCCGAGTGTAGCACCCCTTTTAGCATCTACGTGCAATAATAACGCTCACATTACTTTACTTGTCGAACTTGCGCGGTCTCATGGCACTACTAAAGAATTCGCACGAGCGGTCGGCATTTGCGCTAAACAACATCTAAGTATCGTATTGAAATTAATGGAGGAGTTTTGCACCGTGGAGGATTCTAGAAAAGCTCCTGTGAGGTTGTTAGGTTTCGTGAAAGACACTAAAGCTGCGGCTACCGCCGAGGTTGCAAAAGCGGGCTTATTGCATTCTTATGCCGAAATTGCTCGGAAGGGAGATCCGCAAGAATTTTTTCCCGTGTTCGAAAGGCATGTGTTACCTTGGACTATTAAACAGTTGCACGATTGTAAGGAATTGTCCACGAAGGAAGCAGGCTTGTCAGTTTTGGAACAGGTAATTTATTTTAATCTCAAACGATTAAATCAATTATTAATTAAATACATTATATACTAGAATACTTTTTACTTATGAATATTTGTCGTTAATTTGTAGGTAGCCAACGCTATTCATGTCACATACCCTGAATGTAAAGATTTACGTATCAAAGCTACTGCTTTGGCAACTTTGCTGGGAATTTTACAGTCGTCAACAGGATATAGACCTTTGCAGCTCTATCCGGCGGTATTGAAAGCAGCAAATTCTTTAATGTATGTTTTACTGGACAATATATTTATTTTATGTTATACAAATTTATAAATACATTTTTCTAAATATTTTTATAGACTTGTATCGCCAGAACTAAATAATGAGGAAAGAGAGATTTTTCTCAGTGCAGTATTGGATAAGACAATTGGTGCTAGTTCGGAGGTAATAAAATTAAAATTAATGTTCTACTTATCGATAGTTTTTGATAATTTATATATCTTTTAGATTGCTTTACAATTACATCCAGAAATAATGCAACAAGTCGTGGACGAACTAGGGACCATATCAAGTGAAATCGTGTCTAGTTCAGCAGATGCGCTAGCTGAGCTGGTTGATATACTATTACCTTGGATGCAGTCTAAATCAAATATAGAAAGAAGAACTACTCTGTTGGTGTTGCATACGGTGCTCCAGTAATTATTATGCTAAACATTTATATACATATCTGCCTTTCAATGTACACTATAAATTTATAAAATATGTTTTTTCTTTTTTTTTAACAGATCTTATTATACGTCTTTAGAGTATACATATCCAGGCGGTAAATTAGATGCTGGAAAACTAGTAGGAAGAACTTTATGTTGGTGCACGGACACCGAATTCGCGTTACGACCACTAGCAATCGATTGTATGATTTTTGCTCTGAACGTTGCAGAACGTCATCGACGTGTACTATCCGATAATACTTTGAGTGAAGACATACAACTCATAAAAAAAGAACTTATGATCGAAGACTCGTCAGTATCTTACGGAGCCGTACAAGTTAGTTTGATAGTATAATTGCATGTTACAAAAAATTATAATTTATTTTATTACAATATTAATTTTAATAAAATATTTTAAAAATTGTAAGATAAAATTTAATTACAGAGATTGTCTAAGGCTGTATCGCAGAAAATTCCTAACGGTGAGATAGTTACTTTCGCGGAAGGATTAATAGAAGGTTTGCTATTTTATGGAGAAGCAAGCTTGGTAGCAGGAATAGCTCTCTCAGAACATTTTGAAATTAATGGATCGGAAATATCCAGAACCGATGTTTACTTAGTTGGTGTGTAAAATGCAAATTATTCTATAAATAATCGTTTTTTTTTTTTTTATAAATTGTTACGTAATTTACTGACAAAATTTCCACTATTTATGTTACAGACAGTATTATTGCACAAATAAGACAGATGGAAAACGTGAGCTGTAGGTACATTGCAACAGTGGCTATAGTATCACTAATGAAACATCATCCAGAAGAAGTAGTCGAACATCTTTTGTCTCAACCGTTACCATTAGATCCAGGCACCGCATTATGCTGGAAAGAAATTGGTAATAATGATTCACTTGGACCCCGAGTAAGTTCATTTTTTGCATATGATACATATTATTTATATGCATTGAGGTTTATAGACAAATATATACATTAACATAACATTTTTCTTTCAGGCTTTGGAAATGTTGCTAATAAAACTCGAATCTAACAATCTATTTTCCAAGATTGCTAGTCCATCCGCGCATTCCGAACAGAATAATATCGCATTTCTTCCGTCTTTGGCGGCTATAACAGGGTTAAAACATCTTATCGAATCGCCACATGTGGAAAGTTTGCTTACTAACAAGCAATTAGCAAATTTATTATCGATTCTCCTCAAATATCTTTCGGGCTGGCTGCACGCTGATACTCCCGCATCGTTAATAAATACGAAATACGGATATGTACCGAACCGAGCAGCGCAGAAGATAAATCCGTACACAGAAGTATATTTAATATTATTCAATATATTGGAAGTCATTCAACCAGACATTTTATCCAGCCTACCGATCGAAACTGTACGTATTAAAGCGTTTTACAATTTTACGATTATTTTGAGCCAAATAATATTTAAATTTAGGCATCCGAACCACAAACCGAGAAAAACTTGATATCGATCGTACGCATATTGATGAAATGTATATCAACAAGAAACGAAGTTTTGTCGAGCATGACGCAATCCTTGGGGAAACTAATGACTAGCACAATAGCCATACAACGAGCAGTCGCTGCTACTTTTTATTCGGAACTGATTGGCAAAATAGATTGTGGGGCTATATGGCTTGATGCTATAATTAATACTCTGCACGATGCTAAGGCCGATTCATCGTCTTTGGTGCGAAAACTTGCTACCATCGGACTTGCTAGAATAGCTTACTTAGATCCGAGACAGGTAAAGTAATAATAAGTAATAATTTTTATAGCTACAATTCCGTATATTGACCGACGATATTTTTTAGGTCGATGAATATTTTGATAATTGCATGGATGCCTTACTTGATGGATTGGAGGAGACCGCTGGTGGAGAAGGTGGTGCTGAAGTGGTACTCGAATCGTTACGCGGCCTCTCAGTGCTGTTGTCGGTTCAATATCAGAGGCCTATCAGCCCGCGGGTAGTGCTGGCTTTGAAACCGTTTATTGAGAAAGAAAACTGGGAGATGAAGATCGCTGCCATAAGTGCTCTGGGCGCAATCGCCACTAATTGGCAGAGATCAATCACATTGCCAAATGATGATTTAATCGATCATCTTTTGGGCTGTTTGCCGTCTCTAATAATAAGACTGGAAGATTCAAATATAACAGTAGTTAAGGTATGTATATATCGTATCATTATAGATTATTACTTAACTGTTTTACATGTTTGGATGTTTAATTTTGCTGTTTATGCAACAGACTGCACAGGGAACTTTATATAAAATTACAAGTATTGTGCAAAACGAGAAATTATCGTATGTGATACGCGTTAATTTGGGACCACAAGTAATGTTTAACTTCGAGAACTTTTCAAAAAGCTGGATAAATTGTTTGAAAGAAGAATTTCCACAGAGAGCAGAAGAACTGAGGTATACATTCAGTATATAATATTCCGGTCTGTTAAACATATTTTAATTTAATTAAACATTTAAAAATAAGTACCTATCTTAAACTTTATTTTTTTGTTAGAAACGCTGTTGTCCGTGGATATTCCAGATCAGAGAATTATCATATTAGAGCTACGTCTGCGTTGCTTTTAGGATTATTCGATTCTCCAAGACCTGAAGATGTACAAAGACTGTTACAACTCCTACGAGATAGAGAAAGTATCGTAAGAATGCGTGCTTCGCAGGCTCTTTCATTTTGTTTTACACTTTAGCGTAGATAACTTTCTGATGAATTCATTCCGATAGATCAAAAAATTTTTTACTTTAAAATAAAATTTTTTTGGAGTTGTTTTGTTTTTGTGATACTATAAATTTTTAAAAGCCAATTTATTTACAGGCTATATCATTATGTTATGTAGAACTGTTTTATTGTAATTATTGTGATTGTTTTACTAGATGAAATGTGAGTAGACAAATTTTTCTAAGATCATGCGGTAAGGCACTTGTAAAAATAATTGTTACTAGATTGTTACTCTTAATTAGTCAACTGATAGATTTTCTTCTTTCTATTAATATTTTACATGTATGCAATGTATAACTTATATATGTATACAAAAACAACTTGTTATAAATATTTAATTTATTCACTATGAACATCCAATAATATATATGAAAAGTAATTAATAGAAAAACTGTAGAAATATGTGAAAAAATGATTCAAATTTTTAATATATATTCTTAACAAGAACTTTATACTATTTACATTTTTTTTTTTTTTTTTTTAGTTAACATAATATTTCGTACAATCCTGTACTCGCGTTACATCTATTTTTATAAAAGTTTTATACAACAGTATAATCGTATACCTCCCCCGAATATCATTACAAGAATTTACTATATAATAATCATTTACTATGCAGTTTTTCTATGCAAACGCTCAGCTGTTGAAGACGGTGAAGTAAATGTCGCATATTCGCGCTCGATTGTCGAAGACCTGACTGTTCACCACCTACTTCTTGCCGTTGGCCTAATTCAAAATGCAGTCTGGCTAAACGTTCTTGCTGCTCTCGTATCTCCGTCATTTGCTCCATACTACAGTCTTTTCCTACAAACAGTTGTCGATCTCAATAAAAATTTCACTGTTCGTGTAAGGATATACCCACCAAATGCTCGCAAGTTGCCGCTGTGAAAGTCTTCCAATAATTGCAGCAAAGCTTGCTCCATATGACGGACATCAGGAACCTCTGACAGAAAGCAATGGTGTTTGCATGGCACCATGGCTTTTTGTGTAATAACGCCAAAATCAAAATATGCAAAACTTAAAGAACTTAATATAAATAAAGCTTATGGTTACATAAAATAAAATCATAAAGTTTCAGCACCTTTACGAAATAATCAATTATAAATATATTATGAATATATAAAAAGCAAATAAAATAAAAAAAAAAAAATCAAAGAAACTGAAAGGATAAAAAGATAATTGTGTTTAAGATGACTGTCAGATCGCGGGAACTTCAGTTACCTTTGTGCTGCCTTACAATCTTTGGAGGATCTGGCCGATTAGGTCTCTGCTTCTCTTTTTCATTAAGATACATCAATCGAGACTGATTGCCCGTGTAACTCGATGCATTAGCGGCTCGACTGGAAACCATGGAGCCTTGACTTGTCCCTTGACCAGAGCTACCTTTACTAATAATCGGCGATGTCTGGATGTTATTTTCCCATAGTATTTGTTGCTGCAAAAATATTACTCAAAAACATAATTACGTTGTCAGATCATTATCGTTAATATTATATGATAAAATAAGGATAAAATTGTATACTATGCTACGTCGTACCGATACATTGGAGTTATGCACTTCGGTTTTGTTTAAACGCTGAGATCTCGCTGGCGTCGACGGAGGTGTAGCTTCTCCTCCATGGCTAAGAGGCTCCTCGCTTTCTTCCTCCTGAACCAACTGCTGCAATTCGCCACATCCACCTGCTTCCACCATCGCGAAAAAAACGGAGCAAGAAGTGTCTAAAGGCTGAAAATATTACCGAGTGATCGCCTATTCAGATATAATTACATTTTCTTATTGCGTATTTAAATTATTCATTTAGTTGCATATTTTTTTTTTATGTTTACCTTTTGCTCCTCGCACGAGATAACCTCATTCGATTGTTACGTCTAGTTATCTCTTGTCACTGATGATAATTGCCGCTTCTGAATCACCCAGCACGAATATCTAGACGAGATACGTGTTCAGAAAGGAAAAATATTCAAGTTTGGATGCGGTTTGAAAATTCATGTGTCTCCGCGTTTACAGGAGCCGATTAAATGGTCAGTTAATTCAGTGCGTCAGGCTCGAGCAAACAGCTGATCGCGTTTATTGTGCACTGCGAAGAATGCGAGATATAAAAAGTTTTTCTGGTTGACTCTCAACATTTTTGTTTTATCCCGCGTGAAATAACATCGTAAGTTTTCTGAATATCTACATATAAGCATTTGCTATTTCTATTTTAAAATATAATTTAGTGTTCTAGCTTGCGAACGGATCTTTAATTAGTAAAAACATTTCTTTTTTAATAATATGAAAATAATTATTTGTATAAATCGTTCAGTTTTTATATATCTTTTAAAATCTTTTGTTTAATTTTATAGTAAGCATCGCTATTTCAAGTACTACACATTAAAAATTATAATAACCTGCAATTGTAATTTTTTTTTATTTTAATTTAGTACAAAAAAAAAAGTGTCATTGTGTTATGGCGACTAAAGAAGAGACAAGTAGCACAATGACTGATGTAAAGGCTGAGGAGACACCAGATAATTCAACAACAGAGGATGTACCAACTAGTCTAGAAACAATTCCTGAAGGAAACACGCCAAAAAATGAGCTTCAGACAGCATCAGAAGGACAAGTTCAGAAGGACAAATCTAAAAGTATTCTCTTATTTTTATTTGCACAAAATAGTACAAATGCATGTAAAAAGGAATATTTAAGTGAATTTTATTTTTAACATTTACAGTCGATATATTGCTGAAAGCCACTGCTAATGCTCCAATTATGAAGCAGAAAAAATGGTCTGTTAGTCAAGATAATCCTATCGGACGGATTTCCGAATTTATAAAAAAATACCTCAAACTGGATCCTAACGAAAGACTGGTGCGTTAAAATATTTTATTTTGATCTCTTCTATTAATATCGTAAAATTAATTTTTGGTTTCTAGTTTCTATACGTGAATCAGACGTTCGCACCTGCTCCTGATCAGACAGTCAAGAACTTGTACGATTGCTATGGTGCTGATGGAAAGTTGGTTATACATTACTGTAAAAGTCAAGCCTGGGGTTGAAATTTATTGAAAGCAGTTTGTCAAGGTTAATTTTGTTCCAATAAAAATAATATAATGAAACATAATATATAAGTTACCAAATATATTGTGATAATTTTAGCTTTCTATTTATGATTAATAGTTTTTTTTTATAATTATACTTATAATTATTTTTTATTTTACGGCTGTTCTCTAGAATATTTGCTGAAACTGTATGTTCATAGAAAATTACAAAAATGCTGTCATATTTTATTGTACACCATTTAATATAGTAATATTGGATTTTTGAAATTAATTAGTCTGATTATTCATGATGTTTTTACTGTAACAGATTTATTGCTGCACGAATCTGAAGATTCTTTCAGATTTTTCACCGTCTTTGCTTTGCTCGACGATTTGTTCTTCTTAGCGTCCTTACAACGACAATGGTTCAATGTACTTTTTGATTTGGAGTTTGCTGAACTTGGCAATACACATTTACAAATGGGCGTTTTTTCTACGCGGATTTCTTTTTTAGAATCTTTGCTCCGATCAGAAGCAATTGATAGCGACTTTATATCACCTGAGAAGTGTCGGATTAATAAATAAGGCGATGTAATATGCAATATTATATAAAATTTATGCTGCTCTAATAAATACTTTACTATACAGTCCGTTTACTACGGAACACTGTATATTGAAAAATATAATATACTTACTTGCACATGATGAAATAGATGTTTTGGAGGATCGTTCTGTTTGATCCGCTGCAACACTCGCATTGCTCTCACTTTTTTGTGAAGATAATTTATCCACATCTGAGTTAGATAAGCTATGTATAGAGCTAATTGTTCTTCCTGACTGATTTATTCTTCTAGATTCATTTAAAAACTCGAGTGGAAATTTCCAAATCATAATTGTTCCGTCAGCGCTAGCCGTCACTACATGCTTGCAGTCCGTACTGAACTTACACGCGGTGATTATTGCAGCGTGAGATGTACCAACGTGGGTGAGATCCGCGCTGTCGTACTCCCAGATTTTGACGGTACAATCATTAGATCCGGTAATAAAGTATCGTCCATTCGGACTGACGTCTAAGCAATTCATCGTTCCGGCATTGGAACCTTCAATCTCACGCACCAGAGAACCATCCAGAGTTTCCCAGTAAGTGATTTTTCGATCTGTGCCACATGTCAAGATTTGAATACCGTCTGGTGAGAATTGCGCCATCATAAACATTGTGTTTCCTATAAGGACGTGTTTCCTGGTGCACTGTCTGGTTACAAAATAATTTTTTTCCGATAAATTAATTTAATCGTATATTAATTTAATTATTTTACAGACGAAACTCACATTATATCCCAGATAACACAAGTGCCATCCGTACTCGAACTGATTAAATCCTCGTTGTTACTCGAAATGTGCAGGAATGTTATCGGGCCACGATGTTCTTTCAATATACTAATTAATCGCTGTACGTCAGTTTTTATGTCCCATATACGTACCTAGAGATTGAAATTTTATAATATTTATTAAAGCGTAATGCACAATTAATCTAAATGTTAATTTATCTATAGGAATACAGTAAACTAATTTAATTACAGTAATTCTAATTAATAAATATTATTTTGTAGGACAAAAAATAAATTACTTGGCCATCGCAACCACCACTAATCAATGTACTACTATCGCTTGTAGTAGCGATAGTGGACACGGCTTTCGTATGAGCGTTATAAATGGAGAAATAAAACTCCCCATTGTGGGGCGCAAACGCTCTTATTACACCGTCGTTCCAAGCTGAAACATATGTACGACAAACACATTTAATTTTAATCTTGTGACATATTAATATATAAATGTATGATTAGCTAAACATACCAGAAAGCAACATTTGATCGTCGCGTGCGAATTGCAGACTGGAGCAAATAAAATTTGCCACGGTGATACGAACCTTTTCCTTCTGATTTTCCAATTGCCAAACTCTAACATCGTTTTTGCTGCCTGTTGCGAATATCTCCGAATGATTGCTGCGACATTAAAACAGTGTTAATTGACTTAAACGGCTATATAGTTAAAAAAATTCGATATCTTTACCGTGGAAACGCGATGGTGTATATGCAACTGGTATGGCAGGTGACGAGTAGGCGCATATTTGCAAAATTTGATAACTGAATTTGATAGATCTCACACCAAGATGTCCCGGCCAGTACAAAGTCGTTTTGATACAGAACCATGGACGTCACGGCGCTACACAAGTTTTCTGTTTGGTGCTGATAAAGAAATAATAATTACAATTCCAGTCATCGTAAATTCGCACGTTACTTTTATAGTTCCGGCTTTTATCAATGTACTTGCTACGAAGCAAACTTGAATGTGACTCACGGTGAATATCTGCGGCGTATTAGGAAACTTTGATAATTTAGACATTCGATTCTCTTTCAAATTTATTATCTGAATCAGCTCGATAGTACCGTCGCCAGTACCGATTACCAATTTTCCGTCCTTCAAAAGTAGCAAGCTCTTAACTCCACCCGCATACAAATCACCCTCGCCCATCTTCATTTTTCTCGAGTTGCGCGTTATTTTCGAATAGCAACCGATTAATACTGGCAAGCGTGACGGTTCTCCACATTGCACATCGTCACGCAAGTTCAATCTAGAAAAGAAAAAAAAGATTGACAAAAAATGAAGCGTGGCAAACGATATAATTAAAATAAAATGTAACGATTGCAGTTCGATAAATATATTAATTAAACAGCAAGCTGCAAAAATATTTTTATTAATGTTTGTAAGACCTTGCTTTAATAATATCACCGGAAGAAGTGCCGCAGTAGACTATCTCATCCTTCTCGTCCACGGCGATGCAATTGATCAGGCGCTTCAATTTTCCTACTTCCACGTCGAAACTCTGTATCCGACGTTTTTCCACCTCAATCCGCCAAATTTTCAACGTTCTGTCACCAGCGGTAACGAAGCACTCTCTGTGAATATGTGTCCTTGCAATGTTATATGCGTTACCGCTCGTATCGTTGCTGGCAAACGATCCTGCAGACATTCATTTCGCAATTAATTATTTGCAAGTCTATGCGAAATATTACGAAAAAAGAAAAAAAATACCACATATGAGGCAATTCTTCTGAACGTCCCAGACGATCACATTGCCGTCGTCTCTGCCGCCAAGACTTACGAGAAAGTCACTGTTGCAAGTGAAGCACAGGTCTTCAACACATACTTTATGTGTCTCGTAGCTACCTTTTATCGTGCCTTCTTTATAATTCCAAACAATGACCATGGCCTGTAGCATAGACAAACCATTAGTAAAATCTGTAATATAATTAAAACAAAGTATAAAAAATTGTAATACACGTATACCTTGAAACCAAGATGATTATTCTGCCCAGAAGCGACGTACTCGCCACACGGGGAAACGCATAATGCTGAAACATTGTTTGTATGTCCAGTAAGGAATCGTTGCTCGCTAGTTTTAATATTTCTTATAGCAACCTTATGGCCCATTGGATAGAGAAAGTGCTCATCATCTGGATGCAGTCGCAGAGAGTTCTTCGTTATACCTTAAAGAAATCAAGAGACATGTCGAACTGTGTGCAACTTACAATTAGAGGAAACGAAAGCCGGCCGTACCGTCAAACGTGATTATTCCGATTGTTTCGAGATCTTGAGGTTCCATGTCGCCTTATTCATTAACCTCGTCGACGAATATACGGTTGCCGAATTGTGAAAACAACGCAAACAACGTCGCCGTGGTGATTAAGTAACTGTTTACGCACCCTCGTCGATTGCTTCATCCTCCCGAGTAATTATTTTTATTTTTTAAGAGATATGATACAGTACTAAATGCATATATACGCGTAAATTAAATGCAGAAAATAGAATTGCACGGCGAAAACGTTAAATACATTAAAAAATATTTAAAGACGAATATAATATAACCAAAAATAATTGAGAATTTATAAGAACCGCAATGTAAAAAAAAAAATTATTTAAGAAGCATATTATACTACAGCTATTCATATAACAAAATTTCTGCTACGTACATACGTTAAACTGAAAAAGCCTTTCAATAACAATATATTTCTAAACGATAAAATAGGTTGCTTGTAATAAGATATATAGAACTTTTCTTTTGCTTCGATAATTTAATTAAATTGTGCCTAATCGAAAACGAAAGAATTTTTAGAATAATTAATTATAATATTAGTTTTAGAATAATTAGTTTAGAATAATTAGTTATTTAATAATTGTCGAATTAAAATGTATAGTTTATTTTCACATTTTAAATTATAACAAAATAAAAGACTTAAGAATATCTCACGGTTGTGACAATTATTTTAAATATCGCTAGATTTTACAAAGTGCACATTATTAATTTTATTCTTTATTAATGAAAGTTTAACACTACTATTTATGGTTTATAAAATAACTCAAGTATCAATAAAACAAAAAATTTGACCAACCTTCTGAAACTGAAAAGCAAGACTTTACTAAGGACTTTTGCCTACGGTTGCTGCGGTTGGTACCGCGAGCAGCGTCCTGCCAGATTGAGGTTATGGTTAAGCCGCAAAATCATAAAAAAGAAAAAAAAACGGAGTGTTCATGTAACTGTCAAATAAATAAAATACTCCTGCCGTTTTATTGAGTTCTTTTTGTAATTAAGACACAAAAGATTAGGTGAGTGCTCTTAGACGCGATAGTAAAATGTTCCAGACATAACTGGAGCATAATTGTCATTACATTGTGTCTGTTTATATGTGCTAGTGTTTAAGGCTACAGATGCGTTGCATAAATGTGTAAACGATTGTTTTTTTATTAATAAATATTCTTACAGAAGCCTAACACTCTCTTTAAGATGTCTGGTGGAATGCTATACGGTGGAGACGAAATAGGAGCATTAGTCTTTGACTTAGGTCATCATTCTCTACGAGTGGGCTATGCTCAGGAGGACACGCCGAAAGCAGAAATTCCAGCTGTTGTCGGTATAGGAGAAGATGCGAATGGCATGGCTACTAAAGTTGAACCTATGGACATCGATGACAAAAAACCTGACAGTAATATTACACAGAATGGGACCAAATATTATATTGATACCACGATTCTTCATGTACCGCGGAAGAATATGGAGGTTGCGAATTATATGAAAGACGGCATGATTGAAGATTGGGATCATTTCGAAAAGGTAAATGAAACAATATTGCGAATTAAAATTATGACGTATCTGATTTTTTATAAACCTAAATCGTATATCTATTTATTAGGTCCTAGATTACACGTATTCCAAAATAATTCAGTCCGATGCCGAATATCATCCTGTACTATTTTCCGAATCACCGTGGAATGTGCGCAGCAAGAGAGAAAAGTTAACAGAGTTAATGTTCGAGAAATACAATGTACCGGCTTATTTTCTTGTAAAAAACGCGGTTTTGGCTGCATTTGCAAATGGAAGAGCGACCGGTATCGTCGTTGATAGCGGCGCGACGCATACATCTGCGGTACCTGTACAAGACGGATTTGTGTTAACACAAGCTATTGGTAAATCGCCCCTTGGTGGAGATTATATAAGTATGCAATGCCGACAGTATTTGCAGGTATGCAAGTGTTACATATTCTTATCGATATATTTTCTAACCTTATTCGTCTAATTTATTTGAAACAAATGCAGGATAATGATATTGACTTGTCACCTCCATATATGGTGGGCAGCAAAGAAGTAGTTAAAGATCACGATAAACCACGATGGGTTAAAAAGAAAGGCTTACCTGACGTTACCAAGTCTTGGCATAATTATATGGTAAAAAAAGTAATTCAAGACTTCCAAGCCACAGTTCTTCAAATATCAGAAACCCCATTTGATGAGAAAATTGTTTCTACAATTCCTGCAGTTCAATATGAATTCCCTACAGGATACCATCAGGTATTATACATTTTATTCGTACTCACCGTCCGAAATAACGTTCGTGGTGCAGCGACGGCGGCTAGCGTACGTGATCTTGGCGCGGGGTGCGTCAAATCTCACACAAAGCGCGCGCGTACGAAGTCACGTACGCCGGCCACCGTCGCCGCTCGCCGCGGCAAATTTCATATCTGCCTTCCATACCTATAATACCAAATGTTGAAACGATATAATTGAAAGAATATTATTTTCAGGATTTTGGAAGTGAAAGATTTCGAATACCAGAAGCTTTATTTGATCCTAGTATAGTACAAATGCGTGGTGGTATGGTCGGCAATACTATGTTAGGAGTAGGACATATCGTCACAACTAGTGTTGGCATGTGCGACGTTGATGTACGACCGGCATTATACGGAAGTGTTGTAGTAACTGGTGGAAATTCATTTATTCAGGTAGAATTTTAATAAATTGTAACTAATGCATATGCTTCTCTTATATTAATAAAAAACTTTGCATTCACAGGGATTCCCGGAACGTTTGAATAGAGATTTATCCATGAGAATACCTTCTAGTATGCGTCTTAAATTAATTAGCGCGAATGGATGCGCGGAAAGAAGATTTGGAGCATGGATCGGAGGTTCAATTTTAGCATCAATTGGCACTTTCCAACAAATGTGGATTTCCAGTCAAGAATATGAAGAGAGCGGAAAGAGTCAAGTAGAAAGAAAATGTCCTTAAACTGTGGTAAGTTTGCATATGACTTCATTGCGTCAGTCTTCGTATAAACATTGTACAGGGAGCGAGTACAACTTTCGAAACGTGAAACTATATTCTACATATTATGTATTATTTAATACAAATCATGATGCATAAATTACGTAAAACGATAAAGCACTTTTTTAAAATAAATTTTTTTATAACGTATCACGATGATATACTTGTAACGTTACTAAATTAAAACTGCTTGTAACATATATAAATGCAAATAGTATTACGTTTCAAATTACATTATAATCAGATCAGAAAATCGATTATTGTTTATTACTGACATGCTCTGCATGCATTAACAACATTTTATAAATTGTAATAAGATTTTTTATAAAAAGACTTACATGCCGTAGGGTAGATTGTCATAAAAATAAATCTGTTGTTTGTTGCCTTTTCGATTTCTCACATCCTTATATTTGCACGATTCCTTGGTCTCGTTTCACTACCGATAGTATTGTACGAAGACCTATTAGATATATCGTGAGACTCGTCTTAACATCGCGTTCGGATCGTAAGTAATCGACCCCACTTGCAGCAAATGTCGTTGAAAATGAAATAGGGTATACGCTCACCCGGAAGTTATAATTATCCTTTGTGACACATACATGTATTTTGTATGAGAATAATAAATAAGTATAAAGTACAAAGAAAACCATCTGTCTCTTGAAATGCCTTATTAGTGGTTAACTAGAAAACTAGCACCGTTTGTGAAGCTGCATAAATGAAAAAACCAACCGAAGGAAATGACCTATGTAGTTTGTCTTTATATCTTTAATAATGAAAGACGTTGGGCCTAGCAAATTAGCTGTCATTAAGTATGAAACATTAATGAACAGATAAGTTATAAAGTCTACAATTCGTATTTTGTGTCTCTCTATATAGATCTTTAATACTGTAGAATCTACTAATTATGATTCAATATTGGGCCATCAGTAATGTCTACTAATTGCCTATCTAAAATAAAGTAATTAATCAAATTTAATTAAAAATATATAAAATGCTAACTTTTAAGACCGATAATAAGCTCTCCACAATCGAGAGCTTCTATTTCATTTATTCGTAGCCCTTTAATATAGTTTCTGTCAATATTAACTAACGTAAATCTAATATATAAAGTTCGTGTTCGTTCATTTCTTGTAAAACTTTATTTTCGAACATCCTTTCGATGAAAATAATATGGATATCAACGATTACGTATTTATTAATAAAAAGGTTTTAAAATTTGTTGGACTTTATCCAACGAGTGTCGTGAGATATATTATATGTTGTATGTGTATGATTGCTATCGTTATACCACAAGGAATGCAGATTTATGAAAATTGGCAAGATATGTCTATTGTATTGGAAACAAGGTATGTATTCGTTTGTTAATATTAGATTGTAATTTTACTGCTTGTTTTAAGACGAACTCAGCTTATTTTATTTTTATATATTTTTTATAGTTCCGTATTGTTCACTATTTTACTTGCCTTATTAAAATCGTTAGTTTGGATAAGCAATAGAAAAAAAATGGATCCTTTTATAGAATACATGTTAACAGATTATTGGAATGTAATGACATACATTTCGAATAAACACGCACACGTATACGAGATGTAAGTACATATTTTTTAAATTAAAAATATGTACTACATGCATTTAGAAATTAACTTACATTACTTGTGATACTATTCATTTGTAGATACGTGAAAAAAGGACGTTTGTTCACTAAAGGATATTTAATTCTGATTTGTAATTCTTTAATGTTCTTCTTCAGTCTACCTATAATCGATATAATTATCGCTGAAAATAAAGATATCATCGGCCTAAACAGTACAAAACACTTTCCATTTTTAGCTTTGTATCCAGACTCTTATTATAATTTTCCAATGTACGAGGTGAGAGTTTTACCTGTATTCAGGAGACTTGTCGAAATATTTGTGAGATAAAATTTTTTTGTGTCCGTTTTCTTTTCACATAGATCGTATATCTCTCGCAAATGGTGGCAACAAGTTTGTGTGGCCTTGTTATCCTTGGCACTGATACTTTAATTGCAACAGCTTTATTTCATACGTGTGGCCATTTCAAAGTGCTACAAAAAAAGATAAAAAATATTAACACCAATTTTGACGTCAGTATCCACTTTCAGAAACCTTTTATATATTATAAATTAAAATATACAGTTGGCATTATGTTAGTGCATACGTATTAAGTCTTTATATTTATATACATATACATTTTTTTTATAGATAAAACATGCATATATCGCAGAAAATATGCTTAAAATTAAATTTCATATTATAGACATTATCAAACATCATTACAAGGTTCTATGGTAATAATTTTAAGTTATTAAATGTATATGTATACGTTTTCTGTATTGTACACTGTATAATACATAATTATGAAACAAAATTTTACGATTTTGCATTTAGGTTTTGTGATTATATGGAAACAGTTTTTAGTCCAATGTTATTTTTGCAAACAGTAGCTAGCAGTCTTATAATATGTCTAGTAGGTTTTCAAATTGCGACTGCAGATATAACTTCTAATATGCTTTCCAAGTCAGTCAAATATTTTTCATATCTAATCATGGCACTTTTTCAATTACTACTTTTTTGCATACCCGGTGATGATTTAATATATGAGGTAATAATAAAATTAAATTAGCGCTTTGTTAAAAAATAAATATAGACGGCACATACATGTGCATGTTTTTTATGGCTTGTTTTATCACAGAGTTCCATGATTTATAAAACTATGTATACTATTGCTTGGTATAAATTACCAATTTTACTGAAAACTGAAATACATTTGCTCATACTTCGCAGTCAAAAACCCAGCAAAATAACTGCAGGAAAAATTTACGTTATGCATCTAGAGAATTTTAATGGAGTAAGAAATCATATTTTTTCGTATAAAATGTATCAAAATTATGGAATCTTTACAATGTGCGCAATAAGAAAATTATTTTAATTCTAATATTTGCAGGTGTTGAGCACGGCTGTCTCATATTTCATGTTACTCCGCAGTTTCGGTTCAGACGAAACTACTGTTACATTATAATCGAATAAAGTTATAAATGTATAATTAAGAAATATAATACTAAAAGAAATAAAAAAATGCAACATTTAAAAACAGTATAGAAGATCCAGTAATGCGATATGGTTCGTATATTACTGTCAGTTAATATATATATGTATATAAATGAAGAATTCGATCTTACGTTTATTACCTTTTAATGACATCGTTACAAATATCCACCCCAACCAAAATACATTTGGCACAGATTATCTATATTTGTTGCTTCTAAAATTAAATGATGAGTTTGTCCTTCAACGCTAAGATGTAACGCGATGTTCTCTGCCTTTTTTCCAGGATATCTTATTAAGCCTTTTAGCCGTTGATCAATATTTTTTATATGTTCTACAGCCTAAAGCAAAAAGTGGATTATTCTCGTATCTTTTCTTGCATAATTTAATAAAAAAAAAAATTTAGTATACTTTTTCATTTGTTTTTTCAGCTGCTTCGCCATGTTGATTCCTAGTCCAACTAACAAGTGGATCGTAGGCAAAAGGCGTAAGTACACTTAATAATGTACTTGATTCTTGTCGAAGTACACGCATAGTAATTTGGCAAGCGTGTCTGAACGGTCCTTCAATTTTTAAAGGACCCATAGCATCTACCATATTATGTGTCAAACGAAATGGTACTCGTTCGGGCCAATCAAAAAGTTCACCCTAAAAATTATACATCATTTTTAATTAAGATAAATAAGATTAACAAAACGAAAGAGAAACGACATTTCTATAATGTGTATACATGTATAAAATAAAATTACGATTTTAAGATAAAATTCTTTTTTTTAAATACTAAAATTTAAGTTTTAATCATTAATTACTTATTTACCCTGTTAAATAAGCAATTGAAATCAACATGTACACAATCTCCACACGTAGAGTCGAATAATATATTTTCTCCATGGCGATCACCAAGTCCAAGTATGTATCCCACCATAGACATGACAGCAGTAGTCCTAATATATGCCGTGCGAGCTTCATACCTTTTTATAAAAGATAATTAATTTACATATATATATACACAATCTATATATAAAAAATTAGTCTCTTGAATTAACTGAAAATTTCCCTCCTCTTACTGCGCCTCACCGCGCCTCATCCACGACCACTAGTGATCGTATTCGAGCCATATAAGCTGCAATTTTATAAGTACGTACCATCCATATGAATCGGGAAACATAATGCGAAACCAATCTCCAAATACAGAAGGATGTCGCGGTATTAACTTCTGTAAAAACACTTGTTTCTTTTTTTCTAATGGGTCTTTTAAAGCTATTAAAAAAAAAAAAGGTAGAAATAAGACAAAATAATTTTTTTTACATGTTAAACACGTTCTTAGTAATCGTATTATAACTCACCACATATCATTGTTTTAAGTTCCTTAGTTGTAGGTGCAATACCTCTTTCCCGATATAAATTCATAATAGTAGGTCGAAAACCAACTAGATTTGGTATCCATTCTATTAAACCGCATTCTTCATTTAATGGCACAACGCTCTACAAATCAAAAGTAGCTGGTATAATATATTAAAATTTAATGTAGATAAAAAATTAATTTTTAAGCCTTACGTATGTGCGTATATAAAGTCTCCTTTGTCGAGATTCTGGATCATTTTGAAGATACTTATTTACAATGTCATTGAATTCCATCAATCTAAAATCTTTACGTAAATCATCTTTTGGTTTACACATAAAGAGATATTCTTTGCCATCTGATCCTCTCAGCGTAATTCGTCGCGGTCGTTGAAGGGATGGCATTATTACGACATTTTCCTCTATTTTTATTATATGTACCCATCTCCTATATTAAAAGTATAATAAAAATAAATTATCATATTATGTAACAAGAAATTAATATTTTAATAATCAATATTCTACTTACGTTAAAAATGGCTTATGATTATCAATCGAAGCATTTTTGGACGGAAGATGTAGTTGTCTGAATTTCGTTGTTGGCATCATGATGGAGCTGAAATCTTTATTTGCAAGTAGTCTTGGCAAAGTTTTAGATAAATTCGTTACGGTAGTGTTTAATGTTCCCTATAAAATACCAAAATTTTATTATTTCGGTATATATTAATTTTCTTCTGTTATAATTTTAATCATATTTCACAAAATACGATTAAATAACTCACATCCGGTATTGATTTATTAGATAATTCAATTAATCTCTCCCAAAGTCTGTGGCAATCTTTAATAAGTTTAGACATGTCCGATGTTTTTAATTGCGCATGATTTAAGATTTCTTGACATCGTTTTTGCCGCGCCGGATACGAAGACTATAAAATAAAGGAAATTTATCAATTAAATAAAATTATATATATCACCAATTATATTTAAAAAAAACATATAATAAAATGTACATTAAATACTGATGCCATCATCCATAAGCAATGTTGCGGATACGCTGAAATTAAATTCACTAAAATTGCGCAAAGTGTACTTTGCACTTGCGGAGATGGATGACAGATCCTCGAAACAAGTTGACTGAATGCTGTCAGCCACATGAACGTTGGTAATCTTTGATGGTAGACGTCTGAAATGTAAAAAACAATTCGTATTCTTTATTTAATCATAAATTTTTATTTTATTTCAATGCAAATAAATACCCATAATCTGAGTCATTTTTGACAAACGATCTTGACGAAGTTTAATAACATCTGGTGGGTCGGAAGTGATCGTGGCACGAGACGCATTATCCAGCCAGATGGTCAACATCTTAGGCATCGAATGATGAATGTACTTGCAACCATATTGAAGGGATTTGCCATAAAAATTCATCATGTGTATTTGCAAGTCCCTTGATTACATAAATATATTAATTGTAAATTTTTAACTTTAATCGTATCGTGAAAAAAAATGTATTAAAACATAAACCTACCGTCTATTTCTATCTTTGTCGTCTTCAGACATTCTTTCAACAATAGTATCGTAATACTGAGCACACGATACCCAACTTTTTTCCCAGCATTTCCACACTTCAATCGCTTCTTTATAATTAACGATGCAACCATCTGTGTCGACATTAAGAGTCTCATCGTTGTATTTTGCAAAAAGAAGCTTTGCCTAAAAAGAATGAATATAAATAAAATAATCGTGTTACTTTTTCAGTTAATAAATTTCATCTTTTAATATTACAGACTTTTGCGAAATGTCTTCTTTCTTCGTTACAGTCTCCCGAGGGTAATTGTTTATAATATTGTGCTGGCTGAAAACAATTTGAAAAACAACGATTTAAAGTAGTAAAAGCATCTTCTTGACAACCTTTCTGCCAATATAATTGAGCTTGTTCTATGTACAAGTACGGTTGTGGTGGACAACAATCACTGGCCGATAAAATATGCATATATGCTTGTTGGTGCAAGCCAGCCCTAATAAAAAAAAAACTCGTTTAAAAAAAACTAAAAATATAAAGGAAATTATATATTATACATACTTTCTGGCAATTTTGGCGCTTTTCAACCAAATTTTACCAATTTCTTGCTTAAGCATTGAATTTTGTGTATTTTGAGTTTTTTGTTGTAATTGTACAGCTAAATCTAAAGTTGCTCTGCGCATACTTAGGACAAATTCTACACCACGAGATGCTTTCAATAATTGTCCACGCTTTTCCCACTCCTCCAGCATTGCTGGAAGACCTTCTGTATTGTTTAACATCATTGAAGTTGCTTTATCAAATTCATTCAATATATGTAATCTAAAAATAATATAAAAAACATACTTTTATAATTAAAAAAAAAAAAAAAATTATTTATACTTACTTCATAATGTATGAATAACTTTGTTGATATGCTCCCGGTCGAGAAGCGTCTTCTAATAACGATACTAAATTCTTTTTCAACGATAGCAAATCTGGTTTTGTTCCTTTTACGAGATCATCTAATAATATGTGTTTTATATTTTTCTGGGAAGATTCTTCAAATCGAGAAAAGTGAGCAAGTTTCCAAAAAAGTTCACGTTCGGTTATAAGAGGCTCTAATTCTGGCCTGTCACATAAAAAAAAATATTTAATTTACAAATAATTTTAATATAGATATATAATAATAATATTAATATTACCTGCTACTTAATAAACCCTCAGTAATGTGTTTGGCAGTGAAAGGTTGATCTAAGCCAAGATAACATTCTATCATACCTTGTAGATACGTATGTTTTGAATCTTTTGTTTGCATGAGCCTCTCGTAACACGTAGCTGCATCCTAATTAAAATCATATTAAAATGTTTGATAAAGAAAAATTACAGTCACGAAATATTAAATATGCCTATAGTACCTGAAGCTGTCCATTAACTTCATGCGCTAGAACCAACTGTTGCAAGGTAGGAGATTGATCTTGTGTAACCAAAATACCAGAGACTCCATCGGGCTCATCAAGTTGCGCATAAATTTTCTACAATAAATAGATTTATATTTTATTAAAAAAAAAATTAATGTGTCACATATACCAATTTAAAACATGTAATCATTACATACAGCGAGTAAACCACCTTCTGTCGATTCTGACAACCCTTTGTTACTAGATGCCATATGTTGTTCTAAATACATTAATGCACGATGATATTCTCGTGATTGGTAACAACCTTCTGCTACAACCAAACTATCTAATTTATTGCAGAATTCTAGAAATATAGAAAGAATCATAATTAATTTAGACACTTAATATAAATTAATACATGATAAAATATATTTTTTATTACAAACTTTTTATTGCTTCGTATCTATCGTCTTGAAACAATCTTCGTTCTCTGAGCCATCTTTGCAAATGATCCAATATAATAAAGATTATCTATACCAATCATATAAAAATATTTGAAAGTCAAAAATATTAAGAAAATATAAAATAAAATTATTTAAAAAATTATACTAACTTGTGAACAGCGTGTACGTCTAGTTTCTTCCGAAATTCTTTTGTCACCAGCCTGTGTACTTTGCCCATATCTCAGTGGCCGATGGCGCAAAAGATCAGGATCCAATACAGGTTTTTGTCGAACATTGATCACAGCTAACATCTCTTCTCTAATCTTAACATATTCCTCTTCCTTATTTGCAATTATGTACGCTAAAAAAATAAGAACAATGTATATTTATATATTAAATTATTATTTAAGCAAATATAACGCTTTAACTTACACACAAGGTACGGCAAACAAAATATTAATGTTTTTATATCCCGTTTAAACGCGAGTTTGCATGCCTGTAACACGTTATTAAGCGTTGTATCACGTACAGCATTAGACATACTGCAAAGCCAGTTATACGCCCAATTTTCAACCGAAGAACCTGCTTCAGAACTATAAATTTTTATATTAGTTATCGTTCGGTATAAAATAATATTTTAACACTGTATATAAAACTTACCCGTATATAGGATGAGGAAATTCATCATCATCGCTAACAGTAACTATCTTGTAATGCGATGTCAGAAAGGGGATAATAATTTGTTGCGTTGTAAGCGGTAAATTGTGCCACAATTGATTATTCCGGCCTTGCGGAGAAATATCATATGCTTTTAATATCTCCTAAAAAAATCATCACATTATTAAAGAGATTTGCGATCCTTTAAAATCACAAATGCATATGAGTTTAAATACCTGTATAGCAAGTGAAAAGCAATCCATACTTTGGCTGTTTTTTTGCATTTGAAAAGCTCTCACATGCTCAGAAAGTAGCGCACACGCGAACTCTTGATTCATGTCCGATATAAACTTACTATTCTCTATATTATAAAAATAATTTTAAATAGATTTAAATAAGAATCATGTCATAATAAAAGAATAATACCTCTAGAAATAATTCTTCGTGGAAGAAGACTCGGTTCGATAGCTCCTAATTCTCCAAGACATTCTCCGTAACATAAACGAATAGATTCGTCTTTATCTTGACATCCAATCAATAAAGTATCCAATAACTTTAAAATATCATATGGATACATTATAAAAAAATAATATATATATATATGTAACGCATTCGTATATGTAATAATTATAATTGTACCTCAACGATTAACGGATGGACATCGGTTTCACTTAATATCATTTTATTAAGTTCACTACGATGCTTCTCCAAAAACGTTTGCAAATGTTTCAGTGCTCTAATTCGCACTTCATCGGTTTCGTGTGTGATTCGTTTTAACCATAATTTTAAATTAGCATTAAATTCTTCAGGCCTAAGAATTTAATAAAATATTTAAAAAATGTAAAAGTCACATATACATCGAATAATATAATTTACCTTGCTTGTAAAATATGTGCCTTGACTGTATCGGATATATGAGTCGGCATTTTCATATCATCAACGAAAAATAATTCTGAAATATAATCATTATGTCCTCCACTATTTTGAATAATCAAAAATTCTAACATATTATTCACTTTCTCTGGAAATATTTTTTGCAGTGGTATTAACGAAACGCATATTGTTGTAAATAACGATCCTAATTCTTCAATAGCTATACTAAAAGAAATTTTTTTAATTATTTTAAAATTACAATTATTACTTCACATATAATAGCCTGATATATATATATATATATTTTTTTTTGTACATACTTATGAATAAATGCATCCCATGCATCACAAACCAAGCGCGAAAAACCTGGTCGTTTCAATCCAAGCGAAGTTCGTAATGTGGCTAAAATTTTATATCTAAGCGGAGTTAAGTAAGTAGCACCCATGTAACGAATTAAAACGGCTAGTGAAGCAAGTGCAGACTGTTGTGTATGTTCATCTGATTTAGGACCGAGTTTTATATCAAAATTTACCAATATACCATGTAATCGTAGATTCAAATAAGATACCTGTATGAACATATATTACAGAGTAATATAATGAGATCTAACGCCGTAATATGAAGATGGAACGACTTTTGGCCGCGCTAAAGCAAAAATTGGCCAAAAGGAATAATGATGCTACTTGCGAAAAAATAAAATACTATATCGTCTGTGTGAGTTCGTGCGTTGTGTAATCGTTGCACACAACTCACGAACTCACACAAACTGTAGCGTATTTTATTTAAAATATAATTAAATTATTAAAATTATTAAAGTACTTACAACTTGTGCCTGCGTTCCAAACTTTCCTTTTTGATTACTATCATATTCTGAAATAATTTCTAAAAAGCCTATTATTTTTTCAGGCGATTCATAAAAATTTAACATAAGTTCTTCAAATATTCCCTGCAAAATTTATAAAACATAATTTATCATATTATTTACGATAATAAAGTATAAAAGACAATTAAATAATAAAAATTTAACTTCTTTACCATAAAAGACTGCCTTGTAAGAAATGCGAGACTAACTTCTGTTATTTTTGTTACGAGTTTCAAACATTCTGTAGTTATTCGAAGAGGCGTTTCTAAAAACGCATAACTACAAATATACTAAAAAGAAACATACAGGATAGATTATATTATATCGATACGATTGTTATTAAAACTTGTAATTTTACGTACTGAAAAATATTCTTGAAGCATTTGCTTTATGTCCATATGTATTAATTCGGCTATGTCATATAAAAGTGGAGTTGCTTTTGGCATTTCAACGATAGTGGCGATTAGAAAGCAGACTGCATAGTGACCATCCTTAGATAACAGTTGACGTGATCCTTCATAGCCAATACATTTAGCAACACGATGTACTGTAGTTGCCATATTATATGAGAAAGTAATATAATTACTAACTGCACATTTCATTAAAAGCTGTAAAATAAAATAATAATACGAAGAAATATTATAATTCTGTACGCAACAATTTATAAAATAAATACTTTTAAGAAATCCTTTCGATATCGAACGTATAGCGCCTTTGGAGAAACATTTAGAAAATCAGCAACATCCCGATATGTAGCTGTAGCAGAAGCCATAGCTGCATGTGATGAATTTGGATGTGTTATCGTGATTAAAAATACGTGTAAAATCCTCCTTTCAGTCAAATATAATGGAACACTAAAATTATTAAACTAATTAGTTTTTAATTAAAAAAAAACTTATTTAATATTAATCTAATTCCTTTCATGACATCTCACCATACAAAATTTTTCGCAGTAATAAGTAATGTATCATGTAAGGAATGATTTGACGTCTTCAATGCAGTCATAAGCGTGTTGGCTATGACATTAATTACTAGATCAACATATTCGTCTAAATCATCTGATACAGTATCCGGCAAATGTTCATCATTACTTTCCAACATAGCGATCTTATTACTTAATAACTGGCCAATTACTGACGCGATATTCGATCGAACTTCAATATTCTCATCACGTATATAAGGGAGCCATAATTTTGTTATTTTATTCGAGTTAAATAATTTAATATGATTTGAAAAAGAAAGAATATTTTTTGAAATACCCAAACGTATAGACATATTAGTTGAAGAAAGTAATTTAAAGTATGTACTAAAAATATGATCGTAAGCGCTTGGCAGATAATGCATGTTGGGTTTATCATCTTTTTTTATATTTTCTGTACAGCATTCACAATATATTTTCCATTTTCTGTTATTTAATGATTCACTAAAAACAAGTGTTGTTAATTAATCTATAATAAATTTACACACATTATTTTATACGTTCACTAACAATACCTTAATAAAATAATTTTTCCTTTTCCCGATGAGACACAAGCTATTTGACCCAACACGTTTGCAAGAGCCTCGTGTATTTCTACTTTCGTAGAAGACAAAGCAGTATTTAAAACATATTGGCAAATGTCTTCCAGTTTTATATTTTTATCCATGAATAATAGTACACTGTATCTACGTTTCAGTAAAATTTTTTTCAATTAACAAGCATATGTAATTAAAAAGTGTACAATCTAATATAAAAATACTTACGATACTGCTGCAACAGCTATTTGAATTTCGACATTCGATATACATATCCGTAATAATTTTAATCTTTCTTTTCCTTTTCCATATGCACATAATGTTTCAAGACACTCCGAAATTGTTTCAACATTAAGTGATTTTGCTCTTTGTACCATTTTTTGGCTGATGTCCATAGATCCTTTAAAATCTTGTGTAAATGGTAATGCTAATATTGACTGCAGTAGAACTTTATTTGATTCCTCGTGAGCCATTAAATTCATTAAAATTTCGAAAATAATTTGCTCATTTTGATGCTTATTAGAATTTAAGATTTGTATAAGGCTCTTCAATATGACATTTAAGTCATTTTCATATAATTTTACTTTTTGTTGAATTTTCTGTTCTTCAAGCCAAATATGTAATATGGACGAGGCTTTAACAATACGTAATACTTCTGTAAACTTTTCAGCTTTCATAAAATTAATTAATTCTTTTCTTAATAATTTCCAAGGCTCGCTAATATCTGTTGCATGAATAATATCATTTGATATAACAACTCGTCGAATATCAATAAAAACAAATTGAATAAAAATCTCGATAACAGTCTAAAATAAAAATTATTACATTAGAATATTAAATAAAAATACTTTTAAATTAGTTCTAAATTATAAAATACAAATGTTATAACATACTGGACAATGTATAAAGTAATTCAATAACTTTTTAGCCTCTAAAATCGAACAAGATCGTGGTTCTACAGTCAAATATTGTTTAATTTTACAACATGATACTTGTTCTAATTTTTTTATTGCCTCACTTTTAATATTGTATGCTGAAAAAAATAAAATATATATATAAAAAAAAAACATAATTTATAGAATATATTTAACCGTAGATATAAGATGCAATGAGATAGAAAATATACTCACCAATAAATTCAGAAGCTATAAAGTCAATAACTTGAAAAGATAAATCTGTTATATGAAGAGAAACATGTGATAACTGTATTATACGTATTAATGTTTCTGCAAACTGAGGTAATTTATGTATTAATAAATTATCTGCATTGATCCAAGTTGGAAGACTTTTTACAATTTCTAAGGTATATACAATTATACTTTTACATCTCTAAAAAAAAAATTTTTAATAGATTATTTTAAAATACAATATAAATTTTATTAAAATAATTTATTTTTTAGTTACTTACGTTATCAGTAACGGTAAAATTTTCGATTATTTCAGTGAATAGTTGTAGTGCTTCAATTTTCAAATCTGGAGGAGAATTTATCAAGATTGTTAATGTTCTATCCCACAACTTTATCTCATCCCAAACTGAAACACCAGTTTTTGTAATAACCTGTCGAAAAAAATTATTATTATTATTAAAATGTTATTAAAAGTTTTTTTTACATAAAAAATCTTTAAGCTAGAAAAGCAAAACCTTTAATAGAGACGATTGAATTGATGGTACGCTCTTTGACATAATCTTTACAGGAAAAGGTGTCAAGTCTAAATTTTCTATAACATCCTTTTCAGTTTGAAACTTTGAAAGAGTCATTTCTTCTGCACTACCTACATAAAACTCTGCTATTTCTGTAGAGAAAAAATATTTTTTATCAGTAAAAAATATATGTAATTACTTTTCTTATTTTACTTTGCCTTGAATTGTTACATACCATCCAGTATGCTTAAGTATTCTGAAGTAATGGTTTGAAACATGCTTGTATGATGCCTTGATAATATTCTAAGCATACAAGCTTGTACTTCAATACTGTTTGAAAGCACTGCATTGCTTGATGGTTTACAAACCAAATAAAACATTGTGTCAAATAACCAGGTTGTAAAAGCTAAAAAAAAAATAATAAGTAATGTATGAAGTATAATTTTTAATAACATTGTAGTTATTTAACAAGTAAACTACCTGCATATTGTTGTTGTAAAATAACATCTTCACCATTGTTAAATGGTGGGACTAATACTGTGGTTAAAGTACAGGATCTCTTTAATAAGGATTCCAGAAGTGAGCAAAGCATTTGCTCTGTTGTAGGATTGTCCAAATCTGAGAATATTGCTATAATTGGACTGTTGATAAATTTCCATACTGAGTCTGCTACAGTTATCCTATGATATAAAATAGAAAATATTATTTTAATATTTATATAATCTTGCTGTTGATTGTACCAGTTGCAGCTTTACTGACAATATATTAATTTATAACAGAAGTTTATACATACGTGTTACTATCCTGAGTGGCTGAATCGTTATTAATTTCCATTACAATGCAAATGTTTGCAAATAAATGTTTTTACATACGCAATCTGGCAAATGGAAGAATTCCTTTTCTTCTCTTTCGACTATATCGAGACGAAGTTCCATAAATTTTTATACGGCTTACGTCTTTGCGTGCGAATTGTGTGAATTCTTTATTCCTCACGATGAAGAAATGTAATCGGAAAATCAAGCTTTGCGACAAACCTTCCGCGTTCATTTAAACCTTCGTTAAAGCCGTGTTCGCATGAGCCCAAGTTAACCAAAATAAGAGCTCCCCACAAGCATTGCTTGCAAAAATCAAGAACACCGCGCGTAAAATATACAAACGTATTTCACTTTTCACAATTTATTTAAAGTACAAATAAGACTATCTTCGGGTATAGGTTATCAGGCACGGCGGTTTCTATATTTCCCCGTATGTCGTCTACGAAAAGCTGCCGGGAGCTCTTTCGTACATACAACAACAAGCTCGTGAACGTGAATCGTTTCAACCAGAGACTACTCTACGCCGGAGAAGACGGCTCGAAAGAGTTGAAGGTGCAGACGAGAGCAGATGAAGCGTACAAACTGAGCGGGGTGGCGCACCGCGTCTGCGTAGACGCAATCAGCTGTTTCCCGTCTAGTCACGACGTTTCTCGAGGTAGGCGTGCGTACGTGCGTGTGTCGTTCCGCGATATATTTCCTTTTTCGCGCGAAGAGGTGCACGCGCGCCAATACCAAACCGCGCGACTACTCGCGTACTCGGTTCTGATTTCTCTCGGTGTGCACCTGCCTCTCCTGCTCCTTCTGCAGCCGCTTTCAGACCGAAGCGAGCGGCAGCTCGGCGCCGGAAACTTTTCGACGATACACCACGTCAGATTTTCGTGGTGACGATAGTGGTGGGGTAGACGTGGCCGCGGTGATGGTGGTAGCGCCGACGTCGTCGACGTCGCTCGTCGTCGGTTACAACGCTGTGCTCGTGCCCGCGCGTTTAAGGACTTGCGGATCGACGTGCGTGACGAAAAGCCGCTCCTAATGCGGCGGACAAGGACGCCGGCGCGCAGTAAAAGGAGAGGATGAGGCCCCGCGTGTTGTGCGTCTACTGGGCGCTGCTCCTGACCTCGACGGTGTCCAGGTAAGCCGCCAGATCCGATCGAAATGCAAATCGCAGCGGCGGATCTCGTTCGCGACCGGCTCGGCGAGGAATTCTTACGCAAGTCGCATTCCTTTTTCCATCATCCTTGATTAGAGCTAACTCGAATCGTCGAAACGCTCTGGATATGCGAGCCACTTGTCTTGAGATATTTTTTTTTTTTCGACTAACGTGACAATATTAATTTATGTAAGCTAGTTTTGTAGGCTTTTGATACTTATTCTATCATAATATTATATTTAAATTAAATTTAAATAAAATTAATATCAAAACAGCGACTTGATTTATTTAATGTTGAGTTAAACTTATTACAAAATAGCGGTAATAATAATTTTTTAGAAAACTTGAAGATTGAGTGTGATTGCATATTGACAAGAACCATAATTAGTTCCTTTCTTCCTTTCTTTTTTTTTTTTTTTTTTTTTTTTTCTTGTAAAGCTTTTGTAAGAGATAATTAACTCTTGCATTGCGCAATACCGACATAACGTTACTTAACGCTGAACTGTACAATAGATTTCTTTTTGTTGCAGTGGACTTCTATTTCTAATAGTAGCTTCGGAGAGTGCACAAACCAAAGATTCTTTTTTTCATCCCGAGAAGAATGAGACTTATGGGGCTTACAGTAACATTACGCTCAATTACGAGGATCATGAAAGTTTTGAATCTTCGTCTATATTGGATGCTGAAGAAGTGGGAGTATTGAAGACTAACCAGTATAATTTATATGGCCAAGTAAGACTACAGTTTTGTTTTATAAGAAATAACAAAGTAATTTTATACGTGTAACATTTAAATATGTTGTTCTTCCTTTTACTGGCATCATAGTTCAAGCTAGGCCTTGGCCTGCATCACTGTGTCCTCCATTCTGAGGCCACAATGTTGTGTTCATGATAAATTAACTTTACTAAGCGGGTTGTCAGCTTCACAATAATTACGTTCTGTACTCGAAAGGATCGGAGAGATTATAACTTTCTTGTAGCTAAAATACTCGTGAACAAACCACTTTTAAATGCAATCTATATGGTGTACATTATAATAAACCTTCTGTAGTTTTTATTTGTATAAGATCGCTGAGTGGATGGATGGGAATTTTTCTCGAGTTGAAAGAAAAGTTTTTTGCGTAATAAGTTAATGTCAGGCGACACTGATTTAATCGGTAACAAGGAGAGAATTACTGTTTTTTTTTTTTTGAGCGGGCGTATTTATTTATTACGCGGCGTTTCGAGAATTTTTATGGTTCCTCGACCTCTCTCTTTGTTCGTCGGGAGAGCTGAATCACGCACATTGTTTTTTCTCGTCACTGTTTATCGCCGGGTAATCGCTGATTGTTCGAAAAATACAATACATTTAATATACAATCGCGGTACATATATTTTAATTGCTCTAATATAAAATTTTGACCCTACAATTATATGTATAATTTATATAATTTTGTATTATATTGCAGCAAGAAGCTACAGTCTCTGCTAGTTTTGAGACAATCACTAGTGACAATGCAGAGGAGAAACAGGACATCGATATATTAGCCGAAAGTCTTACGCAGCAGCCTAATCTTTCTCAAGGGTGAGTTTGTGCACATGGTTATTTTATCTTTTAGAAAACAAGCGAATAACAGATCGAGAGGAAGCGTTTAGCCTTTCGTATAAAAATGTTTTATAGAAAATGGAATTTTATCTCAAAGGCATCATGTTTTATAATGAGGTCAGAAATCGATTTAAGCAATAGTTGAAGTATTTTAGACACGTTGCTCTTCGCACAGATTAAGGGCACGTCTACTTCACGGATATCGAAATGAGAAACGACTCGCTGGGAAACATTTATTTCGTTTTCTATCGCGAAAATCTATAACGTGCCAGTACGCGAGGGGGTCACGTTGCACGAGGGATGCTGGCGAGCGTCCAACTCGACCATGTAACCGATCCCGATCGGGTGGGGTTTTATGCAAAACCGTCGCTTCCTCGCACATGCCTGAGAAGAGCTCACACGTTCGTTCCTCGTGTGTCACTAGAGCCGGAGAAAATACCGTCAGAAGCGATCCGCGTCGAGGCTGGGAATCGCCACGGTTCTTGTAGCATGTCGCAGTTGCAGCTGTGTCCTCCTTTTCGAGGTCTCACAGAGGGATCACGCTTGTATCTCTCTTCCGCGAATTATATCTCGCGTCGATAAAAACGTAATACGAGCCGTATCATTCGGCGATGCCAATATTTTTTTTTGCACAGGACGTCCGATCTCATTCCTCACGTTGGATCTTTCGAACGAATTTAGAACCGTTTCTTGCTAAGGGAAAATTCTGGAGAGAACCACCGATGCAGCTTTTTAATATTCGATATTAAATTCAAGATAAAAGAGTTTCTCGCAGCTTTTCGTAATAAAAGCTTTTTTTTATATTTGCTCGAATCTTTTTAAGCGTTAACCATAATAATTCATTATTATTTCCAAAGTGGAAGCTCTTATTTTCTTGACTTGCGTTCCGCGTTCTGATTCTCGACTCTCCGCATTAGACACTTCTAGAATAAAATCTCGAAATAAAAAAAAAATAACAAAAGGACTTTTCGAGAGAAGCTCTGGAAAGAAAGCACTTATCGCTGGGATTTCCCGCTGTACGTAACGCAATCCGGAAAATGCAGAGCGTTAAATATTTATAAAAAAAAAAAAAAACAAGAACAAAAAAAAATACCTTCCGGGTATTGCGAGGCACGTGCCCACTCTCGTTCGTCTCACTTTTGCACGTGAATACTTTATCGAGCATAAAAAGCATCGCGGCAACCGTGGTTGGCTACAAATTGTTGGTGTACCGCCGCCGGAGGCAAGGAGATAGGCGGTCGGGGCCGGTGTCGAGAAGGGGGGCCTGTTGAAGAAAAAGGGCAGATTAGAAAGGACGAGAAAGCCACGGTGGAGGGAAAGTTCGGGCGGCGCGATGCAAGGAGGAACGCGAAAGAGAAAAGGGTGCTGGGTGGAAGTAGGTGATAGTGCGGTTCCGACCGGGGGTGGAGGCGTGGAAGGGTCGCGCACTGCGACGCTGCACGAGAGGGCGGATGTCAGTCCACGTTCGAGCGGTCACCGCGCCGGTATGGGCGCACGAAACGAATCGCCTGATCGGGCCGCGTTTCCTCCGTCTTCCTTCGCGGTTTTGTGACAGCTCGATACGTTCAGTTAAATTGAAACACGCTATCGAAAGTAACCGAACGAGGGAGAGTGCGTGCGTGCTTATCGCGTCAAATCACGCGTGGAGTTGAGATGATCACTGGTACACGCGTGTCATTAAAGAATCTGATGGGTGATCGCTTAGGACTCTCAGCTTATCAGCGATTATTGGTATCGATGAAACTCGCGCGGCACAGATCTTTTTCAATCGTACGTCGAAAGAAATTGTGCAATTTTGTATTTGGTTCGTAATGATTTTAAATACAGCGGGTTCTGCGTAGCGATTTGTTCAATCTTTACGATACGTGAGTTTTAATTTTCTATTTATTATTATGAATCGAAGAGCGTTTATAACTTAATCATTCGCGAATCACGGATTTTGTAACTTAATTTTTCAACGAAGCGTTACGTATTTTATTTTCTCTTGAGTGCCAATAGATAAATTTATATGAATGTATTTGCATTTTCTCGTCTGACCATATCTAATACTTGTTCCACTACGAGTTTCGAGTGGGGCCAGTACAAAGCGTGGCTATGTAGATTTTTCTTCAGGATTTAACTTTTATAAAGCTTAGCGAGTGCTTTCACCTGCGGGAAAAGCTTTTTAGGAACTTCGTCAACTTTGCTCCACATTTTAAGGTGTTTAAGGAATAAAATTCTTTTTTTTCTTTATTATCTTTGCAGAGAATGAAGGTCTAAAAGCGCACTGTTTGCTTATTTCAAGAGTTATTATATAAATAAAAAAATTGTTCGTTTTTTTTTAATTTTTTTTTGTTCAGTTGTATATGTAGATTTCTTGTTCGAGATTATTAAAAATTCACATGTTGCATATAAGTGTTTCACGCTTATCTAGAAATTCTAGAGCATCTTATTAAGATGTAACATTAACATATATGCAGAGGTAATCAGCAGAAAACCCAACTAGGCAAGCTCAAATATCTCAGTACCTACGCTACTATGCGAAACTAGTAATGAAAATATGTTTACAATTATTAATTGTAAAGCATTGTATATATTTCGTTGTACATATATAATTTTTTTTTTAATTGTATATAAAAAATATATAACATGTATGCTAGTAAGAAGCAATTACAAATGTCTCTCGCTGAGAAATATTATTATATCGTTTTAAAGTGACGATAATATCAGTAGAAACATTTAGAAAAAAACAATTAGAGCGAAATAATTTAAGTAGACGGTAGAAATGGATCGGTTAATTCTATCTCGTTTCTCACGATAATGAAATCTATAGGCGATTAATCGTTTTTGTTGGTGAAGTACGTATCTATGGCGAATATCAGAGCTGCGAGGATCGCAAAAGAACCGGCAGCTACCATTTGATCGCTGTATTCTTGCAGATACGCGAGAATCAGATTACTCGAAAAATTGTCCCAGTCGCGAATCAGAATGAGGCCGGCGGTGCAGCATAGAATCGCCCCCATTGTCGAAAAAATGAGAGCCTGTATAAGAAAAGAAAATTGAAAATAAAAAGATAGCATCTTGCACGATTGTATTTCGCGATGTTGCATTGTCATATGTCGAAACTCGTCAGGTCAGACGTAGATACAAGAGAGCAGCAACAGACAGAAACGGAAAATTAAATTTTTGGTGGAACTGAGTTTCCTCAGGAAACGTGAAGGAATATAGCAAAAGTGAGGCAAATATCTCAGTACCTTCGATTCTTTCAATTTTTCATGAAACACGATTTATAAATATAATAAAGAATTTCAATTCTTTAAAATAATTTTTTTTTTTCATGTAAGATTAATTATTTTTATTTTATTTTAATCAATTTTCATCAATTAATAGATTTTGTTTCGCGATAATGTAATATTTTAACTCACCGTTTTTTTGGGCAATTTTTCTCCCAAAAAATGGCTCAGAATAAGAACCCCATTTATAAGAATATAACCACCTATTGCCACGTGAAATATCGCCACATGGTGTATATCAGGTGGACGTATCTGATTTTGTTGAAATGGACCTGCTACTAATCCCGCTGCAATAATGCAGAGAACCTGTAACGTTCAACTGTTTTATTTTATTTTATTTTATATTTTTTAATAAAATAAAACGTGCAAAAGAGTGATGGTAAAAAAATCTGTTTTTTTTTTTTACATATTTTTTGGACCTTAAATTTCAAATTTTATTTCTTTGATGTCAAATAGTACTTTATGATGGGATATTAATTTCAGAAAAATTTTAAGATGTGCATAGGCACAGCTCCGAGGATACAAAAGGGTGAAAGTGGTGGTTTCTCATAATCCATGCATGACTTTCATCCCCTTGTATCTCTGAAACCTTGCCTGTGCTCATCTTGAAACTTTACTGGGATTAATATTTCATCTACTGTACTATTTGGCGTAAAAAAAAGTTTAAAATTCGAGGTCCAAGAAATAAACGAAATTTGCCATCACTCTTTAAAGAATATTCAAAAGCAATCGCGTAAGCATGCTATTAATTCGTTCTGCAACGTAAAAACAAAAAAAAAAAAGAAAGATTTTATTCTGCGATCTCCAAAGTATCGAAAACCGTAAGGCTATTTTACCAGCTCGATAATTTTGCAAAAGAACGGCGCTTCCTTAAGATATCCCTTCAATCTCGTGAGCAGGTTGGATACGGATGAGGTTTCCTCGGCCATTTTCAAGTCACACTCTCTCAGTTTAGACGTACTAGTTTACAACGGCGAGGAAAGTATTCGTCAGGACATTCGAAGTACAACGACGTCGGTTTTCCAACTACGCTGAGAAACGCTCCACCCAACTATTGACCTGTCAGTGGCTAGTATGACACTGGCTAACATTAAACCGGCTATATAAATCCCCACTTCCTCGCTAAATGCATTTAATGCATCATGGCAATAGTTCTCGGTACTCAACTTTGGTGGTGGGTCCGAGAAGATTCGTACACCATATCTCCGACGACGAGGCGGGCTTTATCACGAATACAAATCTCGCGTTATCGCGCGAAAAGCAAGCTTAATTTGCGCCAATCGAATATTTAACAATTGCCGTTACAATTTATTTCCGTTCTAACTAAAAACGTGGGTAGTAAACTCTCGTAAAATTTTACTACAATATGGCATTAGAGATGTAAGGGAGGAACGATAAATCCAAAGGTAGCCTAATCTGACCGAGAATTACGACCTTTTGTGGAAGTGCCTGCCTGCTGGAAATTCGGTGCAAGAGCGAACTTCGTCGCGAAATGTTCCGCGAAGTTTCGCGAAAGATAAAAGATAGATAGGATATTGGCGGATGTAACGAAGAAACGCGGCGAACAATTTTGCATTTCTTTGCACCGGTGCTCTCCAGGTTGTTGCAGGCGACTTCTCGTTAGCTCGATTATTATAGAGACGTCGTTTCGTTCTTCTCGACAGCGAAGCTTAAACAGTACTTAAAATCAAGAAGTCGCGCCGGAAGCTGGAAAGCTATTCGTTCATTGCCAGCAGTTCATTGTCATTGATTCTAATAGAGAAAGGTGCATTTGTAGAAAGTGCAACCCTAACGATTGTGAGAATATTTGTATTCTTCGTTCACGAATGGGAACCATGCATGAAAATATACTCGGTGTATACTTGCCCGTCCACCCACGTCCATTCTATTGCTACGCTCGGCCACTCGCTTAATTTATCATAACTCTTTCCGAGTTCGTTCCCCGGCTACTGCTTCGGCCTCTTGCTTTTCTTCTCAACACTTTTCTTTTTATTTCTTTTTTTTTTTTCTTTTTTTTTTTTCTCTATCGTTAACGAATTCTCTACTAGCTTTCCATCATTCGCCGTTTCTCTTCTTCGTCCACTCTTCGAACTCGACGAAGTTACTTTTCGACTCGAGTCATAATTATTTTTCTAACATTTTTTCATTAAAATGTAATTTTTTTTATTTTTTTTTTCTTTGCACGGTATTTATACTTATTAAATTTTACGCTAGTGTTGCGACTTGTCTCCGCGACCGTATCATGATATCATTTGATAACGTGGCCTGCAATAACGATCCGCGGAATGTGCAATAACGCCACTAAGATTTGTAACATCTCGCAATGTGTCGTGGCCCAATTTTCTTGCGAGGTCAAGCGTCGTGTCTCAATGAGGAAGAATTTCTGCGAGCGTTTAAAGCACGTAGACGATCACTTAAAAGGCGGGACAAAAATACTTTGATCATATTGCCTTTTTCGCGGAGAATTTTTCAGTGGAAATCTTCTATCTCTGGTATAACGGGCTATCTTTTTCGAATGATGAAGGAGCAAAAAATGATAAACATCGTGAATATTTTGAAACTTTTTAAACATTTTCTCAATATCGTGTTTACAAAATGAGGATTGTCTAAAAAGAAAGAAAAAAAATCGATGCAGTTTAACAGGAAACAAAGTTTCAAAGCCGTTTCAATAAGTTTGAAGTTGATAATTATATCCGAGACAAATTGAGACTTTTATCGTGTATCCGGAATAATTTTAAATATTCCCACGTGTCGATATACAAATGGTAAACGGTAGACACTCCTTCTGAAACCTGCATAACATGCTTATGTGAACTCGCGTATGACAGGTTTTCTTTTAATGCTGTTGTTGACCGCTTATACTATTTAATGAAACCCTACGAGGCTGTGTTAGTTTTATTGAGGGTCAGACGAAGCCATTCGTCCAGCAAAGAATGTATCGAGACATGTCGACCGACACTGTATTAACGGTTGTCTAGTCGGGGACTATTGCAACCGGGTTTATGAGCCACTATGCTGACGTTTATGTAAAGAAAAGCACATCTATCGACGCGTTCTCACTTCTGTGGTTTCACCACGAAATCGCAGCTCGAAACGTTTATTTAATGCGTTCTCCACTGGCTTTACCTTTAGGTCGGCTTAGGTCATTAACTTACTGCAGTCAGAATTTTTTTAATTTGGACTTAAGAGTTATATATATATATATATATATTTTTTTTTTTACGTGTGATGGTCTTATTTAATGGAATCATTAGTCGGGATTATAATTGCCTGATATTTCTTTTTTTTTTTTTTTTGCTTTTACTAACTTTAATTTATTGCTCGAGGAACGGCGTAACCGTTTAGCATTAATTTTGAGTATTAATTACTTGTCGCTCGAGCTTCTCTCTTTCTTCTAGCCGTCCCCGCAAGTTCGCGATGACTTTTACGTGTCGCGTTAATCAATGAACTTCGAGAATAAGCAGCTTGAAATGGAATAATAATTACGGGTAAACATATCGGTTTCGCAACGAGTCACGTTTCCGTTCCGAATGCTCCTCGCATGCCGCACGCGCATTTCAGCGACTTCGTTGCGGCAACATGCCAACTAATCGCGGACAGATTAATCGATCTTGTGGAGGTGACAAAGGCATGCACGTGGAAACCGATATCTACATAATTCCGCCGGCCGGGCACGCCTTAAAAACGTGGTCGGAACCGTAAAGAAATTCCGCGGCGACGATTGTCGAGTTTTCGTGTGGGCTGCAGTCGAATAAGAGAACAGGAAGGGAAAAGCCGACACTACGAACGATCGCGTGAGACCACGCTTCCCTTTTTCTCTTTCTTTCTTTTCTTTTTTTTTTTCTGATAGCTTAGAGTGAGATCCAGCTCTAATCGGAATAGGTTTACGACAAGCGTGTCTTGCAAGCGTGATCTATAAATTTGTCCCATATAAAAGCAATCGAACCCTACTGAAATCGCGTTGACGGCGCAGCTTCTAGATCCACGTACCAGAATGTTTCCTGCGTTTTCTTTTAAATCGCGCACTATAAACGTAGGCAGTTATTGCGACGTAGGCGGTAAAGTAAACCGCTGTAGCGAAACTACGACATTTTTCGCGTCGATAGCTATGGTTATCGATACGATACTTGAAACTATCATTTAGGTATATTTGCGATCCGATCCTATTACTTTATGTAGGATGTTCCTTGAAAAGCACTCGGCGTACCGAGCGGTGCCGACAGAATGGAAAATTCTGATAATCATCAGCGAAGTTCTCCCGCTCGTATCTCGTATAAAAAAAATTTCGAGATGCGCCCCGATTTCTATAACGCAAACACGCATCGTGCGTGTGGGCTGTGGATTTCCCTGTTAGTTTTCACTGACGGTTGAAAAGACCAAGAGCGATCGACGCACAATCGATCTCGAGCACGTTCGTTCTATTGTTACGATCTGTCAGTCGAGAGAAATCGCGCCTTTGTACTGGAGCGAAAAGAAAAGGAAACCTAAACGTTCTGCAGTCACTAATTTGTCGCGTTAATTTCTACCGCCGAATGTCAATTTGCACGAACTGGCAAACGTGATTTTTTTTTCTTTTTCCTTTTTTTTTTATTTTTTTATTTTTTTGCGCGAGCAAGATATTTATTACCGCTTAAGTCTCGACTTCTCTCTGGCGTCCACCTTGTTCATAATCATCGATCATGTGACTTTCATTAAAAGTCGCTAATAGCATCCTGGCTTTCTTGCTAGTTAAGTCTATCTAAATATACGAAGAACTACTTTTAGCCATCAGTCAAATTTACCTACGACGCTCTTGCAAAATTAGTAATTAATGGAATTGGATCTTTGCGTGTGCATTCCTCGGAATTACACTGGGAAGACAAGCAAGAAGGTGAATTGTCGTTTTAATATGTCGCAAACCTGTTCGTATCGTCGCGAGTTAAGAAAATGATCGGCGCTAAGGATTATAATCGCGAAGAGGAGTAGGGTGCCTCGTTAAAGAATAATGATGGAAAGGCGCGAATGATTGTCGTTTCGATTGTGTACTCCTTAATAGAACGACAAAACGAAAGATGTAACGTTAGAAAGGATCTATGGTCAAGAGCGCTCTTTATATTTTTACGCACCTTACCGAGAAAAGGCTACTTAGAAAGCCGTTAAGTCGATAGAATGTCTAAGCTACTTTCGTGCGTAGTCACTTCGTGATTTCGCTGTCATTGGAGATTTATCGATCCTCCTAAGTACATGCAATGAAAGATGTACGCGCTAATACGAACAGGAACATTATTTAGTTGCCATCATAAAGAGCCATCGATATCCGATCGAGAAAGTGCGCTTCTTAAGAACTCTCCGATTGGATTCGATTACGCATAATTCAATTGTCCGATTATATACATGTATTTTTATACATGAAATTTTTTTTAATTTTTCTTTTTGAATTACTAACAAAATTTTTTTAATTAAACTGGCGTGGTAAAATAAATTTAAATTTTTTTTCGTTGCGTTCAATGGACTTTCACGGCGAAATGTGAAGGAAGACAGGAGTTAATGACTTTTCGATAGCACGTGCATCGCTTACTTAATTGTTGGTATTACATCGCACTACTCTCACGTTGAGTAATACTTATTAAAATTCTAGCGACCAACCTGCAATTTGTATCTATATGTAACGATCTATATTTGTGATGTAATTATTAGAAATAATCTTTTTATCTTCAATAAAGATTTTATTTAAAAAAAGTTCATGCTTAAAAGTTACTCCGCCGAGGCATGATGCCTTGCTTGGCGTGAAGCAAGGCAAGTAAGGGAAAACTAATCAGCGTCGGTTTTAAGAGATGACAATTAACAGCTAATTTACGCGTTACGCCAATTTTTTAAGATAGGAATCGCTCTTCGGGGTTTCTTTTTTTTTTTAATCTCACTCTTTCGTTTAATACCCCGCTCCGTCTTGTATTTTCCTATTTAGTAAGCCAAACCTTTGCACTTCGACGAGTTAATTTTTCCACGCTTATATTTCCAGCGTTTATAAGTCTCATTAATTATGTTAGATGACAATTGAAGCTCTTAATGCGTGAAGCTCCATGTAAATTGACTATCGCACTAACGTTTCTCTCGCATAATTAACGGGATAATTCTGAAGGTAACGTGTGCACGCGGTAACAGTGACATATTTAATGGCAGCTTGTTTATAACGAGCAAGAGTTACACGGGAAAAAAAAAAGAAAAAGAAAAACTCACCCGAATTGGGGCCTCCACGAGTTGTTCTAGTTTTATGACCAACAGGTTTGTGAAAATCTAGATTCGTACGTACCATCCTCGGGTCGCTTTTCTAGAGAATACATTTCTCTAATTAATTTTATGGCGTTTTCACCATCATCGATTGACACTTATCGTTGCGTGTAAATCTCTTCGTTATGATTTTTCTTACAAACAAAATGCCAAAATATTAGCAGAGGACTTTTTGTCATTCTAATTACCGTTTCTTTTCTTTTTTTTATATTTTTTCTATTATATATGAAACGCATGTTAATTAGAAACGAAAATACTATTAAACGTTCCTTTCTATAGTCTTCTAAGCCATTCCTTATATAAAAATTAAGTGAATTAACAGTCCAATGAATATAAAGCTTTCGCGTTATCGCCGTTTCTATTTTCAGTTCTTTGTGCACGTTAAACGCTTTCATCTCACGCATTTTAATGGCTTTATCTGCGTGCTTTACATTAGAGTGGTGCCGTATCATGTGCATAATCGCGTTATTACGTAACATTGCGGATGGTGAATGACTTCTAAATCGCGAGGCGTTATTAATAGCCCATTGAAGAAACGGGAAATGCGTCGTTAACGCGTTTCGCCTACGTTAAATGATTGTAGTTCGTGAATGAAACCTGCCGGCGGCTATGAATATGTCGCGTGCACCGATGCGAAAAATACTTATACATTATTATGGCGGTGGCCGGTGTATCAAGGACTGAATCAATTACGTATTATACGTTTACGTACCTTATCTTTTATCGATGGCGAGCTGGTCACGTTCTTCATCGACTTCGTGTCTATCCTCGAGTTTCGGTAACCACTTCGCCGAAACCGATCTCTGTCACATTAGTTTAGCCGGATTCTCTCGATTGCATTCGAGATCGATCCTCGCTGCAGCCTCGCGTTGATGCAGCAGCAGGCAGGATTGCGGTTTACTCGACGGCGATCGTTCTCTGCGAACCGGCTTCGTCCATTGATCGACAATTCGCCAGACCGTGAAGCAATCTCGAGACGCGGAACTTTTACTGTTCGCGGTGACATCGTCTTCGTCTGTTCACAATGCGCCATTCGTTCCGATTAAATGCACGCGCGATAAGCCGGGTTATTCGATGGCAATTGTTGTAATCGAGATATAATCAACTTTGTTAACGGAAGCGGCGAACGGATGTCAATTTTTCCTCCCCCTCGCGGGTTCGATACGTTCTAGTGTGACTTTGCAGATACATGAGCGATATTTACAGTCGCGGTACCAAAGATTCGTAAGAAGATTTGCGACAGAATAACCAAAGAAAGAAAAAGAATAAAGAAAAAAAAAGAAGGAAAAAAAAAACCAAAGAAATTTATTTGCAAATTCCGCATCCTGAGGAATGATCTTTCAAAGTCCACTTTAAATGAATCCCCGGATGAAGCTAGCGTTACATTGTTAAAACTAGTTTACCGAAGATTATATTAGCATATTAGTAAATCAGGATAAAGACTTGGGAATTATTATATTCGGTTCCGATAGCCGTCAAATTCCGATGTTGCATAGCAAGGAAACGTGATGCCCTCGAGCCAAATCCGAATATTGAATATGCATAGCGGTACTAATAGCGCATTCTAAGCATACGCATAAACGTTTGCGTGCCTCGTAACTTTTAATTGAACCCAGAGATAAATGGCACGTTAGCGCATAAAGCAATCTCTCGTGATAGAAACGAGAGTATACGTATACAGCAGAGTGATATCACTCAAATTTCATTATGCTTCATCTTCCTAGAGATATCGCGAATAATCGACCTCATCGTTATTTATTCCGCAATTATCACGATTTACGTATTCGGGTGAAGTTTATTAAAATTATGAAGCAAGATCTCTTTCCGTATAACGCACGACGCAAACGATTTTTTTCCAATCGCCCAGAAAGTACCCTTTAACTTCAGTATTTAAAATGCGAGGAGAAATAGTATTCCGCGACAAGAAATTGCACGCCGACGAGTCAAGGAAAAGTAAATAGCCACATTTATCACGATTCCGCAGTTTATTCCGGTTCTTGGGAAATATACGACTACGAATCGTTTTCGACTTTCCAGATAGAGAACAACAAACGGCGAAGTATTGTGATATAACGCGCGACACGTGTGACATGTTCTTATCGTAAGAACCATCGTAAAAATAATCCTGATAGCATTTTTATATGTGCGGCAAACTTACGTTGGAGTGTGAATATGACGAGTAAGCCGGAGACGAGGCTCGCGACGATTAGACAGACGGCCGTGGAGGCAATGGTGAAATAGTGATTACCGAAGTGCGTGGTGCCTTCAACCTGAAATCATGGTCAAGGGCACCGTCGAGAGCAAGAACGACGGATATCCTCTGCATTGCACTGTCGATCCCGCCGGGCAACACAGACACCTTCTCCAAGCGGCCGCCTTTTACCTTACCGTATTGGCGGTTTTGTGGTGCATTCCTATATGCATCTATCATCGGTGAGAAAGCGTTACAAGGGTACAAGTTAACGTCTTACATGACGGCTTCGGCTCTTTATTTACGAATTTTGCCCGCGTTTTAATACGCCAAGCCTCGTACTGTGGCGATATTGCTTCAATGTTTATTCGATTCTCATCACCATGCGCTTTTTTTCTTTTTTTTTAATATATATATATAAAAATTGAATAAACATATATGTATATAATCGCGATGAAAAATTCTATGCATCCGAAAGTGACTACGGTTTGCTCCGTTTTAATATTTTAAAACGCTATATCTGTTATTCGCTATTGAGCGTATTATGTCATGAATATATAATGCTGTATTATATTACAATATTATGTACTCTTCGCAGGATTTCCGAGACCGGCCAGGCAGTGGTGTTGACTTTGGTGGATACCGCAGCGGCTGGATTGCAGAACTTGGCCGAGCCGAAGATTGATCGCGATTTCTCTTCACGATCGTCCGTCAAAAATTCTTCGTTACTTGACGATAATCAAGCGAGAGAATCCGAGCATCGGAAGGAAGCTGTGCCGACGACGCAGATTCCACCGCCACCGATCGTCGACGAGACGACGGAGCAACCAAATAACACCAATGCTCTCGGGGACGAAGAGGATGTACTTCTGTTAAAGAAGATTGCTGCCGAGGAGCCGTCGGAAGTTGTAATGATTGTAAGAGCGGAGCGAAAGATCAATACGGATGATTTAGAGCTACGAGTCGAGGAGGAAAAAGCTAGTCAGGCTCAGGTGCCCGAAGAATTGTCGTCGAAGGTCGATGACACTTTCACCACAGCACCAGAATTGAATGACACGGCAGCTAGAGCACGATTAGTAGGCGACGGCAGAGACGAGACTGCGGCAGTGATCCTAAATGGGCTCGTTACTTCAGGTCCTACCGAGCCTCACGAAGACATACCGTCTTTCAGCGAATGGGCCCAGAAACGTTTGGAGGAAGCCGAAAAGAAAAAAAGTGAGTAGCGCTAATTCTGTCGATATAATATTTATTTTAACGTAGAGATAAAATGTAAGATTTAATAAATTCGGCGTTATTATTCGAAACAATTTTATTTGCAATTTATTTTATATTGCAGCTCATCCAAACGCTTCTGTCCAGACACCGGGTGGCCCGGGACGAGGTGTAAGCGGCATGAAAATGCGTAATAAGAATTACGCTTCGCCCGATTGCGGCGCCAAAATTGTCGCAGCCAACCCCGAAGCGAATAGTGCAAAAAATGTTCTGGTATCTACGCGGGACGAATATATGCTAAACGCCTGCACGTCACGTATCTGGTTTGTCGTAGAGCTGTGCGAAGCGATACAAGCGAAAAAAATTGAGCTGGCAAATTTTGAACTCTTCAGCTCGTCACCGAAAGACTTTTCTGTTTATGTGAGCGATCGCTTTCCTACCAAAGACTGGAGTCTAGTAGGTCAGTTCACCGCCAAAGACGTGAAAGACGTTCAGAGCTTTGCCTTACATCCTCACTTTTTCGGCAAATTTATCAAAGTCGAGCTCCAATCGCACTATGGCTCGGAACATTTTTGTCCCGTCTCATTGTTTCGCGCTTATGGCACCAGCGAGTTTGAAGTACTAGAAACTGAGACAGAGAATGGGGCTTTAGAAGAGAAGAATACGGATGAAGACGACGACGAAGATAGCGACGAAGAAGAATTGTTAGATAGCGAGGGTGGTGATTCGCCGAGTAATCTTTTCGGTAGCGCACGCGACGCTGTATTAAGTGTAGTTAAAAAAGCTGCAGAAATTCTGGTCAAATCTAGCGGTCTCACTGAAAATAATATTACTCAAATACAGCAAAGTATTGATCACGGTAATATACTAGACAATTCCTACACAAGGTGTACAACGCCAAGATATACGATACTCTGTGGTAACTGCACCGATCAGAAATTTGCCAGTGTTTTTCAGCTAGTCAGTTGCAAAAATCAACAATTAGACGGCTTGCTTAGTATTGATCTGGTAAACAAAACTTTGAGGCGAGGAAGGCTCTGTAATTTTCATGGCGTTGAAATCGAATCGTTTTGGCAGATAAAAGAGGAAGAAAAAACAAAGCATGACAGTATAACGCATTTTAATTTAGCGGAAGATTTTCAGGCGTCTTTTCTGACATACTTTTTTAAACCTGAATATATCATCGCATTGTGCAACGTTTTAGCAACCAAGGAACGCAAGGTAGTAATGAATACAAGCTACGAAATTCCCGTAAATAAATCTAAGGATACTGCCCCTGAAAACATTTTATCTACTAAAAATATCGATCCTAACGTCGAAGTCACTTTTCCTCACGAAACATCTTCCATTGTGGATCCTTGTATTTTAGACTCGAATCCTTCGGCTTGTAAACCGTCTGCGTCTTCTAAAGAAATTCGACAGCATCCATTGCCTCAAGATATCGGCAAAAAGAACGAGAACATCAGTATTGTGACTATAGAGACATCAGCTAGCTTTCCTGAAAGCTTGGCATCGCAGATTAAGCCCACGAAGACACTTAGTAAAGAGGACTTGAAAAAGGAATCATCCGTACCAATTTTGGAACCCAGCAAGGAATTTACAGAAGAGACGTTGCAACCACAAGTGTTGACGACCGTTCCACCAGCATCTAGTCCAACACCAACGTCAAAAATCATTGAGGATTTGCCAATTATAGGGACTCCTACCGAGACGACGTTACCCGTAAGCAACGTTCCGCTAGTTAATGTCGACAGTCAAGAAACTACCGACACCACTATATCTGACACAGAAAGTACCGATACTGTTATGCAAGTTAAACCAAACAAGACAGAAGTCACCGAACAAGACGGAAAACAGGCGAAAGATTTAAGTGAGCAAGAAGCTCGATTGTCATCTCAAGATCCTCTCTCGTTGGATTCATTATTATCCGATTTAAAAGAATTGGAAGTCGATACGACTAATATGCAAAATGGAACGTCTAGTTCTTCGCCGGCGACTCAGCCCACAGCAAACGTCGTTCCTCAAAAAGAATCTGTTTTTCTTCGATTATCTAATAGAATTAAGGTGAGAAAGAATATCTTTTATTACTATTTTTTTTAATACATTATTGATAAAATTATTTTAGAAAAATGTTGAAAGTTTTATGAGAAAGTGAATAAAAAAGATAAAATTACATGAGTATGTGTAAACTATTTTATTAATACAATTAATATAATTAATATTATTTTTTTCAGATTTTGGAAAGAAACATGTCACTCAGTGGGCAATATTTAGAAGAATTAAGCCGCCGTTACAAAAAGCAAGTTGAAGAAATGCAGCGTTCATTGGAACGTGCGGTAACTGCTATGGGCGAGGAATCTCGAAAGAGCGAGGAGCGCGATGCAAAGAGAGCAGAAGAAATCGCCGCTTTAAGAGAAGAAATCGTAATACTTTCCAAATCGGTCGAAACTCTTCTTTACGATCGAGATAGCTGGCGCAGTCGAATATCTTCGATCGTTCAGCATGCTTTGTTAATTTGCTTAGAAGTTGTAGTCATTATTTTAATTCTCTCTTATTGCCGTCGGAGAGAAGATTTTGAAGATGAAAAATTCGAGTCGGATACGAGAAAGAACATTACGCGTCGAAAGAGTGCAGAGAACTTTAGTTCTCACGTCGCGACAAAGAAAATGAAAAAGCGGCGACCGAGCGAGATCGCTTCTCATATCAGTGGAACGTATCACGAGCTAATGATCGACGATCGACTCCATGAGACAAAGAAAGAGCGAAAGAAAAAACGTAAGAAAGATGTTGCCGCCGGTACTAGAACAGTTAATAACGATACGAGACAAGAGGTGGTACGTTATAAAAGTGTGTTGAACGCGATTCCTGGTGGTACGATGTTACCATCAAGAAGATCATCGTCTATAGACTCTCCACATTCTAAAGAATTGCAAGATACAACCGGTAAAAGGCCGGAATCCGCACCCGAAGCCGCCGTCGGTTGGTTCGACGATCAAGTAGAAAGAATAGAACGAATTGTGCAGCCTTCAACAGAAAAAAAAGCCTATGAAACGGAATCAGGAATGAGTTCTGAATTCGGTCGCCAAGTCGATAAGTTCGTTAAGCCTAATGCGTCGTTAGTGACCGTCGACAGGCCCATCAAAAGATCAAGTTCGTTTTTTAATACGGCTGAACGGAAGTCGTCAAAAAATGGCTCGTTTAGAGCCGGTAATATCCTTAAAGGTGCGAAACTGAGCTCGCCGTCCTTTATGAAAACTGCCTTAAGTACGAGAAGTAAAAAAAAGTTATTCGCCAATTCTACTGAGAAATGGGAATGGAGCCAAGATTCGGAACATTCAAATGACAGGTCCTCTCAATCCAGTTCTACAGATTTCAGATCGTTGCAGGCTGTCAGCGATCGTGCCAATGGTAGAGCTGGAAATGGTTTGATCGAGGAAAGCGACGAGTCAAGAAGTAGTAGCACCACACCTTCCTCGACCAAGAAAGAGAAGAAAAGCACTGGCTTGAAGAAAATGGTAAGAAAGTTTTTCTGATTGAAATAGACCCGCCGCAAATACTAAGTCGAACAAACGCAGCATCGATTTTAGCGTCGGAGAGAGATTGCCATATAAATATTGCACATTTGTGAGAAATTTTGACTTAATATTATTATACTTGTTTCCCTGTTTTTTAATTTTTTTTAATTTTATTTTTCTCAAATTGATTAATTTAATACTATGAAATATATAAATATAGTATTTAAAAAATACAAGGTTTATTTGTTATCACACTATAAATTAAAGTAATCGATTTAAACAGGAAAATGACAATGTGAGATTGAGTCAAAAAATCTTACGAATTTATTTAAATACACATTTAATTGAGAGTGAAAAGTGGCCGAATGGAGGTAAAGAAAACTCGTCATAGACCGATATTCATAGTTCTTATCAGGGCTAGTTCTATTTAATTCCTTTCTAGTCTGCGTAATAATTTTTACGCCTCTATGCAGAGTTGTAGAAAACTGATGCAAAACGTAAAAAAAAAAAAAAAAAAAAACTACGTTTATATATACAAAGAAAGAAATATTTTTTATATTTTCATTGAACTGTTTTAGACTTTTTATTAGGCAAATCGTCTATAATGCTCAACTACAAACTTGTACGAAGCTCACGTACTGTAGGCAAAATCAAGATCGAATATTGGGAATAATATTCGAATTATTAAAAATATGCTGAGAATTTTTATTTTTGTACATTATTTTTATTCTACGTGCGAACACACATTGCCCATCAGAACTGGCCCTGGTTCTTATTTCAAGACCATCTTAAGTAACGCCTTGAGACGCTAACATGCCTCTGTGATTGATTTAAAACCACGCGTAAGACTACTTAAGACGATCTTAAATATAAGAATATTGGATATCAGACTATATACCGGTCATACTTACGGTATAGAAATATGTTCGTCTAAGCGTAATCTTTATTTCACAATCACTTACTAGTCTTTCAGTGTATTACAGTGTACATCAGTACATTGTAGCAACTGTAAACAGTGTATGGTAATTATTTCAACTGATTAAAGTTGAATCCTTTTGTTATTAAGACTGCATATAATTTGAAGAGTATATTATACTTTAGAGAGAGAAAAAGAGAGAAATTTGAGATGATTCACGTACTTCGAAATGGATTAAAATAAAAAAAATATCTTTCGTACGACCATCTAAATTTGAGAAACTTCTTCCATCTTGTAATAATGTTTAGCTTTATACGCCGTAATCAGACACTATGATTAACTACTAGTGATAATATCATTCGTAACGATATTTGGCGTGCGCGATAATGGCGAATACAGCAAAATACGTAAAAATTTATTATAAAACATACGCCAACGAGAGATTAAATGTGATTTACACCGTGCGGGAGATAAGAAAAGGTAAATAAAATACTTTACTAATCGTGTGACAGATTAGTTCATATAGAATATGTAAATATAATGGATTAATTGATGCAACGGCAGTGAACTGCAATGGTTTCGATGTTTTCCTTTTAGATTGGATTATTTAATTTTTGTCTATGAATCATTGCCAAAGAGAAAAAGAAAGAAAGAGGGAATAAGAGCGAATGAGCGAGTTGCGAACAAAAAAAAGCTTGAAACATTACCAGTAGCGATTGTAAATAATAATTATTAATTTTCACTGTCAATGATATACGTGAACATATTAAGTGGTATCAACTGTGCGTGAAAAATTAAATCTCTCGGTCCCACCGGTGATTAGCCAGTCCGCTTACTGTTGTCTTTTGTCAATATAAAACATGATGTAAAAACGATATCGCGATATAAAAAGAAATTATTCGTTAAACTTCAAACGTGTACGTAAAGTTTTAAAGAAAAATTTATTTTTACCTCGCCGCAAGAATGAAATATATTCTGCTGTTTTTTTTTCTTTTTTCTTTATTCCGACAAGTAAACTTTGAATTTATTATGAAATTATTTTATCAATTATTTAATTAATTTAATATATAAATTTGGTTTAATTTAGTTGTTTAGGATAAAGTCATGTTTTATACTGGTCATATCATACTCGCTAATAATTCGTACAATAATTTAAACGTATTCTAATTACGAGAAGGATAGCTGCGACCAAAAAAAAAACGATAATTTTTATTATATACTTTTTTTTTAATCTTTAAATGAAGTAATACTCGATGCAATATCTTAAATTTTCTTGTTCTACTGTTTCTTTTCTTTTTCGAAAATTTAAAATATTAAATAATTAATTGGAATCGCTTTTTCTGGTACCCTGCCGTTCTCGTCTTCCAACGATATGTTGAATAACGTTTATTTAGTAAAAACCCGAAAATTAATGTACATAGATGTACGTAGTGAATTTTAACATCATTTTTAATCCGTCTTTTTCTTTTTCTCTAGACTTCCGTTTACGAATTTAATGCTTAATGCAATCGAATAACTTTCGACAGTGTGTGTGTGTGCAAATGATAAGGTACGTTGCACGACTGTCATTTAATTAAAAAAAAAATTTAATTAAATAATAAGTAGCCGGCTATGTTGAGCACTAAATGTAAAATGTACACGCAGACGTTTCTTTGTCGATATACTAATTTTACGTACGTTGCGAAGATGTTCTGGAGATTAACAACGATTGTGCTAGCATTTTGTATCTGATAAAGAAATGTGCTGTGATAAAACTTCGGAGTTTTTGCGGAGTATAATGGCTGCGAATTAAATACGAGAGACGTAAGAAAGAAAAAAAGAAAGAAAGAAAGAAACGTGAGGTAAAAATAAAAAAGTGACCAGTAAATTCGGGAATAAGTGAATTCAGAACGACTTAAACTTTAATTGAAAATGTCCTATTACTTAATGTGCATTTAAAGACTATAAATAATTTTGTGAAACGTATGCAGTGTAGACATTTTTTTTTTTTCATGAATTTCTAGGCAATATATTTTTTAGATGTAAGTTTCATTATTACGCATATATCTCTAGTAGTATAATTTTTGTAGCTTTACTTCTTTTTTTATTTTATTTTATTACGAATTAGTATCTTGTATTTAAGATAAACTCAAGAAAAAAAAGATTTTATTTCATTATTTTGGAATGAAAGAAAAAAAAATCTTTTTAGATTCCCTGTGTTATTCGAATCGTTAATCTGGTAATTACTTATGCGATACGACGAAATAGTTTAATAACGTTGTTTAATATATTGCAATTCTCGTAATTGAATGAGATCATTACTCTGCTAGTGGATTTGTACATATAAATTTTGATGAACTGATCACTGTTAAACAAACATACGGATCTTATTTCCAGAACACACATTATTTTCATTAATGTGATATGTATGATTCTTTCTAATTTAATGTAAAAGAATACGCATCGTCGGTAGTGCATATGTATATGTTACTTAAAATTTATATAGGCACAATATGAGAAAGTTTAATTTTTGTAAGGAATTTGCAAGACTTTTTTTACATATATTTTCTTGCATTATTATTTAATCGAATTAGTGGATTATTTTACTTGAAAAAAAAAAGAAAAAAAAATGATAGAATTAGTAAATGTATATTTAATATTTAACCGGCCCGACGTAAGAGAACATTACATATCGTTTATTTACAGTTAATATAATTATATATATTAGTACATTCTCTGTGTTCGTGTCATTTCTTTTTTTTCAGATTTATAATGATTTATAACCTAGCCGGTTTAATTTAGTGATAAATATAATACGAATAGAATTAATTTTTTAGTTGACAATTACGGGAGAGTTGAATAGTTATTATCGCGTGGTTATACTTATACTAGTCTATAACTGGAAGATATTACATTTACATCGTAGAATATTAATTTTTTCTAAAAAAAAAAAAGTAATAAAATTTAAACTCCATTATAATTTTTACGTTTTAATTTTTATGTTGCGTGGGAACGACTAGGAATTTAATGCCACATTTAAATGAAGATGGTTGAATGGATTTTCAAATTCACGTGTATAAGAAATTATGTAAATATAATGTAACGCAAGTAAAACGATGATATTGCGATACGGGTAGATATTATGTTTTACAAATTATTTCTATGTATCACACGTTTCATATATGTAACTTTTGTACAAACTGTTCCCATTTATAAACTTCACACACACACGAAATTTATACATAGTATACTTATTTATGTGTAAATGTGTGTATAAAAAAGCAATAATTATATTACATATAAATAAGTTTAAAATTTATTTTTTTGTAAAGAGTAAATACTTAAAATACTAGCTTTGATGATTATTTATGGGAGCAGTCTCGAAAATAATATAAAAATCTCGATATTAAATAATGATTTACTTAGCTGGACCAATATTTACTATATTTATATTTTCAATATTAATTTATTAATAGAATGCGAAAGAATGTACATAATACTGGATTAGAGCTTCATGTAAATCATTCAATCATATACTGTAAATGCATCTTCTATACATGTCAATGTGTGATATAGAATAATTTTTTTTTTTATTTATATACTTACGTATATTATTTATTTGCTATAGACACGTTCCTGTACTTTGATATGAATTTATATACTGATATGAATATCCGAACGGTTTATTGTATTATAATACAATTATATTATAAAATACAAATATTGTATTATAATACATTAGAATGTGCGAAGCAGAAAAATTATACATATATGTGCGGTGAAGGAGAAAAAAAATATATAAGATTGTTCGCGCCTGTTGAATGTTTAACTGATTATGGTAATAACTGTTATTCGTGCGCCTGAATTTCAACTGCTTGTAATTAAACTTCTGTAAATACGAAAGTAATGCACGTTGCATATAATTATTAAGAAATAAAGTTGCCAAAAGATTCGTCATATACATATATTATTAGATTATGAATTTTTATGCAACTTGTAAAGAGTATGTAAAAGGTTATGCCATCACATTAGGAATTATATTTTTAATTTTAATTAATATACAAAATTTATACAAAGTAATTAGGATTCCACAGATAAACTTTCTAAAAGTGAAGAAATGTCTAATGATTCCTTGAAAGAAAATAATTTTCTCGCAGACGCCTGCTTGCTCAAATCAGTAATGGATAGTTTAAGTCTGTTTTTCCATTCTTTCTGATTCTGTTTTTCCGTAGAACACATGACAATTTCATTAATTTCGTCTTGGATGGAGAAACAAGAGATTGATTGGAAGACAGATTTCAAATCATCCTTGGCTTTCTCTTTCAAATTTTTATCTCTACTAACTAAATTTAAAATAAAAAGGCCATTCGTCTTTAAGCATGCCGCAACTGCTTTGAGTAGTGGTATTTCGAGAAATTGTTTAGGCGGACAACTCATTCCAACAGTAGTATCTTTACTATCGATATCGAAAAGTATAGCCTTATATTTTGTCTCGGATGCTGCGATGTCTTTAATATATTGAATTCCGTCTGCAATTTCTACTTTCATCCGCTCGTCGAGAACAAGATTAAAATATTCGGTAGCGACTTTTAGCATTACAACATCAATTTCGACCGCAGTAATTTTTAGCTAGAAAAAAAAATTAATTTTAAGTAACATTAGAAAAAAGATTTAGGTTTGTAATGCTTGACGGTAGTTGTGATAATGAATGCTATTCGAAGACACATACTTTGGGAAGGCATTGATGTAAGAACATGCAAAGCCCACCGCCTCCAAGTCCTATAATCATAATTTCATCCTGTTCTTTTGTATCTATTACCGCATTCACGCCAGCGCTCATATGTATGTGATGTTCGCAAGCTAAAAATCCCGGATCGGCAATTTTCTTCGTTTTACCGCGTCTAGATTTTGCTATAAATGTTATTTATTTATTATAATTATGAAGATATCGTTATTATAGAATTTCCTAAATTATAAATTAGTACCTTCCTTTAGTCTGGCTTCACTTTGAAGGACATACGGATTATTTAAGAACAGAAGCCGCCTGTATTCGTGGCCGTTCTTTTCTACTTCTTCGATAACGAACGGTCCACTGATATCACTCTTTCCTTCATAGCAAATATTACGAATTCCAACATCAGAACCCAAAGACAGAAAAGGAATATCATTTTTGGCGCTTAAGCCAGCAGGTGCTAAATCACCGACGTAATATTCTAATTCCGCTTTCACGGCATCCCAATTTCCAAATTTATGTTCTCTGCGTAATGTGACAATGGCGAGTCTGTCTCGTTGCGCGCTTTTTAAGACCTGCTGTCTTCCTTCTTTCGTATTGAATAACCAATCCGTCTCTCTATTAAATTTAAAAGAAATAAAGTATATATTTTTGTAACTTATTATAATTTAACAATTTATATTTAACTAGAAATCGTACTTTCCTTGTGGGACAATAAAAACCGCAAATGTTTTAACCCCACGCGTGCATGGCTGATCGAGAACGTAAACGGTGTACCGTGGATACTTGTCACCCGGGCGAAGCAAGTCTAACGACACTTCCCCCACATCGGCAAAGCTTCTTTTATAAAGACTATTGCATACTATTCCAGACAATTGTGAGGATAATATTGCAGAAACCATGTCCTCCGTTGTGGATAATCGTTGAGGCGGACCATCAACTAAAGCTAGCTCTAGAACCTACCAGGATTAAAATCTACAAAAATAAGTTGAACAAACTTGCTCACCCAGCTAAGATAACAATGTAAGGATACTAAATATATTTTGTTGCAACATACAGTCTGAGATAAGTTGGTACATTTTGTAGCAACGACCACGAAGACTGGAACCAAGCTGCCTTCTTCGATTCGCGCTTTCGACTCAACTTCATGGCATCGTATTATACGGAACATAAAACCCGAACAGGGAAAGTACGACAAAAGCTTACGTAGAATGTGTTCTTGCAGCAACGATATGCAAATGTATCTACCTCCATTTCGTAATACTCGCGTAATTTCCTAAAATGAGGTTTAAGGTTAGGTTTAACTCGTTTTAAGAAAACCTTTTATAATAAATATTTCAGTAATCAAAAATTCACCTTAAAATATTTATCAATTATAGATACTGTTGTCTCTTTGGCATCTGGCATTAGAGCATCCAGGGTACCCTTGTCAAGAACCACACTAAATTTCTCATCTGAATACGTCATTTGTGTAGCATCCATATGTTCATATACTAGATCTGGTCTTGTACCACTATTTATATCACGCATTTGCTTGATAACAATATGCGATATATCAATATTAACGATACTTCTGTAAAATCGACCCTTAGATTTTAGTCTTATACGAATAATGACTGTTAAATCGCAAACTTGGCAAAGTTATCAGTCTTACCTATAGCCAACATCATACAAAGACATACTTAATGTAGAATTTCCACAACCAACGATCAAGATATCATCCTTAATTTTGACATACTTCACAAGTATTTTGCATAACTCTGAATATTCGCCGTACCTACAGATCAACGAGAATAGTAAACAGCAGGTTATAGAAAGAAGAACCGTATTGAAATAAGTATAGAATTTATACCATTCGAACGCTTTCTTGCCACGCTTTTCGAAAAAAGTGTTCCAGTATTTAGCCTGACTGAACTCCTCGTGCGCTCTTGGAAGAAGATTCATGTTTCACAATAAAAGAAATGCGAACGCAAGCGAGAAATAACATCCAAACTAATCGTTCCGTTTTCGCGAAGATGCCGTGCGCTACTAACATCATCTAACAGCGACAGCGGAAAGCTAAAGTCGAGCGTTACTCGATGGTAATAGAGATGATAAAACAGCGACGCCCTGACCCTGCACAATTTACTCTTCCTAATCCTAAACCTTTAACACTTCCCGAGTATTTTTGGACACTTGGCTCCGCGAAACTCTGAGATTCGCAACGTATTTGATCTCGTTTTTAATCTCTCGGTCATTTTGGACGCATGATCAAATTACCGTTTTACTTTCATTGCAATCATTATTATTTACTCGATTATTAATATATTATTTTAAATAATATTAGACATTACAAAGCGCGTTATTTACTCTTCATTATTATTAGTCTTATTTTCTTTACGTTAAAAAAAATATTAATAAATATTAAGTGATAGATAATACTCTAAATATATTTTTTTTTTTTTTTTTTACGCTGAATAACATCGGCGATTTTGTTAGCACGTGGCTGCGAGGAAACAACGTAAGGTTGTCCTCGAAAAGCGGACTTTCGGCAGAAAGAGGGCATCTCGCGCCAGCTGTTCGACGTTCTTTTAGACTGGAAAAGCCCGAGTCATCAGGGCTTATGCAGCTCTTCTCGGTCTTTGTCTCTTATTTGATTAAAGATACAGCGGGCCTCTGTACGCGCAGCGTATTATCGTTACCTAGAAATACGAGAGTGTTGAAGAAACCTAGCGCAAGGAATTATCCCATGTCCGTTTACTTTTTGTCGCGTTTTTTTAATTGCGGAATTTATAAAAATTCATTAATTACATATTCGTAACAATTGGAAATTAATATTCGATATAATACTCGTCATAAAAGAGAGGTGTATTTTTTTTTTTTTTTTAAGTATGGATATTGATAATTTAAAGCGACTTGTGTAAAAGATATTCGCGAGACTTTACAAATAAAAAGTCGAGGCCTTGGTGAACCAACCGTGGCATCGTCAAAAATTAGTAATCGGTTTTTCAGCTTATTTTGAGCCACACATTTGTTTGCGATGCAAATCGGTACTGCAAGCAGACCGATCCGGCTAATCGTCTTCGACAATATTGACCCAGCGAGTTTCTTTTTTTTCTTTTTTTTCTGTGGAATCATTAATTTATGCGGCTTTTGCGGTTTATTGAGAGGTTTATGCCGTTTCGCCGATGGCCAATTTGCCGTTTCGCTCCAACGACCGGTGCGAGTTGTCAGCGTAATTTTAAATTTGTGATGCATCGTATCGTTGTTACGGTATGAATTTGAGTATCGCGGTTCCTTAAGTATTGTAGTTTTCGTGGCTAAACGCGATACCTTCCGGCGACTTTATAATTCACGGTATAAAGTGAAAGAGAGGCCGCTTTGATCAGAGAGCGTACCGTTTATTATACCTGTTCCTTCTTTCACATTAATTTTATGTCTTTATCTATAAATTTGTAATTTTTAATTGTCAACTTTTATTTTTATTATAATTCTACACAAACACTCAATTTTCTCCTTCCACTTTTTTTCAACTGGGATGTCAGACTGGTGCTCCTTCGACGAAAGTCTTCCTCTGGATTGAAATCTGAAACAAAAAAAATTATATTTTATTAGCAAAAATAAAAAAAAAATTAAACGTGCTGCCTTATAAGTAAGTCAACGCAGTTGCGCACGCTTCAAGTTTTATTTTCACGTATTTGTCAAAAGATCCTAGTTGCAAATTTAATTGAACCTCAAATCTCCTATCTCTCATGACCGAGCCAAGTTCACACGCACATGGTACACGCATCTACGAACCATACCTAACAACCGTCCATCGTGAACGCAATCCGCGCGGAGGGTCCGTCAGTTTTCCTTGACTTTGCGTATATCTGATCCGCCGGGCGGAAGTAAGTGACACGAACTCGGGTGCGAGCTCCGCGAAACTGGGTCTCGCTGTATTCCATTGGGGTAACGTACGTAAAGTTTGAAGCGGAAACCGGTTTAATGGTGCTCGAGAATCGGCTTTATTAATTATTCGGATCGACCGAGCTGAGAACTTCATTCGGGACCACGAACCAGATCCTTCCCGGCGGAGATTTGCGTCTCTCGCGAATACACGTGAGGTCCATTCGCGTCATTACGCCACACGTGAGTTATTGCCCTGGCGTGCCAACAAGGGCGGAGGTTTATCACCCTGGGAAGTGAATTTTTATTTAGATCGCGCTGTCGGTTTCGGGCATCAATGCGCGCGAATTTCGTTCAAGTTTCCATATGAGGATCCACGAGATCCATCGCGGCCGGTCCATTTTTCGGGGCTCGACGAAACGGTAATGCCGAAGATTATATATTAAAGGAGATTGCTGCGTGCTGCCGCCTTCTCCGGTCGTAAAATGCATAAAGGCTCGAGAGTGTGTTATTATGATTTCCGAACTTCTCCACTGAAGGTGGACGAAAGATTTCTCGACACTTCACTTCCGCGACCGTTGTCGCTTAAATAATATTTTTTATTCGTAGAAGTAATCGGCCTCCCGACATGTTACCGCTAAGTTTTGATAATATTAAAATAAATCTCACAAATAATCAATTATGCGCATAATTACGACGAGAACGATAATGTATTTTGCAAATGTAAAAAATAAAAAAAAAAGAAAAAAGAATCGATAAATCTCTTAAATTAGAAATAACATTTTCTTTTTGTCGCAAATAAATAATTCCTTTCCGTTGCATAATATCGTAAATATCGAATTGATAAAAGCAAATCAATTAAACTTAAATTTATTATTGCGTTACAAACGTGCGCGTTCGCACGTTACACAGCCGCGATAGATGCAGGTGGTTCTTTTGCAGTACCACCTGTGCAATACGTTTCGTACATACTTTTCCGTTGCGGTCCCGCAGAAAGTGGTTTTAAACGAACAGTAGAAGACGGGTGTCATCGATTAAAATTCGTCTCCTATACGGTATTAAACATTTCGTAATTATTTCATTGACTACAACGTTGTTAAATATCTATCGCGCATTATAACAAATAAAAATAAAAATAATAAAAATAAATTATTAAGTCAGTTCAACGTCGTAACATCGGTCGAGATACGACGTAAGTTTGATAGATAGATTGACAAATTGACGTTAACATTTTATCCGACCGTGCCTCTTCGGATTATGTACAAAGTAACGCAGCGAGACGCAAAGCTGTAAAAGAAAAAACCCGCGATACGAGTGACGTGCACTGGTAATCTGGCACACTCGGTGAAAAGCAAACTAATTTCCTTCATCGGCTGGCCCGACGATGACACAAGCGCGAGCCATCTGCCTTTCCTTACGTCACCGCTAAATGCGCCGATTATTACAGAGAGGAAAGCGAGGTTCCCAATTATCCCGGATCGAGGCCCGAGACACTTTTTTTCGCCGGTACCGTTCTTTCAAAACGGAACTTGCGCCGAGTTCGCGCCGGGCCACCTGGATCAAAGATTGGAGGACTGATTTACAAAAGTCATTACCGTTCATCAATCTAGACTTAAAGGGAGGTAAGAAGCCGCGGTAAAAAGAATTCTCGCGAACAATTTGCCGTGAGAAGAAAGAAAGAAAGAAAGAAAGAAAATAAAAAGAAATTTACCGAGCTGCCGCCTGAACTTTATCGTTGAGAAAAACGCCTATTTGACTCGGCTCGTCGCGTGAAAATCTACGTGAAAGTATACTTGGCTGTTCCGTCGATACGTTTGCGCCGTATATTAATTAATAGCAGGTGGTGAACATCGAGGATCTCTACGGCGCACAAAATTTCTTATTTTGAAAACGGGTTTATTATCTTATCGCCGAGAACGACGTATAATTTATATTTCTCATTAAATCGCCACCGAGTATGATTCCTGTAAATTCGAGCATTACTCGATATCGCAAGTTTTGCTTTTCTTTTTTTTCTCCCCGTTGTATTTATGAAATCACTTTCGATGAGTTCGTTAACGCAGAGGATACGCTAATTATAAGGCCACCGACTCGTCGACGTCGTAATACCTGTTGCCGCATTCTATATGCATACATATATTATTACGTTACCGCGATGCTCTCGAACGTACGATAAGAATTAATCGGGTTGATCGAACTCCACGATCTTCGAGATTCCTCAAAAAAAAAAATAAAAAAAAAATCTCCAACGCCGAAGGTGTATTTAGATATTCCATTAATACGCGGGCCGTTTTAACGAAGCGCCGTGTATTTCTTTTTCACTCGACATCGTCGTGCCGTGACCTCGCACGCGCACATATAGCCCACACCGACGACGTGGATGTGGGCTCATTTGCATAAGAACCGGAACACGTCGTCGGTCGAATGGACCCGGATTACAAATGGGTTTCCGCGTTTCGATTTGTCGCCCGGCGTCCGCGTTCCTCCTGGAAGGATTTTCGTACGATTTGTCGAAGCGTGCAAACGAAGAACGGCCTCTCGCGTCGCTCCATCGCCGGCCGAACGGAAATTTTCATCTTCCATCGAGCACGATTCTCGAATGTATACTTAATCACACGGAGCTCGTTCTTCGCAGCTGTATCAACTGTCGGGACAAAGCCGTCTAAATTAAACTTGCCGCGATATTATGCAATCCACACGGCCTCCTAATGCCGACGTAGAAATTAATGAGACCCCTCGAAAATTCCTCCGCGGTTGTGATAGGGAAGCCGCGCGTATCGAGCGCTGCGGACAGAAGCGAGCATTTAGTATTATCGTAACGGGACGGGGATATGACGGAACTCAATTAAGGCTCCTCGGAATCCGTGAACGAAAATGTGTAATGTAAACGAGACGTACGAATCACTCCGATAAGTCATTCTGTAAGCTGCGCTATCTTGACTTTGTTTAGCTGGCAAAAGTAAAAAAAAAAAGAGAAAATAAAATTAAAAAAAAAAATAAAAAATAAAAAATAAGAACGACACGCCCGGGTATGTTCTTTAAGAGGAAAAATCGCAGACTCAACGAGTAGGTTCGTCAATGTTACTCGAAATCACCGTTTTACGCGTGTATCGTCATTTCGATGTTGCGTCCGAGAAGTCTGACGATACAGCCGAGTCGTTCCGTCGGTGTCAGCCTGGACAGAGTCTCTTCACCTGCACGGCATATGGCAGCAGGATACGCAAAAGCCGAGGGATGCTCAGGGGATGCCTATCAGAGGGGTAGATAGGTTTTTGGCCCGCTGGTGGGGGCCGACGAGCCGCGATGCTCCGACGCCGGTTAATTTGTTGTTCATCCACGTGACCCACTGCTTTCGGGGGGCATTGCGTTCGGGTGCCTACTTCCGGTACTTGACCCTTCTAGAGGGGGTCACGCACCGTTGGTCCTCCACCTTTTTTTGGCTTCGTCCCGCTTTCACCTTCGCGCGTCGGCAAAGCTCTTCTTCCAACCACGGGCTGCGCTTCGATTCGCCGGAGCGTGCTAAACACCACCCAAATCCCTGGGGTGATTCACCCTCCGCTGACGCGGACACGGGTGAATCTTCGGGCGATCTGGACGGCTGTTATTGTGGCAATACCGCCGACGATTGCTTTGGTTCCCAGACGTATTATGCATCACGGCGTATTTGAACTAAACGCGATACCAACAACCACCGATATGTTTTATATTAAAATTTCGCTGGTTAATATACTTAATATTGGTAATATTATTTTTCCTACATGTACATTTGTCGTTTATTATTTTTTAAATATATATTTTATATACGTTTTATTTGTTATTCAATTAAGATATAATTTACAGTTGTAAAACTGATTATTAAAAAATACTTGAATGTGAAGTGTCAAGTAAAAAAAGAAAAAAAAAAAAGTTATATGTACCAAAAACCACGAGAGATTAAAAATGAGATAAAGGCTGCGCTTTCGTAATAATGCGATATGATCGCCGATTGTAATGATATGTTATACGCCTCGTTACATATGCATTACATTTATAACAATATCGCGAAATTTCCATCAAATAAGAATAAAGAAAAAAAAAAGAAAAAGAAAAAAAAAATCGGTTTTGCTGATGCTCGTACGTTGAGCATCAGCAAAACCGCCCAGCCGTATTTAAAAACCGACTAACGTACAAGATAAATGAGTTACCGAGTTGGCATCACCTGCTTCTCTTAACCATTTTAATTTGTCACCACGCCGCTACCGTTGGAGAAGGGACATCAAAAAGACTTTCTCTGTCTTTTTCCTCGACACATTGGCATCACGTATCTCCATTATGTCTTTTTCAAGACTTCTGATCGAATCGTATTGATATATGATTAATTAATAAAAAAATATAATGCAACTAAAAATAAATTTTAAAAATACTGCAATCTAAAATTAAACCGTAATGAATAATTTAGGAAAATATAACAACTCACAAAAATATTTGTGTTACACTAGTGTCCAAGTTTCTTTTTTTTTTTTTTTTTTTTTTTTTACGCACGATCAGAGATGATATCAAAACATAGAATTTTCTTACATCTGCTAGATACATTGCTTTAATGATTATTCATTAAGAGAAAGTCAGACCGAAGGAATTTTAACCGATAATATTGAGAAACAGGTGCGTCACATAATTTTATATGATATTAACTAAATTTTTTTTATTATACGTAACTTTATAGAATCCGTACGTAAACACGTATATGGTCATATTCAGTATTTCCATACGATTCTCTGTATTTCGGAGACAAAAAAAAAGTTAGGCTCGATTACAATACGCGAATTAAAATACGTATCGCTGTGACTTTAGAAATTTGCCGTTTATCGACGTCAATCACTGTCACGATGCTGCTATTTATATCTCAATGGAGAAACGGTTCGTTTCTAAGTTTGATGCGTAGAAGCCTCCTTTTATTCCACGCGGATCCAATTAATGTGCCACATGACGTTTCCGACGGACGGAAATCGGCGGCCGGCGGGGTCGAGGGTAGAAAAATATTCGAAAAAGAAGAGAGCACACTCGCTCGGACATCAGCGGCCAGCAGGAGGGTCAAAGTTAATTGCTAATCACTAAATCCACCCCTACGGGAGGCATGTCGATCGCTAACGTCTGTTGTTCCCTGCGATTTTTCGAATCCGTGACGCTCGCCGTCGAGAGTGACTCATGCTCGAACGACGGAACGAAAGTAAAATTCTGTAACGCACGGCTCGCGACGTACGGCACTCAAAAAAATCCCTTCCGGATGTATTTGTGAATTCAATACGATTCATTTTACAGCTGGCTGGAAATTTTTCGGAAAAAAATTTGTCTTCGGACGAGAGAAACCTCGCGCGGCAATAAATTAGCACGGGGAGTGTTTGTATCTCAAATAGCATGCGTAAAATACACACGCGTGCCATGTGGCTAACGGAATTTCACACCTCGTGGGGATCGAGTCGATTTTCCGGGGATTAATTGGGGAGAACCGCATAAAGTTAAACGTTTCCGGTACGACGACTCTCCATATAACGGTCTCCGAACGGTTTTCGAACTGTCTATCTCGTGACGTCAAGTCTTGTTAAAAATCATCTAAATGGAGTTTGTAAAAATTACAGCGAACGGTGGAAAGCTACCTCGCCGCCTTAATAAAACGCTTTCCGTTCGGCGTAAGTAAATAATTTACTAATTAACATCTCGCGGTGATGTATTATTATAGGTACGGCTCACGCTCCAGAGAAAAGGGGATACGCGTGACGCTTGAGGAATGATCGGGTTTCATGATTGCCACAAAAAGAGTGTGAGTATCTCCGTTGTTGTGGGTTCCCATGTAGGTATCGCGACCCACAGCAAATATCGAATGGTATTATAAAACATCGGTGAAAACACGTGGCCGTTACTGTGGGGGTTAAATGCACGATTTTAAAACCGATGTATACGGGGCAGATGCTCATCGCGACATGAGTTTTATTATGTTTCCCTATATCGTTTCGATTGATTTCCTTTAAACTCTTATTCCGCTTAAAATCACTGAGATTTATTAACAAGCGCTGAAATTTACATTCTCCACTTTTTTCTCTTTTTTTAGAAAATACATTTTTGATTAAAAAAAAAAAAAAATAAAAGAAGAAATATTTTTAATAATTATTTAACTATTTCTTATCAGAAATAGCGTGCTTTTAAGATGCAGTAAAAAAGATTAATAAGATAATAAATTTCTACGCCAAGTCATGTACTTCAAAGATTTGTCGCCACGAGAATAAAGAGAAAGAGATATCGTCCGATTGGAAACTCGCGGGATCTTTCCGCTGACAAGTGGCTCTTCCCTTCCAACGTCACGAGTTCTCTTCTTCTCTACCTCCTCGTCTTTCAAAAGGTACCCCTGGAATCACACACGACGAGCGAGGCGGTCGATGAGCCCTCGCAACTGTCCCCTAGAGTCAGCACGCGTCGCCACGTGGCACAGGTAAAAAAAAAAGGGGGGGAAAAAAATGAAAGAAGAGAAGCTAAAAGCCATCCTCAGACTCGCTCGTGCGTAGATTTGCGCGTGTGCGCTTACGTGTTTATCAGGGCGCACGTTCCGTTCCACGGGACGAGCAGCGAGACGCCTTTGATGTCAACGACGCGCGTCGTTCCATGACGCAAGTAAGAATGCTTTTGCAAATTCATTTCGTGAGATTACCTATGGTGATCCGCTTCCGCTGTGCATAAGCGGCCGCCGAGAACGAACGGGCAGACATTTCATACCGGCTGTAATTATCTAACGCATCTGCGTCACAGATTTCGTACGTCCGCTTTGATTACTTTCCGATTAATCCCGTCGAGTCGTCGAGATGTGTCCAATTAAATTTCGAGCAATAAAGACTTAAAAAAAAAAAAAATCAGGGAGCGCAACGGTAAAAATTAAAAAAAAAATTTTAATTTCTATTTTAATTAAAAGTCATTAATAAAAGAAAATCAAAAAAATAAAAAAAAAACTATTTCGCGTATAGATATTTATCCAATTTGTAACTGACGAAGAAAGCTAACAAAGAGAATCAATTGAATTTTTACTCTGAGTAACTCGCGCATAATTGCCGGCCGATTTCCCCTTCGAACAGAACACGAGTTTCTATGTGGAACGGTGTACGATACCGATCTTGCAGCTTCCATTTATAAATATTCATTACGTTCTCCGTTAACGTACACGATTGCCGCGGTGTCGTGTCGAGCGAGAATAAAAGCCTGAACAGCTGATTATTCGAAAACGAGGTCACAGGCTTTTTACGCGCTCATAACGCGATTTATGGGGGCATACGATATATTCTAGGCGACGTAAGGGCAGGTTGTCCCAGGTATCTAAATTTGTCTACCAGATGAACATACGTCCGTTTATATCTATCATCCTAAACAGATCGCAAGATTTTTAATTCCTCAACTCGAGCGAATTTTCAAAGCGGATCAAAGGCTTCTAAAAATGATAACGATTCTAAAATTCGTTCCGGAATAATCCCACTTGCGGACAGGTATCTCCATGCATCCCGAAGCGAAGTCTCTTACGTACGACCGATAGGAATTGCATCGGCGAATTGCCCACGTGCCTTAATCACTACGCGCGACAGGGTACGATATTTAAAACAATAAAAGTGCCGTGGTCTCCAATAATATCGGCGCGGTTCACAGTAAGCATATGGTGTCCCTGCGAAGCCCGGGCGCAACGTCTTCGGTGCAACGGTGCAACAGATGGTGCAGGGGGCGAATGGCTCGTGCTGCACCCCACTATTTCCCTCCACCGTCACTCTCGCCACCTATCTCGCTCTCCCTCTCGTTCATCCTCCTTCGCCCTTCTCCCTCCCTCCTGTTTTTTACCTGCTTTATTTGCACCGTCTCTAAAACGGCCGAGTCCACGCAGCTCGTAAGGTAACGAAGGAGGCAGAGCGAGCATGGAAGGAAAGAGATAGGGAGGATGGGTGGTAAGGGCGAAGAAGAAAATAAAAATGCGGGCAACCGTCGCGGTACCTCGTGCCGCGCGCATCACTTTACCGCGTGTGCCGGTTTGCGGTCGTGCGTGCAGCAAGATTTTGCAAGACCGCCGCGTGTGCCCCCGTTCCTCTCCCGCTGCTTCTTCGCGTTTCTTTCTCCACCCTCCGACTCCCGTCCCTCCCCCTACCCCCCGAATCGTCGAGTATTTCTTTATGTCCGATGCCCTTTCATCATTTCCGAATGATCAGCTTTCCGTACGCTTTTTCGAGGAAGCCGGGACCATCTGCCGGCGAGCTTGCGGCGCCCGCATCGACGACACTTGGGTCCTATAATGCTATAAGCGCGCGTAATTAACGTTCATAAAATGCCTCTCGCGTTTCAACGTCGTCGGGGGCTTTAAATGCCGAACCCAAGCCGATCTCCAATTTTCTAGCTTTGCATTGCGCTTGCGAATAATTTCTGGAATTCATTATCGATCGCGAGCTCGAGACTAGTGCGGTTAAAACCCGACAGCGACAAAATAAAATTAAATAAAAAATTTTAAAAATTATTATAAAATAAAAAATTGCGAAATGAAAAAGTTAACGACACCGCTAATTAAGTTATTTCTTTTTAATCAAGTCAAACAAACGTTCTGCGCAAAACTCGCCGGTAAAATTGCTCGGCTGAAAAAGATCGAACTTCCTTTCGAACGGGCCAGGGGCATGTGTGATTGAGCAACAAGCAACCCTCTTCCGTGACGAGAGAGGACTTTCTTACCTCACCTTCCAATTTTGCGGACAATATTGGCGGATAATAACCCTTCCTGTTCGTTACCTTTCTACGCCTTCCTATCGCATGAAAGACAATAATTATCATACATTGTTGCAATTCGACGTATTACAATGTAAGACCACCTGTCGCGCCCGATGCGGTTTCTCGTCGATCGGTCGGTTCCTTTCACGCGGTATTGTATCAGTTCTCTTTCCTGCCGTCCGCAGCTCGGATAACCGGGTCCCTCTAATATATCTTTCCATATCAACGCCTGTTCAGAACGGCCGCGCCGGTTGCCCAAGCACGCGCGACATATGCTCCGTACGAAAAAAATTCGCTCGGCCATTGAATGGATTAGTTGGGTTAATCGTGCCTCAAGTGGCCGCGATGACAATGTTTAGGGGTCCTGACAAATAACGCAAAAACGTGCAATGCGTCACGAGAAGAGAGAAACATGCCGAAATGTCCCTTCGATTCACACTTCTTTTTCTTTTCTTTTCTTTTTATTTCCCTTTTTTTTTCTCACAATTTCAGTGAACGTGACTTTGTCTTTTAAACGCTAGGATAAATATGCAAATGATATAGATTTTAATATTGATCAGGTATTTTTTTTTCTTTCTAATAACCGTTCCCAGGGAAAAGTCTTTATCGCCGGGAGAATCGAGCCGATCGAAATTTCACACGGTCGAACGGGCGCGTTTCCTCGTCGTGGACTTTAAACGCGCGCGGGGCTTGATTATTGATAATTCCCGCGGTGAATTAGCGACAGTCCTTAATGCGGGCAGTCCGATGACATTTCTTTTCCGCCCCGACGTCGTTTCCAGGAATGGTTCTCACACACGATCGGCCGCACGAATACGTGATACGTAAGCCGGCGAATTAAAAATGAGGAGAGAAAAAGAAAAAAAGAAAAAAAAGAAAAAAAGGAAGGCAAGAAAGCAGCGAGAGAAAAGGGGGAGTAGCCCCACGAAGGGTACACCTGCGGAGCCTCACATGTAATTAAATAGATCGTTGTCGTTGAATACTCTTCGATACTCGCCGCTTTGTACCGCGTCACTTGTACGGAGTACCAGCGTACTCCGGCGCGTATGCAGGCCGTCCAATGGGGCGGACGATGGCGCCGATAGTAGTCGCCGTCGTTTCCTGTTCTCAAACGTTGTCGCCGGCTTTCCTTCCTTCGTCCGCGTTTCAATAATTTATTCTCGCGGCGATCGCGACGTTGCTCGAAACGGCCTTGGACTTCGGCTAATTATTGTTTATCGCGGACGAGAAGTAAAAATCGCGCCGGGGACGTGAGATGGACGGCGTATTGCTTAGTTTTACGAAAACCAAAAATAAAAAAAAAAGAAAGAGAGAGAGAGAGAGAGAAAGAAAAAAATTGAGCTTTAGACAGGCGCGTCTTTGTCGAAAAATTGCAGAACCGCGAGCTTTCGGTATTTTCTCCCGGCCAAGCGAGTTGTAACGTCGAGTAAACGACTTCGTCGTCGTTTCTCGAGCACGTGTTGCTTTTCTTCGCGAGCATTAATCGTCAGGTGAACACCGAACTGTTCACGTAAACGTGTCACGTGTGGCTTAGCGCGCGCGGAAAGTACGTTAGGATTCGTCTTCCCGCATCCGTTCGTGGCTACAGGTGGCTCATCCCCTTTATCCCTCCGCGACGTGAGCGTCTTAGGCGCGGCGTAGGGAAATAAGGCGATACCACGGCAGGAAATTCTCATCGCGCACGTGCTTTCGAAAGAAGTCATCAGCCCTAGCCGCTCAGGAGCGAGCACCTGCGACTTTAGACTTTGGCGAGCTACCCGGCCACGTGAGAGCGCCTAGGAGTTTCCGGTTTCAAGGATCATCGGCCCGCACAGAACTTCTAACGAGCACTTAACGACGTATCCGATCGTTTTCATCGATTCCCGGGGCATATCTAAGTCTCACGATCGCGCGCAACTTTTAAATTACGCTCTCTATCCCAGTGACAATGCAAATTGACGACTCTAAGCGCAATAATATGCACACGAGAGAGAAGAAAAGGGGAAACACGGTTGTACGATTAATTTATATGCGCCATACGCGAATTTTACCGTCGCAATCAGCGAGCTGATAATTATACAGCGGCGCCCCGCATAGGGGCTTACCGACCGTAAAACAATCGTAATCGTATATTTTGCGCGCGGATGCCTACTTCACGCCGAAGATCGAAACGCGAGCGCCGATATTCGAAGGCCGGAATAAAAAGATTCTCGCGATGGATCGTCCTTCGCGGGCGATCCGCGACAAAGTACAACGTACGTTACGAAATCCAGGGTCTTCCTGGTGGACGTCCTTTGATAGAAATTAATGGGTTACGCAGCTGGCCGCCTTTTTAACTCCTCGCCAATCCCTATTTCTCATGCCGGCGCGCAGTAGGAATCATTTATTATTCGGCGATTCACCGTTGCTCTTACCCGTATCATTCGCGGCCGAAATGAACATGTGCGTGCAATGAGGTGTCATTATCCTTACTGCTTGCGGTGCGCCGCGGTGGGATAAATTAAAGCGAAATTACGGGAGACAAATTAAAATTTCGGGCACCCGAAAAAAAACATGCCCCCGACGATAAAAGGAGGAGGCACGCGCGGCGGGATATCCAAGCGCGTACGTGAGAGCCGGGACGGTTATAATATCTTCCACGTATTTATATCTGTATCTAATTGCAAGAAGCGAGCGGTTAAATTCTTCGAGTGAATGCAAACTATTTTTGTGAATATTAGAGCTCTAATCTTTTCTTTTTCTTTTTTTTTTTTAATCCCTTTCTAATTTAATTTTTACTAGAACAAACCATGCGCGCGCGCTATTTTTTAATATAAATATATTAATAGATGTTTTACTAAATTAAAAAAAAAGAATAAAAAACCTGGTTTGTTCTAGTCTCCTATCTTAAAAAGTTGGTGCGTAACGCATGAATTAGTTTGTAAAAAAAAAAAAAAAAAAGTAAAATTTAAATAGCCTAAGAAATATAATATAATTATAAAGGCTGGTTAGTCGAGTGCCTATGATACCCTCGTGTGCGGAGGAGCGTAGGGTGGACCCGGGTTCGAATCTCGATATAAATTTATTTAAATAAAAATATATTAGGATATTTAAATTTCACTTTTTTTTTTTTTTTTCTTACAAGTTAATTCATGCGTAACGCACCAACTTTTTAAGATAAGATAAAAAAAAGTATCTATTAAAATAATAAGAGTGTACATAATTCTGTCTTGGATTACGACGCGAGGTAACCGTCGTTGAAACGACGACGTGGAAAGCGCTTCGTGTATCACGTCCGGTTCTCTAACTGGGACGACAGGGTATCAACAGGTGCTGCCAAAATCGCTCTCTCGCGAGAGTAATATCGAGCTCGTTCAGTTACAATTACTCACTCTCCTGCTCCATTTCGCTCGAAGGCACAAACCGCGCGAGCCGATAAAACTTACGACTATTCAGGGCCCGGACTCTCCGATCGGCGGAGCAACGTTTCCGGGTCAGTGAAGACGCATCGATAACATCGCCAGCGATGTTTCTTTAATTCGAAACTGTCATTCTCGTGATATAATACAATGCAGGAGAGAACCGGGCAGAAGGCGGACTTGCGAAATGCGTTTTTAAAAAGAAACGAATTCGAGAAAGCTCACCTCAAGTTCCGAAGTAAAAGCTACTGCTCGCACGGTTGACACGCGAGCGAAGGTGCACACGTGTACAGCCTCCTTTACCAAATCATCTTCATATTATTCTTTCTATCTCTCCATATATACTTTTTACATATATCTATTAAAAAAAAAGTCCTGTATACGCGGCTATTTAAATTGCGAGCGCGAGGAATGAAACAAAGATCAACGTATCTCCCCGTCAAAACGTGTTAAAAAATGGTCCCTACGTTGCCGCGGCGTAATCGAAGCGTAAAAATTAATGACATAATTTCTACCGTTCCGTCGATGGCTCAACCTCGACGATAATTAACCGGAGCGAAATCAACGGCGTCCGTTATCGGGCGAGTTTCGCTCGTCGTTCCGGCGATTCGTTACGCCGCTCCGCCAATCGACGGTGGTACTGCGTGTCACGAAGGGGGAAAATTATTATTACCTCTCTCGGGTGGACACTTTCTCACTCGAAAATCGAAGGCATTGAATCGGGCGCGCGGTTACAGCTTGCGCATAATAACAGCTTTACGCGTGGACTCGGGGCTAAATAATGCCCCTCGTGTTCGACCAATTCTCTGATTCCGGCCGCTCTTGGCGATCTCCTTTCGTGGCGGTCCACTTCTCGCCCCCTACCCTTCACGCGTTCTTCCGACCCCCTTTCGGTACCCGAGGTACTTCGTGATCGCGATACGTGCCGCGTGCGCCCCGGCGATAATCGCGAGGGTAGTTACGCCCATTGTCGTGTACAACTCTCGCAGCACTCAAGGACAAGAGGAATTTGAGGAAATCCTAATTGTGCTAATATGCCTCAATTACAATTTTACGCAAGGTGTCGATCGCAGAGATACCGATTTTTGCGTGTAACACGCGTTTGCGCTCGCATTACTCCCGGACTTACTCCACGTGGTACGTTAAGTGTTTGCGCGTTTCTCGAGGAATAATGAAGTAAAACGTCTTTGAATATTCTGCGGATAATTATTTCGCGAGAAAGAGAGACGAGAATAAGAGCCACGCGAGTTTCGCCAAAAAGTCGGCTCGCATTCAGCGGGCCCCGAGCGCCGCGGGTCACGAATTTCTGCGTTCCGAAAAAAATGATTGTTCCAACCGTCGGGCGAGCTACCGAAAAGTAAGATATATCGGAGCGTTGTTTAAAACTGTTCGTCGCGCGATTAATATTCGCTTAACGGACGCCGGCGAAAGGCTTAATTGCGCCGAGAGGTTATTCCGGGAACCGGCCGACGTAAAAGACCCGCGATTCCGATCGTGGCCGACGCTAAAGCATGTCCAAAAGCGACTCGTAAGTCCGAATCGAGCGATCGGGCCAGCCGAAATATCTGATTTGCGGCTTGAACCTTCGCGGCTTCTTCTTCCTCTTCTTTTTCTACCCCCCTTTTCCCCGTCGTCCGTCGCTCGGCGGAGGCATGCACTTGCAGCTGTAACGCCATTTACGGGCTCCTCCACTGCAGCACGTGGTACGCTTTTTTTACAAGGCACGACAACGTCGTGTCCACTTTTGACGAACAACGCCGATTACTCGGCCGGTTTATACCTCCTTCCCTTCCCCACTTCTTTATGTTAACGACGTATAAACAAGCCGGCCTTTTTGCATTGTCCAGCCTTGTATTTGCCGCGAAGATTGTACCCATTCGCGTAATGTCCATTAAAAAAAAAAAAAGAAAGAGAGAAAAAAAAAAAGAAAAAGAACGTCGGTCGTCGAGATATATGGCTACCGATTCTTTTGCGAAATTCTCGTCCGCTCGCTTCTTACACGCGAGTGATTGATCCAGCCCGGCAACGAAGGCACGGAATATCTTTATATTCTCGCGATCCTCTCTAACGCCCGTTCAACTATTTTCTTCTACACGTTTATCTTATCCGATTTTTCCGCGTCTCCTCGCGCGTGCACCATTTCGTGACCCGGCGTCTCTCATTTGCGTAACGACGTAACGGCCCCACCTTCGCGCAACATTCCGACAAACGAGATTCGTGTTACGAGCCGCGCGGTAATTTACGAGCGGATTACGCGAGCGCGAGTGCGAATAAAAAGCCCGTAACGTTTTCACTACCGTTACGCCGGCCGAATTAAAGCGCGACGCCGTGCGCCGCACGCAAGCCGGAAGTGTCCGCGGGGCACCGGTTCGCGATTAATTCGGGACGATTCGCGAGGCGCGAGAGAAGTCGGTGGCCGATTTATTATTAGATCGCTGTTGCGAAAGAGCCGCGGGTCGGCCTTCGGCCTCTCGCGAGGACGGGCTCGTAATTAGATGCGACCGTAAAGCCAGGGAGCGCGGCGGCGCGTTAGCCGCGTCAAATACTTGGGGCCGCACGCTCGCGCGTGTACTCGCGTGTGTACCGGTTTAATTAATAAGGAGAAGGCTGGTCGTGCGCGCAAACCGAGGGACAGCTGCCGTCGCGGAGGCACGAGTGCCGCCCACTTCGATTCGTCTCGTTCCCTCGCCCGGGTTTCCGAAGACGCCGAGAAACACGTGCCGTACCGGTACCGAACCGCCGCGGATACGCTCCGCTCGCCGACCGACGGCGTTAATAACGCGCACGGCACTTTCGTTCACCGTGGGCGACCGGCGAATAAAATCCTTGATCACGGAGATCAGTATCGGTAATTGAGCTTAGATAGATAAAGAGCTTCCAAAAATCGTGCAAGAAGAAGAAAAAAAAATTTATTGCGACTGACGAAGGATTTATATTTGCTTTTATTATTGCGCGTTAATGATGCAACGTATGAGAATTTATTTTTTAAGTATTTTCAAGAGACAAGATTTATAATATTTTATTTCGTAACTAATTTGAAATTTTATTCCCAAGCGATGTGCGGCCGCCACATATTTTTAAAGAGATCAATGTATGTATGTCGATGCGTATGCGTCGAAGTGCGATTTTGCGTATCAGATAAACGGCCGGATGAGCAGACGTTACTCGGCTGTTCGATTACCGCCGATCAACGCGAGTCTGCCTTCGCTCCGGCCGACCGAATCTCGATCCTTTTTCGTAAGTATCTTTCCGCGCGGGACCGTCAAAGTGGGTGAGATTACTATCGTGTTGCGCGACGGCACGCGTGCCACTTGTTGCACGCACGCTTACGCACGCGCCACGCGCAACAACCGACGCAGCTTCGAGTTTCTCTCCTCGGAACGCGACCCTGCGCGACGCTTTTTAATTTATATATATGTATATATATATTTCTTTTCTTTTTTTAATTTTACCGAAGCTATACGTCTATCGTCCGTTCTCGCGGTATGCGCGTCGCGTACGCGTACGAGAATCCGATCCGTTTTTCTCAGCCTATTTTACTCCTCTCCTCTCCCCGCCGCTCCTTTTTCTCTCAATTCGATCGCGCTGCTTTCGACTTTCGAGTGATTCGCGTATGAAACTTATTAAGAGTGAAAGACCGGCGTGACACTTTGCACAGCGAGAAAAGCTGCCCTGTTACCGTATAGATTTGTATCTGGAACGACGTTCAAATCAGCCGTTCTGAAACGTTATTATTATGCGTCGCAATGGACAGGTAACACGATCGGGAGATTAGCAAATAAAAAAAAAAAAAAAAAAAAATACACGTTTGTACTTATAATCGCGAGCCGCGTGGCGAGCGAAAATTATTTCTCGACAATCGAGAGGTGCACCTGACTGGCGCGGTAAATTAAATAAATATACACGTTCGCCCAAGACAGATAAAGAGAGAAAGAGAAGAAAAATTCGTATTATGCGTCGTATAAATGTAACATTATTTCGACGTATGGCGCGCTCTTTAGATCCGTCGCGATAGCGCGCCGGGAGAACCAAGGGAGATTTCAATGCGCCGCGATAAATATGCAGGGTATCGCGAGTTTAATGCCGTTTTCGCAGTCGCGTATGGTTACCTTGAGATCCCGTCGATGCTATCACGGGGCACATTACGCAATTTCGTCGAATAATATTTTCTGGCCTGCGCGCCCGTGTGCGTTTACGCGCGCGCCTCGGCACAGCTCGCGTTCGCAGATGCTGCGCGTGGAACGGGAGGAACTTGTGCGACCATGGCGCGGTAGCACATGCGGCACAATTCGGCGAATGCCACTCGCTCTCCGCACGCGATTCTATAGCTCGAAGCAGATTTTCTCTCTGGGGCCTCGGCTTCGTGCGATCCACCGGGCTTCGCTTCCCGATCCACGGGCTCGCGATGTTATTTGCACATATTGTTGGGCGGCCCGGGTTCTCAAAAGCGCCCGAAAGCCCACTTTGTACGTTCTTTGTAGCTGCGGGCTGCTTTTCTCTTTTGCCGGATCCCGCCGATAAAGAGGTAAAAAGAGATAAGAGGAGAGGAGAAAAATAATAGGGGAAGGGAGGGAAAATAATTTTTTTTTTTTCTTTTCTTTTTCTTGTCGAACGGTACCTATCGCGCGGCGACGTCGGTCCCCCCCTCGTAATGATACCGATGTGTGCCCGATAATTGCGATAATCTCATTATTCCCGTGCACGCCGCCTTCATATTCGCGCGTCGCAACGATTTATCGCCTTTGCGCGCATCGACTCGCCACTCCGCAATTAGGCTAATGCCGTTTACGTGCCCGGACTCGCGCGTGCCGCGTGAAACTCGTAATACGAGAAACATGTAAGAATGGCGAGGCGCGCCGCTAAGTGCCGATGATATCGAGTTCTCAGAGACGATGCATCGCGCTTGATTGTTTCGCTCGCATGGGAAAGAAAAAAAAAAAAGATCAAGAATCATCATCAGTGATAACCTGCGACGATAACGTCAACGGAGAAGTTAAAAAAAAAATTGGTTCTTTTTTGTTCTTTCTTCCAGTGGCGAAGCACTAATTCACACTTGGGGAAAAACGAGAAACGATTAGAAACGATTAAAATAAAAAAAAAAATGGGGAAGGGGAAAAAAGAATTGCCGCCGGGAGATTAAAATGGCAAATGGCTGCGACCTACTTCCGACGAACGTAATTAATAAATTATGAAACTCATCTTTGAATTGCTCGGGCAATAAATTGCATTTGTACACGACGGTGACGTAATTTTGTACAAAGTGCGCGGGATATATTGGAGTCAGGCGAAAGTGTGACAATTGCGCGAAGCCTGCGAGCTTTAGCGAGTAAAAATGGAAGAAAGTATCAATTGCGGAATGACGTTTGTATTTTACACAGTGAATTATCTGGAAGTCGAATGTCACGCGCGCTTGTACGTAAATTTAGAAAGGCGAGCGCGTACTTACGTGGCATATAAATAACAATAATCGCAAATATACCGTAAAGCCCGTATAGGTAATTTTCCGCGGGAAGCTTCTCTATCTGTCGCAAACAAGGTGAAAGGCGGTAGGAAGTACGTAAACACGAGTGTAAAAAGAATCCTACGATCGTGCACGCCGTCCAGCGAGAATTTACGTCCGACCGAGGGCCGTGCTTTCGAACATCGGCGCGAGCGTCGTAAAATAGTTGCCGGAAGTAAAAAGTTCGCGCCGGTAACCCGTGGCGGCCGTATTAACGCCGAGAAGGCGTCCGTCGCGCGTGAGAAATTCGCCGGCGGGACGAAAAACGCGCGATTCCGGGACGTTAAATTTGCACGTTTATTGACACCGCGATCGCTCGTATAATCTTTTACGCGCGCTGGGCAGCGCGCTCGTAAATTCCGCGTTAATAAAATTATCGACGCGTTAATTGACGTGAGCGAGGTACCGGGATAAGCTCGCGCCGTCAGGACCGATACGCGTCCCGTTAAATCGCGGAACGACGCGCATTTTGGCAATTCGCCGGGAAAATCGGGCGCATTCATGCGCGCGATGGGCGCCATTATCTTTAACGTGTAATTTATGTCAAACGGATCGATATCCGGCCCCGCAGGGTCCAGGCCTCGGCTCGCAGCGGCAAACACGTGAGTCGAAAATTCCCCTTTCGTTGCGCCGCGAATCGGATCGGGTGTAACGAGTACCTTACCTTGCCTTCTTTCGCCGCCGCGACAGCTGCACGCGTCGTCCACGGCACCGCGCTTCGTGAAAGTGTCGGGCGGTTTTTCGCGACACCGCGCGCGAGAGCGGTGAAATCGGGTGTCGTATGTACGTGCATGCCGGTGCACGTGGCCGTCGGCGCTTCTCGGGGGTGTGGATGGCATTCATTAACGAGACACGTTCAACGCGATACGAGCGGCCCGCGTCGCGCGTGCTAGCTTCGCACCCGGCTGCCGATTGCTCGATTACGCAAGAAGCGTTAAGGATATACACGCATGTCGTGAGACCACGCGATAACTAAATAGCCGTGAGACACGTAGCCCAAATACGTTTTCCGTGTCCTTGTTCGTCGAGATATTAAAGCAGTTATTTTTTTTTTTTTTTTTTTTTTTGAGAGCGGATTAACGGCTGGCCTAAAATTTATATTCTCTTTACGTCTCTCTTTCTTTCTCTTTTTCTCTCGGAAAAGATTGATACAATTTAAAATTATTTTATTTTCTATTGAAATTAATATTATTCTCTAGTTTACGCAATCATCAAAAAGCAACACGCTTTTATGCGTTTACGCGTATTTGCGACCGATTGCCCGCGTTGACGTCGCCCCGCGATTGGATTGTCCGGATCCCGAAGAGGCGCATAAAATTCTTTTTACGAGCCTTCCCCGCTCTCGAACGTGACCTGTTGTTTTTCCGATTTCGTCGCTTGACTTTATTGCAACGGCGTCCGACTTTTACGTGTCAATTAGCGTAAGTGTGCTCGCGCATCGTCGCCAAATATGGGCGGTCCCCACCTTCGTGGGGCCCCAACTATTCGCGCGAGAAAAATATTATTCGCGTATACGCGCGCCCAAATTTTTATCGATCCCGGGACTTGTAGATGCGAGTTCGTTAAAGCCGGTAGGTTCGTTAGCTCCGGTAATCGGCCGGCGCGCCGGCCTGTTCTTTTCGCGCGCCTCCCAGTGAAATTTCGGTATCGGCCGCCGCGGGAAACGGCAGCGCGATTCTCGCTTACCGGTTTCGCAAGCTCGGCGGAACTGGGCCCCTATAACGTTACCTTTATAGCGCGCTGTTCGCGGGCCCCCGATATATTTAATGCGCACAATTAACGGCAATGTCTTTATACTCGCCGGTCACATATCGGCGATAAGTGCGCGGTAATCGACAAAGAGATGCCCTATCGGGTGTCCGACGCTGATGGCGCTTTAATCTGCGTAATATACTCTCTCTTTACCCCTTGCTCTACATATTTATATCGCAATAAGGTGGGAATGTCATTAACGGGAGCTGCTGCTGGATTGTGCTTTCATTCGCACTGCTTTACGCGATGCGATACCAAAGTGCAACGTCGTATAAACGTAAAGTATAGTAATTTCGCGCACTTGCGGATGATTGAAATATAAGGAGAGGAGAGCTAACGCACCGTCGCGATCGTCACGCCGGGGATATTTCCCCCCGGGGGAGGAGGAGGAGCTAATAACGCGCTTTCGTTGCATTACCCGAGCCGGTAACGAGAAGACATTAAAATGAGTTCAGGAGGACGCGTAATAACACGCGTTGAAAGCGAGACGCAAGCTCGAGATAGCCTATTGCGCAAGGTACTAGGCCGGGGAATAATTCATTATTCATGAATCGGAGGATGAGTAACCGAGTCAGTGGTTAAGTAACGTGTCTAGTCCGCGTAATGCAGCAGTTAATTGTAAACGTCGGGATGGATGCGTTACTTTCCACTCGGATAAGTTTAAAAGGGTGCGATTGAGAATTCGCCGGGGTCCAACCCGGTCGGCGTCAACATTATTGTCTCCAAAAGTGCGAGCCTCGGGGATGTGGGTCAGTTTCTCAGCTAATGGAGGAAAATTAACCCGTAATTCACGGAGACGTTCCCCACCCACGGTTATCATTTGTCGTCGGCTGCCGCGATTGCTGCTGGGTTAGTTTCACTTTCCGTCGAGTTTATAAAACTGCTGCCAACGGGGATGCATCGCGTGCGTCGAAGATCTCTCGTGGAGGACCGAGTTGCCCGAATATCCCGCGATTCTCGATCGCCCCTAGCGAGGGCTTGGCCAGCCATCCGGCAGCGACCGCGATACATCTTATGTGTGTCAGCCGGCAGAGCGGAATTACGTTTGCAACACACGAGATCGACGTCTTTTTGCGAAATGTTTTATCGCGCGACGAGTAATTTATTTGAATTAACAATGTTTCAATCAAAGTGCAAATAAAAAAAAAAGTAAAATAAAAAAAAAGAAGGGGGAGTCGGGGGATATGTGTCCATTACACGCGGTTCATAATTTACGGCTTAAAATTGAGCGAGAAGAACTTATCGGTAACATCGAAGAGGGAGATAAACGCCGGTAAAAGTTTATTTAATCGTGTACTACCGTTACGACATTCCGGCGCAACGGTGCCGAGATTCGTGCGAGCGATACTTTAACACGTCGTCGCGCGTTTTCTCAAGTAGCTCGTCAAGATGAAGATGCACGTTTTCGGCCGGCGGCTGCGTTTGCATTTAGTCGTCATTCGCGATTAACGTGTATCAGCCCCTGCCGGCCGGTCCGACCGGCCGTGTTTTGCCGGTCGGAGAGAAGCTGTCCATACCTGTGAAATTCATGCACGGTCGCGGATGGTAACCACTAACGACAGTGATGGATGAACGGAGGTAGATCTCGTTGAGATTGCGCCGCGCTACGTTGCGGTGCGCCGTGAGCGCGATTTTGTGCCGCTTACCGAGTCCCGGCGAACCGTTTTTCAACCAAGCCCGCCCGAAAACTGCGAACCATTAATTTTTTGGCCCCGCGAAAGACGAATTTAACACGAAACCCGCGGGCAACGAGAGAGCACCCCACGAAGTTCAAGTTTTGTTTCTGTTTTTCGTTTTTTCTTTTTTTTTTCTGTTAGCTTTAAATAACTATAAAAATTATTCGCTATTCTAGCGTGATCATGTTGGAAACGTACAATAAAGTAGCGGAATAAAATCGTGCAATATTAAGATACTGTAAATCCTACTTCGTTTAAAAATAATGTTTCTTTGTAGAAAAAAAAAAAAAAAAAAGATTTTAAGTAAATACTTTCTTTCTTAACAATTTAACATTGCATTTTCAACTTTATTCTTATTTACCCAAAAAATATGTTTAAAAAAAATGTAATTAACATAAAGATTGATCGTGCGCAAATGAGATTGCAATTGCAACGAGCCAGAGTCCATTAAAAAATATCTCCCCTTTGCCATCAGGTCTCCAGGAAATGAACTACGCGCAAGACGTGATAATTAGAAGAGAGGACCGGAGGACTTAACGATAAATTATCTCGTCGTTTCGTTCGGGAAGAGTTATTACGTCGACGCCGCTTTGCTTCAGGAGGAAAATATATATCGAGCTACTCGTAAAGAAAAAAAAAAGGAAAAAAAAGAGCTCAAAACGCGAGACGCGATGCTCGACAAATTGCGTGCGTGCGCTCGCGTCCATGTGGGACGAATGCGGTCGTCTACGTGATTGTACGTACGTACATACATACGTCGTGAAGAACGCACATCCGTTGATACGATGCGTAAGTGGTGACGCAGTGATTGATGTTGCCGCGCATCAGACTTTTCTTCTCGCATCCACTTGCGTTCCCTCTTTCTCTTTCATTCTCTCTTTCTCTCTTTTCTCTTCTCTTGGCTTTCGTATCTTTTACGTGTGAGGACGAACGCGAGCACGTTGCCACACGCGAGCAGGAACCGGGAGCCGGGAATGCAACCAGCCGCGCGCAAGCAGCAGCTGTTCTGGGCAGCGATTCTTGCAATGCCACCGCGATGAGAATAACTCGCGGGATAATTACCGTCGCGCCTCTTTCATCTCGCGTCGCCGTACCCCGCCTTTCCGCGTTAGCTCCTTCCGAAACTTGGCGTTTTATATCGGCGACGCGTCCCGCGGGTCGAATGCCGCCGCGAGATGCTAGCGTTTTTATGCCCCGGTGAAAATTATGACGGCCGGTATAACGGAGGCTGTGGGAAAAACGAGGAAGAGCCGTGTGGACCGCGCGTGCGATTCTACGAAACAAAGTCGCTTTCGTTCCTACCTTCGCCGAGATAAGGAAGGTATTTCAATTCCCGCGGCGAGAATATTATAGTTTGTATTTAAAAAAAAAAAAAAAAATTAATACAGATAAAAAAACGTCATTCATCCTCTATCGTAAAACTAAAAAAAAAAAAAAAAAAATTAAAGGAAAAAAAATTACAAAACTTTTGTAACATTACAAAAATTACGTGTGACGTTACATGGATTTTTTTCCTCGCGCGATTAATGATAAAATTCTCACAACTGCCTGTGGCTGGCAATTTACACGTGATTCGTCTTTACAGTGTATTCGACGGCGATCGAGAGAATATTAAGCGTTAAATCAAACGAACTGTTAAATCGAATCGGCAACGCGTTTACGAACCTTCTCACGTTCTCGGTTCTCTCCTCGCTCGCGAAAATTTCCAGCGAATCGAATGGGTTGCCGATCGGCCCCGTGGGCTCCCTACTATAATTAGCAATTTCAACTCCGTCACGTAATTAGCGATCGGCTCGCGAGGCTTCACTTATCCTCAACGAAGTATAAGGTGGGTCTACCTTCGACACTCACATTGGTAACGAGCACTTAAAACTGTACCTTGCGCGATTCGCGCTTTTTATTATTCCACGCAGGATCCGCGCGAGGCGTACTGATACCATTACGTGCTAATCATGGCGAGAGCGCATTAACGTCTTACACTCGATTTTCGAAAATTTACTGGCACTTTTTCTCGCCGTATTTCTTTTATTAACCTACATCGCCGCGTTATAACGGGTCGAAATCGTCGCTTCTTGCGCTTGGCATGCATCGTATTGACGCGGCAAAGAGATTGGTAAACCTTCAAAGCACCGTAGAAAATTGTTCTCTATTTTGTATCTCTTATAACATTAAGAGAAGCCACCCTCGGAATATCTTTATACCGTTGGAATTTAGTCAAAAATAAAAAAAGAAATTAAAAAAAATGTAATGCAAGCCGATAAAAGTTACGTTGATGATACACGACGGCGTCGTTTGATCAGCAATAATGACGATTAGATTAATTCGCCCGCAATATTTCTGACACTCAAAGCTTCGCGAATTAAGCTAGGTAATTTGGCGTGTGCTTTCATCTGCAAGAAAATGAGTCAATCAATTCTACAATACATTCCGCCTCGATTTATTTTTTTTTTTCTTCCCCTCCTGTTCAGTACTTTAAAGTGCTGAATATTATTTTCTCGAGCAAAACGAATCTTTGACGCGCACGTAAGATTTCTCATTGCCATGTCTTACTTAAAAAGCACCACCAAATTTTTATGAACCCAGAAACGAGCAAGTAGATATGTCGTTAAAAATTTATTACAAAAAAAAAATTAATTAATTAATAGACATTTTGAAAAGAAAAACAAGTTAACGTTCGGTGCAGTTCTACGCTTTGAAAGATTATCAGGCTGAATGTCATGTGGCCGACTCCAGCGATCCCTTAAAACTTCTACGCGAAGATTAATAGAGCATAAAATTTGACCGCTGCTTTGAATAAGCTGTAAAGTCGTGCGGGATGGTCCGGCTTACAATTAGTAGGATGGGGACCCGTATGCCACCTGAAGGCTACATGTGCCGCCTTGAAATCGGCGGATGTACCGTTCCGCTTAGCAATCGCATATTCAATATTCCGCCTGCGGTAATAAATGACATTTATTTTCGTGCCTATGTGTTATATAGGAAGAAGAAAGAAAAAAGAAGAAAATAAAAAAAAAAATAAAAATTCCGGCCGGACGACTTATCTTAAACGAAAGCAATATAAGGGAAATTAACGATATTTCTTCACGAATTTGTAGCTGGCGGAATTGTTATTTATATTTCAATTATCGCGCTTTGTCAAATAAATCCTTTGCGGAATGATAAATTTAATTATTAATCAGTGTGCATTCGCCCGTGCGTAAATTATAAAAATGCATCACCGCGTTTAATTGAAATTTATTCAAGTAACGAAGGTACCCGAAGCTAAGCTCGAATCGATCAAGAGGAAGTAGCTCGTGTATCATTAGCGTGCGTGTATTACTGCCACCAAAGGCGTCGTACAAAGTTAATCTTCAAGACCACGCGAAAGTTACTCTGTAATTGGCCCCATAATTCAATTCGGCCGAGCGGGTTTCTCGGAAATTTTTGCCGGTATCGTGCCAGCTGAGACCAATTGATCCGATGCCAATTTGTCGATAAAATTTTCGAAACTGGCCACGACATATTTATCGCTTTATCAGTCGCTTTTAATAAAACATATACGTATTATACGCGCGCATAGTCCAACGTAACGTCCGATTGACAAATCGCAAATCACCGATAAATGTTACGCTGCACTCTCAATTTAATTACAAAGTCCGCCATTGATTTATAAAACGTCGCCGCGTACGTCGCGAGTCAAACGATCATTTATCTGGGCGCGTGTAACGGTACACGGTGCATATCTCGTACCCAATATCTTTTTCCTGTGCGCGACGGCGAACGGAAAGCAAAGCTCGCACGTATTTAACGCCGCGCGTTCCTCGTATTTGCCTTTTTCTTGATTTATCAGCGCCGCGATCGATTAATTATTCCGACGCGGCGATGGCCAAGACGCCTCGCGTTAAAAAAGAATTTCCCCTTTCCTCTCCCTTCGTCTGAAAATATCCGCGTATCGAATTACTTCCGTAATACGTTCGTACATTATTCTCCGGCGAGATCGCGAAACGTTTGCTTAATGCGCCGCATGGCGAATACATTTGTAATATTTACAAAAGAATTAATCAGCTCGACCTGAGAGGCTTGTCGGGGCTTCCTTTTACGACAAAAAGCTTTACTCACCGATCTCTCGGTGAAAGTGCGGAATTGGAGGATACGCATTAGCACTTTGTTCCAAATTACGGTCATATACGATATTCTTTGTTAAAATTTTTTTTTTTATATGTTTCCCTTTCTTTTTATATATACTAGAATAAATCTTGCGCGCGCTGTTTTTAAAAAAATCCTAATTGCAAATTAAATCGAACCTCAAAACTTTTTTTCGTACACCGATTACAATGCAGACATCTTTTTTATTTTATTATTTTTTTTTCTTTTAACCAAAATAACCGGGTAGGAATTTCGATCCCCGATTTCCCTCGTCTGTCGCAGGCGGTCTATAACGGGAGCGCGCGTCCGCTCGACGTGCAAAAACCGCCGTTGTGAAGAAAGTAAAGTAAAGGCCGTGGATACAAAGTGGGGCCCCCGGAGTGTAATTTTTTTTCTTTTTTTTTTTTTGCAAGGGTAGCGAGCCGGCAAATTGCCGGGCAACCGGCCGTGGAAACGGGCGACTCGGCTTTCGGCGCGTGCCAGGCCCAGAGCAACTCCGGCGGTGTTCGGTTGCGCTTTATATCGGCGTTCGGTATCGCGTCGGTAGAGGAATCGAGAGGCGATACCTTCTCGTGGCCGTAGCGGTCGATGCAGCCATAGAAGGCAGAAAATGCAGCGCGCCAACAAGCGAAAGAGAGAGAGAGAAAGAGAGAAGGGAAAGAACGAGAGTGAATAACAGAGAAAGCGAGATGTAGTAGCATAAAAAAAAAAGAAATGGGAAAGAGAGAGAGAGAGAGAGAGTTCTTGTTGATTGAGTTACGGGCGACCTGTGTATATTAATTACACGCTCGAGGTGCGCACCACGTCAGGCTGGTAATGATGTCGTCGACACCGGATTAGTTACACTCCTCTTTCACAGGCCTAACCGATCATACGCGACGGTGTAATCATCGACGGTGTAATCATCGACGCCGATGCGTGGCTATATTACGCAAACGCAATGTTTCAAATTCAAATACGTTGCCAAGAGCACTGCAGTAAATCATAAAAATCCGCATCCCTTTAATTCCTTAAATTATACGGAGATATAGAAATGTTATCTAATCGTTTTCGGTACAGAAGCTTATTTAAAAAATTTTAATTTTTATGTTTGCGAATTCGTACGTGATACTCTCGACCCGAATTATCAGAGACAATCGCGTCGATCGGATCGCGTCTCTATACACGCCCGATCATCGGGGAATACGTGTTCATCGTCGACGAGCCGTCGATGAATCGACACTGCTTTCTATCAAGGTTCGTAAATTGGATGATTAATCGAGCCGGGGGCAGGGGGATATAGGAGGCGAGCGAGCGAGATTCGATCGCATCGGGTCCGATGAGCAAGTTTAAACAGCAGTTGCGCGGTTAATGTTCCGAAAGCGCTTCTGCGCGAATGAAGACCGGAGGACGGGCAGACTTTGGGCACCGGATATCGACCGCGAAGCGCGCAAAGCGAAAAAAACGAAGATAAAGAGAGGGGAAGACGAAGTCCAAGGCTCTCTCGTACCATCCGGCCTTCGACACACGAGGATTTTCGATCCACATGTTTGTCCGCAGATGATGTCTGCGCACCCGGTGCGCAGAAAAATCATCTCTAGAAAACGAATTCGACAGTTCATCGCGTCCGTCAAGAACCGACCATGTTGCGGACAAACGTGAGATATCGCGCTACCGGGCCGGCGCGATGCGTATCGGCAAGGGCGTTAAGTTGAACTTCATCTTGCCCGTAACATCGTGTGTTTTATCTTTAATTATGTCGCGCATTGGCTATGCAAATGACGAGCATACGAAACATGGCGCTAATTCCGCGTGCTGTCGAATGCTAATTACGTCCGCGCGAGTAATCAATTCTGCCTCATAGATCGAACGCGATTAGATGATGTTGCTTGATACGCAATTAAAAAATAAAATAAAATAAAAAATCTACACGAGGCTCGCCACGTTAAAATATTTCGTAATATCGCGCTTGGTTCTATGGCCACGCCGCTTCTTTATTCCCTTTTCTTAAATTATTCCTAATTTCAGCATGTCTTTTCCGATCAGATATCGGCGTTCGCCTCTCCTTCGCGTTTTTAATTATCCAATTTGTAATCTCGAGCATCGCGTGCCATTCTTGTCGCGGTAATAAACGTTGAGTGTCTCTTCATTTGTCTTCAATTTTTAATATTTGAATTACGCAACAGAAAAAAAAAAAAAAATAAAAAAAGAAAAACAAGTTTTTACATTATTAATATTCTGATCGCAGATGCATTTGATGATAAATCTGAGAGTGTACGTAATTTAGCTTGAGTCAAAACTCCGGAGTGTTTCAATTTCTGGTAATAACGAAATATTGTCTGTCGTTATTCATCATGCGCCGTTTAAAAGTCTTGTTTTACTCGTTGCGTACTTACGTTCGCGATATAAATTGCTCGCAAACTTTGGAGTAAGAGAAATTGCAGAAAACATGCAGAACGGCACACGAAGGGGAGTTTACTTTGCGTAATAAAACACCGTAATATCGACAGAGACAACGGAATATCCCTTCGTTCCGCGATATGCACCTGTCCGTCACGAAGCCAATCACGGCGCCCTTAACGAACGCGGTCGGAGAAAGGCCCTTTTGTGCGTCTTTGCGGGTCCGCTACGACGGGGCGATCGTTCCCTTTTTTTTTTTTTTTTTTAATTGCGCCGCTAAATTACCGCGCGGATTCGTAACGCGGATCGAGACGTAAGCGGCAAATGCCGCGCCTTCTAATTAGTACGGATGCGCCAATTATTGAGCTCTCGGCGTGCCGTAATTGATATTTGGTCAGCACACACGAGGTACTTTGTCCTCGGCATTGCTTCGGTCCGAACTCGCGGATCGTTTTCCGTGAACGTACGAGATTGCTGATTATTTTTTTTATTATACCGATTACAAATACGAAAGAAAATGATAATTGCTTTAATTAATTTATTGTATATTGCATACTTATAGAGATTGCGCAGAGATTTTTGGGGATAAAAAAAAGGACGTAAGAGCGAGATACCGAAATCGAAGCTCGACAATTCGATTATACCATTCAAGTTTCGCTACCGTAGGAGATACGGACGTCGTCGAAATAGTCAGTTTTATGAGCCAGTTATGAAGCTTGAAGAGTTTAAGTGGCCGTTCGTTCATAATTGAAACGACCGTTTTTTTTTTTTTTTTGCGGGACGCGCTGGACCAGCGAAAAGAAGGCGGTCGATTTGCGGTAAGGTCGAGAGTCGCTTTTTATGGGATATACTGTGGCAAATCCGTAAAATCTACTAATTGTTTCGGTAGATGTTCTTACCAATCGATTATCGCACTATAATTATTTATTTAAAAGCCTACTCTTTTTATTAATTTTTATTTTAAACCGCACCTAGAGAAATTCTTAAATTTCATAAAGCTATAAATTTTATTTTATACTTTTCACTATTATACTAATAAATCCCGTGGTGACTTTAACGAAACGGGTAAATGCTAAATGATTCCTTCGTGGCGGGAACACAATGTTTCAGCACTGCCCGCCGACAGTTTAGATGAGCCCCGATAAATGTACGACCGATATGAATCTCGTGTACGGATATTTGACCTGATTGCACGCGTGTGCGTTGCGAAGGCACGAGTGTTGGAGTATCGTCGCGTTCTACGTGGAGAAGCGGTCACCTGCCGCACAGGTGCCCCCTTCTTCCGCGCTATCTCGTAACTCAACCTGGTACATCCCGCCACGAAGGTGGCGAACTCTCAAATGGACCTTCGGGGTGATATCCTAACCAGCAGTCACTTCCAGGTGTGGGGAACCATCAACCCAATCGGCTCCGTTTTGTTTCGGGTGCCGTCTAAGCATTAAGAAGCGAGATAATTCACTCCGTCGATGCTCGAATTTAAATAAGAACCTTGCGACCGGCCACTCGGCGAACGGGCCCACCATTTGTTAACCGTGTATATAATTTGTATCTCCCGAAGCCGTAAATTTTCTCGTCTTCAAAAAAGTATTACAAAGTAATTAAATAAATCCTGGGAAATCTCTTTCCTTTCTTTTATTTTCCTTTTTTATTTTTCTTTCTTTTCTTTTTTTTTTTTTTTAATGGAGCCTTTGTAGATGTATGTATTTGAGCGCAGGTGAAAATTGTGATTTAGTATAGATATAATAAATAATATACCGCATAAATGCAATTTTTAAAAAATATTATTTACGGTGGGAATCAATTTCTACTCGAGTTAACTTCGCGCGGCGTAACGCGATAGCCTCAACGATACTTGTCTTACTCTCGGTGTTATCATCTGGCACATCGAGGCCCCACAATGCGCTCTTGCGCACGTGTGTAAGCAGGAAGAGAAGAAGAAGCCGAGCGAACAGCCGTTCGCCAGAGAACGCGCTGCAGGATTAACCGACCAATTCGCTCTTTTTCCTTCTCTATCTCTCTCCTCTCAACCGGGATTATTGGGTTTCGGGGTTTGTGTAATCTTCTTTTGTCACTGTCGCTTAATACTTCGTTCCCGCCCAATGGCCGAGCGATAAGAAAATTAAAACGCCGCCTAAATATATTAGTTTCCCCATCGTCCATTGCATCTTTTTCGTGTACGATCTACAACACGCTTCTGCTGAAACTCGAATATTTCACCGAGGCAAAATTATGAAATTAGACTATAATTTCGGCCGACTCGACATTCGAAGAGACAACGAGATTTATTTCGCCGACACTTTCTTCGTCCAGTTTGAAATTGACTCTTTTCCTTTACTTATTCGTGCAATCGTAATTTAATCTGCGTTCCAAAAAAAAGAAAAAAAAATAAAAAATAAAAAAACATATTGTAAACGAGACGAAACATTTTTCTGACCTATCTGCAAATAATCGTGAGTTATAATTACGTTTCACCGAGACAGCGCGTCTCAGGGTTTCCTTTTATCAGCATGCGACAATTCCGAGGCAGAGCGGACGAAACGAACGTGTAATCATCATTATTATTCGCATTACCGGGCCACTACGTGAGCACGACAAAGGTTGATTACGCAATTATTAACTCGGCAATTGCTCCTGATTACTTGCGACCTGCGGTGTCCGACGTATCGCGGAGAGAAATGCACACACACACACACACACGAGATATATACGTTTCTCCCGAAGAGCAGAAGTTCCGAGGGAAAATTATACACGCCAGCATTGACGATGATTAACGTAATGCTGTGCTTTACCGCCCATGATATAATTATACTTGCACCATGAAATTGCGTCTTGTTAACAATTACGAACATTTACTTTGTGCGAGAGAAATCGTAGCTTAACCCAAAGAGGATTGTCGAGGGCGCCGAGAACGGCCGGCGGGCTACTCGAAGAAGAGACGCCGCGCAGCGAGCGGCAATCGGGCTCCGGAATATTAATTATCATACGCGGCGCGGAGATTAATGTCGTAGTGGGAAATAAATTGAATAGAAGTAACTTTGCAATAAATGTTATCGAAGAAAACGACACGTAAACGCGCGAGCTGACGTGCGTTACGGATATACCTAATAAAATACGCGGAAAAGGAAGGACGGATCTGCGTTTATGCGGAATCGTACTTACGTAATTAATAATTGAATGGAAAGGTCTGCACGTTGACCTTCAACATTTCGTACAGCCTGTTCTCGCGCCTCTCGTGAAAGCAGAGGGCTGCCCGGCGCCCAGTAGTACCATTAAATTGCGGTACAGTGTTACGTTTCTTGCGAACATACGTCACCTTGTAGCCGCGCCGTAGTAACATTTATAAATGTTCGACCTAGTTGCACGTTTAATTTATATGATACACATAAAGAAAGCTGCAGCGGGACTTCCCGGTGTCGTCGAATTAGGACGCGGCGCTTTCTTGCGAATTTGCATTTGCAATAATAAATTTCGCGGTCGGAAATGCGAGAGAAAAAAAGAGAGAAAGAGATATATATATATTTTTTTTTTTCAGAACGGACGCGATTAATTCTAAACTTTGATGCGCCCTGTCGCTAATGCGTGCTAATGAAAGATGCCAAACGAAATTACCGTTCGAGTGGTTAATTGGAGATCCCCGTGCGATAAGACGAACGCGAGAGATGATGTATTCGCGCACCAGAATGCTTATTGATGTTATTGGTTCACGTAACCGTGTCGCGCAAATAATGAAATACAATTAAGAGCGAAGAATTCTCGTAACCGATGATACACAAGGGGATTCTACATGGCCACCTTTTACGGTGAGACGCATCGACAACTCGTTAATTACATACAAATTCAATATCTCGTAATATACGCCTGTATAATTTTGCACGAGGCGAAACAATAAATTACAGGCGTAAGGAGTTACTGTATTAAAAAAAAAAAAAAAAAAAAAAAGTAATACAAAAATTCGGCAAACTTTCTCTATAATTATATTCGTTTCTTAATTAAGATCTCTTCTTTTCGTTCAAATAAAGACATTATCGACCTGTAATCAATGTAAAATTTAATAATATGACGTATTTTTAAGATAAGATCGAATTATTAAAATATTAATGGGCGATAATTCGCACTTAACGCTGGTAGATTCTGATTACGTAATAAAACGTAACTAATATTTTGAATTCAGTATTTTACGTTCTTTACGATTGAAATTAACATATCGTCGGCGGTAATATGTAGTAAATGTCACTTGATATTTTTGCCCGGCTTATATGTATTAAAGGATTCATTCGAGGTATTCTCGCTCTTGTAATCGTCGCAATAAACGTACTGATTTTTACGATCGTGCTTTTAAAACTTTGCGCTTTGCTAAGCAAACGGCAATTGCAAGAAAACCTCGTCGTGTCCTTACATTTTATTGCCAATGTTAAATGAAATACCAACGACGCGCACTGGCCTCGCGGGTCCGCGGTTAAGACGATCAAGTGACAATTAAGCTTCCAGAAGGGAGGAATCGGCCGAGTTGGCAGCTGTTTTTACTTCCATACTCGTAACACGATCGCAATTTTAGCCTCGTATCTGAATGCACCGTTATATGCTTAGTGATTTTATACTCCTTTTAAGATGAGAGTGCACGCCCTTTATCATCTCGTACCACTTTCGAGGGCAGATACGTTATAAAATGTCAGAAAATTGGCTTCACTCCCTAAAATTTTGCCGACACTACGTAATACCGACTCCCGTACGCAATTCGGGCATGCCATTAAATTCGCGCACAAATTCCCGGCTCGTTCATTTTCGTATTTTCTTAACAGATAATAATAACGTAAATAACTTCCTTAATTTGCAAAATTAATAAATTTAATTAATAAAAGAAAATTCGCCGAAACTCTAACAAAGACGAGAGAGTTTCTAAATCCAAACAAGTACAGTCCGTAAAATTTTATGAAAAAGAAACGAACGGCGACGCGGACGGAAATGCAATTAGGTACCCATTTTCTTTTTCCTTTTTTCTTTCTTTTTTTTTTGCTAAATCCTAACTTTTAGAAGCGCGATTTATCTCCCACAAATTCACAGTAAATCTTCTCAAATGTATAATTATCTCGAGCTGTAAAAATTCACGTTTTACGTTTTAATCCGGCAATATTATAATACTTACGCGGCGGTTAATTATCCGCGATGCATAAACGGACGTCGACCGAACGCGCGCATTAATAATCAGTCGCCGAGATGCACGCGTCTTTCACTCGCGTCTCGAGAATTCAAAAAAAGAAAAAAAAAAAAGTTTCGGTCGACGATGGTGGCCGCGCAGTAATTTAATTACTTCCTTTAACGACACCAAAGTACAGAGGGGACCGGCGGGCCGGCTTAAATCAAGGGAGGCCTTATCAGCGCGAGCCGTGGCGTTTACCGCCGGCGTTTAGTTTAAATTAACCGCGGCTTACTCGTGCCCCGGGGATAAATCGGCAAAATCATACGCCTCGGCGCGTTCAATTACCCCGCCGGTGCCTTTCGCGATCGTAACCCCAGTGTTTTTTAACCGCGGGGGCCAGCCTAAATTCTGTTTTGTTACCTCGCGCGCCTTTCCACTTTCGGTACGATCTCGGAGGCCCGTAAAAGATTACCCACAGGCCGCATCGCACGGCGGCGAACAAGAAGATCGCGGCGGCGATATCTGCGCGGAGACGAAACGTCGTTTACCAGATTCGCCTCGATTTCACGGCGATTCGATTCAATTGCGGTTGTTCCTCCCTGATTACTTAATGTTTCAAAATATTAGTTTGCGCACGTAGACGTTTTGCATAATATTTTAATTCCCGCGGAATACTTGGTATCGAGTTTACGCGGGAACATTTTACGTTTAATTCGCTTGAAGATTAAATTGCTCAGAAACTCTCGAGGAAAAATATTTTAATGGGCCCGCTGTCGTATCTCGTGGCTGTTTCACAATCGGCTCGGTCCTCTGCCGAGATTTAAATGGGCGTGCTGCTCGACCGGCGCGCAACCATCGGGAAGGATCCCCGAAGAACAGCTGATCCGGGTAAGAGAGGGGAAGGAGGGGTTAATGGCCCTCGTCCCCGCATTCCTCCATTAATAAAAGCGCCGTCCGTTATTATCGGTCCTGACCGCCAAATGAGTTCTCGTAGAGATTTATTACCGCGACGTGTATTTAGAGTCGTCGTAATTCTCATTCGTTACTTTTCGTGCGCGATAATCAGCCGGAATAAAAAAGTTCCGTTGCACAGAAAACATATCGTCCGAGACATATCGTCGCTCATTGAAGAGAAACATCTTCCGCGCTAGGGGTAAAAAAAAAAAGAAAAGAAAGAAAAAAGTTTTGCGACTTCATTCATTGGCCAAAGCGAAGGGAAGGGTCTTCTACGATCCCATTCATATCGTATAGTACCTTAAGGTACCATAAACGGAAGCATGAGCCGTTTCCTTTTACCCTGTTCATTCAACCCCGAGGCAACGGGTTACTTCTCGCCCTTTCAATTATCCCTCTTCGAAGAAAACCGGTCTGTAATTTCACTCGCCGCCGTCATCGTGAACTATCCCCTTTTATTAGGTTCTTAATTGCGTTAGCGAAAAACAAGCCCGTTTAATAAAAACGAACGACGATAGATTACGTATCGAACTACATCGACGGCGCGATTCGTCGCATAGATTACACGCGTTTACGATTGATCAGTCGAAATTGAATTTTTTCTTTTTTTTTTATCACGAATAAAATATCAAATTGCTTTAAATATCCAGTCAAAGTTAAGTGCTGGCTAAGAAAAAATGTCTTAATTTTTGTAAGAGAGATAAATAGAGTAACGTGTTTTTAAATGTCACTATCTGAAACTGTTGAGAAATTGTAAGATTGGTCGAGTACCAGCATATTCTTTTTTTTTTTTTATTGAATGCTGATTGTACGAAAAAGATAAATGTACGAGAACAAACGAGCAGTGAAGGGACAAAATTAATTTACACACGAGCTGAAGCAATATAAAGTTCAACGGTTACCATGGTTGCTGGGTGTGATTCTAATTTTCAAACGCAATTAATAACCCGCATACAAGCGACTGACGGAAAGCTGAAAGCTGCACGACGCTAGGGCAACTTATAAATCACGTTTTAACGTTAATCGGGCGAAAGAGATAGCAGCGGCAGGAGGAAAGTGGACGACGGTACACGCCGTATGAGGCTTTAATTAAGAGCCGGACTAACAAGAGAATAAATTATTTTGCTCCCGGAACGGCGTGGCTTATGGCTGAGTGAAATTTAAAGCGACGGCTAGCCCAGCGCCGCTGACAAACCTGCCGTTTGATCAATGCGTTTTTAATATTATAGCTCCATTCGCTGTAATTTATTTTTTAGTTTCGTAATTTTTTAATAATTTTATTAAATTATTACGTCAAGGCTCCTCGCTTTCTTGCGACATCGCGGCGTGGCGTTTCAAAAATATGTTCGAGTTCCCTTTAGTAGTGAAAGCCCTCCACGTCAAGGGCACTTCTCGTGCCACCTGTAAGTTTGCCGGAAACATGAAGCTGTACGCGATGCTCTCGGAGTTAAGCTTCGCGCCTGCGATACAAACGTTAATTCCCGGTAATTCGTGGAGTTACGTGCACGCGTACGATAGATCACAATCGGTTGGCAACCCTAAAGGAAAAGGAAAACCCCTTATTAGTGGCAAACTCGAGCATCTTATTAACTGACCCTCTATCGGAAACGGCACGGACGGAGTCCGCTCGTGCTCGGAAAAGAAGCTCAATAGTCAGGTGCAACCGCGAAGCACGTGCGCGCAGCTGGCAGCGTTACGCTTCTCGTGCTTTTTCCCCCTTATTCCTCAAAACGCACTTGTTACTTCGAGCTTTTTCTTACTTTCCTTCTTCGAAGGAGAGTTCGAAAATCACAGTATCTCGACGACAAATCAATATGTAAATAATCGATTGAGTAATCTAAGTATGCGGCAGTTGCGTGAGTCTAACGGGCGTTCGAACTTCGCATCTTTCGACACGTACGAGTGTCGAGATAACTTGGTCAAAGAATAAATTAAAAAAAAAAAAAAAGAAAAAGAAAACACAGCTGTATTTTTCTTCTACTACCCGTCTCGTAATAACGTTTCCCCGCGTGGCCGCGAATCCGAGACCTAATTTCGCTTCTGGCAAACACCGGCGATCGGCCAAAGGGACGCAGCTTTAATCGCCGGTGAAATCACTTAAGTAGACGTCCGTGAAACGTGGTTCCGCGTTTTCGGCCGGCGTAATGGCGCGGAATGGCAAATGATACCCGGTGTGGTCCCCGGGAGTGCGTTCCCTCTCGTACGAAACCCGCTGGTCCCATCGCGCCACCGGCGCTCAGGAACACCGTCATAACACTCCGATGTGGCCGGCGCGGCACGCCGGCCAATTTCCATATAATTTCGACCCTGCATGTCTGCGTACTCGCACGTTCAAGACCCCGAGAGTAACCGACGTGCGCGCGTACACTCGCATGTGTAGCGCAATCGCGAAAGCCGGTCGGATATAATAATTTCGTATTATTACATACGTCGGACGGACGCCACGCGGACGAGAGCGAGCGTAACAAACAACGAAACTGATAAGGAACACATTCGAGGACCGATGCCTGTGTATTTAATTTCGGCGTGATACTTTTTTTCAAATTCACGCGGTAAATCCGATTGAATCGCTAAAAGGTAGAGCAAAAAAAAAAAAAAACAGGACGTTAGGTTTATTTATTGGAAAGCGAATAATTATGTTTTTTTTTTTTCTTTTATCGCTACGCACCGATGTGTAAAACGTTGTATTAATTTATGTAACGTATATATAAAAGTACACGCATCGGCGGAAAATGTTATTTTGATGTAATTTTAGGCGTAAGCACCTTTCTCTCGACTCGCATCCGCTCAAACATGTGGAAACGAGATGACGTCGTTACGGAGATGTCTCCATTTAATTTTGCGCAGATGTCAAGTTAAAAGCGGCGACGTATACGCGATTTGCATCGCAAAGACCGTTCTCTCGATCGGCTGTCCTTTCACTCCTCTCGCTGATTTACGTCCAAATAAAGTGAACGTATCGTCGTCATGCCAGGCGATATTATAACGACCGATTATTACGCTATACGCTATACGTAAAAGTAACATGTAGCAGGTGTTGCTGAGGAGTGATAAACGACACGATCTTGCACACATGTAAACGTTATTATTACTATGCCTTCGTGTGCCAATCGGAAATAAATCAATTATCTCGATAATTAAGGTCACAATGTGTAAGAAAATTTTTTTAATAAAATTTGTACTACTAAGTAAAATATTTCTACTTGAAAAAAAAAAAAATAAAAAAAAGAAAAAGAACTGTTTGTTGAACTCTGTTCGAGGCGTATTTAAAATACGTCATAATTACACATAAAATATTACTTTTCATATTTAATTACGCAAAGCCTATTCGACACATTTTAAATGTAAGACTTTTCAAGATTAGTAAATTTAAAATCGCAACGACAAATGTTGATTTCTACGTTTAGAACTTGGGGGGCTTAATACTTCATTATTAATCAAACGGTGTAGAAATTGATATTTTTCTCATTCTATCGATAAAAAGCTGCCGTTGATGGACTTAAAAAATATGGTGGTCATAAATATAGGTAAACGTAATGTGCAATAATATCTTTTAGCCTTGAAAATTATTACTTGACATTGAAGAAGACTGTTGGTTCGCGGGAAATAACTTTCATCGCGTCACAAGCGCCGTCAACAGTCAGAGCCTTGGAAAATCGCTTTAAAAATGTAATACACTCGTAGACAGACGGTAAACTAATTATCCTCGGATTACGTAACACTCGGGATGAAGACCGTTCGCGTACGTTGTCTATTTTTTCTTTCCGTGTTGTATACATCATTTTGTTACGCAAACGTTTGTAATGCAGAATAATCGATGGCAAATATACTTCGCACCAACTCATTGTCGAGTTCAATTCTTATGTCAAACAGAATGAATGGCTTCCGGTAATTCGTTACAAACACAAAGTGCTACCTATTTGTGAGTGACAACTCTATATTATCCGACCGACTTAGAACACAAACATCATCGTAAATTTTTTTTTTTTTTTTTACGAGTAATTAATCTTCGAAATATTATTCGGAAGTATTAATTAACGAGGGCAGTTGGGAGATCAGTAAAAGTTATTTCGTTATTTCTTGCATCTTTATTTTCTTATTTTTTATTAGCGTCGCCGTTCACCGAACCGGACGTTCGGAGATGATCTGACCTCACTGATTGACGTATTGCATTTGAAACGTAATGCGCTTCCTTTAACATACGTGCTCATTAACTTGTAAGACCGTCCAGAAATGATAGCATCCAATTAAGGTGGGTACGAAATGTTTTTTAGTGAAAAATACGAGTCGCGCTTAACATTCGCGAAAGTCGCGTTTGGTGGAAAAAAAAAAAACTGGTCCTCAATATTGTATAATCATTGTCATACATGGCGAACATCGATTTAAAGCAGTCTTTACGACCCATCCCGTTTGTGCAGCGAGCATTCTATCGCGGGATCGTTAGTCGTCATCGTAGAATCGTATAAAAAATAAAAAATTAATTACACGAATAATTTACATAAAAAAAATTAAAAAAATACGTTAAGCAAGATATGTATCGCTCGGTTATTTTGTGGCAGAAAATTTTCCATAAAGAAAAACTCAATTTAACGCTAAATTACTAGGATAATTAATAATCGGAAATAATTAAAAAAAAAAATCAATCCCTATCAAATTCCTCAAGAATAAAGTCGCTTTGGAAATAGCCGGAGAATATATGCCTGAAAGACTATCCGGTGAATCTGAGGCGTGCATGCGCGCGTAAACGTATTGCTCACCGCGTGCATACACACGTTGTACATTATTCGTATTCGTCGTGTGGAAGCTGCAGAATGACTGCCACCCACGGCGTGGCGGATTGGCGTGAGCGCGCGGGAAAAAGAAAGAAGGAAAGAGACGCGGAGAGAAAGCATAATCGAATCATTAATATCGTTTCTGAGTGGCAGAGAGTTGGATCTCTGCGTTTATACCGACGTATGTCCTTTCAATTTGCTTCTTTCCAGCCTGCAAAACGCACGTCTTTATCTCATCCGTCTTTTAAAATGTAATGTGACGCGGCAATTAATTTTTGTCTCGTTCTATTTTTTTTTCTTCTTCTTTTTTTTTTTAATTTATATAATAAAATATATTTAACACACGCGTTATTTTTTTGGATCTCTCGGATGAGTTTGCTGCGAAATCGCGACGCGTGATTCACGCTGGTTCGAATCAAAGTACGACATACGGCGATGTTAATTGAAAAAGTTAGCTCGAATCCAGCTAAATGAAATGAGGTTTCATTTCGGCCGTTCCGTTTCCTCATATGTACCTTTTTCGTCGTTCCGGCATGTTTAATGATTATCCCAATTCTCCGGTGGAGAACGCAATGGCTCGTCAGCTTCTTTCAATTAGGGCATTAAAAACCATCGAGCGCGCCGCATTGATGTACCGCGTGGTGTATGCGTGTGCGGTTGACTAATTAACCGCTCGGGGGAATCGGATTGTATAACGTGCCGCTCTGGCGATCGCAAATGACGTTTGTAAAAAGGTAACATTGTAAAAAAAGCACATGCTACAGGACAAGTGTGCGATTAACTTTGAAATTTACAAAAAATTACGACTGTGGTAATAATTTTACGACAATTAAAAAATATTATTACGCATTTCTCTTAAAAAAAAAAAATAATAATAATAATCCCGCGATCTTTTTTAATTATTTACAACAACAAGATCGTGAGTTACTTTCCTAAAAACTGACTCAGATGAGATATCGAGCATTCAGAACTCCCAGTTTCAATCACGGCGACGCGGAAAGCTTAGTTATATTTCTTTAATTTAGTTTTTCTTTTTTTTAATTGACCCATCAGTAAGGCAATCAAGTGGATTAATTAACTGGAGTTAAAGTTCAGCTAAATTTAAAATGCGGCGTGAAACAAAATCTCGCAACGCTCGGCCTGCCACGTACGTTGTTCACCGGCTGTATCGGTTCGAGCCGATCCGACCGTTATGTCGACACGCGCGGGCACCGTGCTATGAAGTAGAAACCCACACGACGACGCGGAACGTCCATGTGCTTTCGGTGCTCGCCGGTTCCTCTGCTTGCCAGATGACACCGCGCGAGCAACCACTCTCCGGCTCCACCACGGTTCCTCGAGCGTGTCCGAGCGCACACGCGCCGCACACAAGCTCGCGTTCACGAAGGGCGGTCCGAAAAAAAAGAAAAAAAAAAAACGGGGGACACCTTATGCGCACCCCCTTGCCGAGCGTCGTGTGCCAGTCGCGTGCCTTTGATGGGCATTCCAGGATTCCTTCCGGGATTTTCTCGATTGCTCTCCCGACCGTTATTATCGCGGAAGACGAAATGAAATCCAGGCGCACCTCTTCCAATTACACGATCTCGCGTAAACGAAACGTATGCTTAATCAAATTTAATCCTCCGCTCCGACCCGAAAGTTATCCCGTTGTATAACGAGCAAAGTGGGGAAATGATAATGCATTCGAAATTAGACTGAGCTAATACAGAAGAGATTTGTTTATAGAATTGTGATATGTCGTTACTTGAAGATTCCTGATATTAGAACGTTAATTTACGTCGCATGCAGCATCGAGCACGATTATTGCGCGGTGCCGAAGCATTGAAGTATATTCGAGCGAGACGGAGGTGAGACCCGGGGACAGAGAGCGAGGCTCGTGCAAAAAGCGAAGGTGGACATTAATTATGTGTCTCCTCGCCGATGGGCTTGACATCGCGATCAATTTTTCCCTCAGAATCTACGGTAGCACGCGCTCATAAATTCGGGACCAACTCGTGCCCGTTAACGTGGCGCCTGCCAGACGCGAATGCATCGGCCCGGATATTCCTTCTAGTGTGTCACTTCTTTAATATTAAACGCTGCAATTACGTTTCTTCGTGCGCTGACAGAGAAGGAAGAGACAAAAGAGAAAGAAAGAGAGAAAGAGAAAGAGAAAAAGAGCAAGAGTAGAGCTCGTTCCTCGTTTCTCTCCCATATTCCCTCCGCGAGCGCGCCGGATTAAATTAATCCACGTCGAAATAAATGTTTCTTACCGCCGGCATACGTTCGGCTTATTGTCGAGCCAACCGTTCGGAATCTGGGCTACCTTCGCGAAAAAACGAGCGGGACCGGACGATTTCGACGAGACGATTAACATTGCAAATTAGCCAAAAAATTACGAGAAGAATGTGTTAATACGGTGCCGCTGTATGTGAAGAAATTAATTAATCGCCAAGAGATATTAGCGTGACTAATTATGTGCATTATATAATCTGTTCGATTCTTTCTGTCGTTTACGAATCGATGGTGCATGCAGGATTTAAAAAAAAAAAAAAAAAATTTTAATCTAATTGAGAACTAATTGAGACTAATGCAAATGAACCCAACACCATCGACTTTTTTTTTTAATTTTGTAATACGAAAAAGAATTAATAATAATTGGTGATTGCGTACGTTCGAAAGTTTTTAATCGTCGGTTTGAACTTCTGATAGATATATGGGAAGAATTAGATTAGACAACGGTGTTACCGGTTCATTTTTTTAAATACGTCACACCGCGCTTGATTTAATGAACGTTTAAATACGTTTAACGAAGGTAGATGTGGGGTGTAGATGGCCGGGACACAGGTGTAAATACTAAGAGTAGACACAGTTTACGACTAGGCGCTACTCATTTGACGTGCATGTACGTTATATTATTCCTCGAGACGTTTCTAGTGGCAATAAAACCACTCGGGTCATGAGTGGGTAAATGTAAAGATAATATCGAATTTTAGCGAGAGACCGGTTGTAAAACGACGACACATGTACGAGGAACGCTTTTCCCGAGTAAGCAAAAGTAATATACCCGGGATCGCGATAATTATTCTTTTATACCTGCCTTTGAGCGTGACGTCTTACAGTTCGGATCGACAAACGCTAAGGCTAATTGACGAAATTAAATTTCATCAAATTTAATGCTAAAAAAATTCATAGCTAATTACTCGAATAATTCGATTCGTTTGTGCACGTACAATACGAACCAACCACCTTTCGCTCTCTTCTCTTTCGACTGAAGAAATGACGTTATAATTTATTTGACTCTACAACTTTTAACCCAGCGTTCTTTGTCTAAAGTTCTCGAACGGTACGGGGGTGCGGCGGCGTTTCACGGTTGGTCTCCTCCGTGAATCGTGATGCTTCATTTAATCACCCTGCAGGGGATGAACGCGCGTTTACTAGTCCTCAACCTATGACATTACCTGCACCAGATGTTCCCGTCCACGATACACCGACTTTTAACCGGCTCTCTCGTAATGTGAGCAGTTTAACTGGACGGACTTCAGGATTCGGTCGAATCCGGCAGTCACGATCGCACGGTATATAATGCCGCGTTTCTCGATTTATTTATTAAAAAAAAATTAAAAAATGTGATATAAGTACGCCCCGAAAATAGTTGGCGCTTCGCAGTTGTACACGTCCAATTTGTAACTAAAGTGTTTTGTTGTAGCGTATCGTTGAAGCTTCCGAGCTACCGGTAAGACATTAACCCGCCTTCACACGTACGGGGTTCTCTCTCGTTTTATTTAATCGCTATTCTCCGCGAAGCGTGTGCGGGCGTATACGACCGTTGGGCCGTGGCAGCTGCTCTTTCGCCTCGCATACGCACGCGAGGCGCGTATACGCACCGTCGTGACGTCAAAGAACGAATATATGTATGTATATCGCCCTACATAGAGGCTCATCAAAAATCGGCTTAACTGTCGATCCCATCATTCTTGTAATCTCGGGTAATAATTTACTACGAAAAATTTACGAAAGTAATTGCCGACAAAATTTTTTAAGCAGGTGCACGATCTAATTTTTTATTATTTATAATTTTTTTATTTTTACGCACACGCGTTTATTAAAAATAATTAATATATAATAATTGTCAAGATCAACACCTAGAATAAAATTTTTTTTTCTTTTTCTTTAAAGTCGGATTGGACATGTCCCTCTTGAAAATTCTACACGCGGTGGGTACTTTTATACTTAAATGGCATAGAGAACGTGTCACGTGTTTCTCGCGAATCAGCTTATTGAATAATGCATATCGCACCGTGAAGCGAGGATTTTCATACGACAATGACACGCCTGTGTCGAATCCGACAAACGTTCGTTAGAACTTGCAGCACACTTTCACGTTCGGTCATCTCTTTGCATTCATTAGTGGCGCGACTTAGTACTTCCTCTTTCCGGGTTTGAAATTTTTATCCCGCGTTCGGGTCGGTGCAAACGTTTCGTTCTCTCTTTGCGACTCGCCATTAATAAAAACAATTGTACATAAAAATCGATGTCCTGCCTATTATAATAATTCCTAACGATAAAAACTCCATCCGGAGTAATATACGACGTATAAAATTATAAAGCGACTTTTTTCTTTTAATCTGTCACGATTAAAGTAAATTTAAAGCAAGCTTAATGTTGCACTTTGAAAATAAACCGCGGCGGGAGAGGAAATTAAAAAGTAATATAAAAAAAGAATTGGAGAAAAATGTATCTAAATTTGGCAGAAAGGAAACAAAAAAGAAATTATGCGAGATACGGAGTGAGAAAAAAAGAGAGAGAGAGAGAGAGAGAGAAAAAGAAGAGAAGCAGTTACGAAACAAAGTGCGGGAGTAAGAAATTGAGGGAGGGAGCGAGATGCGAAGTAAGCGAGAGGCGCGTGCTCTCCGTGAGAAACGTGGCGCGTGCCGGCGTGTGCCCCAGTCACGTGCTCAACGAACATTGGCGTAATCATTCTTTAATCTGATGCACGCAGGTAAGATTATTTGTTAATAACGATTAAAACGATTGCCAAGTAATCATGGATTGTTTCCTCCCTAATAAAAATCACTACGTAGTATTATTTCCTTTAACAACGAAACGGTTTACGCTCTCACGAGCTGCGGTAACGTCGCGTTAATTATTTTCAAGTACGTTCCTTTCGCAATGTCGTAATAATTTTTTAAAATGTATTTTCTAAAAAAAAAATAACTGCCGAAAATTAAAAAAAAATTTCTTTACTCATTTAATTACAAATAACCTGTTCGTGTACATATATTAAAATTGAATTAGACGAAAGATTGCCGAGCGATCAAGCGAGAATAAATTTAAAGTAAACGTTCACGAGCAGACGGGTTTAAAGGGATGATTAAACTTTCGGAGTAAAATTACTCGGGGCATATTTTACGGCTTACGCCGACACTATCGCCGGAAATATTAACCATACGCCAATGACAGATCCGCTTACCTTTTTTGCCTAGGGGAAGGGAAGTCGGTTGTGTTCGCGCGCGAACGTGTGTCGGGTGCTACGTTCCGGTTGATGCATCCTTAGGTGCATCCTTCGCGCACGCGTCTCTGACCGATTTCAAGCACAGCACGGATGGATCATTCATTTCTCTGATAGATCTGGCAAGGAGTGATCGATCAAATCCGCTTTACGCTTTTTATATGCGATCTTTAATAAAGGAATTTTTTTTTCTATTAAATTATATTCTACACACGTATTTGATAAAGTTGATGCAACGTGATAAAATAATTTATATTTGTAAATAATAATTATATTTTTTTTAATTTCCTTCTAAATTATCGATTACGCGATTCTCAACAGAGTCGTAGATGTCACTATTTTTTTTTTTTCCCACCCAATAAAAGCCGCATTAAAAAAAAATACACGAATTTGCGCTGAAGTAATACAGATATTAAATCGATATTAATTTCAAGGAACGTGCTTTTCGACAGCGGTGCACGCTGCACGTTTCTTCGGCCGTAACGAAACTTCTTACTTAATCTTGGCGGCAAATGACGGAGCGCAGGTGGTCAGCCCCCGCTGGTTTCGTGCGCGAATAAAAGATTACAAATTCAAATGAGAGAAGTAGGGAGGCATTTTTGCGCAACGAATCCAACGATTGGCTCATCTCCCCGTGAAACGTTACGTACGAATTCGAGTCGACACACGGTGCGCCGGAGTTGTTTCTTCGTAGCACGCGCGCTATCTGACTTCCGTTCGTAAGCGGCAGCCTGAACTTTCGTCGGGCGGCGCAGTATTTTGCCGATTAAATGTCTTCGAAATGCGATAGATGATTTACGGCCGATAGATTTTATAATGTCGCAAACTATATTTTAATTGGCGCGCCTTATCGCTCGGACATTAAATTTTTAACGTCGCCGGAACACGCGCCTTCAATTAACTTAATTCCCGCATAAATTTTCGCGTGCGGTAATTATCGATCTCCCGGCATTGAACTGATCTAATATTCGTGATCCGAGAGATACGCCCGGTTCTCGTATCTCGGGTAATCGGCGTGCGATCACGTACACCGGCGTCGATACATAATTTTAGGGAGAAAGAAAGAAAATGAAAGAGAAAGAGAGAGAGAGAGAGAGAGAGACACCGGGAACCGCGATGACCAAAAATAATCACAAGTAAAGAGAATAAGAGTGAAACCTGCTTTTCGGCTGGACGTATACTTTACACGTCGCACGCCAGCAGCTTTGTCAAAGGGAACTTGTCAGAAGGGCGCACGAAATCTGCAACTGCTCGCAAAAGCTTGCGCGTGTATACGCAAGACACGCGACAAGTAGTGCGACGGGTCGGCTCGGGCGGATCTCTCGGGAGCTAACGGGAAAACGACGAGACGACGCGCCGGTATTTCGTCTTCCTCCACCCCTTTCCTCCCTCCTTACTCCCTTCCATAGCCGCAGCATCCCCGTTTCGCGCGTCCTCGTAATTACTCGTATCTTAATTGCTACCGCCCCGCTCTGTCTCCACCCTCCCCGCCGCCCTGCCTTTAAATCTCCTACTGGTCGTATGCGCGAACGATTTAACATACACCTGCTACGAAAAATGCCATATCCCTTCGCGTTTATGGTAAGCGTGTAACGCCGAGATAAAGCGGGAATGTAATTTGTACGGCGCGACTTTGAGTCTCCTCGCGTAACAAAGATAAGGAAGCAAAGCATCTCGACGGCGGTATCTCCTCGTAAGGCTGGAACAGGAAACCGGTCATCACCGATGGCTCGTACCCTCTGGTACGGGGAATTAACGGTTGTTACGCCGTAAAATGTAATAATAAATTTATTCGTGATTTCAACGTCGCGATTACATCATTCCAGGAAGATTGTACGTATTTTGAATATCGTTATCACATTTTTGAGAATATTTAAGTTATAATTACGTAAATATGTAACGGCGAGCCAATTTAGCGTGCAATATATTACAAAATATGACAATTATACATTATATGTATGACAAATAAAACAAGTTACTTGCATCTTATAATCTCGTTTAAAATGATCTCATACTGGAGGCAGAGAAATATACTGCCGCAAAATGATTTTCCAGTCGGTAGCGCTTACTTTTCATTTTTATTACGCTATCGTTTGCAATATAATTTTATTATTATCAAAAAAATTAATTAAGAAATGAAAAAAAAAATTTATTTACAATTTTTACTAGAGACAAATTATACCGACGTAGGGACTTGTCTATTATTTGCTAGGTCCATCGTTTAAATAACCTCTCGCGGATTTACATTTTACGTCGCACACCGTCGCGCGTGTTACCGTATTCGTAAGCGTCTTCGAACGGACGGGACTTCGTCAAATCGCAATTATATTCGCACGATATAGCCCATCGGATTAAATTAATTGAGAAATTGAAACTGGACGTTATGAACACACACGCCCCGTGCGATCGATAATTACACTGTACTTGTTAATTATTCCCCTCGCTGGCGCTTGACGTTTTCCCTGGCTGTCGCTCGCCGAGCTTGTTATTGCGCTCCCGCTCTGCACCTGCAACGGTAGTTTCGTTCGAGAGCGATTCGGCGGATCGCGGTGTGAGATTAAGGGCTACAACCCGAGACAAATCTCGATCGCGCGCCGCGCCGCGGTGTTTTATTACGGAATGCCGTTGCATTAACGAGCGGCAATTATCATCGAAATCGTTGCCCACTCCATCCTCTTTAAGCTTTTTTTTTTTTTCCTATAGAACTCAAATGCTGCTGCTCTCGATGGAATTTAATAAATCTCCGCTAATAAGCTGACTAACCTGCCTCCGTGCCCGAGATATACGGCTCGATTTCTCTCCTAATGACATGATTATGTGTATTAAAAAGCTGACGGTATTAATATTAAAAAAAAAGTGACGTATATACATATATTATAATGCGATCCTAAAAGACTCAATATTGAACGTCGAATCGCGTTATGTAGGTTTTGAGTTTATTATATCAAGTCTGTGGAGATATAAAATATAAGAAGAGATATTGCACAATCTGCAGTTCGATCTTCGTATAAAGATAGTGAATTTTGACCGAGTGGCCTAATTCGGGCGAACGTTTCACCAAGCGTTTTCGGAGAACGCGACCGCAAGAAATGCCTAAAATCGACCGCGACGTGCGAGATGAACAATCGCGAGTGATCTCTCCCCCGTCCGAGATACAGTTCATCTCGGGAAAGTAGCGTGATGCTTCCCTTGAGATTTCCGGTCACACACGCGGGATCTGGAGAACGAGGGCGTCCGGAATTGGCACGATGGGCGGTAACACGAATCGTTCTCGACCGTCCGGGCAATGGTAGAATTGCGAAACTTCCCGTGAGTTGCGAAAGCAACGTGGATTCGCAGCGCGGCGCTGTAACGTCGACGCCGATCCGCCGATCTCTATTGCCTGCTGCGGCGGGCAACGAGAGGGTATCACGCATCACGCATCAGGACGCAATACTGGCACTTACGCGCAACAAAGAACGTCCTCGTCCTCGGTTAAAAGGAACAGATCGCGTACACTCCGGTCTAAGAGGCTTAAAATCTCTGAAGATATCCCGTATCTCTTTCGAATCGCAAATTGTTTATGAAAAAAATAATTACGCTCTCATATTAAGAAATCGTAAATCTCGTTTACCACAAAAAAAAAAAAAAAAAAAAATTAGCAGTAATATTAATTGTACATGTTATTTAGAAACTAGATGTATAAGTTTGCTTAAAGTTTATCGTTGAATATGATAAGCGAACGACGGGTGAGGCGAGATTAAATCCCACGGTAGGGTGGTACGTGTTCGACGATCTGGACTTTTTCAGTTCACTGTACTCTCAGCGCGAGATCGCGTGTAGTTTTGTTCCTCTTCGTCTCGATTTCGGTCGAGGTTTCCGAGGAGAGAGATTTTGCGCATCCTCGTCGACCGATATGGCGGGAAAGTCCCGCAGCGCGAACCTTCATTCATGCTTCCGCGGCGTACAAAGACGGGACCCGCCGCAGTGACATCGGTTAACGTCACGCGGACGGTGTCATTTTTATTTTTCCTCTTTCTCAGCGAGAAGAGAGAACCCCGCCGTAACGACCATGCCTTCGCAAAAGGGTGGGCGTCTCCCGAAATTTCCCGCGGCCCGACACGACGTCACTTTCCCGTCGTTTCGCCGATATTTACCGAGGAAGCCGCCTCCTTCCTTCCGAACGGTAGTTGTCACTTTGCGGATGCGAGCGGCAAAGCGACTGCACGTTACACGAACGCTTCGTAACGCGAGAAAACGGGATGACCGTGTCGCGATAACGGGACGATCGTGCGAAGGAAACTTTCGCGAACGACCATTGTCAAACGTAACATTCATTATTTCAACGAATATTTTTTTTCTACTTCCCGTCAGTAAAAAGAATTATATTGTATATTACTTGTAATTTAGTTTTTCTTTTTTTTTTTCTTTTTTCGTCATTTTTTTTCTCAGTGAATTGTACCCTCGAGTTTTAACGACGCCTTGCACCGCGTAAAGGACATTCGTGCATGCTTTTGTCGCTCATCTCGCACGTAAAAATTTCTGTGTGTCATAAAAGTATTTTGCATTAATTAATTTGTTCATTTTAATCGTCTCGCGTGATTAAATTAACATTGTCCATTTTCAAAATTACCCGCATATTCGATATTCATACCTCCCCGGGCGTGTAAATATTAGAAAGTCTAAAAACGGCAAACCTTTTCCGCAGGTGATGTATAAAACAATTGCGAATCCAGGTGCAATTACAACGCTACCGCTTGCGGTATTAGTATTCGCAGTTCGTGACGACTAACGACGAGCTCGTTCGGCACAATATTAACTTCAATCGCGCAAACAATATTAACTGCGAATTTATCGATATTACTTTAATCCCTGGGATCGCGAATTTGTGCACGGCAAATTAAGTCGTATCCTGACACGGTCGACAAAGAACGCGATGTTAATTGCGGATTTTAATTAGCCGTGCACCGTTTCGAGCGGAGCATTTCGAGAAAGTCATTCGGTATCCTCGTGGCATCGAAAGTAATCACGATTTTCTACAAGCGCAATAGTAATTAAGCGCGCGGAGCACCTCTCGAGTAGGTAATTTGTCTCGTCGAAAGATATTCAATTGGGCTCTTAACAATGTTACAACTCGTCGTAATGCCGACTGCATTAAAAATAAATCACATTTTTTTTTTCTTTTTTTTATTCGTAATGAAGATGTTACTTCACGCATGTTTATCAAATAACTTATCTATGCAATAATAAAGCAACGCTTAAAAACGATTACTTAATACCTGGAAAATTTATTTTTAAAACCCTTTTTTATATATATAAACGATACGTGCACGAGGAATTTACTTTGCGAAAAGTTTCAATTGGAGGCTTTAAAAAAAAAAAAAATGCATTAGAAGGTCTTTTGACACATATGATAAGTATTACTTTAGCTCCATTTGCGGTCTAATTGTCTGTTTCTATTCTCAGGTATCGTTATTCCTCTCCATAATTATACCCCGTCTAGCTACAAATTGCATCATATCGCGGCTGGCGACTGGTACTTTATCAATTGCACTGCGACATATTTTTACCTTTCCGTGACGGTCGGGAGTCGGTTTAATGAAGGCGAGGAATGTGTGCTAAAAAGATTGCAACACTTGTTTAATGTATTTTTAATTGCCGCGTCGTTTAATCTAATTCACTCGATACGTCGATACGCGCGTATAGAATACGTTTCACAGATACGTTACAATAATTCACGAGCGTAATCCAAGAAGATGATCGCAAAAATTTGTACATATTTATTCGCCAAGTATCGCGGCAACGTTACGTTATTACTTGATGGCTGATATATTTTTCTTCCGCACTTTTATTCGCAAATTATTCTTTTAATTTAAATATCTAAATTATTCGCCGATAATGTCAATCTTTTTGTGCCGCCAGTCTTTCGCCGTTTTATCAGTCGATAATTGTCGGTGGATTTTTCAAGCAGCGAGTTACCGGTGATTATTTGGTTGGCTCTCGAGAAATCTGCGATCAACCCTCGCGAGAGGAACTCTTTAATTTTTTCTTTTCTTTTCTGTAGGCGCGATGCGTTCGTATTCGTAACCTCGATGCAATCGTTATCACGCGGGCTTTATAGTACAGGCAGGCTGATTGCGAAGGGAAGAATAGGGGACGAAGTAAAGAAAATAGAGTGAGAAAGAGAGAGAGAAGAGACGGCGAGGCAGGGTGAAGGAAGTCGCAACGCGCTCGCATTGTTCGCACAGCTGTTTACCCAGTTTTCTAGCGGCAGCGTCGGTGCATTGCGATGCTAATTTCGTCTGCATTGTGCCAAGATATACGCGCATGCATTCATCGCGTGGGTCAAGAAACGAAGGGGGAGGAAATAAAGAAGAAAAAGAAAAAGAATTCCTTGATCGTGATCTATGCGGCGATTCACGTCACCGAGCGAGTTAGTCTGGCGTTTGAATTGCAAGAACACCGCGATGAATAATTCAATTGGTTTCGAATCGGAACGTTGAATTAAACTGAAATTCAATGTCGTAGTAGCCGGGTTTTTTTTTCTTTCTTTTTCTTTTTTTTTTTGTAAATTTGTCAGACTTGCTAGCAAACGATGAATTCGAATTGAAATCTAATTTAAATTATCCCGTCTTCGGTTTTATATTGCACGAGGTTGAGTCACGAATTATCAATTATCTATCGAATTCAGTGTACATATAACGAAGCAAAATTGCCGATAACGGCGGCTAAAGCTCTTGCGCAGTTGATGACGCGGTGGATCGATCGTGATTAACCATGTTATTGAGGAAACTCGCCACGCGTTAATTGCGAACGTTATCTCCGCGAAGTGTAGCAACACGTTAATCGTTCCGTTGAGACGATACGCGTAAGTACGCCGAGTATCAAACAAAAATGTCATGGCAAGAGGCTAATACAAGGCACCTTGGAATAAGCTTCGCGTTCATATCAACATAAAAATTAAGATTACGAAATTAACAAACCCTGAGGAAAGCACACTGTTCCTATATTTAAAACCGAGATACTAAGTTTCATTAAATATTCTTTATTAATAAAAAAAAAAAAAAAAAAAAAAAAAAAAAATACAAAATTTAATCAATATTAATAAATACTTGAAAAAAAAGGTGAACATTGAAAATCATTTTACGAACTACAGAGCATTGCAAAATAAATAATTAGCCCGTTTTCCGAGGCACCATTCCTCGGTTGCGTAAAATTATATCTGTAGATAGTAACGCGACAATTACAAGCCGTTTTGTTACTCCATTACCGAGATGGAATAATTAAAGTTGTTTGATACGCGCGCGTTTCATTTCCGATCATTATATTTAATTTCCAACCGAACCCACCGTTCCGCGATATCGCCGTCTGCTTTTTGACCTAGAGACTCGAGCCAGAACAATTATTATACCAGTCGCAGTCACCCGACGTCTTTCGATATTACATTACATTATCAATGTATTACGCCTGTCGTATATTTCATTTCAATTATAGTCACAGTCATTTGTTAATAGACCGCATGAAAATTAATCGATATCTCGCTCGTAATATTCGAAACGACGAATCGAAGGGGGTGCAATTTAAAGAGACAGTTTTATTTATCGCGCCATAAAAAAGGGTATACGTAAAGGACTGTAACGAGCGAGCGGCGATGCGAAAAATTGGCCTAGATCCGCGGAGCTTCTTGGCGGAAGCTCAGAGCTGACGTTCGGCAAACCGAGTTCAGCATCGCGTTTGCGGCGAAGGTTATCGCGAGGCAACCTCCACTTTGGCGCTTATCTACGACGGATTCGAGCGAGCATGCGGTACCTTTGCCTCTCTCCTAGGAGAGAGCAGCCAATAGAGAGCGATTCCGACAGCGGCGCCGACGCACTCGGCTTGCTCCTACTCTCGTAAGATGGTCTGCCGAATCAAATCTAACAACAGATATCTCGTGCGCGCGCACGGCCGCTCGAGAGAGTGCCTATTGGCGTCTGCACCTGGACGCCGAGGTAAAATGGACGTTGCGCGATGGTACCCTAGATCATGGACCAGGCATAGACGATGTTTTTAAAAAGTATTTTCCTGCATTTCGCTTGGGAAACTAAATCCCACAGCTTAAACTAACCGATCAGCAAATTAACTCATTAATAACAAAGCGATTTGATGTACCCTATCACGTAGATCCGTATTATTTTTTTCTTTTTTTTTTTTACTATTATTAATAAAAGTATTAATTTTTCGTTGCGCGAAGAAGAGAGCGGAGGGTTTATTAATTTTTACTTGGCTGAGTTTACTCGATAAATGTAAATCGTTGTAAATTCGTTGCCGAATAAAAAGAACTGTAAGTCGTAAAAATTTCAGCGACCACAATTCGTAATGATTATTTTTCAATGACGCAACAACGCGAACGGCCTTTGTACTCCGCGGGATTCTAATCGCGATCGATTAGATCGTCGCGATTGGGACGCGGTGAAGATATACCGCACGAGCTAATCTCCCGGGCGAAGCCAAGTATCCGTGAATCTGTCACGTGCCGTAAGTCAAACGGACACGCGATCGCGCGATTTTAATTGCAAAACAGGCGAGGGCAATTTGAATTTTTGAGACATCCGAACGCTGCCCGGACGTTCATCTCGCGTGCGCCGTGCCGCGGTACCGAGTTGTTAATTAACCGATCAAGCGATCTACGCGTCACGCGAAATAATAGCCGCGCCCGTCACGTCCGCGCGGACGCGATAATTTTTAGCCGCCTCGCGCGAAGATAATTAATCCGCGCCGGTTGAGAATTCCGTCTGGAAACGCCGATACGTTCGAAGCACCTGCGCCTCGCCGATTCCCCGCCCGCGAGGACGATTAACGCCGCGGAGGAAGCCACCCGGTTTTTTTTTTTTTCGGTCGGGGTTGTCGTTCGTCGCGTCGACCTCTTAATAAAGTTCGGCGGAATCGAATACGTGGATTAGCGGAGAACGCGCGGGGGCTATCTATCGCGCTATCAACGATTTCCGCGGCGGAGGTCCGAGGGTCGAAGGGAACGGGAAAGAAGACCTGGCGCTGGTCGTCTTCTCCCCCTCGTTTCCCACCACGTCGGACGTTGGAGTACTCGCCAGCATGACCGGGCGACCAGTAGGCGGAGCTTCCAGGTAGCACGCGAGAACCGACGCGCAGGTGAGAGAAGAGCGAAACCGGAGTGCGGAGAGGAGGCAGACCAGGTAAGGGGACGCTACGGACTGGCCGACACACGCTCGTCCTCACACGCGAGAGACCGTGCGTGCCCTCCTCGGCCACACCGCGGGGTTAGTCGGGGTCCTGCTCTTAGTCAGGACACTCCGAGAGGGAAGAGTGAGAATTTCTTCCATCTAGTACGGACTGATCAGAGTTACCCGTAGCTACTCCCAGCAGTACGCATTAGAGTAGTGCGCTAGTCGTCGCGAAAACAAAAGAAAAAAAAAAAAGAAGAAGAAGAAAAACAAAAAAGAGTTAGAAGAAGAAAGTCGGTGGCTGACACGAAGAGAGTTCGCCGAGGGATCAAGCACAAATTCGCGGCAGTTCGAGTTCAAAATCGAAGCGACGGTGACGCTCGAGCGAAAGGAAGAGAAGGATCGATTTAAACGACGACTCGCGATTGATCTCGATGATCATCACGTGACTCGCGGAAAGAGACTGCGGCCGGCCGATCGGTGGTGAACGGAACCGGTTCCAAGATCGTCGCCGAGAGAAGACTTTGATCTCGCGAACCTAACGAAGGTCTAGGGACCGCGCGCTTCCGCGAAGGTATATCTGTGCGGGAAGGGAGCAGGCGTGTGCCAGATAGTTCGACGTTCGCCGAAGTAATCTGTGTGACCGGAACTGATCTGAAAAGAGGCTCTAGTGCGCGGGGACCGCCGTCGGAAAGAGTGCGCCGGCTCGATGAACGTCGTGCAATTTTAACGCATTCGTTCACGCATTGGCACAAGACCCGAACGTGATGTGTGGTGAGTAAAGAATCTATATAGATTAAAAAAAGCGTGTTAACTGTAAACGCGTTAACACGTTCTATGTAAGTAAATAGTAAGTAAAGGATCAGGTACAGTATCTTCGAACACGAAACGACACGCCGCCAGTTGATAATCATCGCGATAGCACGTGACGACCGTCGACTCGCTTAACTCTCCGGTAAACTTAGTCGCGCTTTTTTCATCGCGCGCACCTGCCGAGAGTTACATTTCGTTCGCGTTCTACGTGTCCTACGGATCTCTCGTCTGCTACAGCTCCGGTGAATTACGGCTTGTGGTCGCTAAAGAAAAGTCATAAAATTCGCGGTACGAGGCTTCATTCGCTGTTAGACACGTCAACAAGTTGAATTCTCGGTAACGTAGCCCTTGCGTGGAATATCGGAACTTGATTCACTCGCGCGTTCTGTGATTTCGTGGATAAATAAAAGTGCGCGCAACACTTTCTTTTCATGATACAAGATCGAATTACGCATTGAAGGCTAGCACGGCCACGAATCTGCCGATTATGGAAAACATGAGCGAACGTGAGTAACAATGAGCTTATCTTCCATAAAAACATGCCGCATCCGTCATCGGCGTGCCCGCCGATCGAATTTGATTTTTCACATTTCCATTCAGCGTGACGATAATTTAAAAATGATTTAACGTTTTAACCTCCGTCGTAATTTTCCACGACGTCAACCGTGAGTCTTATCAGAAGTCGAAAGTAGTCACTTGCGTGTTTTTTTTTTTTTTTTTTTTTTTTCTTTTCCCGCCGATATCCGCACCTGATCTTTATCACCGCGTCTTAAACGTTTCGGTCTTCCAAATCGCTCTTATATTCGTCAACTCTGTATTCGGCGATTATTTTGGCGTTTAACATTTTAAACGGTGCGCATCGCGTACATTTTAAACGGATAAATTTGCATGTCTATCGCCATTTCTTTGCAACGCGAAAGTATCTGTTAAAAATTATATGCTATAATAATGACGATTTTGAAAAAGGTATGCACGAAGTCCGCCTGTATCTTGTTTTGTTTCGCATGTAAATAAAACTGTGTCCTCAGAAAATGTTTCGGTCGTCACGATTTACTTTAGCTCGAATATTCAAAAAGTTCTAAGATCTCGTCGCATTTTCTTAGCGAATTTACACTGCTAAGATATACGTTTGCGGTTCTACAGACATAATTTCCGATACTGATTTCGTGTAAACTTTTCTAAAAAAAAAAAAAAAAGAAACAAAAAAAAAAAAGAAACTCACAGATTGTTTGCGTAATCTGTTCTAACAGACGACATGAATGTTCGACATTTCTGTTTTTGCGTTTGCTGCTCTATAATTTCAGATGTGAACCTCAGCTGATACATCTGCGATTCAATAAAATTTTATTTAACTTTTTAGTCACTGCGCAGATACCCCGAATTTGCATCCTCGAAATTCAAATATACTCCAAATGGATATCTCTTTCATTACACTTTTTTGTCAAATTATCTATCGATATTTTGTATATCTGTAAATTTATATTCATTTCCGTGCTCGTGTTTCTGTTTTTTACGGACGATTAGATTTAATAGAATGCGAGTAACGCTTAGATATACCTTTGTAAAGCGCATGGCTTTTTAAATAAATGAAAGATTTTAGCGTCGCGCGTGTATTATCGTAAGCAAAAGCGAAAAAGTTATACCGAGGATAAGCTGCCGCCGATGATAACCGAAGCACGAGGCATTAGAATAGCTCGGCATTTTAAACGCATCATGAATGCAAATATTACTGTTAGAAACATGTGTAAATTTCTAAAACATCGTTGCACTTTACTCGCTTACATAAAATAACTAACATATACCATCAATTTTTTTACTGCGTTAAAAAAATTTTTTTAATAAAATATGGCATAATCGTATTCTTACAAATTTTCGAGAGCGTGCGTTAGATTTTTTTATAAATAGATTAAAAGGAATATTTTAATTTATTAAAGTGCACAATGCTACTTAATTTGTATAATATTACTAAACTATATCGCCTGCTATCTAAAGCCAAATGCTTATTTTAATCTCCGTTGGAAAATGTAGCTCGTAAGTCCAAAAATCCGACTTAAAGTGGCTCAGGTGAAAAGAACATCTGACACTTGTTCACACAGCTTAATCAAGGCTTCCTGTAAATATTCATGATTGTTTTTCGAGATTTCACGATGAGTCGTTGCAATGGTAGTTACTTTCATAATTAACGAGTAAACAAGGCTCGCCGTTCACGGGGCCTAAAGGCTCCATTTATTATCAATTAATTGATTCGCTAATTGGCAGGTTGTCTCCTCATTGATATTTGGACGTTTCTTAGAGCGAAATACGCACGTTGACGCGGAATAAAAAATTTACCAAGTGCACGATTGGAAATTTCCGTCAATATAACGTAATCACAAACAGATGTATATATTTTTTTTTTTTCTTTTTCGATTCCGAATCCTCGCGTGAATTAAAGAAACGTTTTCCATTCACAAAAATGCTGCGCCAGTCTAAAATGATTAATCGATAATTAAAAGAGTCCCATCTGGCCGCTATTAATTTCGCCGATAAAAACACGAACGACTCATTGACTCGGAATTCATTTCGTATGGATGCAAGAACACGTCCCCAGCCTCAAGTGTGAAATTAAGAAGTGACGTAGTTAATGTACCTCGAATCTGTTGAGGCAACGTGTTTCCACAAGTGCCCACGCGCTGAACCAATCAATCTTTATCATCAATCTTTATCATTAATCGAAGATTTTTGTTATTGCATCGATTATCGCATACGGCACGGCTCTGCAGTTTATTTACCGTCTGTCTTAACAATAATTCGTTACCGAAGATCGTAAAAAAAAAAAAAAATAGAACAGAGACAGAAAAAAAAGGAAAATTTCACGATATCTGAACGCTAATAGTCGAAACGATCCGCGACGGAATATATTATTTATGAATTTACCTGTACCTTTGTTTCTTTATTTGTTCTGACCAATCGATAATAATTAAGTTAATCAATAGCGAACGCACGCGGTAGGTTCTATGTAACATTTTTAACTTTACGTTACATATCGTTACGTTTCTGGTTTTGCGTGATCCAATATTTTTATTTATACATTGTAGTTTTTTTTTTTCTCTCTCTCTTTTTCCTCTTTCTTTTTTTTTTTTTCTGGAACACGTAACGTTTCGACATTTCTGTTTGATATTATTCACCGCTTGTCGTCGCGCAAAATTAAAAGGAAATCGGGCTCGCGGCGCTCATGATTTATTCTCATACGCGCAACTAGCAGTGTATGGTTCTTTATTCTGCGGGTGACATGATGCATGGACGATAACAACGCAGAAGTGCAGCGTGATATATCGTTGAATTGGCCTCACCTGTCTAAATACGTGTCCATCTAACATCGAGGCCTCGAATTTCAACAGGAAAACGCCGTGTGTCGTGACTCCCGAGCAGTTTTCCCGTTTACGGTTTAACAAAACGAAATTTCTACGACACACGTTCGTTACATATGTATTTCATCTCGTAAGCCGAACCATTTCTCGCGTTCTAATCTCATACATTTTCATAACAATTTATTAGACTTGAAGGTCAATACATCTTACACGTTCGATCCTCTCTTGTTTGGTTTTTTTTTTCCTCGCTAAACTACAATTTAAGCTATCCGCCGAAAAAAAAAAAAAAAAAATTATATGACTCTTATCAGCGGCGTGCTTTTTTTTTTTACTATGTCGAACGCATCGCGATGAGCTCGTTTCCCTTTTCAATTCGCTCCCAAACCGAGGAGCAGTAACTCAAATTCGCAATAAGAAGTCTCCGGCGATTGGCGGGGAACTACATCGTGCACCGTTATCTATGGAAACGAGTAACAAATTCTCGCTGCCGATGCGTTCGCGCATGAATTATGTAAAAATGTTCGTACGAATGCATTACAGATTTATTCAAACAACGAGTAGCGGTTATTAGTCGTAGTTTATGTCCAGACGCGATCCTTATCGAAGTGGTGGGACCTTCGAGCCAGTGATTTACTTCGCGAGTTATCATTGACTTTCCCAACAAACCGTACGTTCCACGCGAAATCGCTATTTCTATTTCCACTCGCTCATTCGCGTGTCCTACAAATCGCCCGCGTCGGCGAGTAATTGCGCTCGCATCGTGCTCTATCTTGTTAATTATTCGTTTGTTTGCGGAACGTTAAAAATTATCTCCTTCACCAATGCGTTATTACAAGCTCACAAATTAATACACAATTTCCCTTAATTAATTTTTTTTGTTTTTTAATAAAATTTTGCACGCAACGGAATTACTTTTAAACGAAATATTTTTTTCTTTCTTCTACAGAATGTATCGGGTACGTGAAAAAGGGGAAAAGAGAAGGTCGTCAATACCGCGGCAGATTGCACTTTTCTCCTCGGCCGACACGCTGAACGCTGAATTTTCGAGACAGCTTGAGAAATCAGCGCGGGATCGCGCGTATCGCGTGACGGGGAACGACCCGCGTGCAAATAAATGTATTTATTTCATTACCGCTGATTATCGCTACAACGCGAGGCTGATCGGCATTTGCTTTTTGAAAGCCTGTCCCGTCGAGTTTACGTCGAACAGTCGCGGCCGGGACATTTTATCGCGAACATGTCGCGATGCGGAGCCGCCGTCGAGCAATCACATCTGCCCGACCTCGCGCGATTAGAATCTCGCCTCTCGATACGTCCGTCTGATACCCGTCGTGAGTCGCGCACGCACGATTTATAATTCATTTCGCTGGCCGACAACCAGCCGGCGCGTTCGTGATTTCTTTCCCGCGCGTTCGCCCTTTCGCGCGTAAATTCCGCTTTTTTTCTTTATTTTTTTTTTTTTTTTTTGCCTCTGCCTTCTTTATTCCGTTGCGAATCTGCTACGCGTAAAATGACGCTGCCGACAATACGCTAAACGTCGACCGTGCCTGCGTTAACACGCAGCGTGCACGAACATTCCGTATTCATCGATGCGCAAGATCGCCGCACGATAGACATCTGCAACGGTTTAAATACGCCTCTGACCGAACAATTGTTATGAATATGGAGCTCGGACTCGCATTCCTAATTCTCTGTTATCCATCGGACGAGATAAAAGAACCATGTGATTTAGGTGGCTACGGTGGGGTTGTGCCGCGGCTCGATCTCCGATTAGTTACGAATGTGATAAATGATTTGCCGCATCTTGATCCGCGGGACGTGTATCGCGATTAATTATTCCGTAACGCTTAGACGGCACGATCAATTTTGAAGCCCCGGCGTGGATAAGAAATCTTTAAATTGCGTGTAAAAAAAAAAACATAACGTGTAATTACAGAGAGTTGATTTGAATCGCGATAATTTCGTATTTGAGACTTTTAATATTTATTTATAATTATTTTGTATAAAGTGATAAATTGATATTTCGTTAATGTAAAATCGTACGTTTGTGCGTAAAATGTTTTATTACAAATAATATATGAAGTAGAAGTAGAATTTGCATTTACGGGGGCTTTCATGCGTTAACGAAACGCGTTTGGAATTCGAAACTTAAGATACACGTTGCGGCGCAACGTTCTTATTTTTAGAACATTTCCGATCCGCGCGTTTGATTAAGCCGTGATTTTAAACTATTTATGCGATCGGGAGATTTCGATCGCGATCGGCAGATCAGATTTAATGTATCACGAAAGGATCCGCTCCGAGGCTCTATGTATTATTCATGTCTCTGTTAACGTATATGTTTTACGTATGCACGTAATAAACGCGTTCCCTGAACACAGTCTTTACTTATGTTTTTACGCGATATGTAACTTGCACTTATTGTCAATGTAAATTTTCGAAACTTTGTATTCTACAAGCCTTTCGGTTATCATTTTCGCTATCGAGCATACGAGATACAAAACGCACGGAATAAAAGTTTCCGTGTTAGCCAAACAACGCTGTTGTTCCTGAATAAAGATGTTTTTTTTTTTAATTGTTCTAATTAAAGGCCATTACTTCTAATAACCTTAGCACATTATACATTTTGGCACGTGAGTGATAAAAACGAAATTATCAATTTAGCTAGTTTCAACTTACATGTATATACATACGCAAAAACCATTTGTTTTATTTTAAGTGCTTGAAAAAGTACTCTAAAGTATGGGGAAAAACTTGCTTGAAACAAATACGGCGCAGTAGTCGGCGGTTTACAAAATTTATTCTTATATTCCGAGCATATCCCGCGGGGATATAAAGATGATAAGCAAAGTATTTACTCTCTCTTTCTCTTTTCTCTTTCTCTCTCGTAATAGAAGCGGTACCTCGAACTTGGCACATGAAACCGGAACTTCATTGCAATCCCGTGGGAGTTCCGGCGGGCGCTTTGTCACCCCCGGCTACCCTCTCGCCACCAGGCAGCCCCAGCATAATCACGCTACCGTCCTCGCCTTGGAGCCCAGGTGTACCGGGAAGCAGCTCAAGCACCATCGCCTCCACGAACGCACCTTCGGGCCTTTGTCAACCCGTTCCCGATCGTTTCAGCGCCTTCACCCTCGTGTCGAATTACAATCCCGATCTGAGACTACAGGGTTTACCACTCAGCGCTAGCGTTGCCGCGCGAGGTAAGTCGCGATAGAACGAATGACGCGGGTGAGGGAGATATTTTTGATATTACGTAACCTGAATGTATTTAATGATCTCTAACCGAGCAGCAAGATATTGTATATATATATTTTTTTCTTTTTTTTTTTTAATTAATCAAATAAATAAACTTTGTAAAATACTGTTTTTACGCATTCCTCCTTTACTTATATAAGAATTTCTTTTTTCTGTCTCGTTAAGGTGCCCTGCATGACATTTTGCAAATGTATAACAATTTTGTAAATTTTCTCTTCCACAAAAATTATCACACTTCTAAATTCTACGCTTCGAGCTCAGTATTGTTACTTTTGTTGTCTCAGACATGCGTTGCGGTCTAATGTACGGCGGTTATGGGGCATCTGGGGGTGCCTGGTGGGCTCGTCACATGGGCCTGCTGCTGCCACATTCTTTGCTCCCGCCTACGAGAATCCCGTCCCAACAGACAACACCGGTCACGAATTGCTCACCTATTCATTCGGAACCTCTAAGTCCGGCGCGTCCCGGATCACCCCGAAGATGCACGCCGGAGAAGGCTAAATTTGGTGAGATTTTATTGAACGTTACGGCTGTTAAAGGGTTTCAAATAATGGAAGAGATTTAAACGAATGTAGAAACAAAAGCGTGAAAGATCCAATGAAAATAATTGAGTATTTAGATTTTGAAGAGTAAGTCCAGCAAACCTGTATTCAGCCAAGTTCTCGGTATAAAGCTTTTTCAGAGCGGTTAAAACGTGCTCTTTTACAAAAAAAAAAAAAAAAGAAAAAAAAGGTAGACCGATTAATGAGCAATTATTGGTAAGTGGGTGCTATCGATCGACCAACGTTGTCACACGAGACATCATTTATCGTCGCCGTTCGACTCTGTCGTACAGATACTAATTACGATCAATTAATTGCTATCTGCGCATGTATGTATATGATGTGCGAAACTATAAAATTTCCCCGCCTTTAGTCATGATGGTACACGATCAATCATAAATTATTGCTCCCCCTTTTTTATTTTTTATTTTTTTTTTGTGAGATATTTTTTTTTCGTTTCATGATGCTTTCCGTTACAGCCGCGGTCGATTAACTTTACGATTAAATAATTCTACACGAGCGTTTAACATACTCATCGCCGTTAAGTTTTTTACATGTGTCGTGTTGCATTTGCGCGCGGGTTTAAAGAGTTTTATATAATTGTATTAGCCTAAATAAAAAGATTCTTCGCAATGTAAAGTAATTTTTTTTTAAGTGAGAATAAAACGAAACGCTCAAGTAACGAAAATGGACGAATTTTTATTTCAGAGGAGGAAGTGCCGTTGAATCTCAGCACGAAACCGAGCGACGTATCGTCGAGTATCGGTAGCAGAAAAAGTGAAATCTGGTCGCCGGGCTCGGTGTGCGAGAGGGAGGCCAGGGAAACCAGAGCACCGTCCTGCAGGAGTCCGTCCTCGACCCCTATAATTACGCGGCAAATTCATCATTCACCGCTTACACCGCCCTCTTCGACGGAAAGGACTTTTCAAGTGAGTGCTCTCGCATTATACCTCTTTATTCTCATTTGCGCATTTTTATCCTACTTCATCAGCGACCATGCGTTAAAAGTTGTTTACTCCGCGAGTACGCGACTGGTTATTTCGGTGAAAAACAACGCGCTTAACGATAAATTTAAACAATAATCTGTGCAGTGATGCTCTCTTTAGAAAAGAAGCGGGTGCATAGGAAGGAATTTACTCCGCATTGTTTCAATCGATTCGAAGATATATTTAGCAAGAAAAAGAAAAAAAAAAAAGAAAGTACTATTATAGTTCCTGATTTAAAAATCAAGCAATGATTGAAAGCTCCCGAGTATCGCCGTCGTAAAGACAGACTGTTTTCTGCGCAAATCGCGCAACGGCGAATCATTGCGAATTCTTTACCGCGGACGATGGCCGATACGCTTTCGGGGAAGACAACCGATATCAGTCCTGGAAATTTCGACTCGCGGTTTCTACAATATTCGGAGCTACCCATCGGCAAGTGGACCGCACGATCGCGCGCGTGTCTCGGTGTCGATGCCGAATTTTACGAGCCCGACCGCCGAATGACTCGAGCTTTTACTGGCGATCGCGTCAGCAAAGCTCGTAAAGGTATCTACGATTTCCACACACGCCGGCTCGGTATCGACCGAGCGTTCGATTCCGCGGCACCCCTAAACAACGTATCGATAACGGTAATTGGTCCCATCTTAGCGACCTTTCCCTTTTCGCCCTTTCCCGTTTCTTCCCTCCGTTTTAGAGCTTTGATGCTCCCTATCTATTTCCAAGAATTTAACCACGCACTCGATCCAACTGACAACTATAATCAACCTATTGGTATTAATAGTTTACTCGATGGGAGAATAAGCTATCCATTGATTGTTTGGACTAATTCTATTTCTGCCACGCTAGTAATAAGCTACTTGATTGCGGTTTAAAGCGCAAGCACAACTGTATTTTTTTTCCCCCTTTTTTTTTCTTACACAAATAAAATGTAGAATATCAGGAGAATACTGTGAATTTAACGTTGTACAATGAAATATAAATAATTAATTTTTCTCGATAATAAAAAAGATTTTTTTTATGATTATTAATGCATATCTAAAGCATAAATTAATTTAACATTATTTTTATAAACGAAGACAAAGGCATTATTCTCGGTCAGATTAATAGTTTATGAGCTAGCTTCTCAGAACGCGACAGCTTTTGAAAAAGGTCGCCGATGATCGATATGTGGAACTTGCTGGTGTTCATTTTTTTTTACGAGCAACGGGAAAGTGCTTCTCACCAATCTGATGGTCGGGTCACGTTGATTTTCTTGAAAGTCGATATTTTTCCCTTTCAGTTATGCATGTAACCATGAAGGTTTTTAATACGAAGGGGAAAAAAAAACGATTTATTCAAAGAAATTTAAGCGTACGCGGTTTATTTTTTAATTAGATTCACGCAGCAATTTTATTTAAATTTTTATAGCTAGTACAAGCTAATAAATAAGAAAAAAAAAAAAAGAAAGAAACGCGTATTATTTTTAACAGCTGAAAAAGTGAAATAAATTCCAAATCGTTATGAGAGAAGTTAGAATGACACCTTGTCACTTTCCAGTTGCTTTAAAAGAAACGTCATCAAATACTTGAGTTTAAGTTAGACGTCATCGCGCATCTGTTACAACATAGGCACGGTCTAATTAACATAACGAAGCAATCCGGACGGACGAGTCGTACGCACGTCGGTCCATCCTCGGCCGTCGCGCGCGCGATCGCGACGTTTCCTTTCGCTACGCACAGAAACGACCGGGGGTTCTCTCTCTCTCTTTCTCTCTCTCTCTCACGTGTTACCAACACGTCGTAAAACCAGTCTCCGTTCTGTTCGGAGGATGAGAGAAAAATCGAAGCTTCGCCCGCGGAGTCACGCGATATGAATTTCTTCGGGGCGCGCAAATGCCCTTAAATGCGACGGGGCGAAGAAACGGGTCAAACGTTTTTGACGAGTACGCGGACCTCGACAAAAGACCTGGTCGCCTCAATTACGTGTGATTGAATGGAAGTAGAGAAACTCGCCTCGCCGTGGTTTTACGTCGACGACACACGTAACCGTAACTCGGCATATTAGGATATGTGGGCCACACGCACACACGAGCCTATACGCGTGCGTACGTAACACATGTGTATGCGCGATATAAAATTGACGTTAAATTCTTAATATTACTAAAGGCTTTCGACATTTCAAGCTTGACTTAGCCTACTACAATTTGTTACATTAAAAAGTACTGTCTCCGAAATTAAGGTGACTAAATAATCAGATATTATAAATTGTTTATTCCACTTTCCAATTAATCGGTTTTCACATCTCGGATTTTTAATCGGTTTCCTATATAATATATTTTTTTTTTTTTTTTATTTTCCTCTCAAGCACTATGTCTCATCTTTTTAGTGAAATATCTAAATAAATGAAAATTACGCGGAGGTCAGTTAAATAATTAGTGTTTGCGATATATACCGCAGCGTATTTAAACGAGCCGTCCGTGGGAAAGCCGCAGTTATTTCTTTATTTAATTCGCGCCTTCGTCGACGAGCGACAGATGTTTCGATACAAAGACCGTCGCGAAAGATCGGTAATTACGCGATTTCGAGGAGCCGCGAATCGCGAGGAGCGCATAAACTGGCCAGAGGACTTGGAGAGCAAAGGCAACGGACTCTCTCTCGCTCGCTCTCTCTCTCTTATTCCCTTTTTCTCGTCCCTTTATCTCTTTCTCGGCTTTGTTTCCGAGCCGTACCGGAAGCAGACGCTTTCGTGCGGCGACAATGGCGAGACTGGCTCGCCTCATCCTTCCCACAATCCGTCGTTTCCTTCGCGATCTCTCGACACAGGCGTTCCGCCGGTACTTATTAATGAAAACCCTCCCACTAAGGCGCCGCTTTCCTTTTCCTACCCCTCGCATCCGCGAACGGGATGTCCTACCGTTGACCGTACCGAAAGCTCCCCGGTCTTTGCCAGATGGGCAACGAGAGCAATTAAGGGTGACAATTGTTACGCGTGGGAGTCTCTATTGTCGTTGGCGTATACCGGCTACGTGACCATCTTGCATTAATTACCGGTTAAACACAAGCAGGGTCTCCGAATGTATTGTCTTCCTGCATCCTGACGTCGGACGTTTTTGTGTACGCGTAATACGGGTCGTTGATCGAAACGAGTTAGCTTCCACGTTTAAGAGAGATGAACGTATTAAAAAATCGGCGAGCTCGCCACGTGTGATCTGCCGCGTGCAAGACCAGAAGCTGTCCTCGATATATAAAATAACGAGCTCCGTAATCACGAAAAATTACGGCGGCAGTTCTCGAGCATGTGGGCGCCCGGCGGTATCGCGGTAATCGTAAATCGCGCCCGGTCGTTTATCACGCGCCGATTCTAATCCTCGATTCGGTCAATCGCGAACGGCGATGGATTAAGATTCGCGCGCGGCGATATCGTCGCGAAGAAGTCGAACGTTCGCGTGAAGACAGGTCGGCTCTTCCGTACATATTGATCGCGTCGCGACATGAATCATGCGTACTCGTGCGCGCAATAATATTCCGCGGTTGGCATATTCATACCCGGTATAAATTGTCAGCCTGGACACGCATCGAGCCGCGCCGTCCCCGCCATTGTGACGACTGGCGCCCGTGTGACAATGAACTAGAAGAGTGAAAGAGAGAGAGAGGAAAAAAAAAAAAAAAGGAAAGAAGGTAACGTAGGCGTAAGCGACGCTTCGTGAGCACAGGTGTGCCTTGCGGCGTCCCGGCGCTTAAAACCGGCGCGTCTTCTATCTCCCTCGTCGTCCGCTTTTATTCCTTTTCTTACACGCCTTGCGGTTGTAAAAGCGAGAGACTTTACGACGTTGGCAAATTGCGCCGTGAAAACGCAACGCGTTTCACGTGAATTATAACAATTGGCGTAAGTAGGTAGGGACACAAGTTTTACGTAAAAATAAAAAATAAATTTTTTTTTTTTTTTAAGAGGCAAGCACGCCAGTCAGCTAGACAATTTGTTATTAACGCTTTACGGTTTGCTTTTATTCGAATAAACGAATAGACGCGATATGTAACGTGAAACAGATTACCACGAGATTGAGGAAAGATATTAAATCGGAAAAGAATTTGAGAGGGACAGAATCAATATCGCGTGCGGAAGCACGAGTTGTCCAGGAGAAATTGATAAATTAGCTGCTTAACGGTCTAACAATTGAACGATGGTGATTTAGTGGTAGATTTTTATCAATGGCGAAATAAGATAATCCACGATTTCGCGTTATTAAAATTTAGTAAAATAATATTTTCAGAGTCAGCGTATATAAAAGTATTAAAAAAAAATATATATGACTAATTGTGATTGATTTACATCATGGTACGCCAGAAAAGAATCTCTTTCTCGTGTCTTTATTAGACGAGAAAGATATTAAAATTTAATCAAAGTTCTCAAGGAACGTATATTGCGGTACGGCGCAATATTTGCAGGCACGATTGCACAGCAGGCACATTAAATAGACATACCACCAAGATAAACCAATTTCTTTGTTTGTTACAATAGTGTAAGCAGTGCGGTAAAGCCTTCAAGCGGTCAAGCACGCTCAGCACTCACTTGCTGATCCACTCGGACACGAGGCCTTATCCCTGTCAATATTGTGGCAAGAGGTTTCATCAGAAGTCGGACATGAAGAAGCATACCTACATCCACACCGGTGAGTCAACAATTTAATCTACTGCAATTCGATTTTTAGCATATCGACTAAATGAAAGCGCGACTAAGTCCTTGATCGCGAAGAGAAGAAAAAATTTTAGAACCGCCACATGTGAATAATTTCAAAATGCAGAATAAAATCGAGTTAAAAAAAATAAAATAAAATAAAATAAAAGTTACTCTTATATGCGTGCGTACAGTTTTCGATAATACGTCAAATCGTGGGGCAATAATATCGCATTGATCTCTTTGTCTCGTCGCTTTCGGACTTTCTAAAGAGAGATTATAATGCGTTAACCGGACAAGGCGGGAGACCATATGACAAAGTTTCGGCATACGAGGGCATTGCGTGAGCATCGATAATTGCGATTGTCAGTAACAAGCCTCTACTTGGTATATCTAATTTTTACGTTGCGACTATACTCGTACGCGTCCCAAGTTTTGTCCTCGGAATTACAGCTTGTCGCGTGTTCTCCCTTAAACTTCTTCTTTCTCCGCGGTCTTCGACCAAATGTTGCTGGCTGCATATCGCCGATCGATAACTACAATTGCTGGTAACGAGCTTCTGTCCTTAGTCTCTATATTCAAACGGAAGACGCGCAAAGCGGGCAGTTAAAAATAGTTTCAATAGCAGGACAGTTTTCTCTTTCTATCTCTCCATCTATTATTATCGAAAATAATTAAGACAAACGTACTCATTTACGCGTTCTCCGATATTAATCTACTAGAAAGGTATTTCGATTCAAAAGACTGTCTTTAGAGTAAAGTCAGCAACGTTGAAAAAAAAAAAAAGAAAAGAAAAAAACCAAAGTATATATTATAATAAATTTAATATTCCCGCGTATTACTGTACTTAAAATCTAAATTGCCAATTTTTATCTAGAGCTGTAAGACTTAATTGTGCCGTTGTTCTTCTATATCATATATCACGTATCTCAAAATGCATATTTCGCGCTTCGGAATAAAAGACGTGTGATCGGAGACCTCGGTGGTTTTCGAATTATTTATAAAGACTACCTTGTTGCCACTGTAGACCACTTCGTAAATTATTCAGAACTTTGGTGTCCTGCGATCGGCAAAATGTTCGAACGTATAGGTCGCGCAGGTCACAAAGCGAAAAGAACCAAAACAATCTCCTCTCTAATTTTTTCCGTAATAATAAGTTACGAGCGATATCGATCTTAAAAACTACGCGCGGGCGCAAACCGCATTTATTCTAAACTAATTCGCCGTAAGGCGCTTTTGTTAAATATCTCTCAGATATTACAACGAATAAAAGAAAAAAAAAAATACTTGCAAACCGAACGATTCCGTCGCGTGTAAATTATAAAATAAATTAATTAAGGATCTCGAGAACATCGTAGCTACTAGTTTAATCCATTACGCGTAATGTACATCGTATTCGCTATTTGCAAAGAGTACTCGCAAAAAGTCGCATTTGCCTGATGCGCGTTATCGCGCAAATGAGATTGCGTTGCAACCGCGCTTCGATCAAGTGCGGCGACGAAAAACGTAGGGAACGACGGACCTGCCGACCACACCTTTATAACGGACGCACACGCGTCGTTTTTAAACCGCGTGCGACCCACGACGCATCCTCAATGGGGTGCCCCCGTCCACGAATGTCGCACCCACGTCTCTACGCGACTGACCCTTTTCGCATATGAAAGAATCACGTAGAAAGCATATACGCGACACCGGGAATCGATATCGCGTCATCGCTTTAGATAGAAAAAGGAAGTAGAGGAGAGACCGGCGTATAAATCTAACTTTTTGACATCCTCCTTTCGCACTCAACGGAGGAACCTCGAGAATGGATTCTTCGGAGAACCTGCTCGCAGGAACTCTCGAGCGTTAAACGAATAAAAAAAGGATGGCGTTACCCGAAGAAAAATTGCGAGCGAGCGTAGACCATTAGCGCGTCGTTAGACTTCAACATTGCCGTTTAATTCGCGACGTACAAACGCTGCCGCGACAAATGACGAGAGACGAATCGCTTGCTAAAATCTAACCTCGCGAAATATGTCGTCGTCAACCGCTCTTCGCTATTTCGTTCGACAGCGGCGGACAGGACAATTATCCTCTCTTGCAATAGAAGCTAGGGAAGAAAAAAAAAAATAATAAAAGACGGATTGGCATGCAATCAGATTAGCTCTGGATTTGATTCATTTGAGGTTTGTGTGTCGCGAGCAGACCCAAACGTGAACACGCACACGTTGCTCACAATAAATATATCGGCAGATTATCGCCGTTCTTTCGTATGAAAATCGTGTCTCGTCACGCACCCGCGGACAGTTATTTTCTCTCCCTCTCGCCATGCGGATTGTCGAAAACAGAAATTTAACCGCCGAGTAATGAGTAGCGAATTGATTGGGAACCGTCACGACTGCTTCTGCGGTGTCATGTTTAATCTCTCGATTTGTAAAGTATTAAAATAAATTTTTTTAATTTATCTCTGCAATATGAAATCGGTATCGTCGCACATGCCGTGCTCGTTTTGTCACTAAACCGTACAAATCATTTCGATGAAAAAGCAATTGACTGAAAACATCTTGGCGATTGGTTCTCCCGTGAATCGAGCCGCCGATTTTACCCTCCTACGTATCAAATAACGCGCGGTTCAATCGTTTTTCTTAAGCGACCATCCCGCGGCGGCAGTGGGACATGAAAGGACGCCACCGATCACGAGCGATAGGGACACGTTTTAATGGCGATTTAATCAGCCGCCCCGGCCACGTTTTCTCGTGGAAACAGCCGGAAGGAGCGCATGCACGATGGGAAACGGTCTGTTTGTCGCGCGCTAAGCGAGTTTCCGGCACGCCACGTGCCCGACACGGGTCGTCGTTGGGGCGTGCGTGTCCCGCGCTAATTAGCGGCTAAGAGAACAAGCCGCTCGACGCCGTGGGTTAGGGAGCCACCGGAGAAAGGGAGCGATAGCACCCTCGAATGCTCGAAGAACTTCGCGCTAGCCACTCCGTACGGTCTACTCCACCGTTTCTCCACGAAGGGGCGAACCCGTAATGCGAATTTAATCGACCCCTTCCCACAACGACTTTCCGCTATCAATTTCGCTCTTTCGTAACGCAACACCGCGACGGGTTTAGTCAAAGCGCTCAAGATCTACGTCTTAATTGCACCTGTGTTAGAATTTTACTAATTAACCCGAGTCACGCTAAGTTAAGCGGACAAACGGTTTCCGAGCGAAATTAAATCCTGTTAAGTAACTCAAGTTTAATACCTAAATTAATTTGTCAACATTTTTTTTTCTTTTTCTTTAGACGGAACGCCACGTTTACTGTCGTTTAAAATCGATAAATGGTTCGTTCATTTTTAAAGAATTTAACATGGTTTTCGGCTTGATCGCAATTTTTTATATATCGTTATATAAATTTCAAGCTAGTCAATATCTTATATTTAAAGTGCAGGCAATCAACATCCACAAGCGTTTTTGCATTACACACGACGAAAAAAAAAAGAAAAGATAACGTGGAATATACGGAAAATAAGTGTACTTTTATCACTTAAATACCTGCAATACGCGAATCACCGACGTTTACGATAATTTTTCAGAAAAGCTTGTAGAAACTCCTACTACGTCATAAAACTCCTTGAAATGTAATTGCGGGTGATACTAAACTTATTAAAGTTTATCATACTCGTCATTTATAGTTTACCTTTATGGCAGAAGCGTATCTTAATGCGACTCGGTTGAAAGTACATCCGATACTGCAACAATACTAACATTGATAACAATTAGGAGTTGCATCATCAGTAAGGTAAACTCAATTGGCGGAAAAACCGTTATTCGAGTCTTTATTTCATTTTTTTTTCTTTTTTTTTTCTTTTTATTATTCCACGGCGAAAAATATACGAAAAAAAAATGACGCGGATAAGAGTAAAATGTGAAAATTTTTCGCCACATATCAAATAAATAAACCATTTATCTGGCCATTAGAGCTCTTTTCCTTTTCTGTAACTTATGCCATTTTCTGCGGAGCGACGCTTTGAAAGTTTTCTCTGATACGCGACACAATGGGATCCTCGGACGAGGTGAAGATTCAGGTGTTTTCGCGTCAAGTTTCACGCGATAAAAGTATTCTTGGAAAATATGACTCGCGGTTTTACGACGTATTTTTTTTTTTCCTCTTTTTTTTTATCGAATATAACGCCTCGACGATTTAGCTTAGTACGCCAGTAATATCTTTCGCTCGAAGAAAATATAAGATTCGTAAAACGTTCCGCTGAAGCTTCTTTCCGCGGTAAAATTATCAATAATTCCAACACGTGGGATACTCGACAGGTATCTCATTGTCACCATCGCGGCGAACGACGGTGAGTGTCTTCAACGGGTAGCGATGACCGCCCGCAATTTGATTTCCTGCATAATTAACGGGGCGCGCATCACGATTCTTTCACATCTCAAAGGTGTATCACCTCCCATATGACGCGGGACGAGCGACAAATGTTACGTTTCCATCGAAAATATATATAACTTATGGTTAGGCGGAATCCTTCTCCCGGCGACTTTAAAGTCCAACAACTTGGCGTTTGAAATCTTTACTCTCCCTAGCTATGAAATTATCATTTACCGTAACATTACTATTTGATTGAACGTACCGAGTCTCTCCCCGCGACTATTTCCTTTGAACCTGTATAGAAAAGACCCTGAGGAATAGAAACGTTGGCGACGCACGGGCGCTTGTTTCCAGGAAATAAAATTGATATCTATCATGATTACAGAACTGCGGATCGGTAATTATTTTCTTTTTTTCTACAAGTATTATCCGTTAACTTACGATGTAACGTCGATATTCTTCGAATGAGTTCTCGACTGCAGAAGGAGCGCAAAGCGGTAAGAATTACTTATGCAATGAGAAGTGACTATTGATCGGAGGAGTCAAGCATTATTGCGCGATAATCGACCGGCAAGCTTCGCTCGAACGAAGAGAAAGCAACGTTATCGCCAATGATTCGTATCGAGATAAACGCGTGCTCGCGCGCGGCGATAAAATATTTGCGTGGCGCAATTTTCGCGTCGCGGTTAAACGATTCGTCGAGGATGCATCCCCCGCTGCTCGCAGACGCGATAATCGGAGGATGACGGTCGCGATGACAGTCATTGACCAAAAAAAAAAAAAAAAACATGTTTGCCCTCTCGCGCGCGTACTTTTATCATTATCGAGGAGAGCGCTCTTACTCGGCAATTTCGATCTGTCTGCTAGGCTTTTCCGAGCGAATCGATAAGATCCCCCGCTCACCCCGTTGCCGCTGATCGAAAGGGGAAAAAAAAAAGAAGAGAAGAGCGCGAACGCGGGAGTAACTCGGGCTGATGATCGCTTCCGGCGATCGGTACCAATAGAGGACAACTTTTTTCCGCATGCCAGGCAGCAATTGGCGAGAGAGGAAAAGAAAGAAAAAAAAAAAAATACAGCTAGCCGGGACAATCGCTCTCGCGCCGGCTGCGTGTTTCCGCAACTAGTGAACTTTCGTCTATGCAGGCATTCGCGGATAATGCTCGCTGGCCGGCAGCTCTACCTCGACATTCGCTGAAACAACCACCCGCGTGGCGCTCTGAAAGAGTAATCGAAGCGAATACGCGGGTATCAAGCGAAATGTTACGTTGGCAAGCAAATTGTGCCAGCAAACGCTATGATTTCCTCGCGCGTCATTGAACCCCAAACGGGGGCGGGAAAACAAAGAAGGGCGTGCAGTTCGAGCTTTCACGAAACGCGCGGTTTGTCATCACGCGTGTTATTTTATCAACGTGGCGTTTACCGCATTGTGCAACAACGAAATTCGCGGAATCGATCTCGCCCCGCCTGCGAGCGAACTCTCCCTCGGACATCCCGGAGAAAATCATTTTAATTCGCTGCCCGCTTTTCGGTTCGTACGCGTTTCCCCCCCCCCCAAAAAAAAAAATCGCGCCGGAGCTATATCGCGTGACGACGGAGATCTTTTAACGAGCTTCATTTTCTCTAGGCGCGGGAAAATCCGCACGAAATCGATCCTCCCTCTCCTGGGCTCTCGCCACCCTCTCATTCTCTCCGTCATCGCAGTCGATACTGCCGCCATTACATCACGTTCGTTAAAAGAGACGGACCTGCATAATTAAGAAGACTCGCTCCGCCGTGTGCGTCCCGCATGGACGTGCGCTCACACAAAGAAGCGCCGCTATCCGCTCCTATCATTATAATCGGCCGCGAAGCAAACGTTTCAGCCGGTAAATATTTAAGTCGACCGGTAAGGGGCCGGTAATGAGAGTCGAGATGGATCGATAGGGACAGTACGTAGGACGAACGGTGTGTATACGCACGTTCGTATGGGTCGCTGACACTCTCGATAAATATTGCCCGGCAGCCCGCGGAATCGTACCCTCCCCCGTTTCTTCGTTCGTGCGTTCGCGCGCGCGAGATAACGGCGATATCGCCCTCGCGTCCTGGAAAAATTAAAGAAAAAAAAAAGAAAAAGTCTCGGGCAAACATCGCGCTGTCACCCTGCTTTCCTTCCTCGTGCCGACTCTCGCCACTCCAAGCCGCGAAGCGCGCTTTCGTTAAAGTCCCGAAAGTTAAACAGACCGCGGCAAGTGTGATTTAATCGCCGCGAATAGATCTTCCTCTCTCCCTTACCCTCGGACTGATTAGCTAAGTATTAGCTCGCGATCGCGACTTAATTTTGTTTTAAGACGCGCGGTAGATTTTGCGCGTTGCTTTCGATTTCGCACGGTTTTTTTTTCTTTTTTTCTTTTCTTTTTTTTTTCTTTCACCGAGCTTGGTTAAATACAATTTTGCAAAGTGAAAGTTGCCTCGAAACCGTTAGAGTTGCTAACGTCTCGCGAGCCCGAGCTTTTAATAAATTTCCCGATAAAGCTTTGTGCGTATTTAAAAATATATCTAAAAATATACCTCGTCGCGAGATAAAACGCGGCAGGAAGATGCCCGTGAAAGTTCCTTCCTTTTCGTCAGCGTGACAAATTCCGTCAAAATCGTAACGAATCGTAAGACAGTCACGAAAGACGCGGAATAACAATCGGCCGCGTTTGCTCATTCAAAGCGAGCGCTATAATTAAGTACGCGGCATTTGCAAGTTTGCATGGGCAATTTTTTTTTTTTTATTATCGGCGCATTACATACATAACGAGCTCGGTGGTAAGTATACGCCGTACATATCGGCGCGATACATTCTATGAACATTGTTTACGCGCATAAAATTACCGAGTCGCGGAGACAAATTATATTAACGACTTTGGTTTCGGTAAATTTCTTGTATTGGCCAGTTCTTTTTTTTTTTTTTTTTCTACCCGCCTCGATCATTTCGCTTACAAATATTTATAAAATAACTATTACACGTAATCGTAATCATCCTGGGTTCTCGCGCGCTTCCTAAAATTTCTTTCGACATTCCGCGAGGGTTTTGAAAGCGTATTAAAATGCAACAATTCGTCAGCGTAAATTTAAAATAATCCACATGACGCTTCAATTATCGTGATATCTCGTTTCCCGTGGCCTATGTTAGCTTAACTAGATTATTCACAATTTGTTGTTTCGTAATTATCTTATTCGTTGTTGACACAAATGTATGAGAAACGTATTGCAAAATATACAAAGCGAAATCGATGTGTTTGCTCGAAGCCCATAAATTGTCTTAAGATATTAACAGCATGCGATAGCGCTTTGTGTCGCTGCGCCCGGCAATGCCGGTATAAAAATTGAATCGTAGGTGGTACAATTACGATAATTGTATTTTCCTTCGCGCAGTCGTCAAGGATGGTAAGAAACGGCGCGGCTGCCTCCCTCCCCCGGACAAAGTAACATTGTCGTCCACTACATTATTGCACGCGCGCATGTTGCGACCGATAACTCCAGCGATAATACATCAAAATGAAATGCCAGTAAATTTAAAGAAAGGAACGTTCGCGTCAACGAGAATCGGAGGTGTCTGAGGGGGAAAAAGGAAGTCCCTTTATTCTGAACGCGCGCTGGAGAGATCGATACTTTGTGCGTATCGAGTATTGAATATTCACAAGCGCAACGTTCGATTTCACGCTGCTGCAAATTGAACACGAATTAGATATAAATCGAAACGTTTTTCGTCACCGATCCTATCATCCGACACGGGCAAGAAACGTTCCGTGATTGTCAGCCGCGTTTCGCGTACGAAGCTCTTACTTTTTTTTTCGTCAAGACAGCCGGTTATTTCTTCCTTTTCCTTTTTTGTCTTTTTTTTTTTTTCTTTTTCTTGTCTCTTTTTTTTTTTCCTTTTTTTTAAACACTCGTGAACTCTTTCTTCCACCGTTTACGTACGTTTCGTTCGAAAGGGAGAAGAAGAGAGATAGGAAGATACCGCTTGCGCAACGTCCACTCGCGGAATTAATTTCTTTTCGATAGAATCTTAACGATGACGCCTTCCGTCGCATTACAACATTCGGAGGCGTCCGTTCGCGTTTATCGTCGCTTTACAATCATAAAACTGTTTGCTCGGAATTTCGTGCGGGAGAGAAAGGGAGCAGGAGCGTCTCGGGGCAGGCACAGGTGTTTGCTCGGTACTATCACTGTCGGTCGATCGTCGTTAGACGAGCGACGATGGACTTTTAGAAGGTCGTGACAGAAGTTTACAAGTGTAGTCTCTATCTCTCTCTCTCTCTCTCCTTCTCACTTTTTATTATAATTTTTTTATTTTTTTCTTTATTATTATTACTATCTACCGCGAGGCCGCGATCTGCGTGCAGGACGATCGTACTTGAGCGTCAAGATTTGCCGGGGCGATTAACGTAAAAGTTGTTGATTTTTTTTCCCTCGTGTAACGATATCGCGAGAGCAATTCCAAGATGCGTGCGAGATTATGCGGCTGACGCTAATAAATGATCCCGCGCGTGACACTTTCTACTTTCGATGAAGCCGCATTTGTCGAGGAATGTGCGATAAAGCGCGTACTGTACCCGCGGCTCTTATTACTATAACGTTTCATCGTTGAAAATTCTCTTAGAGGAAAGGAGCACGCGGAATTCAAAAGCGGAATAAAACGTTTCGGCGCGTTTGCTAAAGCGAGGAAAAAAGAAAAAAAAAAAAAAATTTAGTCATTTGGTCGAAAAATTAACCTTGGCAAAGATAGAAACGATTTTTGGTCCGTTAGCACAGGTGGATTCGCTTGTATTTCTGCATGAAGTCGTTTCATTCAGCATAAATCGATTTAATCGGCGATATCATCGGAATAAAGTATTCTCGATAAAGAAATTAAACTTGTAAGAAAAAAATCGTAGATTAATTATAATAATTTCTCGACCTATATTGATTAGACGTTCTTTCACTTTCCCTAATGAGCGCTGCATGCGCAGTCTTGTAATCTTGTTCTTTAATATTCCAAGTATAATACACGGGGTGTGTAGCGAGCAAATTGATTACCTTCTTTCGCTCGCGACGTCGCGCTGTTATCGATGTCTCTTAATTTCCCTAATTTTTTTATTTTTTTTTATTTTTTTTTTTTCCCCCTCCAAAGACGGCGTATCGATTATTTGTCAACTGTCGCATATCAGTATCGCGGACGCGACGACACACTTCGATTGCTTGTTTTACACGTAAAATAATTGCTCTTAATTGCATTTTGTGGCTGGACGAGGTAAGCCAAGGTGTGACGACCGGTTGCCTTCGGAAGAACCGTCTTTAGTCATCGCCGTCAGACGCGCAAGTGCGCTACTACCGGTCGACTTGATGCCACGATTTATTGGTTAATTCAGTTGCGTTTGATTAACCTTGGCTCGTTATTCCAGACTGCTCGCCGGGTCTTTTATCCGCGTAATCGAATTTGCAATGTAATTCATATCTCCCACCCGACGTGACTAGCCGGCGATCAAGATCAATCGCGTCTACTACATTTGCAAGCTTAATGTCTACATTATACATATATTTAGACGATTGATTTCGAATTCGAATCATAATATATATCGTAATACTTAATGAATCACGCGGTTTATAACGTCAGGGTATATCTTTCAAAGATGACATCGTAACCGAATGAAATAATTTACGATACTAATCAGGTCCTATTGTCGATTTTGTGTTACAGGCGAGAAACCGCACAAGTGCGTCGTATGCGGCAAAGCCTTCTCCCAAAGCAGCAACCTGATCACACATATGCGCAAGCACACTGGCTACAAGCCGTTTCAGTGCGGTCTTTGCGAGAAGGCGTTTCAAAGAAAGGTCGATCTACGCAGACACCGAGAAGGTCAGCATCCGGCAGCTCCAGCGCTTGATTATCGCTCTTTGCAAGTACCGCCACAGCAGCAGCAGCCCAACGGGAACCGACACTCGCCGATACCACTGCATTCGGCGTCCTCCGCAGGTTACCACGTCATATCAGTGCCCGGTAGCAGCTGAGACTCGTTCGTCCGACGAACCTTTCACCCGTGAATGCATTAAGCCCTTCAAATCAAGCGGTACGTATTGCTAAGCTGCGGTGGTATCGGCGCGATCGGTTTCGCAGAGGGCAACATTGTGAGGCAAAATTGCCAGTCGGAAGCGAGATTTTGTAAATACTTTAACTTCGGTATAAATTAAAAAAAAAAATATATATATATACATATATATATAGCTAGGTAACGAAATTTAATTGCGAGCGTTCGAGGCGTGACTCTAGTAGTGTATCGACGGCGTTTCGAAGTGTCCGGGACATCTGCGAAAGTGTTAACGCGAATCATCCAAGTGAGACGCGTGCATCGTTGCGCGAAAGTGACATAACCCAGTCTTATCTCGAGTAACGATAAATACACAGCCGCGATTGCACGCACGATTGCACGATACAGATTCGAGGTGCCGTAATTCAAGGATCGTCGCCCAGCGCCGAAATTTATACAGCCACTTCGGGTTTTATGCTCAGGTGAAAAAAGAAAAAAAAAACAAAGAAACGGAAACTGGTAAATATTTTCCGTCGAAATCACCACACCGCGATATCTTTTTCTTCGGAGCTGTAATTATGAAGCGTGCAGCACGTAATCGAACGCGAAGTATTTACATAAATCAGTCGGACGACCCGTGTGTTTAATTAAAATCCATCCAATGTCTTGGTATTTCTGTATCAATATACTTGTGACATAGTTAGAATTACTATTAAGGTTCGAAACATATATAATTTTTGATTTCTTCAGTTTTTCCCTTTTTTTTTTCTTTTTTTTTTTTCTCGTGGTAACTATCGCGTTGTTCGATCAGATTTAATTGAACATAGCAAATGAGTATTTTAAAGAAAATTCCAAGTGCATGCAAAAGTATAATTGTTTACGATATTCAGCATAACTGTCTTGATTGTAAGATGTATTAAAATATTAATCGTATTAATATACTGATAATTAAAAGAGTTTTAATTCCTGTCTTTGAACTTTAAAAATGTTTCTCAAGACTCGCTTTCATTAATATCTTACTCACGATAGAGTATATATCAATACTACATTATACGGATTAAACGTTTCCCGTTAGTGGAAATAATTGTGGCATCTACAAAATTTAACGGCGAGAAGAAAAAAAACATATTGTACATATTATGCATGTATGTATCATATTATTTCTCGAGGCACGTGGTATGTGAAATGTTGCTACTCACAAAACATTTTGCAGTTATACATATATTTTTTTTTTTATGCTTACCGCGAAGCGAGTGAGAACTAAATTAAAATCAGAAAGAAACAAAAATGTGCTATATTTTAATTTCCACCTCTTCGATCGAATTGAATTTGATCTGAGGTCGCTGATGAAACAAAGTGCCCTGAACGTGCTTTTCCTCGATGTCATTTGTATATCCGATTTATTAAAAAAAAAAAAAAAAATTATTACTGCACTCTTGTTGTATAATAAAGTGCTTCTTCACCTTTGAATACATAAATAATATGTATGTTTGGTGGTTGTACACTTAAGCTTCGAAACATCTAAACGCGGATATCAAAATTATTTTCTTTAGCACGTTCCTTTAATTATATTCTATTTTAGTTTTAACATGATATAATCGTTCAAAGCGACATTTCCTGCGAACTATGAGTGAGCATCTTGACTAGAAATCATTCACGTAGACGTCGATAAAGTCATATAATACAACTGATAAAAAATTAATTTGTCGATTGGAACCAGATTGAGAAATTACTTTTTTATGCGTTACTTCTGTTTTACAATTGATATCTGACAGTCTAAGCACAATAACATGAAAATATACACGAGATGTTTCGAGAGTTCCAAGCCGATTGCGGATATTATTATTTTTTTTTTTTATCACGTATCATAGTCTATTGAAGCCAAAGTCAACTATTAAAAAAATAATAATAATAATATGTCGTGTCGAAACGTCGATTTGACAAGATATTTCATGATCAATATTTTCAAATGCCTCTATTTTCTAATTGCGATTTTACTTATATTTTATCCCTCGCGCCTTTTTAGCACACTTTTGTAATTATCGGTACGAATATTATCAACGGCCGTTGTTCACACCGCCGTTAATTAAGACATACTTCCCGCGGGAATTTGTTGCTGTGAAAGTAGGGAGCCGTGAATGAAGGTGATTATTTTTGTATCGATGCAAAGAAAGCGAAGTGGGGTAGCTTAAGTGATAAGCACGCTGTACTTTATCTGCACTTAAAGGAGAAAATATCGATGTTACAATTAATTGAATTAAACGAGCTTCGTGAGCTCGCGAACGCTACAAAATTTCTGAAAAAATGTGTCTTTTAAGCACGCGCGCGAGAGAGAGAGCTTTATGTAAATATAGAAAACTTTTTTTTGTTTTTTTTTTTCTTTTTCTATCGTAGGAATATCTGATTTTTCAAAATCTCCGAAGAATCATATCCGTCCCCGCGTAAACGTAGGCGAGAAAGATCGCGAAAAAGCGACGACGCAAACGAATCCGGCAACGAATCATAGCGGCTAGAGGACCAAAGATAGCATAAGTTGGGCCTGATCGATTGGTAACGCAGTCGAGTTTTTTTTTTCTCCCCCTTTTTTTCTGAAATTTAAATAAAATACGAGGCCCGAAATTATTTCACGATAACGACGAGATAACTTCGCGGGTACTCGAAGGCTTACCAGAGATTACGGCCTTACGTACAGATTGTAACATACCATTAGAATTAGCTAGTTGATTAATTATCCGCGAAGATTAAGCCTAGTTTAGATCAACGACGTTTCGTTAATTCGCTAGCGACGAAAGACCCGCGGTGAGCGGCCTTTTGCGACCGATGGATTGCGCCTCGGTGTCAATCCCTTTGTTTTAATCGATTATTTAAAACGGGGGGGAAAAAAAAAAAGTCAAGTAGTCAGCGAATACCTGGCGCGAACACGTCCGACACGAGGCTCGTGCGTTAAGCAATTTTGTGCTATAATTATATGAAGTTATATGAGAAAAATTCGCGACTAATAGGTCAATAAGTATAGGTACCTTTCAAGATATTCGTGTATGTGTCCAGCGAGTGTGAAAAGAAAACCCTCCCTCCCCCACCCTCCCCCCGTATATATGTAGAGAGAGAAAGAGCGAGCGCAATAGTGATAAAATTTTGCGAGCGTGAGCGAGCGATTCATGTTAATCGGTAAAACCAAAAATATGTTTATTATTGCTAAAGAAGATATTGATCGAATAAATTGTTTTTCTTATAAGCGCCCTGTGTTATAATTTTCTTTCCTTTTTCACCGATTCCTCTAATTAGCTATCCCTTGCGTATGTACTTCATCAAGTGTGTTTTCAATAATTAAGCAAAGTGCATGTTTTTCAGCCGCAGAATCGTTGTGCTCTGATAACTATATGGTATGAGGAAAAAAAAGAAAAAAAAAAAAATTAAACTTTCCTACGTGTCATTTGTCCCTTGCTCATTCTCCGTCTTTGGCCAAACGTTTTTCCTTGGACGGCGAAGGTTGGCCGTTGCCGCGATAAGATAATTTTGTTACGTCTGTTCGAGCAATTAACGGCATAATCGTTTAAACGGAGGATTCCAACTGCACTTGTGTGAAATACGTATAATCTTGTATGCAAAAATAAAAGTCATAACTCACTGTAATATACGACTGGAGTACGTAAGAACTCCAGTATTCAATTTTCAATGTTTCGCGTGATCCTATCAATTACGAGAACAGACACCCTATCATTTTTTTTTTTTTTTTTCAATTTTTGCCATGTTTGTACCATAAATAATTCTGTCATATTACGTATTAGATAAAACTATTTTAAATGTATAAATAATTTAACAAATTTTTTTTGCTCGATGGCCAGGTATTAAGGTATTATTTATTAACCTACCTTAATTAATTAATTAATATAATTCGATTAAAGCCTAATAAACGTGTTGGGTGTCAATGAATCGATCGTACACTATTGTCGTGTTATCGCATTGAGTTCGTCGCGGGGAAACAAAAAAACAAAACAAAAAAAAAAAAGCGTTAAGCAAGAGCTTACGTGTCGACGCAGCTTGTGCGCGATGTAATTATCTTTCCACGAAAGAGGATCAGCTCAGACGTATCGTAATTACAGTGAACTCTGCAAGCAATCAGTATTTATGATTCCACCAAACGTGTAATGCAGCCCTTAAAGCGTATTTCTCGCCGGATTAATGATAAATGTGCCACGGTAAAGCCGGAAATTGTCCCACTTTGCTTATGACCTTCCCGCACATCGCCGCGCAATTGCTCATTGTATCGTACAATTACGTACAACCGGCGTAATTACAGGGTAAGCGTTCAAATTGCAATAAAGCGCCGATTATAACAATGATACGATACGCAAATTCGCGTATTATGCAAATAACGTCATTCACGAAATATTAACGCGTTTGTCTGTTAAAGTCTAAATAAAATTATGTAAATTATTCTCAATTTTTCCGTTTCTCAAACTAAATGCAATAAATAATTTAAAGCCAATATTTTAATTTGTATAACAACAATTAAAAAAAAAAAATAATAAAAAAAACAATTTTCCACATATGTAAAGTATATAAAAAAAAATATATTCTTCGAAATAAAAATAAAAATAAAATTTCTGTTAAGATTTATCTCGTCGCGTAGCGTAAAATACCAAATTATCTTACTTCTCTGCATATCTCTTCGAAAGTTAGACGCGCGTCTCGGTCAGTAAATTGAGAAATCCAAAAAGTGAGATAAACCACCATGCACGGTGTCGACGGTGCGCGCGTTGTGCCTGTAATTGGCCAATTTGCATTTCGCGATCCGAAGCGAAGGCGAGTCGCGATTCGCGAGATAACGAAAGGGAGCGAGGGAGAAAGACAGAGAGGGAGAAAGAGAGAAAGCGAGAACGAGCGCGAGATAATCGGGCCACACTGCCCGATTTCTATCGGAATGCGGCAATTTATACGATCGGTACGATAAGTCGGCATCCTCGCCGAGAAAGACCGACTCTCCGTTCGCTTCTTCGATTCACCTGCGTAAGTCGATGCGCGGTCTCGTGCTCGCACGCGTGCTACATGATACGCGTCTTGCATTTGCATGTCAGAATATTTTTAAAGTTATCATGCAACCTCTGTTAACGCGCATCTGTCACTTTGGGAAATCTTTAAAAGACTTTGGCTTAAATTAAAAAAAAAAAAGAAGAAAGAAAAAAAATAATTTTTTTGCAGTAATTATCGCGACTGGGAACTACATAATAATATTTAAATAACGTCTTAATATTACAGGAAATTGATTAGCATCTGCTCAATTAAAATGTCTCTGATTATTATTACAGACCCTGGGGCTTTAACGCACAGCTCCTTAAAGTCTCATCTTATTCATCTTATAGCATACATATATTCCTAATTATTAAAGACATCTTGAATAATTTAAAGATCCATAAAGTCAACGGATTTACGGGTCAAAGTTTAACGTCGTCGGTCCTGCTACATCCGAATAATCTCACACATATGAACGGAAGTTCGAGAACGAAAGCAAGAAACACCTACCGGTTTGAACATACCGAGTCTCCCTGAAGTATCATACTTTCGGTTTTATTATCTTGGAAGTAAAACAATTACAACGTTTCTTTTTTCTTTCTTTATTCTTTTTGTACTTTTTACGAATAAAAAGGGGAACGCCGGATATTTCTCAAAGCGACGAAATAGTGGCTGTTCAAATTTTAACACGTCGTTGTGCTTCGTCACGCCGGTCATACGGACGTCACAAAAAACTAATGAATTAACAACTTGAGCAACGTTTATCCGTTTTTTATTCCCTGTTTATATAGCGACGGTTTCTGATATTGATCGAAGATAGCCCGGATCTTGAGCGAAAAGGCGAAAACAAATTATCCCTTTGGACACGGATAATCAATTTATTTTTTGTTTCCGCCATCCACCTCATCTACCTCACAAAGCCTTCTTTTCTTCACCGGTTTCTTCCCGCGGCGAGGAACGATCGACGATAATCTATTACTGGGCGGTGAGACACGAGCGCCCGATCGGTTGGCCCTTCGTTTTTTTTTTTTTCACCTGCATGGGCTGATGACTTCTTTTAACGTTAGCTCTTGTCCCAGACCGCGTATTCGCGTATTCCTCATATTAATAATACCGTATATAAAGTTCGCAATTAAATGTTAATAATAAACGTAAGAGACGCTTGAGAAATATATACACATTTAATTTTATTTTCCAAAAGAAAACCAATTCAAAAGATGTTTTAATAAATAAAAAAAAACCTGGTTTGTTATAGTAATTATTAAAAAAGTCGTAGTAAATTTTTTTTTTTTTTCTAACAAGTTTATCTATCCTTGGGTCTACTTTGAAAGAATTAATTACTTTTTATTTCTCAAATATATATCCAATGGACGAAACTGTAATTTTATTCTCGCCTAATAACCGCGTGAAAAACTTAACTTTTAGCAGGTAACTATCTTAGCTTTGCAGGCCTATTATCTTCGGCTCTCTTCGTTTTCCGCCTCATCCTCCGTGTAAACGTACGGTATATTGCACGCCTGGGGCCGTATTAACTGCCATTAGTCCCCAATTAACTTTTCCCCTCGCGCTCAATGGAACCGCGGATCAACCGCAAATGAAAAATTTGTCGTAATCGCTTACGATCAGCCGTAACTTTGTACCGCTCTTTACGAGCTTTAAACGTTGTAATCATCGGCAATCGAGTCATTAGCCGATGACACGTTTGCGGGCTAAAATTGAAATTCTTCACGCGAGAATCGAACACGATCGTAAATTAATGAAAATCGAGCACGGCCCCCGTTTGCCTCGCTTTTCTTCTACTAGTATTCCGCGCGGCGCGATAATGCAACGTCGATGCTTAAAGATTGTAAATTATCGAGGCTACTCCCCAGGCATTTTATACGAAAGAATATAAAAAAAGGGGGGTTATAGCTGTTAAATCATATCGCGAGATGATAACCGAGTGCCATCCTCCGTTTTATCTGTCGTTTTAGGTTTAAGAGATTTCCTCATAAAGTTATCGCGGTATTCATTACATATATTTCAGATTTTATTTATCTTCCTTTGGCTACTCCACGTCGTATTTCATACGAGTTTTAATATTCTTTTCTATTATATAAAATTTGGAGTGTTGCACGTGCGAGAACGTTCAATTACGACCAAACTCACCGTTAGAGAATCATGTCCGGTTCACGAATGCGTTCTCTATTTTTTTTTACTCTTTTTTTTTCCTAACTATGCCCTGGTACGGTACCTATTTCGGTATCATCAACCGATTCCCCGCTCTGGTTTCCACATCTCTGAGTTTATTACCGCTAATTATGAATGGGCAGTAAACTCACCCTATAACGCAGACGTTCGACAATCCGACTTTTCTCTCGCTACTCGAGTGCTCGAGCTTTCCGCTAGAATCATCTGCAGTTCTTTTTTGTTTTTATACGTAGATTAAATTATTTCTTGAAGCATAACCAAAAGAGTATCTACCAACAATCTCTTAAAAAAAAAATAAAAAAAAAATAATAAGATTGTGGTTTTTTATTTGCTGTATTAACAAGCAGTAATAATTAATTATAATTTTTTCTTGCATTTTTCAATCACGTTAGCTGACTTTCATCGAGTTTATAAGACATCGATACTTGTGTTATAAGATAATATCATGACTTAATGCGAAATTGATATTTGATAAAGATAAAAAGTGGCGAAGAGACTTCTTTAGCTACGATTCGCTTCATGCCTTGAGATTGCAACGAGAGTGCTGATTTCTAAATCTATATGTATGGTAATAGAGAAATTTACGCTAATAATTGCGACGATAACACCATGTTTATGACGGTAATAAAACGTACACGTAAAAACTCTATCATGCAAAGTTGCTGAAAGTCGCGAAAGCGCGAGCATGAAAATTATTCGAATGTGCAATTGTCCATTATTCACGAATCATAACTCTTCGATATTGCAACAATCCGGAACAATCGTCTGTCTAACATGATTTTCCTATCTAAACATATTGTACACCGAAGGGCAGATATTACGTTTTCTACGGCGACAGCGGCTAGTGTACGTAATCCTAGACGGCAGAGGTAGAGGATGAGAGAACGGGGAGAAATCAGTCATCGGCAAACCAGCCGGCGCGGTATATACATGCGGTACATGTGAAACACAACGCATACGACGTTAAAGTCACGTTCGCTAGCTGCCGTCCCCATATTTGCCAAATTAATTTATAGATTTAAAAAGAATGTGATTAAACGTGCAATTATAATTCGAAAGATTCGTTATGTAACATAATTATCTCTCCTCGACGACGAAAAACAGCGCTTAATCTCTCGCTCTTATTTATAAGAGAATTCGACACAGAGAAGATCGATCTGCCTTATTTTCGCTTCTAATGAATGTAAAACAGGATGCGTCGAAGCAAACGTAACGTCGCAATGCGATAGTTGCGATGTGATTAGCAACGAGCGCGGGTAATTATATTTGCCTATGTCGGCGGACGATAATTACTACTTAGCTTTATGAGGCCGACGGGCTTCTAGGCCGCGTACGTGCGGTCCGAGCGAGTGGAAAATCGGGCCGCGCTCAGCACAAGACGCGAGTTTCGAAGGGTCGAACCCCAATCCGCGGCACGATCACGAAGCGCTCAATCATAAATATTTCAGTGGCATTAATTCCATGATTCCGCGGCGGGTGTCTCGCGTGTCCTATCCAAGTTGCTCCGATCGATTTCAGACAGAGTCGTAAATCGAACACACACATAGATCACTCCCCCCTTCCCCTCAACGTACATCGAATCTAATCATTTAGAAGTTATCAAAAATCGCAACCTGGCACACACTTTGCTAGATACATCAGCAATAAGTTTTGCATTATTGATAATTTTTATCAGAGTTATTTCGAATCAACCGCCCGTTGAGTTCAGGTATAACGCGAGTTACATAAGCGTCGCCAGTGCCAACGTGCCTCGAACGATTATCTAACATCGTATCCAATTAATTAATTTTTGCATACTTTAACAGCATTCGGCGGAAAAGAGATGAGATACTGGGAATTTTGCAAGGGACGGCACAGCTCGATAAACATTGCGACGTGTCATAGCGCAAGCAGTCGAGATATGCTCCGACGATAAGCGCATCCCACGAGCATGAATGTCCCGTCGGGGTTTTATAAAGTTTAACGTAAAACACAATGCGCGGTTATACATATGTAGGGTTTACGCGGACGATTAATTTCATCCCCACGAGAGAAAGAGGAAGAAAGAGAGAGAGAGAAAGAGAGAGAGAGAAAAGAGAAAGATAGAAATGAAATTATAAGCGCTGATCTGTTATTACAAAGAGATATAGAATTTCGTATGACATCGGGGATCCCCGGGGAATGTTGTTTTCCGTAAAGCATGTATCTGTCATTATTACAAATTATTCATGGCACGCGCACACATGCAACGCAATTATTATTTATTGATAGTATCGACTCCGGAAAAACTGATGGAATTCCATTTTCTTCCTCTCGCGTGTCACAAGTAATGCCGATGTACTCTTAATTTTTTTTTCTTGATTCGAAATTTCTACGGTTTGCTGACGAATGACGAGAAGTATCGGCATTTTCAAAAAGAAGTTTAATGACGTTTTACTAGTTCAATATTAAATTTAAGTACTTTAGACAGATACAAAAACATGATCTAATTCGTTAATTATTTTTCGATTTATTATTCGTAAAAAATGCAAGAATTTATTTATTTTTATTTCTTTTTTTACGGTTGAAATCGAAGACCCTCAGCAATGCATCATCTTTTGAAAGATACAGATCACGATGTGTATTCGTCTTTTCAAAATTAAACGCGTGCTATATCCAGCCTTCTGCTTAACATGATAAAAAGTTTTTCCCGAAACAACGCTTCTCATGCAAATTCGAAACCTGTCGGATGAAACCGTCTGACATCTAAACGAAGATTCGGTCCATCGTTAACTAATAAAACTAACAAAAGATCGTCGTTCTTATTCAAATTGAATACAAATCCAACGACTTGATTGGTTTTTATAATGTTAATAAATCATTTCGAGTAAATCGAGCCCAAAATACCTGCGTTGCGCCTCAATTTTCTTTTTCTCTTTTTTTTTTATATTTTTATTTTTCGCTTTTGCATATATGATGTCGATAACTACCTTCCCGCGGATTATCGAATAATTTATACGTCTGCCGCGCGAAAATAAAATCGCGCGGATCGCTAATGTAACGTCGTGCTAATTAATTTCACTCTCACGAGACAACGAGGATCGCCCTGGCTCGCGTGTGAGGCACGTAACGCGCGTTAGCAAATCGCATCGGGGCGTGGAATTTCAATAATCCTCATCCGCGATCGTATCCGCGTACCGCGAAGGACAAAGGACGAGAACGTAATTTATCGCGCGCGTTTTACCGTCCGCATAAACTTTAATGAACCCGTTCTCATCACGGTGGTTTCTAAATCTTAAGGAAACGGTCACCGCAAAGCGCGGCCGCGCCGCCGCCGCCGCCGTCGCGGGAGCACCTGCTGTCTGTAATTTAAAGGGAGCCACGACACAGTAATTAAACGGGACGCTTCCCGATGATAATTAAACTGACGCGTGTATACTTATGCGGGAAATTATTCCGGCTGCTCGGCGCCGCCTCGCCAGTGATCCTCGCGCCCTTTTCATCCATTCGCCCTTCATTCCTCTCTCACTCTCACGTCGTTTTCTTTCTCTCCTCTCTACTTCCTTTTTTCTTCCCTCCCCCACCCTCCCTCCCTTTAAATTTTGCTAAACGAAGGACGTAAGATGACATCATTACGAGCGTCATTAATGGGTCCTAGAGCGCGCCTTTGACAGGGTCGTTTAATTCCGCGTGCAATTAACATGGGCTTTATGCTCCCGTGACATCTGCGGAATTTTTACGAGCGCGAGTAAATTGAGTCGTCGCACTTTCGCGCCGGCATGAAGAAAAGAACGATAGAGAACGAACGTCTTGCGCCCTCGTGAGACAATGGCATTTTCATAGTAGTAGAAAAATTTAAACGGTCCGCCGAATGTATTCGCGGAATAAAGCGGAATATTTTCCGTCGCGATGCACGCGAATCCTCGCAGCCGGGATCTAGGTACTCAGGGACGATGCTCGAGATCGAACATATCGATGGGGTTTTTGATTCAAATTTTAAATTGATTAATAGATCGTCACTCTATCTCGTGATTAAGCCGCCTTAAAAAATTGAAAAAGCTCGTAAAAACGTATAATATCCTCGCATTACTTCCGAACGTGATTATCTCGGCGCAAACTTGTTTCGCGATTGTTTACGATCACGTGCATTTTGTAAAAGCAAGAGGATTTACTGTAGTATTTAATATCAATGATACTTCAAATAAATTTGCATTCGCCTTGCAATCGCTTTTAAATTACTCCTGCGCCTCGATTTTAAGTAACACGAATCTGCAATTATAGCGAGATTTCTTCTCGCAGAGGCGCATAAGAGTGTCAACTGCGTTGTCACCTCGTTAAAATATGGTATATGATCAACCTTGTAGATTAACAATTAACTCTTTAATTTGGTTTCGTTATCCGATCGCTTTCGCCATTTAATTTCTTACTTAATTGCTACCGCGCATTTCGACGATTACGGATAAATATTGTTTCAAACGTCATATTGTAATTCATTTCGCAAATGTCGTAAGTTTTTTTTTTTACTTCTTATCAAAAGTATTCTATTTTCGTTAATTTCTTGTACACCGAAGAGGCGTATGCCCAATAATTTAACCGGTTTCGCTCCGTTTTCTTTTTTTCTTTCTGTTGACTGTCAAATATTAACGTTTCACCGATCGGAAAGAAAATGCTTCACACACCGATTTCCTAGACCCTTTTCCTTGATTGATGTTCTCGTAACATCTCATTATCTTATAATACTCCCGATTTCTAGTCCTATTTTATAAACTACAAGCGTATTCAAAATAATACCCACCCGAAAGAAATTTAAGAAAATTTATTTTAAAGAATAAAATTAGAATTTTATAAAAACGTTTAATTTTTTGTATTAATATTATTTTAGATTTTTATATGTATATAAAATTATTTTATTAGCTATTGTAATTTTTATTTAATCGTACGACTTTAAAAGATTTGTACGATTTGTACGATTCCTCAACGCAGAGGTTATAACGCATTATAAAAAAAAATCGGACTCACCGGTTCGATGCGCAGCAGCGGAGATAAGATAATCCTGTAACATACAAACAAAATTGCAATTATAAAAATCGTTCAATATAATATTCACTGTTAAAAAAAAAATTAATTTTTATGCAACTTTAATTGTATTTTACTATAAAATTTTCTATAATTTCTAATTCTATAATTTCTTATACAAAAATTAAAAAAGCAATCTCGATAAAAAGCGAAAAACAATTATTTCTATCTAAGTAGAAAAAGAATCCTCACCCTAGAGTTGCTCCGCCAAGGCAGGATGCCTGTCCGAGGCCTCCTCCTCCTCTCAGAATATCGTGGTCGAGACGAATCATCCTTCTACACACTAGATGCTGAACAATGAACACTAAACACACACTGGACACTGGACCTCACTGCTTATCCTGCAACAGAAAACAAAGTTGTACTTCATTAGTATTGCTTAATATTTTCTGAATATCAAAAGACACCCGCTCGTAATGTCCCGCTCGTCGTTCTCTCTTACTCACCGCGACACGAGATCGTCGCGTTGGCTAACAATTTTTTGGCGCTTCCTAGTCTACGACAACGGCACGTGGTGATCTACGTTAACTACGCATCGTTCGGCGTCCGGCGCGGTACAAGGTTACGGCGTGATCACGTAAACCAGCAGCTTTGTGGCGTACGTGATCACGTGGTTACTCACTCGTCACCCGTTCCCCCGCGCCCCTCACTCTACGTCCCAACGTCGAAATATTATATTAAATATTAATTTAACTACATCACGATGATTCGAGAGTCGGATTCATTGCTACGCTTGTTCATTAATGCCCGATTTCGATCTCGATAACGCTAAACTTAACATTTTGCAAAGAAAAGAAAGAGATCCTCACCTCAACGTTGATCCTCCAAAGCATGATGCCTCTCTCCTAGGCCTCCTCCTCCTCTCAGGTTGTTTGGGATGTCGAGTCGGACCGTCCTTCCACACGGATTGATCCTCGCGAAGGCCGCGACCGGATGAATTTAATCGCGAGAGAGTCAGATATCAATTAAAATCGTTCGCGCGACACAGAACGGCACTCCCGAATAAACCGACGAACCGGCTACGGTTCGTATACTTCATATCGGCGACAAGAATACGCGTTACTTCCTCCATTGGATTTATATCTAAACAGAATAAAGTCCTACTTCGTTAAGATCTTTCGGATATTAGGCTCGCCCACCGCGACAAGAAGGGCGAATCACTTTGTAATACGGAATAAAAGATGTAGTACACATTAAAAGTATATATCAGATACGATTACTTAGATCTGTGGCGTTATAAATAGTTATAAGTAATGCACGAGAAGTATTAAGTCCGTAAATGTTCATAGCGTGCAAATCAATTATAGAAGTTAATGCGTGTAACCCGAAAGAGTTCTCGTTATCGTGTAAAACTATTTTTTCAGCACGTACGCACAACTATGGAACTTCGCTACCTGCGTATTGCGTACCGTTAGGGCTCTGGCGGAGGAATGCGTGAGCGAGAGCGAGAGCTCAGGCGAAACGTAATCTCCCCACCCCACCCACCCAACCTCTACTAGGCCAGCGGATTTGTTTATTCCACCCCTACGTAGGTTAACGCGTGATAAATACATATATGCCGAATACAGTAAAAGATATTAAATGCTCAAAATATTACATCGAATGCTAAAGCGAATATTATCATGAACTTATAACTAAATAACGCTCGCTCGCTTTCTTTAACGTATAGTTTTACAAAAAGGAAATATTAATTAAATATTTAATTGCATTTACGTATACGCGCAGGTAATATAAATTAATTTTGGTAATATAAATTTTCTACGATGACAATTTTTCATGGATATTTGATCAATCTGCTCGCGGCGAGGCGCGCTCTTCGTTAAAAGGGCAAAGACCTTCCGAAGCGGTTTTTAGCGGCGGGCGCGCAGCATCGAATAAATTATGCGCTTCAATCCAAGGCGTGTTGCAAAATCCACGCGGCATTAAATATGTATACAGTGATACTCCGATAGGGAACACCTGTAGAAGACCGCGCGCCGTTGCAGGGTCCGGTCGAGTAGGAGGGAAGGGACGCCTTTCAGACGGGTCTCTCCTTGGAAGTTTTTCGGGATTGCACGAGGAGAGACCGCGCTTATTTATGCACTTGCCACTCTTCCCGATCGTTGGCATAAATTGATACGTCATGTCATCCCCTCCTTTATGGCAATACTTGTCCATTACCCGGGATATATTTGCGAGATAACGAGGCACGTGGACTCGACCGATTTCTTCCGACCGTCGTTCGTAATTTGCAGATTTTCGCAAGTTCCAAAAAAAAATATCTCAATTTATTAATATTATTTCCCCATAATTAAAAAATAATAAAAAGTTATCTGATATATTTAATGTAAAGTATAATTACGCATACATAACTTCACATCGCTACATTTCCTTTTCTAAACGTCTTAAATTTTTTTTCTTTCTTTTTTTTTTTTACAAATTTACAAAATTAAGAAAGATTCAAAATCAATCGAATCGAGGATTCTTTTCAGCCCGGTCGTCCGATCACAAAGAACTACGGTGGTTTGTTTCTGGTAAACTTTCTATAACCGCGGCCTATCGCTATAAAATCTGCCTGCGTCGTTACTCGCGCTCACGAATTACGGAAAACAATAAATACGGCCGCTAAAGTACGGAGCGCACCTCGCGGCGGGAAGACCGGCATCTATAATCACCCACGGCTAATTCCTTCGATATTCGCGGAACGTGACGGGCAAGGGCGTGATTAGGGGTACGCATTGTCCATTACCGGCCGTCAATCTACACCGGCGTTTGAGGGCCGCAAGGCGGCTTTGCCGAGAAGTGCATAAACCTCGGTTATTGCCACCGGGCAAGTTGCGCTAGTGCACCTAGTATGGGCATACCGCGCCTCGGTGAAAACCGCGAATTTCGCCGTAAGCCTACCGCGCCGTGACGATTATAAGGATTACCGGATTCCGTGAATTGCCACACGACGTGGCGCGACGGGCGGCCACGGGAATCCGGGGTATGCGATAGAAGAAGGAATCGCGAAGGGTTGCAAGGGCAGCGCGGAACGCGGAGGTTGAGAATTGAAATTCAATCTCGATCAATGCCTTACGCGAGTTGCATCCTCAAAGTCATTCTGAGGGAATCAATCTGAACCGCGAAAATAATTTGCGTTTAACGCATTTGCTTCTTTTCTTCCGGATGTTAATCTTACTAGATTGTTTTTCCGACTGAAAGTAACTTCAAAAGTAGTTATTGAGACGAAATTAATCTTACTGTATTTTACATTTCAGGATTTATTAATAAAAAAAAGAGCAAGGATTTGGAAGCTTATTTAAAACTCGCAGGAAAAAAAAAGGAACGAAATAAAGAAGAGTGGAAAAAGAAAAGAAGCAGCACAACAGCGTACAACCGCACGGCTGCGTTTATCTCGCGCGTGCATCGCATTCGATCTGTATAATTTAATAAATCGCGGGCGCACTGCGGTCTTCGAACGGGCTTCATTCGCGACGCATGATACGCTTTTACTTAAGTTTTCGCGAAGATTGCTTTTTATTTTTTCATTTTTGCCAGTGCCTTTGATCAGAACTGACACTTTTCTAAGCACGAATTTTTCTCACGAATTTTTTAAGCGCCAAGGATAAACGTTTTAGTTTCATCTAAGGAACGTTTTATTAGCACATTCGAATACAGGTAGCAATCACGTTAACGTGAGAAACGTTTAAAATACCTGCTGCAGAGAGAGAGAAGCTGGTCATTTTACGAGGAAATTTTCGAGGAATACCCCATGTGCCTTATTATCTTCCAGCGGGATAAGACCTCCAGTCATTAATTTCCTTTCGCTCCAGATGAACCGAGCTCGGAAAGACGGGAAGCTTTATTTCACCGTTCTAAACTTTGACTTCGTCTTCGCGCTATTGCATCGCGTCTAATTCGTTAATTTTTATCTCATCTCAAAATTACTTGAAGTAATTTTAAGTAATTTTAAACGTTTTAAATTTATATTCCTCGGGAGTCTAGCTCGAGCTGGAAGTGCAGATTAATTTGCAATAAAGAGATTCGTCGGTGATCGTTACGACTGAAAGGGTGGCTCGCGTCGGAAATAATTCGCAAAAGGAAACTCTGATGTGTGTACTATGCATCGACAGTGGTTAAAAAACAAAGAGCGCGGTCTGCACGACGCGTGTAAGAGGCGCACGCTATCCTCTGTATGACGCTTCTCTCTCGCTGGCGTATATGTATGCATGTAGAGCTCTTTAAGGATCCACCTTATCACGTGGCACGCGCTCGCACCTGCCCTTTCCTCGCTCTGGCTTCCCTCATTTATTACCTTCATTACCTACCGCGGCATCCACCGCTGTCTCACTCCGATTCTTCCGCCGTATTAATCTCGCGTCGTTATAATAAAAAAAAGGGGGAGAAAAAATAAAATTAAATTAACCATGGCACTCAGAGAAATCCTCCTCGGTGCCGTTATTAAATTTCCTTTTCTACTTGCTCTCCATCAAAATTTATGTGCGTACAAACGTTAATTTTTCCACGCGCTATTTATTTGTTATTTATATATCGTAGATATAGATATCGTACCGTTAACAATGTCATAAATTATAAAAGAACCCTCGTGCTTATTTGACGTTCTACATTCGTAATTTTTTTTAAATGACTAGAACAAACCTTGCGATTAAAATTAAGAAGCGCGACGAACGATCATTCGTATTTGATTTACTGAATGCGTTTATTAAATTTTTTTTTTATAATAAATATAACTTGGCAATTTCTGGACTCAACGTATCGTCGCCTAAAGCTCTTAGATTTACACCCAGGAGTTCCAATCATTTTTTAAAGTCGCACGTAGGGTCAAGGGAAAGAATAAAATTAATTCTTTTCATTCATAAGAAATAAAATCTGAAAAAGTCGCGGTCTCTAACTAACAGGGAACGACGTATTTCTCGCTTATCATGTTTTACGTGCTAACGTAACACCAGACGTTTATTGCTACTAAACCTCTGCCTATTCAGATCCACCTGCCCGTTTACCCGTATAACATCGTCGCAGCCTCCGCTCGCGTTACGTCAATTGCAACAGCTTTTCAATACCACAAATAAACTTGAGGCTAACCGCTTCAAAATAAGTCGCAGATGCACGCAAATGTTTACAAGAACAAAAAAAACATATCGATTTTCTGAATTCAATCTTTTGAAAAATTAAATAAAAAAATTTAAAAAACTTTTATAGAAAATTTGACTTAAATTATTTCTCTCGCACGCATACTTTTATTAAATTTTATTATTCCACGTGTGATATTTCTGCGATTTTATAGCTCCCATCCTCGAGCAACGGACTATCCCACGATATCAAAAAATGTCTACGTGAATGCGTTATAATTCCGAGTATTTTTACCCAAGAGTGCTCCTCGCTTTCCCGCCCCCCGAGTGTTCACCGAGTCGAAACCTTCGACGTGTTTACCCGTGTAATCCAACCCCTGTCAAGCCGAGACATCCCCCGTAAAATCGAGAGAACCTGCTCAGGAGAAAGGTCGAATTCGAGATCCTGAAGAGCCCGAAGGTGCTAACCGACAAGGCGCGAAATACTGCATAATTCTCGTCCTAATTTTCACTCGATCGAGCTCGCTTTCACCCTTGGAAACGAACGAAAGCAATGTCACGTGTGATTTACACCCGCGACAAGTTTCGGTAGGCAAACGGACTGGGGAGCCGGGTCACGAGGCGAGAAGACGAACGCATTCAACGATTTCTTTTTCCCTCTTTTTTTTTCTTCCGTGGTTTTTTGGTGGTAGGCTGACCTCCCCACCCTCCCGTTATAGATTCACCCTATTTAAAAGGACATAAATTACGGGTGACGTGTGGCGACACAAAAGGTAACCCCCGCGGGTCCCGGTGTTCATTCGTACATAAAATATTACGACAGGCGTGAACAGTGACTTTTAAAGTGGCTGCTGGCCGATCTTTAAGGGTCTTGTTTGCATTAAATTATGCGTCGCTCTGGGGCGAACGACGAATTATAATACTTGATTGGCCACCGTCGCCGGTGCAAATGCGCATTGTCCGCCGGTTGGAGAGAAACTCGCGGTAAGGTGAGTAGAAACTATGAAAAACAGCGTAAATATTTGAAGCTGTCTTACCGCGGTCAAAAATACCGAAGAAAACTTATTTCTCGCGTTCAGTTCCTCGGCGAATAAATAATTGGCGCCGTTATTTCGTAAGATAAGTAACTCTTATATTGTAAGGGGGCTACCAAAGTGGCAACAACAATCGGGGCACCGTTTAAATGCACTCGCGTTTATTTCCGGATCGCCTGCCGACGCCCGGCTATATTTGACTTTTTATGGATTGCCGCCTTATCTCCGCCTCCTTCTTTTAATCGCACTCGGCTTAATCGGCCCAATTAATCTCCCGCGGCTTTCGAATCGCGCTTTCGATCGTCTATGGGCGGAAAAGTGCAATCGCGCTCACTCACGTGGCCGATTTAACGCGTTACTGATTCAACGCGTTCTTTGCGCGGCTTTCGTAGCTAATAATATCATAAATAATCAATTACGATTAACGTAAGCTTCGTTTCGTTCTAATAATTTCGGAGAGTGACGCTTGCAGCTTGGAGCGATGAAGACATCGTTTGTCAAGCGATACATCATACCTAAATCACTTTATACCTTTGCTGCTGAGGTCAGCCGCTGCCTCGCGAGCATCGAGATTATTGTAATTGTGTTTATTACCGCTATTACCACCGTTTAATAATCCCCTCAGCGTCTCTCGAGCCTTCAATCCTCCCCGTTCTCGTGGCTACAACAGCGGTTCTCAATATGCCTTTTCGCAGGATTATCATCTTTCAATAAAAATTGTTTAATCTTGTTTAAAAAAAAAGAAATATATATGTATATATCGACTCTTTTAATAACATTATTTTAATTAAAATACCAAATTTGGGTATTTTTTATTTAATTTCTTATAAAAGCAAATAATCTGCGTATCTAAATCTTACCAAGTCTAAACGTATTTTTATTAATAATTTTGAGTATTTTATGAGATAATCAACATAAAGTTGGATCATTATTTTAATTTTCATCTTTATATATGAATCTATTAAGATGATAATCCTTATTTAATATTTAGCTTAGTAGATAAATTAATTAAAATACTTTGAACTTATTTATACATCTTTTTGATTGAACATTGACTGATAAATTGTTTCCTCACACATTTCTACGTAATATATTTTACTTGGCAAACGTCACAACGACTAATTACTGTTAAACAAATCTTGACCATCGCGCCATCGCCGTGCACCTTGTGTGTTTTTTCAAAGCGAATATAACCTGCTGCTCCCTCTCCCCCTCGCTCCCGGCTGGATAGGCGAATTAATCTAACGTGTCGATCTACCGGATCAATTTTGCGCATCACTGACCCAATGTCGAATTTTAAGGGCAGCGCACAGCGTGCTAGCAGGGCGGCCCGTCCCCTTTTTGCACGTGCCAATTATTACAGGGCCCATACGGCCTCCGTGGAGAAGAACCTCTAATATCTCAAACAAAAAATAAGGGAAAAAAAGAAAAAAAAAAAAAAAAAACAAGAAGAAAGAGGCGAGTCGGCGGGACGGGAGAAAGGAAAAAAGGGAGAGAAGATGCGGACGGCGGGGGCGTAAGATATCGGTTTCACGTACACGCTCGCATACAGGCGTACTTCGTCTGGGGTATTAATTACCCCGTGAGGCCCATAAGGCCCGGCGCGTGGCTCCCGCCGAGTCGTCCGCACTATCGAAAGTGCAGCCTCGCAGCCAAGTGCAGCAGTTGGCCCGCGGGCTCCTCGATGTCGAGCCCCCCTGACATAAGGCGCGGTGCATACGGGGGAGGAGGAAGGATGCGCAAGATATTGATCCTAGGCATGTGTTAATAATCGACGGGATTACCGCGACGATCCGCGATGGATATCGAATAAGTATAATTATATAGTCCAGCGCCCACGAGACGTCGTGGTGCTTTCTCTGAGCGCGTTTCGCCGTATCTTTCTCCTTTCTCCTTTTATCTACCGATAACGCACTGCCTCTCATACATTATTCGAAGAATACGAAGCGAAAAAACGCGTTCCCGCTTGCCGTGTCGCCGATAACTCGGAATTTATTTGCGAGATAAATTTTGTTTTTTTGTTCTTTTTTTTCACCGCTGTTGAATTACGCGTGTTACTAATTGAACAAAGTAAAAAAAAATATATATATTTATATATATTTAATATATCATCCCTTTCGTATGTTTAGTGTCATTTGCGTTAATGCTCAACCCTGCGGACAATATGAAGAACGAAACGGGGAAACCGTCTTCTCCGCGTCGTCCGTGCAAATATACGGTACGCTTCTGCATGTTCACAATGAGTAGATACACCTGTTCGTCTTCTATTCATACGTTCGCATGCTGGCAAACCACCTGCATCTGAAAAACCTGCTGAGGTTTGGGTTACTCGGATCCTATTCGAGACCCTGCACCCGCATACGCAAACACTACGCTCCTAATCCTCGCCCTTGCAATTCTGTTTACAATTTAGTCGAAAGCCCAATCAATGTAAATCCACGAATTTATAAAGGAAACCAAATGTTTTTCATTTCGCGTTAAAAACCACGAGTTCTAAATGCAGAGAGAAAGTTGCGATACATTCCGTTCGGATAATTAATTATGACACGGACTCGTTAGAATTCGAAACGATAGGAACAAAGAAATGTAAAACGCGCGACTTTCTTATTATACCGACGATCGCGAATAAACGAAATAAAATAAAAATAAAGACGAGCGAGCGTCGACAGATAAACAAATGTAACGAAACAACAGCTTGTAAAACCGGCAAACGTTGACGAAAAGCAAGCGTTATAACATCGATAAAAATTAAACGCGTTCGAAATTTAACGAATAAGCGGGAGCGGGGAATATAAATCTGATATCCGGATAAAAGCTAAGTTAAAAAATTATTAGTAATTCACGTGTAATTACGCGAAAAAAGGGGAAAAAAACGACTCTTTTCACGTAAGGTAAGAGGAGCGGAGAAGTTAGACAGATCACTCGCACTCGATATGGAAATTATTTAACAGGGTTTAATGAAGTGGGTCATCGCTGATTAGCCGAGAGGAAGAATAACTCGCGCCGCTCGCTAATGATAATGATCGCCAGCCATGCCACGAGGGCTGAAGCGATCGTACGTGTGATCGTATATACAATACGAAGCTGTAAAGATAAGTAGCGCTTTTCGCGCGCGAGTACGGCCGTGTAACACGACACGACGAATGCAAATAAAAACGTCAGTCATGTCGCTGATACGACACGAAGACATGGGGAATTGTGTAAAAACCGCTGTGAGACGACCCCCTCGAGGGGCAGGAACAGCAACGTTCTCGCTTTCTCTCCCCCGCTCTCTTTTTCTCTCGCGTGCAGGAAAATTCTTGGAATAATTTATTTCAGCCGAGCCGCCACGCCGGGAAGTTATGACGATCGTTACGAAAAGCGAGCCATAGATATTACGCGCTTCAGTTTCACGCGGATATAATATCGACGTAAGTGGCCGCTCGATAAAGATACGATTTTATCGAGACCGTTATTAGTAGCGTCAAAATTTAATTAGCGCGCAAAAGTCGTTTCTTTTTTCTGGTTTTCTGTTCCTTTTTTTCTTTTTTTTTTTTTACAAAAGACATAAAATCTCAGGACAGAAGCAGGTTTATTGATTCTTCTTTGTTAATTTTTTTTTTTTTTTTCTAGAGACCGATGCTCACTCGCGGCCGGGCGACCGCACATTTGATTAAGATAAATTGACTTTGTTACATTGACGATGCATCGGATATCAATTATACACATATGTACGCGGGAGAAAAGAAAGGAAGAGGAGGAGAACGAAGAAGCGCATAAGAGAAAAGCCAAGAATAAACTTCGCGAGTGAATTGACTCGTAAGGGCACGTGCCCCATTGAAGGTTCGCCCTTCTGCGGTTTTTTGCGGAGCCCTGCGGGTCGCGTCGCGCGTCGGGCGTTGCGTTACGTTGTCGTTGCCGTTGCCGTTGCCGTTGCCGTTGCTGCGGGCATGCTGAGAGCGCGGGACGGCAAGTGTCATCGCACCCGAAAACAGCTGCTCCGGCCGGCCGGGCCCTCGGGGCCCTTTGGCAGCCGGATGCCCTCCACTTAAGACTCACTCCCCTTCTGCCTCCACCTTCCTCGCTCGAGTATCTGACAAATCCGATCTTCCGCAAAGCACAGCATGGCACGAAGTAGGGTGAGAGAGAACGCCGGGGAAGAAGGTAAAGCGAGGAAAGAGAAGGCAGACAGGGGGAGAAAAAGGGGCCCGACTTGCCGCCGGTCGGCGAACTCTGGGTCGCAACGGGTTGAAAGGGACGATCCGTAGGACGACTAATTGCGCTGATTTTTACGAGACTCGCGAATGGCGAGAAGCAGAAGATTTCGTCCGACTTGACGGTTCGTGCGCGTCACACATGCACGAGTTATTAATTTATTTCTTTGTTTTCGCTTCACCCGACCGTTTAACGAGGTCCGGTTTTGAGGAACCAGACCGTTGGAAAGGGATGCAGGTAGAATCGGCGAAACCTTCCAATATGAGCGCGCGCTGGCAGCATTCGCATAAATTACGATTTGCCTTAATGAGTAATTAGTAAATCAAGATCATGGTGGTCGATAGCATCGCTAAATACTCCGCGAGAGTCGAGTTAACGAATACATCTGTTGCCCGGCGTCACAGCTGACAACTTCGACTATCGCGCGGCCGTACAAAAAAGCAAAAAACCCGTTATAATCGGCGGCAAAATAATCGCTGGTAAGATATACAACACGCAAAAATGCCCTACGTTCGATGCACTCGGGGTTAAAGACACACGCGCGCGCCCAGATATCCCGCTTCCTTCTAACTTCGAACCCTGGCCCTTTTTTTGTTTTTTTTTTTTTTTTTCTTGTTTCTTCCTTTGCGCGTTCCTCGCGTTCCCTCCTGCGCCCGCCATATTTTTAGCCACGAAGATACAGATCTCTCACGGGCTTCCTACCGCGGTCAAGGAACCCTTCGTTAAAGACCCTTAGGGTCCACATTTCATGCGAGCATGACACTGATGCGTTCTTAGCAGTGATTTTTCTCAACCCAAATCGTCCCGTCACTTGACCGTTTTCCGAACGATTTCATGTTACGCGCTCACCGGCTGCTTCTACGTCAAGTACTTGCATTTACGACGGAAGGATCATTGTAATTTATACGTGTCTGTTCTCGCGAGATTAATTTCTCCGTTAAAAAAAAAAAAAAAAAAAAAAAAAAGAGAGAGAGAGAAAAAAAAAAGAAATATACAATCAGTCGTTACTTCATCGCTACCTTTTCTGCTTTGTTGATTTCTTTATAATGCGTACCGTGCACGTTTGCTCAAGTGATTAATGCAAAGATGACTTTGCAGTTGGCAGTGAAGAATTCTATCGCCGAGATGCTAATTGCAGTGTGAATACCTCGATTAGCGAAAGACGAAACCGATGAGCTATTGACAGCTTAATTACACCTTTAAACGTTCTGCACCACCGTCGCGAATTCGACGAATGGTGCCCCCGTCGATTGCGGGAGCGGTGCACTTATCATAAGATCCCATCGATCATCCTTTCGTATTTCATTCTGAAAATTCTCAATCACTCGCACCGTGTGGCCAACTATCGCGCGGCCCAAGTATCGCGGGTACATCTGCTCGTGATTTTTTTCAATTAAAATTTAAAAGCGTCTGCACTCTTTGAATTTAATTCCATCAGAAATTACCTTTCTTTCGATCAGAGAATCGAGGTTAAACTATTCCTCGATTGTGCCTAAAATCTCGCGATGTTGAGTAGTATCGAATGATGAACGTGGATATCAACGAAGGGCGCTCGATCCGTGAAAATTCGTAAAAATCCAAAGCGCAAAAGTGAACGACTTAAGTACGATCGCACGAATACCGCGTTTCGATACGAGAGCGATTTACACTGCGCGCATTAAACACACTGCGCGAGAAGAGCGGTTCCTTAACGTTGGATACATAATTGCGGCTCTGAGACTGCACTTGTCGACTACGTTTCGTGATGGCTTAATATCGTTTAATGACGAGTCACGTTTTTTTCTCATAAACGAAAGAGAAAAAAAAATGGACCGAGAGAAGCGACGATTCCGCCGAAGAGAAAAAAAAAAGAAAAAGGGCAGACCGCGGCATCGACGGTGAAGACACACATGAAACGTTACGGTGCCTTTTTATTAATCCCTTTAACGTCGTGTGCCCGCGATTAAAGTAATTTCGTTCTCCCCACCCGACGCAGGTCTCACAACTTTATTAACTTTGCTCTCTCGTTGGCAGTCAATTCTGGTCATCGGTTTTACTCCGTTTCTTATTTCAGCGAGAGAGAAAAAATGAAAAAATAAGCAATAATATTAATAATGGAAATCTTTGCAAAATAATTAAAAAAGTAAGACGCGACAAATTTAGCAAGCGCGAACTACCGGCAGATTTCGTGGAGACTATCTTGCCAATTACGCGTGCCCCTCGTCATTTCTCAACGTTAATTCCGTTACGCGTCGGATACATCAGGATTACCATCCAAAGAAATAGTCGATCCGTAAATCATATCGATACGCACGCGGAACAGCAGATGGGCATAAAAGTCATCCCTCCAGTATAATGAAAAGAAAACGAGGAAATACCCTCGATTTGTTACGCCAAACCACGATTCGCGTGCTACAGATCGACGTTAAACCCCGCATCGCGCTCCGCTGCACCTGCTAACGCCATCAGTAAAATCGGCGATACACGCGTGCAACGTGCCCGTGCGAACAATCACGCGGCTAGCCACCATGAAATACCGGAATGAATACGAAAACCTGCATGCCGGGTCGTTTTGAATGCGATAGGATTGCGTAATCTCTGTTCTCTCCGCGAATTTAAAGTCCAAAGAACTCGTACAAATGTCGCATTATTTTGTAATAATAAACATTAGCCTTTAACTGACCGCGATACTCCAAATTATATGCTCGCATTCGCAATTTCGTTTCTTCTGTTTTTTTTTTTTTTTTTAAATAAATAATTTTTTTTATTTTACGAACGTTTTCTATGCGACGTGCGCATTTAAGTCTTTACCAGTTTCTTAAGCAAACATTTCCTCCCTGTTTCGGCTTCGAGACAAACGATGTTCGCGACGCGCTCATCTTTCCACAAAGCCCCACCTGTTATCCTCTCGCCGCGCGAGCCCTTTCGATCTTTCGCGACTACCACGGCGTCGCCGAAGGGTTTTCTCGCGTAAGACCTGTTCGTATCGATCGCGCACGTCGCTTCTTTATCCACCACTTTATTTTCATTATCCTGCGGCACGGTAATGCCGCAGGAACGTAATCGCGCCTGGAACACGGAGGAGGAAGGCTCACGACCCGTCGTCGCCGTCGCCATCCAGCCGAACCCCGATACCGATCGCAAGCACACATTCGCTGCCAACGGCGACGTGGATCCCGCATAACGTGCACGTATAGCCGCGGCTGTATATGACACGGCAAATAATCGTTCGTGGTACCGGGCAGATATAATATACCAGTGTATTGCCACTGCACGCGGTTAGACACACGCGAAAGAGCGCCGATATTGCCGCAAAATAAACAAAGCATATACCGCTCTTCGATTAGGAATCAGAAGGCATAACTCAACGAACACAAACGGAAATGACACCCGCCGACTGTTGACATACCGCGACATACGTCCCAGTGAGAAAATTTAAGCGTCGCTGACAATTTTATTTTTTAATGAGATTTTAGCGGAAAAATAGTGGGCGCGTTTGACGATAAATCAACACTATGCTACTTTTAACTTTTTGCGGAAAAAAAAGTACTTGTAAAAAGGAAAAAAAAAATACAGAAACCTTGAACGATGCAAATTATTTCGACCACTCCTGTTTCCGTTCAAGAAAATTAATATCATGGAGAGATTACAAGCTTTCGGTGCTTTTAATTCGAAATATAATATTTCAAAGAATTTCCACTTTTAATAATAAATAAATTCGAGCTGTTCAGTACGATACTATATACTCACGGAAGATCATTCTTCAAAGAGATTATTCGCTATGAAATCTGCCATCGGTGGGAAATAATACGTCTGTGTACTAGATAACGATCTAAGCCCTGTTATATCGCTACCGTTAAATAAGCACTCGTTACTGCTTTACTCTCCCGAGCTTTACAATTTTCTATTTTCTTTTTTTTTTTTTTTTCACAATATATCACGCAAACCGCGTGTAAAGCTGTGCAAACACCGGTATGACGATTCCTCGCCGCATGGATGCATTTGATTAGGAATCAAGAGCATCGCGAGCCGCGGTCTGTGATATTTGCGCACGAAACGATTGCGAGCGAGAAGCACAATGTGCAACCGCGATTATTGTCGTGAATAACATCGGTTAACGCTAGTTCGTGCATTCATGATGGCAATTACGCGCCGATCCGATATACATTTTTACAGTTCGTGTAATATCCATCGCGCAATTTAAATCTTTCACGTTACGCTGTATTCAAGAAAGTAAAAATCGATTATTACAGGCATTACCAAGATAACTGCTTTATTAACATTTCCCTTTTCAAATAATAAAATTCCGACTCCGCTAAGTATAGATCTGATCGTAGTTAGATAATTATTTACGCAGAAACAGATCCCCCCCCTTAACTTTTCATGCCAGCCATCCCAGTAGAGGAGCTCCAATCGACGATCGCGCGCCACATTTGCCACCCATATCACCCTCGACTCTCGATTTCTTTGTGACAAGGTGACGTCCTGTTTCCACAGTGCGCTATGTACACATCAATTATTTGACTTGTTACAAAGAGACTCGTGGGACTGAGACGCGATATCCTGACGTAATGTGTGTGCCGGCCCCTTTTATTAAAATTGAACCTAGATCCAACCTATAGTCATAGACGTAATTTTCTCCCAATTGTTTCTATCGCAAGATACGCAATAGAAAATAGATACGAAGAAATAAAATTATTTGGACCTCGCGCGTACACTCGATACTTAACGGCAGCCGTCTTTTATCTCGATAAACTGGTGGAAATAATTTTATTTGATTATCTAGAGTTTTACTCACATTTAGTTATTGTCGATTTTTTGTTCTTTTTTTCTTTCTTCCCTTTTTTACGTAACTTTTTTTATTTCGAGCGAATTGATCACTTGCTTTATAGAAATTTGAATCTATACTTCGATAATCGCTACTGTCGATAATTATTTATTTACGCCACTGTATCTATTTATTCTAATTTTATTAATCGTCCGTTATTAAATGCTTGTTTTGTGATAAAAAGAAAAAGACCTCGTACGTTATCTACGATTTGAATTCAACTCAAGTGAGACACGTTTTAACAACGCGACAGATCTTAAATTTTTGTTACATAATTAATTACTAGATAACAGACTACATTCTGTTTATCTTTCGTTGCATGACAGTACGTAGTTGCTCATGTTCCTCACGAACGGATATCATATCTAAGCGCAAATTATTTGCGGGTACAGATGAAAAAAAAAAAAAAAAAAAAAAAAAGAAAGCGAAAGAGAATAACGTACATATAACTGTACATAAAGAAATAGATGATACGTTACATTATTCATAAATTCATATAACAGAATAAAAGACGCAGACCGTTATTATTTGGAATTAGTTAGATATCTCATAGGAATCATTTCTGCACCTGTACCACACGATCGCATTCGCCTTATATCACGCGAACGATCGAAGATAAAAAATAAAGTATGTCTTTTCCTTTCATCTCCCCTCCCTCTATTATAATAAAAGCATTAATCGGCCGGGACATGCAAATTTAAATTATGCACTTTTATCTCGTAAAAGCATTCGAAAAGTTATCGCGTTTGTCTCGCGAAATGTGTTACTCTATATTAATATTGTATTTGATTTCTTTTTATTTTTTTTTTTGTTAAAAGAAGAAGAGGTCCCAGGTCCTCTGCTCGAGTTTGCAGTTTCGACGTACCTAGCGCCGCTATTTTGCCCCGCAAAATCGACTCGTTATCCGCAACACTACACGACGATCGACCGACGGCATTATGCTGCTTTATTCGCGCGACATACAATCCGTCACACGTAGTAGGTCCCATCAAGAAAATTAATAAAGCCCGATAAGTGATCGTTCTCGTGTCTATACTCCGCTCGATGCGAACTCACCCCACGGCACCCCTTACGTCCCGGCGGCCGCCAACCGGAGCCCCTCGTCGACGATAATCTGCTTCTTTTAATCATATTGCGCAAGCACACGTCGCTCCCAGAATGAGAAACTGACGGACTGGCGTTTGTAATCTCCATTATCGTTATGCGCGACGCGACGTGCGGCAGACTTCGCCGGTTCCTCTTACCCTCTCTTTCTTTCCTTGTCTCTTTCTCTCTTTCCCATTTTTTTTTCTTTCCTTTTTTTTTTTAAGCCCTCTTTCAGCGATTTCTAAAGAAAATTTTAATCGAGGCTGCTTGCCGCTATCGCTTTCGCGTTGATGAGCCGCGCGTGATGTACAGGTGCACGTCCCGTAATAAAGTCGTATCGCGTCGAATTAATACACGCGCTAGAATAATACGAACGCGTAACACGATTGTTACGCATAATGCATATGAATTTCGTGTGCACGTTAATTGTTTTTAAATAACTACAAAAGTAGGGCAGAACGTTCAAGCTCGTTAAGCTCTACATCTAAAGCAGAGTTAAATTAATTTGCAGCTGCGTTTATATTATTATTTGCATATATAGTATATAGAATTAAATATATTACGTAAGATCCGTATTTATTCCTCGCGTGTATCGAACAGCTGCACGAAAAACGTTGAGAAACATGTTACATTAGGCTGCGTAAAGATCCTGCGTTAATCGCGGCATTCCGTTAATTATCCGATCAGAGTGTTCCTTTCGGAAGAGCACATATTCGGCTGGCTCAGTCATCTCAACGGCGGAGTTCTCAATATTCAGATAAGTCTGAGCGATTTATCGACGCGATTGCCGAACCGACACAGGAATTACGGAGGTTCGCGCGTCGTCGGCACCTATGATCGAGGAGACCGACGTTTCTCAACTGCAACATACCGATTTTTTGTTCTTCGTTGATCTTTCCGTCCCTCCTTCTCTCTCTTGCGGTTTTAATCTCACCGACGACTTCCGCGCGGATAATGGTACTCACGTAAAATGCAAATGATACCTGTCCCCGAACAAATTCGCCGCAGAAACCCGGTAACCGCGTTTAAGCCTCGTAAAATTACACGGTTCGTCTTGGTACCCGCGTTTCGAGACGTTGAATCAAGCGCATTCCGGGAAAACACATTGAAGAAAGATTGACGAAATCCCGCAGTGAATAAACTCGTTAACCAGTTATGTATATCTGTACGTTAAATTTGAATACCGTGCGTATCGTACATCTGAATTGTGCTACCTCATGATTTACTCGTCTTGGCAACGCAAATATGACTTTCAAGATACTTACTAATAGCGTAGTCGCCTAAAAATGACACATTTTGTAACTAAGAAGTATATAAAAAAAAAAAAAATTAAAAAAAATTAGAAAGAGTCGAGAGAAATTACCTAAGACAAATATTTCAAATGTTATTAATTCAAATTTCGGAAAAGCCCCCCGAAAGAAATTAAATAGCTATCGAATATTAATATACTAAATTACATGCGATTAAAATGCAACCGTGCGTTTAAAACTGTCAATATCGTCGCGAGTGATTGGCAACGTGTCGATCATACGCACATTTCGCCGTTTCATAAATTCGGGTGACCTACACAGAGCGGCCACAATTACTACCCGCGATTTACATCGAGCTTTTCTGGCACATCGATGTTATTATTAAGTCTTCCGTGAGGATGCCGGAATTAAGAACGTGTCCCCGGCACGCGAATGTGACACGCGCTTCACGTGTGTACGCACGTACGTGATATTCATATTTTCTGCACGTGATCGCGCCTCACGTATTTCTCTATCTCTCACCTGCTGCTCCTCTCGGCTCTGTATCGCTTCACGACACATCCTCGCGCGACACATCCTCGCGCGCGTACGTGTACACGTACACACGCGTGTACCCCGAATGGACTATCGATTACGCTTTCGCGTCAATTACACGTTTATGGTGCACGCTCTCGTTTCGGCCGATTTCGCGTCCCGTGCCGTTCGCACCTGATTCCCCCGTTGAAATCAAGAGAGATCTCAAAATGTACACGGCCGCCGAGTAAATGCATCCACGAGATAAAATCATACACGAAAATATATTCTAGCAAAGATGATAATATAAAAGCTTTATATATAAAAATATTATTTTAATCCGACTACTAGTGCACGTTTTAATAATTTCATAAAATCAAACTTGAATAAAATTTAAAAAAAAAAGAAAAAGAAAAAAAAACAGAAATATAATTCATTACGATTTACGTACGTGCATATATTACAAATTTTTCTATATTTGTATATATCTTTCTAATTTAAAATTAATACGTTTATATATTTGTACGCCCACGATCAGTTAGAGAGTTATGTTTTATTTTATATTCTGTAGCTGTTGACAATTTCCTTGAAGTCGCTGAAGTCCCCTCATTACTTTTTCAGCGAATATTATCTAATATAGTAAGTTGCGGCATAGAGAAAACACATATTCCACGTCAGTAAAGAAAAGTCACAGCTGCGGTCGCCGGACTTGCTACTTCATGGCATTGTGTAAAACCCAGGTCTTCGATAATAGCAATTAAAATCGTACGACAATGTGTAAACATTAATACGCGCCGTAAATGTCGTAAGATATATATAATCTGTCAGTTGGGTATAAGATTAGTATATTCTATTGCGTCAGAGTTAAAAAAAGAAAGGGAAAGATTAATAATAAATTCGGCAGAGACAGCGAGATGCGGCATGCGTGCAGCAGATTAAATAAAAAATCAGAACCACGTCACGCGACTAAATATTTCGAAACGTGATTTACGCAACACGCGATATATTGAATTTGCATCCGCAAACCCACAACGGGAATAATGATGGACTTCGTGTACGTTTAAACAGCGCCAATTTTTCGTCTTACAAATATACGCGTGGTCTCGCGTGCAGCCTATGGATATAACACTTTCGCTGTAATTATCGTGAAATTTTCGTGGAACTTATAACGCACCTACATTTGTAACGCAATTCGTCAGCGCACACTTTTATTAAGTACCTTTTTTTTTGTTTTTTTTTCTCGAAGATGCCGAACGAAATGTAAAGCTATTCGAATTGGAGCAACGACGTGTCGGAGCGGAGACGTCGATGCGCACCTGACCTCTGCGTGATGCAAATTGCTCCCGCTACTGTTAATTTCCCAACGGGAATCAATGGCAACGCTTATGCAGCAATTTCTGATACCTGCGTCAATCACCCACGGATGACAGAACCCACGAAGCCTAATTAAATTGTAAATTGTTCAGCAAACCAACACTTTACAATCATGCGCGTACTTTCGGTACTAATTACTTAATTTGTTTAAAAAAAAAAAAGTTTTGTGTTGATTCATCAACTGTTAAATGTTTGATTGTTTTATGTATTCAGAGAATGTAACGCGAAGATAATTCTATCGTTAGAGCTACATAAAATATAAAGGCACTTAATAATATGAGACCTTTCCAAACGGGGACAATGATGCAAATGAGTTAAGAAAAACGTAAGACCTGGTCGATACAGTTTTAATAAAAACGTTTCAATAACGCGATTGCTTTACAATGGCCGCGATCTTATCAATTTGCACCATCACTTCTGTTTATTCTGCCCAATTATAAATTATTCGCGATTATCCTCTGAAAGTTGTACGCGTTTAGCGATTGCCGTATCAAGGCGTAAGAAATTAATAACCGTCCAATATTGATCTTAAACTCAACGTTGCACATAAAGCACTCGTTATAATTTTACGCAGACAGCCGTGCCTTCCCCTATCGCCGAAATGTAACGAGGGGGCCGAAGGGAACAAGCAAACGAGGCATCAAACGAGATATCGTTGTGCCTGAATTCTAGATTAACGCGGTGCAAACGAGCAGCGGCTTTGCCGAGCCGCGGTGTCAGCGCGCATTATCGCGTATTTCCCGTGCGACATTAACAAAAGTGACGTCGTCGCATCGCGCAGAATTATAACGTATCGCCGTAGCGGTGCGAGACGAACGAAGAGAACGTATTCTCCGGTGTACCGTCAATAAAGCCGTCGCGCTAATAATTATCGTGGCGGCGGCGTCTCGTGGGGCGTCATTAGGCGACAATGTCGCATATTGCGGCTTTTAATGTTTCACAAACGCTTTGCAGGTATACGACGACGACGACGACGACGTACAGCGGCGTCGTTTTATCGCTCGGCTACGTACTAACGAACAGTGCTCGCGGTATGCACACGTGTCCCGAAGAACGCTATACGACCAAGTTATTTCGATATTGCAGCGATGAAACGACGAGCATTGTTATACTTCGCGTTTGAAACGCGTTTGCGTTGTCTGTCATAGAGAAATAAAAATTTATCGTACACGACCGCCAACGCTGTTCTTTTTTTTTCTTTTTTTTTTCCCTTCCCGATCTTCTTTTTATAGACAAACTTTTCCGATTACGTTCACTTGTGTTCGTTAAGAAATTTTACACGATAATGACTATTAACTTCTCTGACTTGCAGTGAGATAAATATTACGAAAGAAAAGAGGATATTTGCCAAATGCCTTTTTGATCACATATTAAAATAAATGTAAAGTTAGGCGGCATTATTATTATATGTATATAAAATATAATGTTAATAACGTGATGCGGATATTAACAAAAGTCAACGCTCTCTGACTTGCGATATTAATTCTCGGAATACACATGTGTTCCCTCCTTCTTGTTCCTCTATTTCTTCCGCAATAGTTACTCATGAAAAAACGTATACATTTTATACATACGTGTGTAAATATATAATATTTCTAATTATCATTCAAGCGATTGAAATAAACAGCAAAAAAAGTGTTCATTGTATGCAATAATTACTCACCCCAAGGTTGTCCCGTTGAAGTTCAATGCCTCTACCAAGGTCCGCTCCTCACCCTCTCAAGATGCCTAAGATGTTGGCTGCGTCCTCCTTCCATACACTTGCAGAAAATGCGAAGAAAGACTGCAACCGCCTGGGCTAATTGTCGATTAATCCTTCATGTGGCACTGTAATAAAAATTATTGCGTTACAAATAATTAAAGTGGCATATATTCATATACATATTTTTTTTTTTTATATATAAATTATTTTCCCGTGTTTGCATACTCAATGCAGTTCTGTCAGAAATCCAGAAAAAAAAAAAAAGATTGTGATGATCAATATGTGAATGATTGACGCTTTCACCGATGAAAGATCCTATGAAGGTACTTTTACAAATCGCGTCACGTCTGCCGCAAGAACGACTGGTCGTTCTTCAGGCAGATTCGACTAACATGGTGGTGAAAGTAAGAGAATGACAAAAGCGATAAAAAGTTAAATAAATGGTTGTAACGCTGTACTACAGATATCAATGCCGGAATGACGAATCGTTTCCTGTCCGGATAATTAGAATCAAAATCAAGATAAATTAAATATTACTTCTAATAATCGGGTCGTCTCTAAATCGACGATGAATACTTGTTTCGTTCGCGGAAAGTACATTTATCACGAATGACGGTTAAGTTACAATTTTGCTCGCTCAGGATTGTGAGAATAATTCGATAGTAAAGATATTTTTACAAGCCGTATGCCTTTGACAATGTTAACAAATACATTATTCGTACATGGATAACTTTTATATAATTCAGTAATATATAATTAGATCTAATACTTGCCTGGATAAAACGATCGCGCGATTTGATCTCGGAGCTTCGGAAGTCGAAGTTAACGGACAGTTCATTGTCGCCATCTACGTGTCGTTCTGTAAAATAAAATCGCAGTTGGTAACACATCCTATGAAGTCGGTTGTTTCACCTTTTCGAGTCACTCTTATCGTACGTTACAAAATTAAATAATTAAATATTTATTACAATGTATTAATAAACGTAGCATATTTTTATACCGCCGCATTTATAAACTTTCATAATTATTTACGGTTGTATCGTCTTTAAATTTTTTTTACGTATCAAAAGTTTTTGCTGTGCAATCCTAATTTAGCATTAAATCAAAATGCATATATATATTTATTATCTTATTGTCCCTCTTTTAAATAAAATAAAAATAATCTTTCAGAGAGTCTTGGCAATTAACAAGAACGCCTAATAAACAAATTAATTGGCAGTGTTGCTTACATTATTTTTGCAATTAGGCAATCTATGCCATACATTCGTCAATAAAATTGCTGAACGAGGCGGCATGGAGCTTCGGGATGCGGAACAATTGGAGTAATCACGTTTGACGGTACGATCAGTTTTCATTTCTTCTAAGTCGGATCACGCGTAGCTTGACGAGTCTCTTAATTTCTTCAAGGTAGAACGGAGTATTCTCTGCGACTGCATTCGGACGAGAGGCACCTTCTTCATTCAATGTACCGCAGGGGTTGCCGTAAGAAGCCAACTGCTTTCGACAATAATCGAATTATTACTTGGTCATGTCACAAATACATTTAATTGCGTATGGATAATTGTAATGTAACAAATACAGTGATATACAACTTGATCTAACACTTGCCTGCGTACGAAACGTTTACGCCATTCGCAGAACTCGGAGGTCGGATTTCGTGGGCTGCGAGATTCATCCAATCGTGCGAAATCACTTAGGCTCCGCTATGTTCTGTGTATCTTAATAACTTAGCTCAGCTTGTGTATCTAATAGTAGAGTGTGGATCCTCACCAGTTCGTAACAAATGACTAACGAACTCGATGCGTACAAGTGCTGCGCACTCGACTCACGCATTCGCCAAAAAACGGTACAGCAGTCTCCATCTACCAAGCATTCCCGTGAATTAAGATCTCACTTGTGTGATGCAACATTGAAAGTGAATACACTGAAAAGCAGATATGGCATTTGCTGCGACGAGCGGCGACGGCGGCTGGCGTGATATGCCAGGCGTACGTGACTTCCCCCACTCTCGGCCGCCGAGTGTGGGGAGATGTAGTAGGCCGCGTTCCCCCTGAGTCCTCGGTGACCGCTGCTCCACAACAAATCTACGTGCGCGCTTCGTGTAAGATTCGACGCACATTACGCCAAGATCACGTACGCTAGCCGCCGTCGTAGCACCACGAATGCCATTTCTGACGGTAGTGTACGTATACATATGTGTACCCATACGACGCAATCAGTATTATCGTTCTCAACGTGGTAATCCTGACACCGGAATTTCACATCGTCGCCGTGTGAGGCCCCCAATATCGGTTCGGAAATTGGCCGTTACCCAACTTGACCCTTAAAACTCGTAGAATGGTGGAGTGCGTCGGTCTGTTTTCTGTTGGATGAAACAGCGTGGTTGAAATAAAAATTATATTAATCAAAGCCGAGTAAAATAACCACATCAGGAATAAGTTGTGCGTGCATTCTTGGGATAAATACATAAAGATAGAATGGCCGATGAAGATTTCGACAGAGACGAGTGAGTGGTTCCTCTCCTCATGTTTGAGGTTTACTTGTAATTTACTTCTAAGTGTTTTAGTTATTTTGCCGCGAGCTGGAATAAAATAGAAAAGATACGAAATGAAAGAGTTGACGGCTAAATACCATTTAAATTAATGATCGGCAGTAGGCATGATATTAGTTCGTAGTTCATCCTGTTATAACTATATGTGTAGAGTTGCAGATGATTTTGACGATGTGGATGATGAAGACAACATCGAGCTGGAGCAGCAAGAAGATGAAGGTGAAAATATTGAACTGCTGAATGCCAGTGAAGCTACTGGCGGCGTTCAAAGATCAAAGAGGATCACAACTAGATATATGACCAAGTAAGTACATAGTTGATTGTGACGCTAAGTGGCCCAAGAACTTCTCTTATTTTATATAATTTATATTTTAGATACGAAAGGGCAAGAGTTTTAGGTACGAGAGCATTACAGATAGCAATGTGTGCTCCTGTGATGGTAGAATTAGAAGGCGAAACAGATCCTTTGCAAATTGCAATGAAAGAATTAAAGCAAAGAAAAATTCCTATAATTATACGCCGCTACCTTCCTGATAATAGTTATGAGGACTGGGGCATTGATGAACTAATTATAATAGATCATTAATTTAATTTTTATATTTATTAATTTTAAAAACGACAGTTTTTCCTGAATTTAATCATATTTTGTTATACAGTATGGTAAATAGTATAAATAATATAGGAAGAAAAATGCTTTTCTGTAAAAATAAATAAAAAAATAGTTTTAATACATAAAATTTTATTATTTGATTGGTTCATATGAGTCTGGTAAGTCGGTTAATTGTACTTTTTCTTGTTTGGCTCACTTGGTGTCATGAGAGCAATAACAGTATAAAAAATTAATGCACACTTTGTAATATTTAGGAACAATTAAACGAAACAAAAAAAAAATTCTTTACTTCTCGAATACTTCACAGTTCTCTTTTTGTTGTTAAAGTAACAGAGTTTCCGAAATCTTTTTTTCTTTTATAACAAAATAGTCATTATTGTTAGCGTAATGTAATAAAAAAATTAGAAAGTTAGCTTTTTGAAACATTTTATTGCTGTTTGATTTTCTATGTCCATCTTATAACAGTGTTATTTAATATTTTATATACATGTAGAGTTTTTAAGAAGAGAAAATGATAAGGTCAGGTGATTTTATAATCGTTGCAATTGTATAATTTACACATATAATTATATAACATTTATTAACCAGTTAAATGATATGAGAAAGATATATCTATCGCATAACAGTAACTATTTTTTTTTGTTTTATATATATTAACAGACAGATAATTTCAAGAAATACTTTGTCACAATAAGGAACTGCAAAATTTACAATAATATAACAATGATGAAAAAATATAGTTATATGTAAAATAAATCAATTAACAATTGTTTTATTATTGCCGATTAATATCTCTGAATATTACACAACGTAAATCTATGTATATTATATGTATGCAAATATCTTTTATGTAATTTTTTTTTTTCTAATGGGGGACGACCGTCAAACTATAGAGATCGTAAATATTAATATATAAAATTACTATACACCAGTAAAAAGATTTTCAATTACTACTTTTCGTTAACTTACATAACGTAGAGTTATCTAAAAAAAATCGATCGTTAAATTGTATACACGTATCACATGTTTTCATCGAATATCGACATATAATATATATGTATATATCTTGTCTCTCATAAAATATACTTCTAGCTCTATATTCATATAATTATTTCTTAATTTTTGAAGGCGACTTGTGAATTTCTACATAAATTTTTAAGCGTATGTTGCAACAATCGTTCATAGTTGAACATATAATTAAGTCAGCAAACGATATCTAAGTATATGCACATGGATATGGTACTGTTACATGTATAACAGGCAATATTAAATCTAAACATGGTACATTATGTACATAAAGAATTTACAATTTCCTATTAACCGTTGCATTTGATTTTAATATAACGATACACTTTATACGAAAGATCGATTTTCAAATTAAACATTTTTTATAACACCCACTAATCAGATAGTTAATGTCCATACTGCAAAAATTAAATAAAAAATTTTGGTCAGATTTTTAAGGACAGGCACATTTTATGAACTATAATCTCGTTATCTTTGTGAGATATTCAACCTCAAACAAAAGTATTTTTCATTTTTTTTCAATGAAATATTAACAAAAAGAAGAGAAAAAAAAATTAGAAGCATATGGAAATACATATGTACTAGCACATTGTCGTAATAAGGATTTCTTAATGCATCCTTTTTATACATCTATAACATTTTATGAAGAAATGTCCTAATGTTTTGCGAATGTTTTCAGAGATACCTAGAAGACATCTTAATTTTTTCAACAATCTTCAAAGCTTTACATCTCGCGAACTTTGTATCTCTCGGGAATTCCGAGAAAGATCAATCATAATAACATGCATGCAATCTAAACAATTCTTTAGTCATAAAACTGACGTTGCAAGTTTCACAATAGTGCTTGATATTTTCAGTTAGTTTTAACATCGATGATTTTTTCGTGCCTTTACGGATCGCGTCGATTAGTTTCTTCGCCCCCTGCAGTTTTTTTACTGACCACTCTATATAATCTTTCTTCCTCGCTTTGCCATTCCTTAAATAAGCGTCCTGACTTCTCAGGCACTTCGACGAGCCGTTTGCCGTTGGAAATCGATACGTCTTCTTCGTCTTCTTTATTATCCTGTTTTTCACGATATTCGAGAGCGATCTTCGTTCAGTCAACTGACCTCGAAAATGCGATTTGAGATAATCACTTTGCAGACTGACTTTGCCGTTGTCGTTCGTAGGTATGTCAATCTTTGCGTGCAAAACGGCGAGTTTATTCTGTAATCGAGACGTTACGTTGGTCGTTTTACTGAGCACCATATCTTCTAAATCGCCTAGGGTCTCTTGCTTTATTCTGAACTTTAAATCATTTGATGTTATTTCGTCTTTTGAATACAATTTTGAACTTTGCTCGCTTATCTTGCATCTCTTTATGCGATAGTCCGAAACTCTTCTTATCTTTGACTCTTGATAATCTACAACATTCCTCCTCGGCCTCAAGCTGCGTCCATTAGAGTCGTCCGTATGCTCTACCTTAATATGCCGTGTCGGCCCAAAGTCTGGAACAGATGTTTTGTTCTCAGAAACGCTCGATTCGTTTAACGTGGATGATCCCGGACTAGCAATCGGTATTTTTCTCTTCTTCGGTGCATAGCTCACAAGATTGGTTCTAGGTCTCAGATTCCGCACTACTGTATTCTTAACAACTGTTTTAGGAAACGTTCTGAATTTATCGTGAGAGTGGTTCCGTATTTCTGGGTCTACGTCATCTTTGGTATTCGTGACTGTGGCCAGACGGTCTTGCGCGTTTTCGACGACATTCTCGACATGCGGAGGAAGGTTTTGCGGGCAATCCGGGAACACCGGCTGCGTAAAAGAATTCCGTTTAAACGACCGTAATCGCGCGGTGTCCTCGTGGGTCCTCTTCCGCGAGACCTCCGCGATCTTGTCGCATTTGGACATCTGTCCCTCGTAATTTTGGCAGAGTTCCGCTGTGGTTCTCTTCAATTTACTTTGGTCCTTCTTATCACAGCAACATCGACAGCGCGAAAACGCTGCGTACGTCAACCCGTTGTGAATACCGTTGGTCGGGAACGCCATCGAGCTCATCGAGTTAATGTAGTCGATGTTCTCCACCAGTGGTTCCAGCTCGTATACATCGTAGTCAAGCGGTTCCGCTTTAATCTTCATATTCTCGATATGCACCATCGGCACGCCGGTCTTCTCTTTGCCGCCACCTTTTCGCATCCACGACAGCTGGCTTTTGAGCGCCGCGTCAGTCTTTAGACAGTCCACGTAGAACTTGTGGAATTCCTCTAGCTTGTAGCTGCATCGGTGGCACATCTGCTTCGGCAGTAGATCCATTTCGTGCACCTGCAGAGTAAACACATAGTAAATGCGACATCGGGACTTGCGAGTTCCGGAAGAGAATCAATCGCCAATCGAGTAGTACAATTAATTTTTTTTTCTTTTTTTTTTTGCAAGATTTAAATTAACTTTGATTGTAAAAAGTATGATTTTGTTCCAGTTAACTTCGACAACCGCAGAATTAGAAGTTATATCTTCAAAAAAACGTACGGCTGGAAACGGATTCTTCGGGTTTCATCAAAGTGACGATATTGAACTGTAAATATCCCTTGCGTGCAACTTCGAATTCTTTATCCCGCGGCACATGTGTGTCCGATAACATTTACGCGAGCAGATCGGTAATTGGAAAGATATCGTATCTCAAGATTGCTCCGATTATTTAATTTGCAAAGTAGACACCTCTCAAAATTTAAAGACGATTAAAACGATTTGTGTTTTAAATACAAATAAAAATTCGACAATTACATTTCCAGGCTCTTGAAAATAAATTATTTTTTATATTAGATGAACACGATCTTATCAGTGAACTAATCTTGCTAAATACGAAATTTATGATAATTAATACATAGTACTAATTACTATTCCACCTAGAAACAGAAAAGAAAAAACCTGCTTAAATTTACAAAAAAAAAAAAAAAAAAGAAGTTTAAATTTAATTTTAAAAATTAATGAAAACAAGAAATAAAAGGAAAAAATAATAAAAAATAAAAGAAAAAGGGCGAGAGGCAACGCAGGAGATCGGATAAAAAAACCAGCGAAGTTACTCAGATTTCTCTCTCCTTTTCTCGCCACTTTTTCGCCATTACGCAATGTAATCTGAACCGCTCGGGCATTTTAAAACGCGCAAAAACGTGATAACCTCACTTTTTGCGAACCGATGATTCCCCCCGCCCTCCCCCCAGCCTCAGGAGGGAAGTCGAGAACCGCGAGTCTTCCGCGGGAAATTCCGTCACCCCGCGACGGCAACCCCCGCACGTGGTCAGCTTACACGTGCCCCGCTCGCTTGATGAAGGGTGCTCCGCTGCGCCACCCTTTCCGTCCATCCCTTTCTCACCCCCGCGATATTCTTCCCTCCGCTGACTTGGCGCGCGGGGTGCGCGGTCTTATTTCGCTTTCGTTCAAGGTTTCAGGCAGGTAGTCAAGTCCGAGGGATACTAAAAAAGAAGAGAGAAGGACAAGGAAGATGGAAAAACGGAGAAGACATCCAGAGGGAAAAGCGCGCGCGGCCGACGGAAGGTCGCGCAACGCGAATTTCCGCAACGAGAATGGGAAGCGGAGGGTGTCCTTTTACGGCTCCGCTGCGGACGGCGACGTACGTGTATCGGTGGGTGCGTATCCGATTGGAGAGAGGTAAAGGAAAAGAGGGCGCGAAAGGGAGAAGCGGACGCGTACGTGCGAGCGGAACTTTCGAGCGGGAAAGAGCGAGGGAGCGAGAGGAAAGGACGGAGGAAAGAGAGAGAGAGAGAGAGGGAAAGCGTAATGACGTACCATGATCGGTAGCACCGCGGTGATTTTCCGGACGTGATTCTCGTTCTCGTCGAAAATGTTGATCGAGATGCCGGAGTGTTGGCCGCAGAGGCGGCACACGCGACTCGACTCGAGGGTCTCCATCCCGCGGGGCCTACGCCACGCTCTCTCGAGGTCCGCTCCACCACACTCCACGTCTCTCGCGCGTCCGTCGCTTCGACAAGCACAGCCCTTGCGCCCGCGCGACGTCGCACGCGCGCCACAGCTCCCGCCTCTTGCCTCGGTTTATCCGGCGGCTGTTCCGAGCGCGGCCTCCGTGAGGCCACCTCCGTCTCACCTCACCACCACCGCCTCATTCTCTCTCTTTCTCTTTGCCCCTTGCGCGCGGCCCCGCACGTCTTCTCCGCGCCCTACGCGCGGGAACGGCAGAAAGGCCCACGTAAGAGCGAAACGAAGCGAGAGAGAAAGAGGCGGGAGGTGAGAGGCGGCGGAATCGTGGAGAAGGTAGTAACCGCGAGATAAGTCGGACCCGCGTGAAAGATAAAGCTTCGGCGATAACCCAGCCGCGGTCGATCGACCGGTATTCGAGCAGTCGTAACACGTCGGTGAACGCGAATCGACCGGACTGGACGGGATCGGAGCAAAGTGGCGCTGGGAACCTTCTCCTGACTTCACTCTGATTTTCAGGTGAAGAATATATATATATATATATTTTTTTTTTTTTTTTTAGTTCAATCAAAGTCCGCTACGAGCCGCCAGGGGATGCGCGACCGCTTCCATATTGGCAAGTCCAGTCCAAGTCGTTGCGTCTCTTCGCGTGGACGTTGATTAACGTAAGCTCGAGTAAATTGTGTCTCTCGTTTTGATAATGGATAAAACGGAATCGAACGCGTCGGGGAATAACGCGAAGCCGAATACGTCGTCTGCGCAAAACACGGGTAAAAGATATGGGGAACTGATGAAGCGTCTTAAAGAACTGCATAACAAGAGGGTGAGTAAATAATAAGACAAAAGTAGATCTTTTCATTTATTAAGCGTGTTTATTGTATTAATTTATCGCCGCAATTCGTTCATAGAATGAAGCGAGAATGCAGAATCATAAGGAAGTTGTGGAGGAGGATAAAAGGAACAAATTACCTGCCAATTGGGAAGCACGTAAGAGGCAAGCGGAATGGATAATGCAGGATGAGGCTGCTAGAGAGGAGGCAGAAGCTAAGGTATTTTTAAAGGGAATGCCATACATCGCCTCTTTTTTTTTGCGAACTAACATGTATTACAATATAGTTTACCGTAGCTCTAACCTCAAACCGTGGCATTATCTTTTTTGCTGATATTAAATCGATTTTTCAGGGTGAAGACTACGAACGGACAAAATTATTAAATATTGATGCTACAGAAGCAGAGAGAATAGCTAGAAAGAAAAGAAGTAAACAGAATCCCGATCCAGGTTTCTCAGATTATGAACAGGCAGCAGTACGTTCTTACAATAGACAAGTAAAAAACATTAAACCGAACATGGAGTTGTATGAAGAGGCAAAGGAAAAGCTAGGTCCTGCCTTTTATGGCGATCCAAATACAATATTACATGGCTTGCATGAAGATAAAAAGGAAGCGATAGATAAAATGGTGACTAATTTGGAAAAGCAGTAAGTATATATAATCTTGTGATTAAATCGCACGCTTTCGACTCGGGTTCATTTTTTAATTTCTTTGTTTTTTTTTTTTTTTTTTTTTTTTTCTTTACAGAATTGCAAAACGGGAGAAGTACAGCAGGCGTAGAATGCACAATGACGATGCGGATATCGATTATATTAATGAGCGTAACGCGAGATTCAATCAGAAACTGGAGAGATTCTACGGAGAGTATACACGGGAAACAAAACTGAATTTAGAAAGGGGTACTGCAATATAATGGAAGAATATTAATGTAATTATTACAAATATTTATATTTTAAGTATAATTATATAATGACTTTATATAAATAAGAATCAGAAGGAAATAAAATTTTTTAGGATTTAGTTTAGTTTCGAATGTATCTTTTGTTACTTTTGCTCTGAAAATTTGAAGGTACGGTGTAGAGATTGCTCCGAGGGAAGAAAATATAATTGCCAAAAAAAACAGGCAATGTGCACTAACCGTAAATAAAAAAATTGAGTAAATTATTACATTAGTCATATGCGTTCTATTACAATCGCTTAGTTTCTATAAAATTTTTTTAATAAATAATTTTTTTTATATATATGTACAGTTTTTTAAAAACTTCTAACTCAGTTCGCATCATACCACCCAACCGTGCACTATATCTGGAAAAGTAATACGTTGTAATTATTTTTATAAATAGGATAATTAGCTATTGCGTTTTGCAAAATATTTTTAATTTTGTTTTATCGGTATAAAATATACTCACGCCGTGGTGAAAAATTATGGTGATGCGTTACTCGTATATGAATATCTTGAGTTTCTCCTGAAAATTTGAGACTGTTATTTTCGTCGTAAAATTAAAAAAAAAAAATATATATATATATACATATATTACGTACAATTAATCAAGCAAAAAATTTCTTTTCTTACCTTGAATTAAAATCAAAAAGGATATGCCAAGAAATAATACTGTATCAATGGATATTGGTTAATCTTATAAATAAAATAATGGTTACTTGCGAACGTTAATCTATCATGCTGTATCAAATTTAACAAATGCACACATTTTTAACAAATAAGAATACAATCACAAATTCTACTTTTCTTTATTATGCTAAAACATGATTAATGTAATTAATCATAATTAAGTACACAAATTTTACGGCGTAGTTATAACACTCTCACACTCTGTTAAAAGTTTTTTTTTTATTTTTTTTTATTTTTTTTTCTAAAAGTATAAATAGGGTGAACTATATTACTTTTATTTAAGCGCTTTATCGGCGTCGTCAAAAACCGATTAAATTAGTGTAACAACACGGAGCACGCTGTCACAAATTTTTATAAAGGAAGTAACAAAAGTCGTCATGCTGTTAGCCCACGAATTATTTTATTTTTGTTGTCGGAATAGCGTTCAGGACGGTACACTACGACCACGATGACAACGAGGTGGATGGTAATTCTTTCGTCGGTTTGCTGGATCTTATACCTGCACTGCCGCGGTTCAATAGTCTCGGCATGTCGCACTCTTCGCACTTGTTCATCAGTGGATGATTATCAAAGGTGCACATGGTACAAACCCACGAAGGCTCGTCACGTTCCTCTCGGTCATTATCACTCGCGATCATTCTTGGCTGCTCTGGCCGCCACGCCGGTGGTTGACTCGGTAAGCGCGGCGGCTGCGAATTCGGTGGTCTCACCGGCAACGACTGGCCGGTATAAATGCCCTGATAAAATTCCTCGTTGGTCTCGCCCAGTGGCACTGAAAGTACGAATTGTACGCTAAACAAGTTACTTCCAACTCCGCATTCGACAACGCGATACGAAATAAATACCTCGTCTGTCTGACCATTGATCAACCTCGTCTGCTAATCTATCGCACTCGACTTGCAACATGTATATCTCGCTCCTCAGCTTTCTTTTCAGCTCCTGCAAAAATCATACGTTGAGATATAACGCAGAAAAAAAAAATCCCCCATTAATTATTCTTCATAGCGCTTACTTGAGGCGATACCGAGGGGTCTATCGGTCGCGTTAATGCTTGCACTTCCTTTTTCATCGCTTCGAGTCTTCCTTTCTCAGCCCTTAATTCCCTGGCGAGCCTCTCTTTCCTGGCCAATTGCTCGGCGACTAATTTCTTTTGGTGCTCCTCCACTGAAATTCGAGGAATATTTTAGTTAACGTGTAACTGCACGAATCAAATAACTTTAGAGTTTACTTTAGAATCACTACGACTTTGTAATTATACTTTAATTGCGAATAATGATTCATTAATTGTATCATACACTGCTTCGTCTTATTACGTTTCTATCGATCGCCACGATAACGATTAGATACAAGGCGGTCTCATCAGCTGTCGCATCTGCGTCGTAAATTAACGGGGTATTTCGCGCGTTGCCCGCGACATTATCGCGTCCCCATGCACGGCGGAGAGGAAAAAAGCGAAAGGCCTTTTGCGAGCTCGAGTGTCATTTAACGCAGTGACGTCTGGGAAACGCATCGATAAACGCGTGGATTCTCGCGATAAAAAAAAAAAAACGCGGATCAGATGGTCCACGTAGCTCCAACCGCGGACGCGCGTGGCTATGTATAGCCCGGAGCGTGGGGTCAGGAATGCGTAAATATCGTTCCCGGCGTTGCACGCGTGGGTGTAGTACGTGCGACCGAGTGACTTCCAGGTAAATATACACGTGCGCGGGATTCTGCAGCTCTAGAGCGTGAAAGGCGTCGTTCGCGCGTCATCGGGCCCCGGATCCGAGGTCCATGGGGTTTCACCTTGGCACAGGGGCGATTGACTCCCATCGGATACCGGGTGGTCACCAACGGAAGAAACGGCGGAAGGCTGCGGCACGCCGCTGCTCGCCGTCGGCCCGGACGGCGTCGTCGGGAGGCTGCAGCTCGGAACGATACTCGTTGCCGGCGGTACGGAGGGTGTAGTCGGCGCGCTCATCGTCGAGGGCCTTGGCAATTGGCTCGGCGGTTCTGGCGGAAGTTCTGCAAACGCGATACAGGCGAACCCGTATCGCCGTGTTAATTTTAGTAATAAACTCCTCAACGAACGCGCGGATCTACGTTTCTATTGAATTGTAATTTTGCTAAAATTTAAATGAGATGTCTAAGAATAGCCCGCTCTATACCTCCTGTGTTTCGTATTACATCATGGACCACACTGCACTACAAATACTAAATACGTTTTCTCTCTTCTTCAATAAAGTCTCGTAGGTACATATTATATTATTTAATAATTGGAATTAAAGTTATATTGAATTAAAATTATGTACCCACGTAACATATAGTTTATATAACTTCTTTAAAAGGTACATCAATTTTTTTTTCTTTTTTTTTTTGTATGTTCTAGATCATATTGTTGTAAATAAAATCGAAAAAATTAAATTAAAAATGTACCAGGTGACCGCAGTGGGCTCTGAGTCCACGGCGGTGGTATGAACGGCTTGGTCATCGGCGGTCTGATCCTCGCCGCCGCTACGCTACCAACGCTTCCAGGACCGATGCTGATCTGCAGGCGGCTTTGAAAGCCACGTGGGTCCAAGGACGAGGTCGAGTAAGTCAGGCTCGATCCTTCCGACCTGATATCGATCGGGGGTTGCGGCTCGGAGGAGGGTGGTCGGAGGGTCAGGCTAACTGACGTGTAGCTTCGCGTGTGATCGATCTGCGTCTCGGATTTCCCGATGGTCAGCAGAGGCTCGGCGTAATGAGGCTGCGGCACAACGACGAGGTCACTTCGTTTGCAAGCACCGCTTGCCGGTGCCGTTCGAAAATCTGTCGATGCAAAATTACCATTAGACACTTTTAAAAGAAAAGAAAAATAAAAAAAAATAAATAAATAAAATAAATACAAAATAAAAAAAATTAAGTAAAAAAAAAAAAAAAAAAAAAAAAAAAATCTTGCAAATCACTTTAGAGCCGGTGACTGAAACCAAAAGAAGTCGACGGTTCGTAATCGAGGAGGCCAACTCGAGGAACGGTCTCTGCTCGGGCATTTAAATGACAATCGCGTCGTTTTGCGAATGCGATTAAGATGGAATGATCTCTTAGGAACGATCCGCGGTAGACGAGCGAGCCGCAAAAGAGCAAGGCTGCGGAATTGAGAAGAGTGCGCCAGCGATAGATGGCCGTTCGCGGGAACAGGATCAGTTTCAGCACATGGGCAACGTCCGTTCGTCCGTACCGCGATTGCCCGCGGGGCTGCAGGCGACGTTGACGTTGAGCTCGAAGCCGGGTGGCGCGTTGTTATTGCTGCTGCCGCCGCCGACGGCGTCGTCGAAGAAGCCACGCGTCGTGCAGACGGCCGGCGCGGACAAGGGAGTGACGACGACGCTGGACGCCGGCGTCGCGACGGCGACGGAGGTGCGGGTGCATCCTGCGACCTGAGGATACCGTCGGGTCATACCGATGTCCAGAGACGCCGGCCGATGGGGACGTCCGACGCCGGCGGCATTGCTCGCGACCGTTTGATTCATCGTGCGACAGTTCTGCTGCTGTGGCGCGAATTGCTGGTCTCGTTGCTGGTGCTGGTGCTGCTGTTGCTGCTGCTGCTGCTGCTGCTGCTGGGCCCCGACGCAAGGACCCGGGGGTGGAAACGCGCCCGGCGACGGACGAGACTCCTGGGTGGCCCGCAGGCTTCTCGCGCATGTCTCCCGGTCGTGGCTGTTCTGCAACGCACACGTACCTCGGGTCAACACTCGCCGCCGATCGTCCCCGACGTCGGTTTCCGGTTTTAGATAAGGGCAACACACCGCGTTCTCGCGCGCACAATTAATCGCTCATTCTATCATCGCACGTTTACATTAGAGAAGACAGGTATACCACGCTCGTGCAGGCGTACTCAGCGATGCGTAATGTACGGATGAGAAAAGCGAGGGCGGGGGGTGAGAGGGAGAGAGAGAGAGAGAGAGAGCGTTATTAATCGTTGTTAAATCGGACGGGGTTAGTCAATTATTTATGTGCGTTATTGCGCCGGCCGGGGACGCCGGATTAGTCGTGTGTCTATCGGGAAGTTCGTTGCGAGGTTCGACGTTCAATCAGGGACCACACTCGTGACGGATCAAAGGCCACCTATACCTGGGCGATGCACTGGGAGACGACGTGATCAGGGAGCGCGGGGAACTGCTGCTTCAGCTCGTGGAACAGCTGCATGATAGTGATGTTAGAGCAGTGGCACTCCCCCATCGTGGGCCCCCATCCTCCTGGCAGGGCCTACCTGCAGGTGCAGGTACATCATCGTTACATGTCGTCGGTCCTCGCGGATTCGAACCAAAGGTAAGCGCCGGATCTCACCCGGTAATTTCATTAACAATTCACGGTAATAACAACGTGCATCCGAGATAGGGAAAGGGATCCCGCCCCCGTCTCCCGCGATACCGTCACGATGACCAGCTCCTCGCCGGGTACGCTCGTAATAACGCAATCCGGAAACCTTCCTAGAAGCGGGTACGTTTTATAATTCGTTGGACGCGCGGGGAATTGGGCCGCATCCAGATCGCGCGCTCCTCTCGCCGAGCTCGCCGCGGAACTGATTCCTGATGACTCGATCACGTCCGATGAGAGAAAAGAAAGAAAGAAGACCGTGGAACCCAGGCAGCCGGAAAAGTGCGAAAACGAGAGCGATCGTTCGGTTCTTTAAATTTTATTTTATTGTTTTTTTAAATATTTTTTTAGGAGGACGACTCCGGCAGGTGCGACGCGTTACTCTCGAAACTTGGATCCTCCTTTCGTCCCTTCGTCGTGCCAAGCAGGAAAGACGGAAGCTTTTGCGCTCTCTCTCCCTTCTCTCCCGCCCTCGTCTCTTTTTCTCTCTCCCTCACGATGCCATATCTTATCGTATTTATAAACCCGCCTGGCTGACCCATTTTTCAAGAGTAACGCACAAGTCGAACCGAGCCACCTCGTCCGCTTCTACCCGGCAATGAATGAAAAAGCTGCTCATCCCGTGGTAAGCGATCCCCCTCGTATCGCACGCGACCCCATATTCTTCTTCCGCGCGCGTATCAGCGATCAAAGTGACGCAGCAACGAACCCAACACAGTGAATTAATAAAACAATCCGTCTTTATTATTTTATTTTTATTTTTTTTTTATTTTTTTTTTTATTAATTTGCGCTTCGATCTACAATGCGCTGCATGACCATCCGCATTCTTATCCCCGACAAATAGCGGCGGGAAATTAATATCCGTAAGGCATGCCGGTTAAGAGAGATCTAAATGCGTGCGCTTACGTTCGAGTTGAGTCACCGCGGCGATACTTTTCGTAAAAAAAAAAAAAAAAGAACCTGCCGAAATCCGCGCAGGCCAATTACGAAAATCCATCTCGGTTTCCCACGCGGCCGCCATCGCTCCGCGAACACCCGCTACATCGCGGAATTGGCAGCTACGTGGGAAAACGGTGGACACCTGTGCGGTGTGCCACGTAAGAGTGCCACATAATTATTAGCCGGCACCGAGGAACGCGCCACGCGCACGCACCCGCCAGCGACCGTGATGAAATTCTGCGAGTAATATTATATTATTTCGCGGCAAGGAGCGAAACATGATCGCCGGTCGAAAAAAAAGAAAAGAAGAGAAAGAGAGAGAGAGAAAAAGAGAGACACAAGCGTGTTCAACAATAGCGGCGGATAAATGTCTCTGAAACGAGCGAGGCAAAAATATCGAGAAATATATTGCAGTCGAAATTGCCGCTGATTAACAGGATCGGTACGCTGAAAGGCAGATACGGCGACGGCAGCTAGCGAACGTGACTTTAGCGTCGTGTGCGTCGAGTTTCACATGTATCGCATGTATATACCGCGCCGGCCGGTTTGCCGATGACCGATTTTTCCCCGTTTTCTCATCCCCTGCCTCTGCCACCTAGGATTACGCACGCTACTAGCCGCTTTTGCCGCAGAAAACGCGATATCTACTCTTCGATGTACAAATGCGTGATGTTTGGTGATAAAAGAAAAAAAAAGCCGTCGACTTCACTTTGGTCCTGCACAGAGTGCTTTCTTTTACAGACAGAGGCGCCGACTATTTTCGCGACGATTGGCAAACGACGCCGCGCGCCGGTTCGATCGAAAAAGACTTTCGGACGAAAAAGCTTCGCGGAATTTGAAATTTTGGAGCGCAGCCACGTAGAGGAATAAAGTGCTAGAATTATTAATCCCCGCCGATTCCTTTTAATCCGCCCGCTCGTACCTGGCGAAATCGCCGGGTCAGGTGAACGTGGGTTATCAATCTTCCGATTCGCGAGGGAGGGTTTATCGGCGCGTCCAGGCGCACCTCGTTCGTGCCACCCGCGGTTTCACGGCTCTCCCCTCGGCGGATTGATTTTAATCTATTTTAACGACGATATCTCGCGTCTTCTATTAAAGCGGCCGCAGTCGTGCGCGCCGCCGGAAAAGCCGAGAGTTTCGGAACGTCTCCGACGGGCGACGGGAACGTAGGTTTCGAGAGGCGGGGAGGAAACGAGAGCATCGCTCGCCGCGTCGTCGGGGACAGGCGAAAAAGGAAAAGCGGAATTCCAGGCAGTCGAGAAGATATTTGTGTCACGAAACGCCCGAGGGACCACGCGACGTCGGACTATCGTCGCCGAGAACGCGCCGGAAAAGCACCGCCGTCCCGTTCCGCGCGGAAATCCGCGGAGATGTCCGTCGACAATAGGGGGGGGGGAGAGGGAATAGGGAGAGTCACCCTTCGATCTTCCCGGACGAGAGGGCCAGAAACGACCGGAACGCGGGAGTCCTCCCCGGGAAATTCAATGCTTCGATAACGCGGGCTAATTACCGAGAAGTCGCGAAACGGCGTATCGCGTGTCTCCGAAATTATAGAGAGCTGCACGAGACCCGACACCTGTTGCTCGCGACGGCGGCTAATTGCGCCGTGATAACGCGTAATTACGGTAATTAACGGCGACGCGCGAAAGCAGGGGGAGTCCACTTAGACCGGCGGTGTTTGATGTGTCCCGAAGGATCCGACGCGCTGCATTGTACATTTCATTTGCATATACTTTTGCAAACGCGTATGTTGTGTCGAGCGTAGACTCGGTGACGTGGAATATCATTGCAAAACGATTACGTTATTATTACGAATCTATTTTTAAAAATTGTCAAAGAGACTGACCGGGCGCAGTTCAACGTCGGCGTCGCGTCGCGCCGCGTCGCTCCTTCTCGACGTCTACCGTGGAAAATCCAACGCAACGAGATCCGATCTGCGCCGGGGAGTTTAACGTACGTCGGGGGCGTCAAGTCAGTCGGCCAAACGAAAATAAGGAACCAAGAATAATAATTGACGGGGGACGCGCGCCGTTAATGTTAAGCAGCGCGGTACGGTAAGGCGGGCTTGTGCCGCCGCGCGCCGGCAAAAATAAACGCCAACTACACTGAAAATAATATCACACTTTTTCCCACCCTCGCCGAGAATCCGCGTAAGCGGCGCCGTCGTCCTCCGACGCATTAATAATCAATTTTAATTAAACGTCGTCGGGTTTAACATCAATTTACCGGCATTGAATTAAATTAAATTAAATTTGAAAAATAAAATAAAATAAAAAATAAAAAACGACTGCTCCTCACGCTCGCAATTTATCCTCGGCTATCAAAAGCCAGACCTTTTTTTTTTTTTTCTTTCCTTCTTCCCAGGGTAGTTTTTCCACGCGTTCGAGTTTTCGGTACCCGAGGCGCGGCTGCGGGTGCTCGGCGCAGCTTCCGTTGGGTTCCAGGACGTTTCGATCGCGGGGAAAACGAGCACCTGGCCCCGATAGATTGACTAATCGTCGCCAGTGCGTACTCCGGACTTTAAATAAACCGGCGCAGCGAGAGGCGTGACGCTCCGCCGCGGGCTTGTTATGACAGGCACGCGATACATTCGTTTCACGGCGGGGCGCGTTGGAGATTGATACGACCAGCAGAGAGACCGCGAATCTGTCGCGCGTACCGATACACCTTCGCTTTTCCCCGACCCTCGCCAATCGAAAGCGAACCCTCGGCATCCGGCGAGTTGTCGAGCGAGAACCGCTGCTCGCTTCGAGCGCGACGAGCTCTGCCGGGTTTGGCGCACCGCATAAGACTTTCCGTAAACGCGTTACGTTACGTTACGTACGAACCTTAAACTTACGCCGCACTTATACTTGAACTTGGGTCAACGCACAAAGAAAAACGTAACGTAACGTAACGCGTTTACGGAAAGTCTTGTGCGGTGCGCCTTTATCGTCCGCTAAAGAAATAAACTTTGTCCGCGCAATTAATGCGATTACGGCTCGGTGGTTTAATTAATTCGCGCCGCCGACAGGAGTATTCTCGCGGGAAAGCGCGAGGAAGCGACTCGGGATCGCGTCGGGAAAAGCCCGCTCGTGTTTAAGCCTCGCCCGCGTTTAAAGCCGTGACGTCGCGACGTTTTTACGCGCATAATTCTTGCCCACGCGCGCGGAATCTCGCCGGCGCGAAACGCTCTCGCCGCGGCGGCTTTATCATCACGTAAACGTTATCGCGTATCTTGCGCAACGATTCGGATGCGGATAAATTTTTTTTTCTCTTTTCTTTTTTTTATTTTTTTTCTTATTTACGACCTGCCGCGCGGTTAAAGATAATCCCGTCGTTTCGCGTCTGGCGCCATTTTCGTATATAAAAAAATATATTAAAAAATAAAAAATTGAGAGAAGTAAATAAAAAAAAAGGAAGAGAAATAAGCTCGAATCTTAGTTGCGTGAAAGTGGACTTCTTGGGGAATCTTTATCGTTCCGCTGGCTCTTTTAAATATAATTCAATCCGTGCGTCGATTAATGCCGACTAAAAAATAATTATTAAAAAAAAAGCCCATCTAAGAAATTTTCGCATACTTGTTGCACCTGCCTCTGAATTATAATCGTAACAATTACTTATATTTCGAACAACGCGAGGAAGGCGCGCCGCGCAACGCACTGGCATCAAGATTATATACGCTCTGAACTTGGTGTATCGCGCAACAGTTAATCACTGCGTGTTCGATAAACGGAAGCTCGAGTCGCCCGCGATCGCGGAAAACGGCAGCTTCGCGTGGGAACGGGCGCGCGCGAACTGACGAAACGTAGACGAGAGCCGCGGAATCTCCGCGCGGAAGCGTATTGTTATCGTGTCCATCCGGCGCGGCTCAGTCGCAGGTGTATTTTCGTGCCGCGTGGAGTGCCCGCCGCCGTCGGGACGCCACCGTCGCCGTCGGTCCACGGCGGCCGCCGCTTTTAGACCCCCCTCCCTCCTCCTTCTGATTCTTCGACCCCGCTTGAACGAGCGAACGGACTTACCGGACGGCAACCATCGGAGAGCAGGTGCTGGCGACGGTCGTGCGCTCTTCCTCGTCTTCGAGAACACCGGGTCGACGGATGCCGATCGCTGGCCGCTCTTCAGGAAGCCTTCCTCCCCGCGGAACGACTCTTCCCCGTCTCAGGCGGCGCTCTATCACTCTTTCTCTCTCTCACCTGTCACCCAACGAACACACGCGGCCGCGATTCGCGCCACCGGCGGTCCCGTGCTCCGCCTCACGTCCTTACCGCCCCGCGTCTTCCGTCCGTTTCCGTCTCCCTCGCGGGATTATTTTTCCTCTCTCGCGTTTCCTGCGGCGACGAGACGACGAGCCGCGCAGCTGCCCATCCGTCGGGGCCACCGATCAGCTGTGCACTGTGTGCCGACCACCGCGCCGCACGGCCTGCGCCGCTTCCGGCCGCGTCGCGACGTCGGCGACGCCATGCGGCGGCGACTCGCGGCCCCGATATAATGCCCGGCCGATTTTATCGTCGACGAGAACGCCCGTAGGCGCCCGTTTACTGCGCGGGATGACGGAGGCTCGCGCGACCGCGTAATCAAGATGTCCGCCGCGCCGAATAAAGCGGCCGTCCCTATTTATGAATGAGAGACGCGTCACGCGATAGCTCGCCGCGATAGCTACGAGGCACGTAGAGGTATTCCAAGCGGTAAGCGGGGTAGAACGCGCGACGTCCGTCCGCGGGCTATTTTAGTATTCGCGTACCAGAATCGGTGGACACCGACGCGCGGCGTCGCGACGGATACGGGCCTCCTTTCTTTCCCTCGTCGTGCATCCATCTGGCGCGGCGATTCCTCCCGCCGCAAAAATGATCGGCCGGTAGCGCAGAGACTAAACTGGCAAAACTGGATTTCACGAAAATAGAACGAAAAGTGCAGCGCAATTTGCCGAGATACTACACGCCGGAGCGCGATTTTCCGTTTGCCATTTATCGCATCGCGAATAAATATATTTCTTATTTGAAAGAAAAAAAAGACATTTTTTTTTTTTTTTTTAATACAATGATGAAAATATTCAATATTCAGGCGTTCTTTGAACTTATCTTACATGTCGCTCTATTTTCTTTCCCGTTTCCTTTTTACAAAGCATGTTTCCTTCGATTGGAAGAAGCGTAATTATTTAAGATTCGGTTAATTTAAAATAAAAAAAAAAGTCTGTTTTCAGTATGTAAAATAACACTGTGTTGCATAATCGGATTTGAAAAGCAAATTGCTTTTTTGCATTTTGAACAAAGTGCTTTATATGTACATTCTTAGCGCGAGATGTTAAAATATGGATCTAGCATGTGTGTTTAACTGAAAGAAAATAGCGCTCGGATAACGTACATAAAATCATACTTTATATTTTGTCAGATACGGGAACCTAGCCAATGCCGCACGCGATAAATGACGAGGGTGCACCAGGCGTTACTTTGAACACTGGTATATTGATTTCTACGGATATATAAACCAAAATTAATAATATAATAATAATTATAATAATATTAATCATAGAATTACTAACGTGGAATAGACAGTCGCTTGCGAGTCGCGCTGTGTTGCTTGGTTTTTCCGTTTTCTAGAACGGCGGATTAGTGAAAATTAAGCGAAGCCGAGCTCCCGGATGCTGTTACTTTAAATGGTTTCGACCCCGGGGGAAAACAATCGTGAGAACTGTTTTGCGCTCGTTCCCCGCTTGTAAATCAGTAAAAGTACCTAACGATGAAACGGGAATAACAAGATACCTCGAACCACGTTGCGGAATCCAGAAGAAACGTACGCACTCTGGATTACGTGTCACGCGAGAAACATTTGTTCCACTTCTACGTAAACAGCGACAACGTATCTATTTTCTCTTTAAAAATGTAAAGCCGGGTTAAGTAAAATTGTAACATTAAACGACGTACCCTTTCCATTCATGTAATTCCTAGTCGTGCTAAAGTATCTTATTATTGGCTCGTGATGAGCGGCTGAATGAAAAGGATGAGAAGAAAAAAAAAAAAGAAATCTAATGTTTAAAAATATTTATAAATTCAAGAATGTTGGAAACATTTTATCGAACGTCGTATATTGATTTTACTTACTTCATTTGCTTAATCTTATGTAAGAATAATGCTTAGAAATAATCACTTTAATTTTATCTGAAAAGTAATTTCTATTAACATTCCAAAAGTACAATGGCACCAATTTGATTCTCTTCGAATGCATACGTTTCTTTAGCATCCTTAGAGTTAATTTTTCATAATTATTGCCATAAGAAAATGTTAATATTGTACTCGTTTCTCTTGATAAATTTGATTCTTGAGTGAATAATTAATGATAAATATAGCAAAAAGTCTTGCTAATACTATTCGGATCAAAATTATGTACGCGTGCTGTACATAATATAGAAAAGAGAAAAAAAAAAACGGAAAGAAGAAAACTAGAAAAGATTAATATTCTAGAATTATTTTTAAGACTGAATGCCTTAATCCACTTGTATATGTTTCGTGTCGTTTGCGGTAAAAAAGCTAATCCGTTTACACCTGACTTGATCCCGTAAGGAAGGGATGCGATACAGCAGCGATTGCTTAGCAAAAATATATGAACCGATCGATGATGCAGCGACGACACGAGCTCGATAGGCGGTAGTTCCAGCGGAAAAATCCCTGCTCATTGTCGAGACTAATGTTGAATATATTAAATTACAAAATGCGCGCCGCTGGAACTCCGCCGAGGCGATTTGCCGTCTCGCTAGAGGCCGATTTCGATGTCTAAGTCGAAGTCACGCGATCGCAGACTCGCCAAGGAAGGTCCAGCCAACCTAATCGTCGTTGACCTCAATCGGGATACTCGTGGTGAAGGTCGGGGTCTCCAATTCTTCGTGCTTTTTCATCTTCATACCCTATAACGAGAGGAAATTCGTTGTAATTATACCGGTCGAGGACATGGGAAAAGTTGCGGATTACTGCGCGGCGAATGTAGAATTGCGTCACAGCGCGACGCGTAGACGCGAATTAAAACGCTTGTCGAAAAGCGCTAATCATTTAATCGTCATCTCGCAAATGTAATTAGAGGGATTATCCCTCACGCGTCTCACCTGTTGCAGTTTGTAGTGATTAATGATATCCTGGTCAGCCGGGCAACTCTGTAGGAAAGCATCGAGCCTGTACATGTGGTGCATGTATCGCCATAGATGCACCAGGGTCTCCGGTATTTCGAAATCGGCAAAGTACTTGCCGGCGACCCTGATGTGCTGTAGCCGCGGCATCAGCTCGCAATCGAAGCAGCACATGGTGTCGCCGGTGAGGAAACGCGTGCCCTTGCGGCCCAAATGCTCGTCGATCTTACGCAAATGCGCCATCAACGACGAGGTTTTGGGATCCTTGTCTTTATCTTTCGCATTCAGCAGCAGCAGCTTGAGTTTCTGCAAAGCGAACGGAATAAGCGACATGTAATTTTTCACCTCGGCGGAGAGAGGGATGTAATTTAAAAGATCAGTCGCCCGATTGGTTTCACTTTCGACTGAATCGACCGACACTCACGCTGAACAAGTTCTCCACGAGAGTGGCCACTTCCTTATCCTGTACAAACAGATTGTGCCCGCCAGGGATGTTCTTCATGATGTGCCGTTCAATCTTTTCGTTCTCAAGTATCGCGTCGCCGTTGTCGATCAGGATAGGCGGTGGCGTGGCTTGAAAGTTGGTGCGGAAATCAGGCGGCGGTTTCTGCATATCTACAGTGGTCACCTTCAAAGAGATCGTCTTCAGCTCCGCCAACAGATATAGATCCATGAAGTATTCCTGGCAGAAGAGACAGGCACCCTTTCGGCGGCCATCGATCGTCGATGCCTAAAAGGTAATATTCTTTTATTAATTTTCTATTTTTGCATTTAGCATTTAACATGGATAAGATTCTATTTACACGCCAAGCGAGAGTCAACGTCTGGTAATAATCAACTTTTTTTTTTATTGTTTTCCGTTTTTAAAATTTAATTTTGTAGTATTTAATTAAAAAATCAGAGGCGCGTATAATCTATTTTTTTTTCTTTTTAAATAATTATTGAAATCTCTACAATTTAATTTTTTTCATTTATTTGTTACAGATTATCTTACTAACATTCCGTCAAAAAGTGTCGCACGCCGAAACTATAAGAATACGAATCGCAGCCGGTTCGTCGGTCGCTCCGGGAGTTTCGCAAAGTATTCGGACGTCATTTTTTTTAATATAAAAATTTTGTAACGGGAGTGTCGTGGACTATCGTGCGAAAGTGATCAATACAAAATTAATTTTTGTCAGTAATTTATCGGGCGCGTTCGCGAGTTACTTGTGCGCGGAAGGATGACTCGACACGTCTCATCTGAGAGGAGGAGCAGGCCCGGGATGGGCATCCTGCATCAGCGGAGCAACTTTTAGGTAAGCATGAATTTTTAAATAAAAAATCTATATTAAAAAAAAACTTTTACCTTTTTTTTATTAATTTTATTAACTAATATACATGTCTACATTAATATTTTGCATTTTATGTTACAGTGACCGGCAGAACTCTACAACTCCGCTGAAGCTCATGCAGATTGGTAAGTCGCATAATTTTTTTTCGTAGTTTGTAATCGGGTCTCTTGAATCAATAACTCGTCGACGACCATATATTACTCAATTATAATAACGCGCATGAATCGGGACCTTTCGAAAAATAGCGCACGCGAAGCAAACGTATGGTTTGTTCTAGTACAATTTTTGCTGAGAAATAAATATACATGCTGCAGATTAAAAAAAAATCTGAAATATACTTTAAATTCAGAATATTATAGTGATGTAAAAAAAACACAAAAATTTATACAAAATTTTACTTTTCTTTCCCCCGTTTAAATATTATTACATTTTATTATTCTCCGCGGCAAAAGCCACGTTTCTGCGGTTATCGGCATTAAAGCTGGCATGTAAAGTCCGCGGTATCTCGCGGATTCGATTATCCTGTCTCTCGACGATAAGAGGGGCTGACGTCAGCCAGCAACTAGCGCACGAATCTAACAACGGCATGGCGAAACGCGGGTGCGGATCTTTGTGTTCGCGAGTTGACGAGTATACCCAGTTAGTGGACCCAACCCATTAGTCAAACCCCTGACCCGATCGACGTTCCATCGACGTTTTCTGCCGCTCGATCGGCCGAATCGAGAGAGTACCGAACTCGCTGGAGCACGGCGTTCTCGTTTCCCCGATGTCACGGTTTATTTATCCGCTCGTCTCTGACGTCTTAAACTTTTCTCGCGTTCGCGGCCATCCTGTTAAAAATAATCTTACGCAATATACTGATCGGAATTATCTCTCTCTCTCTCTCTCTCTCTCTGCCGTCTACTTTCCACACTCGAGAACCTTTCTTGTTCTCCTTTGTCAAAAGTAAAAAAAAAAAAAAAAAATATTTAATAAATACAAATATCTTTGCCTCGTTTGAAAATCTAGATTTTCCCTTCCCGATTTCGATTATTCGGTTTTATCTCCTGCTGACATTTGTATCCGCGATCGCACACCTCTCGTACCTCGGCACCTTTTAACCTTTGACCGTTTCAGGAATCGTTGCATAGGATAGTTAATGCCGTGTCTAATGGACAATCGCGCGGATATCTTTCGCTATGACATTCCACTCCGATCGGTTTCCCTGATACTTTAATCCTTTGCCCAACCGATGGGGAGCCAAACAGCGGTACGCATTGTGTAACGTAATCGTTCCCGACCACGATCACCCGTAATTCGAGCAAATTGAATCTCGGCAGCACGCCAACTCTTTCTCGTTTCGCCTCCGCCTCTTTCTCTCTCTCTTTTGGTCGGATCTATTTTCATCGGGCGCTAACAATCGGCCGCTTTTCTAGAATTTAACGAGCCGGGCGTTTAAACGAGAGGCGGTGGCCCCGCGATATCAACACCGCCGTCTTTACATTCGCCGCCGCCACTATCATTTTCTACTACTGATGTCTTCTTACTTTCCACAATCTTATGCGTCACGCGTAGTAAACCGGCCACCTTACGCGTTTTGTTTTCTTTCCCGGCGATGACACACAATCCGCTTTCGGACATTGCACAACGTGAGAAACCAGAAACGTTACCTTTAACGTGGCTGATCTTTGAGAGCTCTACTGACGAGTAAAATTTTTTTTTTTTAGTGCTTATTAGGATTCAAAAAAAGGTCTTGCAGTAAAAATATAATCTTGAAATAACTCTAGAAAATTTCGAATATTAATTATTTAATTTAAAAAGAAATATATATTCTTTTTTCTTTCAAGATTCACGATAGAAAATTTTTTTTTTTTATTATTTTAATTTTTTTGGCATTCTACGTGTTTTTATATCGCGCCAGAGATATGGATCAGTTGCCTTTTTCCACGTTCAACAATGATGCATATCCGACACCAAGTCTTATTTGTCTTACGCGAGTGAATTCTAACAGTCACATTCTTAACGCTAAATGTGAGATATGAACGCGTGTTGTGGCAATCCCTCAAGCGTCCATCGGACAGCTGTTAAACATCTTTCCAAGTCGAATGCGTTGCTCGGTAAAATGTCGGAGTCAAGCTCTCGGGTAAATACTAAAAAAAAAAGAAAAAAAAAAAAGAACGCGGGACGAGTCCGCGTCATTACTATTTCCGAAACGGAAAAGAGAATTAAAGTATGACGACAATTTACCGGGGACGATCAGATAAAGCCTCGGCGATTTTATGCCAGTCGAGAATTTCGCGGAGGATATTCGAAGTACCTCGTTTCTTCCTCTCGTCCGCGATTATGCAAACTGACTTCGATGCGTGAGTCATTTATTCCGAATAAAGCACGCAATAAGCAGATAACGAGAAGCAAATAACTGAAGTCGCCTTTCCAGGCTTCGACTTGAGAGCTTGGCCTCGGTCTAGCTTCTTAACCCCGGTCTTCGTTTCGAAAGAAAGAAAAATGAAAAAAAAATAAAATTAAATTAAAAAAAAGCCGGCGAGCGCATTGACATTTCGGTCCACGCTATCGAAATTAAACGTACGATATTAACTGAGTACGCGGGGCTGAAAAGGTATCGTCGAGGGCTCCCCAGCGGAAATCTAGCATTGGTATTCATGTCGAATATACGGAGTCGAGCGGTGAACGCGGACGGCGGATCAAATGTCACGAAGACACCGAACGTCTTCCATCTTCAAGCGCGGCACTATCTCTCGCCTGGTCGGCGCTTCTCGTCTCCTTTCCCCATTACGAAAGTCTGGAAATTCGTGCGCGACGTGACACTCGCGTCCTCCCGCGTAAAATAAAAATCGATGCGGATTATAAAAAAAAAAGTAGAAAAAAAGGGGGACAGCTGAGAGTAAAAGATGCAGCTCTATCCGGCGCGACGACAAAAATCGGTTTCCTTTCCGCAGCCGGATTTACACCGCGTCGCCCGGAATTTCAATTAACGGCTTAAACCCGCCGCGTGAGGAAGACACACGCAGGCGAATTCCATTCCTCCGAAAAGCCGCGCCAGCGTCTTCGTCAAGAGTGACCAAGACCACTGGCGCGTTCGATCGACTTCAGCGTATTCGCGAGCTTGTTTTTCGACGGAAACGAATAGAGGGGGAGGGAAAAAGAACATGGGGAACCCACGCCGTGGAATCTCCCGACGTGCGAGAGAGGCGAAGCGTTTCGTTTTTTCTCCTATTCGCGTTGATGTCCGACACACGAGCCGACTACGCGTCGTTGCGGCCTCGCGACAACGTTACGCGAGAGAGATCAAGGGGGAAAAAAAGAAAGAAAAAAAAATAATAAAATGCGGGAAGCCGAGGGGAAAGAAATTGAACGGAAAAAAAAACGACTTACGAGGCAACGATGCGACGCATCGCTGGTATCGCTAATGGTAACATCGCGAGCAGCCCTGGTCTTTCATGCCCGAGAGAAATTAAACGCGCCTCGCGTCGTCCGCCCGAGGAAATCCCCGGTCCGTGATAGAGACGGCCCCTCTTACGTACGTCCGCGAGGAAGCGCGAACCCGCGGTCAGGCTTCATGAAATATGGACGAGTCAATGACTTCGAAAGTGACACAATTCCGATCTCGAGCCGCGATTGAGAAGCCGAGGCGTTATATGTGCGTTACCCAGATTCACCGCCGGACCGCTCGGGAGGGATTCCACCGGCCGTAGGGCGGTCACTTGCGTTCCGTAATTTATATCGCGGATAAAGCCACGTAGCGATGATTACCGAAACTCGCCGACCTCGCTTGAGAATTAACGGACGGCTTACGTAACGCGACGCGGAGCCTGGCCTTTCGCGGCCGTCTCCGTCGCGGGCCGTGCAGGAGGACGCGATCGGCGTCCCGCTGCACGGTAATACCGTTACGAGTAGGCAAATCGTACATACGTACGCATGTGTGCACGCGTGCGTCTCCGCGGAATACGCACGGGCGCGTGCAGCGAGAGAGAGCCGGTAATCTCACGGCACGCCGTTCTCTCCGCGTTCGCTGTTTTTCCTGAATGAAGAGCCGATGACGTGGTCGGAAAGAAGGGAACAAAAAAAAAATAAAGGCAAAAAGGAAACAATGCCGTCGGTGCATTATTCGCGAGGATATAACGCGCGTAAGCAGCTATTCTTAGCGGGACAACGTTCCGCAGTTGCGCGAATTATCGGTATCCTTCGCGCGGTATCGCGAAGGACGGCTATCTTTCTCTGTCTTCCTCTCGCGACGCGACCGCTGGGAAAATGATTTCGTAAGCGCGAGAAAAATTTCCCAGGTGCGAGATTAAAGATTGACCGGGGTAGACGAATAAATTGGGGAAACGTAATATTCGCCGCTGCACGCTTTTCCGCCTGAACGACTTAAACGGTGCAGGTAAAAATTTATGGTTTTAACTCGGAGCGCTATAATTTTTGCGTGCGACAGTTATTTCAGCGAGTGCGAGAATCGACGATAAATTTTTGCTGGGGCAGCCAGAATTCTTCCTTTTTTTTGCTCGTAAATCACTTTGCGCGGAATCTTTTTTTTTTTTTTTTTTTTAAATATTTTTATATATATATATTTTTTTATTTTTTTTTTTCGACGCTTCGTACGAATGTTACGTGTCCGCGGGACGAGTATCTCATAATCAAACCTCCACCGCGACACGTTCGTCATGACCTTAGACGGGATTAAAGTACGATCGATCGCCACGCGTTCAGATGATTACGCGATTGTTTTTTCACTTGATTCAAGTGCGATGGAAGAAATAACTTTGACAGGACAAACAGGATACATACATAGAGATATGAAACAACTCTAAAAAAAAAATCTTATCTATCTACCTTACAAAAAAAAAAAAGAAAAAAAAATTATTAATTTATCTGGCTTATCGAGCTCGACTTGCGGCGACTTATCTTCTTCCTTTCCAAAAAAAAGCCTATTTTACAATCTTCGCCCCCTCGGTTCTTCCCGATTTAATAAACCCGCGGAAGATTCCTCGAATCGAGTGAGGACTGTAATAGAAGAGATGCAGAGGAGTAAACCGAAGTCGCCGGGGAAAGGCGGACCGAGGGACGAGGAAGGCGGACAAGTAAAGGAGTCCATCGTTTAACGGTAGAATCTCGCGGAGGACCTCGCGGTAGTCGCCGCGCGTCGTCGTTTCGTCCCGTTTGACACACTTTACCCGAGAGAACCTCGCCGATCGCCTCCCGGGAGTGCAAGGTCGGTCGGCCGGTTTATCATTAAATCTTCCCGCGCAAACGAGCGATTTCGTCGATCAGGTCCAGAATTGCGCCGCGTTTTCTGCAACGGTATAGCCGACCCGTGCGCGCCGGTGAAGTTCTGACCTCGTTAACCGAATAAATTAAGCGGCCGCCGTTTAATATGCGCGTGTCTACGATCTTCCGTCGCGTGGGAAGCGAAGGGAAAACGGAGATAAAGAGAGAGAAAGAGATACAGAGAAAACGGCGTGGAAAGCTCAATTTGAGTTGAAAGTTCCGTTCGCGTAGCACACGATTCGATTCGAAATTGCCTTTCGAATCGAATCGCGCGGTGAAACATTATCACGAACTTCGGAGGAAGTCGCGGCGGCGTTCACCAGCGCGATAGTAGCACGCCTCGATGAACCAGATACAGCTCTCGTTCCAATTAAAAGTAATTAGTTATCGGCGTGAAGTTTCTCTTCCGGGCCCGTCCGTAGGTCCTCGGTAAAATCCCAAACCGTTTTTCCGCGACGCTTTTCACGCCTCTCGCCTTTGAAATCGCGGCGTCGCAGAAGAAAGAGAGACACTTGACTTTGGCCTTTGTTTTTATCTATCGCGTGTTTGTTACCGAGATACCGGAGAGCTGAAGAGGCGCATTCGCGACGTGGCACACTTCGCCACGGCTACCTGAATATTTATCTAACGCCGACAATCGAGATGATAAGCCGGCTATCTGGAAGCTCGCCCGCGTGGAATTCTCGTGGCATACTTAAAGACAGGTTGCACCGATATGGCGAATCGCGTCTCCCGCCTCACCTTCGACAATAGAATCGAGGGAAAGACTGAAAGCGAGCGCCTTCGACGAAACCGAGCACGGATCGTATCGTCGAAATTGTCCCCTTTCAATCTCTTCTACGTCAATAATTTCTTTGCAAAAATATTGATTCATAAATATCGAATACTTAGGTCTAAATATGTTAAACGCGGCTGCAGCATCCAACGATTGATCTCTTACGCAAAAAAAATTACGTTCAGTACAAAATACAACGCGGTGCAATAATAACCGCTGAGTAAATGACTTGGATTATTCGTAATTCACGATGGAAATTATTCTCGCGGCCGGGAGAAATTTTCAGAAGGGCCTCGCGTCGTGATCTTCGTTTCGCTGGGCCGTTTAATTCGACGGCGCGTTAATTAAAATTACGCGCGACATTTATCTCGGAAGAAATCCGATCGATTCGCGCCGGCGAAAGTTCCAGCCGCGCAAGCTCTTAATGGTCATTCGAAGGTAGCCTGTTTTCCACTTAAGGAGTCGTTCCCCCTTGGAAACTCGGTGAAAAGCAAGTTCCGAGAACCTCCTCGCCGTCGGTCGAGCCGAATCGATCGGGAGGTAAATCGGCGGAGCTGAGCGCGAATCGCGGCCTCTAATCTAATCGGCATTAATAAAAAACGTAATACGTGATATCGTCGCCCATCAAAGTCGTCTAATTGGCGATACGGATACCGCGAAATTACGATATCGTGTTAAGATCAACGATCTCACGTCCGTCGGCGTCGATAATCTTTCCATCTGAGTACAAGAGTAATATCTGCGCTGCTTCGATTATCGATAATTCGCGGCTAACCCGGTCCCGTTTCTTTATCCGCGGTAGCCGAGATATCTCGAGGAGCGCGCGAATCGCAGAAGTTATCTCGGCGGACAATTGGGCACCGATCGACTTTCGAAATTCCGCTCCGTTTTTCAGCGCGCGGAAGTGCGAAGGTGTGAATTTGGAGCGCGCCGGCGGGCGAAGGCGGCTCCACGACGGCATCCTAAAAAGGAAACGTGAAGTTCCAACGGAGAAACTTCCCCGCGGCGTCAATCCCGACCGCGTGAATTGTTTCCGATAAGATATGGAATGCGACGTGCTCTCGCTGGCTTGGAGTTTGCACCCGGCGCGAATCGCGCGAGAGATCGTTATTATAGATCCGATCGATAATCCAGCGGCGGAAAAACCAGTCCCGCCCCCGGTTATAGTTTTTCAGCGACCGGGGTTCGCGAAATCGCGCGACGACTTTTCCCGTCGGCGTCGGCGGCCTTCCGCGGGTTCCGCGTCGCGTCCCATCCGCCCGCAACGCCCGCCGAGAACGCTCGAAAGGAGAGAGAGACGCGAGAGCGCCCTCGATGACTTCATGCGTAAAGAAATGTGTAGCACACGCATCGCGCGGCGCCCAGCGGTTTCCCGTCGCGCGCGGCCGTTTTCAACGCGTCGGTAGATTCGAAAGGCGACGCGGCGCGAAGGGACGAGATATGTACTATATATGTTCCTTGAATATCGGTCGAACGCCGATTCCGGTACGGTCACGAAATCGCGAGTCGTCGAGAACCGACGGTGCTCTCGGAGCACGAGTGAACCGGCCGCTACTTTTTTCCCGTAACGTTAAACGCGTCAACGTAAAAAAAGACTTTTTACGCACACGCGCGGCTGAAGTCTCCTCCGTCGAAACAGATTTTTTTTTTTTTCTTTCCTGGAACCACCCGCCGTATCGGCCGAGCAGCGAACACACGTATTTGCCGCGTGCACCGCGTCCATTGCTCGCTCGTTCGCGCCTGCGGTCCCTGGCGATCACGCGTCGGCGAACGCCTTCAACGGGAGCACCGAAGGGACGCGACGCGAACCGGGCTGCAATCGAGATCGCCAGCGAACGTGACGCGGAGGCAAAAACAAAAGTCTCGAAAGGGGAAGCTGAGATGAAGGGAAGAAGCTGCGGGGTAGGAGGAGGGGGGGAGAAGAGAACGGTCAACGGTCACGGCGCGGATTATTTCCGCGCTTGTGGTCAGCTTTCACGGTCGCGTCCCGGCGTCCTGCCGGGTAAGGACGGGGACGAGAGATCCACGATTTCCCGCGGGAGCGAGCGGGAAACCAGGCGCGAGTTCCACGCCCATAGCGTGCGCACGGGACAACCGTCTCCTTTTTCCTTCGTCTTTCGCCCCTCGCTCCCTGCCATTCCGCGTCGCCGATCAGTCCGTCTCGCTCGCACCGGCGGTCCCTTGCGCCGCGCGTGCCACGCTTACCTTGATAATCAGCTCGATCTCGGGCACGTCGCCGTTGCTGGTGCCATTCTCGTGGTTGTCGTCCGCCATCCCGACCGGGTTCCCCGTACGCGGCGAGGAGGGAAGAAGGCACTCTAGTCTCTGGCGCTCCTCGGCGATTACCTCTCTTTCTCTGTCGCTTTCGTGACACGAGAAGAAGCCGGACGCGATCGAAAGAACAGTCAGAACGCGACGAAGGTCCGTAAAATACTGACAGGGAAGTGAAACGTCTCGCTCTTGTGAAAAGTAGGGACGATTTTCAGCGCCGCCCGTCGCGGTTTCCACCGAACTAAACGCCACGACGTAGCGATGACGTAACGACGTTGCGCGAAATTTAAATCTATATTTTAGCTGTACAATTCTGAAAAAAATAAAAAAAAAGAAGGAAAATGCCGGCAAAACGTGCAACTCCGCAGTGAGCACAAAACAACAGAAGCTTCCATAAGCCTTTTTGGCGTTTTCTTTATTTATTTCACGTACATAGTTACATTATCTCCAATAGATTCGAATCAGTGGAATAAAATTTAGCAACAAAATAAGATTATTATTAATTGCCTAAATTATTATATTTCCCAAACATTTCAATTACAAAATCCCTATAAATATCTTTTACGGCACGTAATGACCTCCCTTCTTTGCAGCACTTCTTTTTTATTCGGGAAGAGACGACTAATTTGCTCTAGCATTACTAAAACATTAATTTTTTTTTTTAACCTTAGAACTGTGACAGCTATTTTGTTTACGATATTTTTGTAAAAGCATCGAAATGTTTTAGCGATACCACGGTCAGATTATTTCGACATGTAACATGCAGACGCATAAAAAAGACGCATTGGACGTTCAATATTTCAGTTGTAATAATTATATGCTATATTCTTAACCATTACATCTTAAACAATATAGCAACAATAATATTTCATATGTACATAATTACTAATCCTCTCTACAGCGCTAAACGCGAGCTTGTTTAACCCTTACGTTTGGTCGGACCGCGATATGTAAAGAATATTATAAACTTTACAGCGAATAGTTCTCATGCTCTCTTACAATTAATTTGCTTGTATTCCTTTCATTTACGTTCGCGTGATAAAAGAAAGGTGAAGATGTACGACAAACCAAGAAAAAAAAAAAAAAAAAAAAAAAAGGAGAATATGCTGAGCGTATTATAAGTTCAATCGACAGACTGTGAAAGCTATGCGTTCATATTATTAGTGTGTTTGCTAAACGCTACAACAGTTAGTGCTAGGTTTTTGTCTTTTACTTTTTTTTTTTTTATTTTCTAACTCACGTTTTAACAGACGATCGAACAATGTGACGAATTTAAATCAAACTAGGCCGAGTGAAATATATATCATCAGCTTTCTTAATTGTAGCTTTAGAATGAAAGAGATTGCTCGGCCGTCACCAATTCTTCAATTCGATAGCTACAGGATCATAACTTTCATTAGTTCTTTTTCAATATCCCGTTAAAAAATATGAAAGACGCAAGCATACTATTATCGTTATGAGATTCGCGACAAGATCTTTTCAAGTATATATGTACTTAATATACTTAAAATTTATGTATATATATATATGTATATGCCTATATATATACATAACAAATTCGCGTTTAATATTTATGTTGTCTCGATTAGAATAATATCTCATTCAACTCTAACTCTCGACTTGAGATCTCCTCTTACTGACTGATCATTAACAACGATAACGCATTTTCATTGCGTTCAGATTGGACCTCAGTTTTAAAGTGACGGATAAATTAACGTGGATTATTAGCGTGTGTAGAAAAATACACGCTTGTTGAATTATTTCACATAGCATGTGTACCATAAATATCAAATATGATCATAAATATGCGAGTAATAATTGACTAATTTTGGTTTTACAAGGACATATAATCCCTAATTGTTTTATCCGTTAATTAGTATTTCGTATTTTTATTCTAAGAGCGTTAATAAAGCTCTCGAACTCTTGCAGCTTTCGATCTGATTGGCGAGCTCAATTTCGTAGCGGATCTAAACTTTCTAGAGAAAAGTCATCAGTTCCAATGCACAGCCCTCTACTAAAACCATCCTGCAAATTTTTATTTATGTTACAACATGTCCACTAGAAAAAACTGAAAAGTAGAATCGCACGTTTTACCTTCATCTCCAGTAGCTTCTTGTCTAGCAAACCGATAGCATTTTCCAGTTCTTGTTGGCTAGGATTAGATGTCATGGTCGAAGCTCCAAACTCTCCCATTTCAAACGGATCCTTAAACTCATTCTTTATATTTAAAGTCGGCGTAGGATTGAAAGGTATACTACCAAACAGATCTTCCTTGACTCCGTTTTGACGTCTCGAGTCTTTCGTCTTTGGTGGTGGTGCCACTGTAATAGAAAATACTTTTAGATAACGTGTAATAAAATATAAAAAAAAAAGTAATTAACGTTTATAAAATTTATACATACGTAACGGCGGCGGACTGATTGTGCCATTAGATTGTGAGAAGAAGTTCGATCCCGAAGATAACTGGCCGTTAAGAAGCAGATTGTTATTTGACTGATGATTGGCAAGACCGTTAGTTGCGGTCTCGTAAGCTCGTGGATTGAAATCTTCCTCAAACTCGTCCATTAACAATCCTTCCAATTTGGTGCCAACCGACGGCATTGGTGCTGGCTCATTTCTGTGAAAAGATTAAAAAAAAAAATAATAATACGTAATCAAAAAAACAGAGATTAGTAAAATTTACAATCACGTTGATCATACCCCATAAAATCATCATCAAAACTCTTCTCGAAACTCCTCGGCGGAACTGGCGGTGGTTGCTGAGCTCCATTAGACGTATTTCCATTGCTGTCGTTTACATTCAGCAATGGTTTACTAAGTGTACCATTAACTTGCGGCGAATCCGTAGGAGCTCCAGGTACGTGAAGAATATCAGGTATATTATGCTGCGATAGGTACGCTGACACATCCGCCTAAGCATAAATAAAAACGTGCACAGTCTACAATTATAAAATTAAAGAAGTGTTTATTTATTTTTTAAACGAACCGTGCTTTTAATAGCCGCGACATCCTGCAATCGTTGCCGATAAACGTTGTTCTCATGTTCTAGCCGCTTAATTTTTTGCTGCAGCACCATACAACGTCGTTGCGTTTCCAAATCTTTGCCGGACGTCTCCAAGAACCTTCTGTAAGCCAAATCGAAAGCTTGGCCGATGGTCAGCGTGATCTCCTCGGCTAATTTATCACTGACAAAAACGAAGCACGTGTGCCTCTCCGCGTCCTCTTCTTTCGCGATGAAACTAAAGAACTTTTTCTCTCCCTTGTCGTCGGCACAGTATGAAATCCGATGCAACGGATATTGATGCATAATTCGCTGTAAGAATAATATTCGATTAAGTAGCGGCAAAGTGACCGGTCCTTGAACACGCAAACATGAAATTCCAATTACATACCACGTTAATTAAAAGTTTATTAACGAGTGTCACTAACCTTGGGCGTCGTTTTTGTTTTAGGTTCTTGTATCGCCACGCCATCGATACTTATTGTCAACTCGACCTTCGGGGTTTTCGTGCCTTCGCTCTTCTTCAGCTGCTGATTGAACTTCAGTTTGCAGATCGCCTCCTTAACGACCTCGATGCCTTTAGGTTGATCCACTTCTGTGCTGCCCAAATACTAAAATATCAAATCACAGGAAGATGACGAAAGAAAAAGGAATCAGGTATTCTTCCGTGTGCGCGACTCGTTATAAAAATAGCATTAAAAAAAATATATATACATAAAAAACGATGTTTCCGAGAAATATGCGCGCTAAAAACGCGATACGAATATACTCCTTTATTGATGGGTGTTTTTTTTTTCCAGCACATTCCTCCGCGGTCTGCATATTTTTGCATTGTAATCGTGCATCTCTCGCATGCATCTGTAAATTAGCAACGCACGACATCTCTCGTCAAGGTAATATTTCCGAGAGAAAAGTTGCCTGGCCGCTTGCAGATATGGCTGTATAAATCGGCGTGAACACTTTTACGCAATCAAAACAGCTCAAGAGTTCCGGGCGTCTCAAGTCGCATAAAAGATTTGATTTATCAGACGCAAAGGGTATTCCACCGGCGTGTTGCAAGGTAAGGTATTAGCCGATAAAAATGAAAGACGTCGATCGTGGTAGCGAGGGGAGCGAGAAAAGAAGTCGGTTCTTACGTCAACGGGGAGATAAATTAATCCTAATCGGTAATTAATAGATTGCTCGCAATCGTCACACTTCGCGAGCCGAACAAAAGCAGCGGGGCATTTCATAATGACGTTTGAAAAATAAGACGCACATCTAATGGCAATTTGCGCCGCATTCCTACTACCCGATAAAATGTTTCTGCACTTTAATCTCGCATGCACAACGCGATAAACGTAACACTGACAGATTGCGTGGTATTACCACACGACATTTCGTTGCACAGTTTAACGATCTCTAAACACTTTCATGGCCTTGATCGAACATGAATCCTCGAATAACGGAGACGAAAACCGAAACTATTAAAAAAAAAAAAAACATTTATTTCTTTTTCCTGTCGATTAGTGACATAACAAGTAATTAAATCGATTCCGCAGTCAATCGGAATAAAAAAAAATATTTTATATCGCGAGGAGAAACTTTTCTTAAGCGGAATATCTTAAAAAAAAAAATAAAAAAAAAAAGAAAAGAAAAGAAAAAACACTGAGAGAGGTGGATTGCGGAAATTGAATTCATTCGGAGAAAAAGCATGTCCGGACATGCCAATTCCGCCGTTTCGTGTCTAGTGGTGACGACACGACACTCGTTTCGTTCGTGAGATAGTGAAATCTGGCCGCTCGCAAAGTTTCGAAGTTCAACGAACTCGCGGCGACGCGCCTGTTAGGTCTCGGCGTCTCGAACAACAATTCATCCGTGATATGCCGGTATTCGTATTCACGTGGAAACTCGCGTACGTGTACAGATAACAATTCGAAACGAAAAGCAAGCGCGGGTGCGCGATTGCGCAATTCTTTTTTTCTTTTCTTTTCTTTCCGGTTGACGCGAAATGAATAAACGCTTTGGGCCCGGGGTTCCTTTTCCTATTGCAAGTCATCCAGAAACGATGGGATTCCATAACCGACTAGAAAGTGCAAATCGTGGGTTACTTTCGGTTTTACGTCCGCGTCATTTTAGCGATCGGATGTTGAGCCACTCCCGGTCGTTTAAATTCAACTTGAACCTCTTGGCAAGATATCTGCTCCTTTCATTTTCAGCCTCGTCGGTCATTAAAGGAGATATTCATTTTTCGTGAATTAATTATTATAATATCTTACGTTTCTATGAGACTTTCTTAACTTCTTTTTTTTTCAGAGAAATGCATAATAATTCTATAGCACATAATTTATGCATGTAAATATATTAAATTAAAATTAAAATAAATCTGAAAGTCTTTTCTCCGGAAAAAAAATATAAAATAAAAAATTAAAAAATTAATAAATAAAAATAAATTAAAGAAGATTGAATAATGTCTCAATCAGCCGGTTCTATTTTCATTATACCTTCCATCAATTATTGCTTAATAATAACAGGCAATTTCTCCGACTTTTCCCAGGCCGTATACGCCGCCGCCTCGGCGTTCCGCCCAGCGAAATAATCAACTTAGCTTAATTACTCTCGTTAGCAGTGAAAGGTAATTAGGGAAACGCACGTCAACAAATTTCACGAATGCGTAATAGATATCCTGATCGGCCGAGTTTACGAGCGCGATATACTACCGGAGATGAAATTAAATGCGGAAAAAAAAAACGAAGATAGACGGCACAATAACCTCGACCTTTCATTCCGTTTCGAGATACCGAGAAACGGTGCCAGGATGATACTTGTCGCTCCGTTGTCGTTTATTTCGCAGTTTCACAATCGCGTATCACGACCTTGGTCAACACGCATATATGCTAACAATAAGTTGCATTAAAAAATCAGAACACTCGTCGCATCTTGCCGAGAAAAGCGTGCAATCTTGATCGATTGTTTAAAATAATATTTAATACGAATTTCGATGCGAATTGCGACTCGGAAGAATAATCTTCGCGAACGAGAACCTGCGACGTAAAGATAATGATATAGATATCTTTGCGCAACGTTATTTTTAACGTGTGGAAATTTTCGCGGCGTAGAAATCGCACAATACCTTGACTAGGTAGGCGATGTGCCCTTTTTGGAGCGCGTCCGGTGGGTGTATCCAGTTCCTGCTCGTTCCTGCAAACATAGGAGAGGTCGCGATAAATTTTCAACTCTTCCCCGTAGAAGCGACGAATTATATTTGCTAATACCCAGCCAGGTTACACGTGCTCGGGCCACAGCCCGGTTACTCACCTCCATTTTTGCTCGGCTGATTTTTATTGTTCGCCGAATTCTGCGCCCATTTCAGTAACGTCGAGTTCCTCATGTTTCGAGTCTCTGGTTACAATTGACTCTCAGACACCTCTGCAACATAAATACCAATAAATAAATCACTAAATTAAAGTTAAAAAAAAAAGAAATTAATTTTTAAAAGCAAGTCGCGCAATATAACTAGCGTATCATTTGTAAAAACACAAATAATTCAGATGCATTTAGAAATAAAAAATTTTAACAAATTAATTGCTTAAAACACACACATAAAATATATGATTAAAAAGAAATTTAATTTTTTATTTCTAATGTATAATAATTATTTTCTCTTTCAGACTTCGAAAGATATATATATATATTTCTACACGTTCACGTGAGTTATGTTCCTTCGTTGTTCGTTAGAGTTCGAGCGAAAGGCGCTAGCTTATAAATCGATCTTTTGTCAATAAGAGAGATTTTAATGGGCCGTTGGTAAAACGTCAAGTATCAGCTGTAATTTTTCCTTTCCCTCAATATTCTATGATGTGGAACGTGACTTTTGGACCCTATCCAGGTTACCGTGCGTTCTCCTATTTCTACGATTTCTCGCTCGTCCGCCCTCGTTTTTGTTCACGTATCCCGAAAATCGCTTTTTATTCGCATTTCAGGTTTCTGCGACGCAGAAACCATCGCGCGTATATCATCGCTGCCCGACGGGAGCTCTTGTCCAAAGAGCAGTTTCGTTACGTTACAAAAAAAAAAGGTATAAAAACATGTCTATTGTATGTTCACCTCGATGCAAATTTATATTACACAATTTTCATGATATAAATCTTGCGAATCAGTTTTCTAGTTTTGATATGAAGCAATTATTAATTCGTAAATCACACTTTATACTTCAAAGGTGAAGTATAAAATATTTAAATAGATTTAAAAAAAATCAAAAGCTAACGTCGTTGTGTAACAATTATTGTAATCTCTCATATTTTGCAATTGTAATTACAGCCGCGCTATTACGTCCGACAGTTTCGATCGCATTGGTATGAATTACGGATCTAGATTGACGCGGCCCTGAGGGAGAATGCAATAAGAGCATGCGTTCTGTCCTCTCCTTGCTCTTTCATTGGAAACGATTGCAGTCGCGAAATCTTTGTTCGACGCCTCCCGTCATTTCTCCCTCCCTCCCTTTCCGCGCGAGATCCAGTTATCTTTATCATTCCTACACCGAGGAACGCGACTGAATCTTTCGACGTAACGCTAGGCGTCTGTAATGTATGTTCATAGAAAAATCAGGTCAATTACATGCGCGCTGTTGCACATGCACACGCACAATCGCGCGCGACGCGGTGTTAATGACAAAGTTTTTCTCTCACGCCTCGCGTATCTATCAGTTTCTGCCTCATCTTTTCCTCTCCTTTCTCTGGCGGGATATCCAATCGTCATCGCGGGGCGATTTGAAATTAAATGAGGAATCCCGGTTGAATCCATTGTTCGCTCGCGGACGCCGCGAACGTCGTGTGAAATCCACTTAACGCGCGGACGATCGGTTCGCGGTATACCAGCGATCAGCCTTGAAGACGAAGGCTAAAATCCTTTCGCGTTTCATCATTCCCGCGCGTGACACCGCCGCGGACTTTGAGATATAAAATATCAAATTGGATCAAGCCGCGTAGCGGCGCATTTTCGTTACGCGCGCGTACGTCGATCCCAGCCCGTCCTATTTCCATGCGTATTGTTCCGCAGCTCTCGCATAACAGAACAGCTGGCGCAGGTACTGTTTAATTTTAATCTCCCATGCGCGGGGAAAATTGTAGTCGCTATCACTCGCGTGTACGAGGCAACCGGTCACCGGTTGATCCGCATTTGGAAGACAATACAGCTGGAAGAGCATTGTTGAAGCTTGTGAAACGCAAAACGACTCGAGAACTCGATACCTCGTGCCCGTCGATAGTGTTTAAATATCATTTTGCGCGCGGTCGCGAGTTTGGCCTGAGCGCGCAGTGTCATTATATACGTGGGCGTGTGTTTGCGCGAGATTAAACAGCTTATCTATATATACCTTCCTCTCTAACAAAAGAGGAATGCAGCCTCGCGAGAACGCGTATCCGCCCGGAATTCCGAGACCGCCTACCGCCGCACGCGAGCCACGAAGGTGGCCGGGCATCGGAATAGAAATTTTTCCACCGCCGCGTATGGAAACCGTCTGACGTCCGCGGTTAATTCGGCAATGATTCGCGATCACGAGTGAGCGGGCTGAGCAGCCGAGACTGAAATCTTTCCGCTCGATACGCGCGAGCGCGAAAGTCCCGCGGTACCGAAACGTGCTCGCACGGCTAGACTTACTTTAGCGCGACTGATAGAAAATTGGTCAGGACCGAAGTTCCGGGATCTGTTAACGCCGAATGTCTTCGATTAATTTCGCTGAGCGATCTAAAGGCGACGGCTGGGTCGGATTAAATTTTACGCAACTGTATTAAAAAAAAAAAAAAAAAAAAAAAAAAGGAGTTGAAAAATTAATAAGATAAAAAATAATTGTCTTTAAATCGACGATAAGCGTCGATCGTCTTGGCGTGGACCGTCTTCGAAGGAGATCGACGTTGCGCGCCGCGGTCAATTCGGAAATGAACGTAATCGCTTTTGTGCGGTTCAAGTGGACGGCGGCCGGTGTCCCGCGGCCATGCCATTTGAGAGGCGTTTAAGCGCTGAAAGGTAGAGGTTCGGATTTAATGCACGACTTCCTATTCCTCCCACGTAGGCGCAAAGAGGTCGAGCGCCAAAGCCGAAGCGCGTTGCGCCGGCCGTTGCCGCGCCGCGCCGTGCGAACGGATCACGCCGCGGATCTGTGCCGCTCTCTTTCTTTGTCGTGTGATACATCAAACTGTCCGCCCCCGTTCCTCTACTCTTCGCGTGTTTTCGCAGTCGCCGGGGCGCGCCGCGAGTGCAATTCGCGGCGGACAATGCTTGTGAAATAATTAAGTAAATTAATATCTTTTTTTCTCTCTCTCCCTTTTCCTTCGTTGATTATAAACCCACCGAACAAAAGCGACGATCGCGAGGGTCTCGGTAATATTAAAAATATTCCCGCAACAGCGAGATATTCTTCCGCGACGGACGTGAGGTTTCATGCGCGTCTACATACGGTCAGGTAAAATTTGAAAATCAAAGACCGCCGAGTGTACGCGTACCTACCAAGCTCCGCGGCGCCTATCCTTTCCCAATAAATGCTTCCGATACGTATAATACGTATAACAAGCGGCCTTTTCCTTTTTCCGGATTCCCCGCGTCTGTTTTCTCGCGCGTTACATCTATATCTTTTTTCTATTTCTTTTCCTCTTTCGTCAACGTAGGTTGTCGCAAGTCCCTCCCTCCTCCCTGTGGGAACCGTGAAAGCTGGCCCCGGTTTATTATTCGCGGAACTTTCATAACGCGATGATGCGCCGTCGAGATTTTAGCTCGCAGCAGGAAAAGTCGTCTCGCTATTTATTACGCGAAAGCGAACTCGGGCTGCGTTTTATTAAAGTTATTAAACGCATGAGCTGCGGGCGCGGTGTGACGCGAGTTGCGTGTATAACGATACGCGCTCGATCGGGCCCCGATTTCCAGAGAGGCCGCTGAAGAAAGTAGAACCCTCTCGCGCCGCGGTCATGCACGACCGCGCATAAGCACGATAAGCAGCTTCGCGAAGAGCAAGATCGCGCACGAAAGGCATGTTTCGCGGGCGCCTACATCCGCCGGGGGAATAGATTATCCCGTTTCGCGATAAGAAGGAAAGTATCGGTTTTTACGCCGTGCCGGGCCGCGCCACAATTAGGCAATAATTGAGAACGGCAGTTTTAGTCGTTTCCTCGACACGTAACTCGCTATTAATAGCGACGGGGCAGCGAGTGCACGCGTGCACATAGACGTAAGAGCGTAATGGGCTATTTGTAGAATAAAAAAAAAAATATATATATATACGCGGATTCTTTATCCGCTTCGCGTCTCGTCCGGAAGCGTTCGACGCTTTAATTATTCGACGCGAGAAGGGCCAACAAAAGGTATCGCAACAACCACGCGTCACGCGCGTTACGTGCGTTTCAAATGCGTGACACGTACAACGAGGCGAATAGATAGCGGTCCTTTCACGAGCGAAGGGAGGCGACGCTCGCATGGGCGCATCGAGAGCGGCATCGAAATTCCACGCGTTAGGAACGCGAATGCGAGGCGATCGTGTCTCGACGTACGAATGAAAGGACCCTCTATTCGACGCCACTCCGCCGGAAACACAAAGAAAAATCCTGGCCACAAAAGGCCCCGCGCTCGAGGGAAATGTCTTCACGAACGGCACTCTTGAGCAACCGGCGTTACGACAACGTGATCTTATTTGTGATTCTAACATGCGCATCGGGATTATATTTCAATGTTTTCTCGGTAGAATAAAATCTTTTTCTCCCTTTTTTTTTCTAATCGTTTTCAGACAAATGCAAAAAACAATAGGGAATTAAATGTTGCGACATAAAAAAGAAAAAAGCGTTTGTAATTATTTGTAATTACTATATTATTATTTGTAATTACTATATATATTCCTTTCTTGGCTGCTGCTGAAGTATTCCTATCTTAAAAAATTGATGTGACGCGTAAATTAGCTGTTAATTGTTACTGCTTAAAACCGACGCTGATTAGTTCTCTCTCGTTTGGTTTGCTTCACGCCAGGCGAGAGTCAACGTCGGCTATCTAATCGGAGATTTGAGATTCGATTTAATTTGCAACTGCGATTTTTTAAAAGATACGTGAAAAAAATTTAAAGCGTGCGCAAAATTTGTTCTGGTAATTAAAGAAAAGATAAGGGTGAGCCGCGTACGTGCCGCGCGCGAGCTACGTTCTCCCTACTACCCTCACTCTCGCTGTCCTTCTCCAGCGGTAGAACGAGACGTACGTACGCAGCACGTGCTCCGTACGTATTAAAGATCTACGGACAATCGACGGGCCAGGGGCACATAATCTGGCGTGAATTATCTTCCTGGATTAATCGTGCGTGCCGGCGACTACATCTTTTCGATATAAAGTAAGTGTATGTGTACATTTAATTCGCGTCTCTTTGCCGTAAACGATGTGTCGACGAGTACAATCGGGCTTAGGGGAAGAAGGTTTCGATCGACCAGTGCGCGATAGATTCGGGAGATATTCGCTCGTGGTATAGGAATGCGATGCCTGAAAATCTTTTTGTTAACATATTATTATAACTGAGCAGTGATCGGGAACAGAGATCGGTCACGCGCGCGACGGAGCAACCTCAAGGATCACGGGGAAAGGGGATGGGTGCTTGCTAGCGGCGGTCAGCCGGCTCGTTTCTCATACGCATTGCGTAGGTCCAGTACTCAACGGTGTAGGCGCGGGGAACGCAGGGAGTAGCGGGAACGGGGTGCGCTAGCTGTGCTAACGCTAGAATGTGCGTCCGGTCACCCGCAGTTAAAAAACGCGAACGCTAAGATAAAAACAATACGCGCTGAATAATCTAGTAAACAGAACAGACTATTAACTGTAATTTTTCTGTTTCAGATAATACTCTCATCATTGAAGGACCACCTCGACACCCCGCAGACATCCTGAGAGGAGGAGGAGGCTCAGGAAGGGTATCCTGCCCCAGCGGAGCAACCCCGGGGTAAGTATCAATTTTTCTTTGGAATAAAATGCTTCAGATTTTTTATAACATTTTTCTATTATTTTATTTAATTAGATTAAATATCTATAAAATAATTTTTTCATTTTTCTGTTACAGATCAAGAGGAACTCCGCTGCAGTGCAGTGTTCAGTGAAGAACAAAGTGCCGTACGCCGATATCAGTGATAATACGAACCGCAGCCGGTTCGTCGGTCGATTCGGGAGTGCCGCTAGTTATCGCGCGCTTTTCTTTACGATAATTTTTTACGAGAGCGCGTTCGCGTGTGTCTGTGCGCGGAAGGATGGCTCGTCACGTCCCATCTGAGAGGAGGAGCAGGCCCGGGAAGGGCATCTTGCATCGGCGGAGCAACTTTTAGGTAAATATAAATTTTTTTCCTTTAATTTGTCATTTTATTAACTTTATTTTTATTTATTTTCATTAAAGAATCGAATACATACGCGTAATTTTTTTTTATTTAAGCGTTAACTATTTTCAGCACGTCTACATTAATATTTTTCATTTTATGTTACAGCCACCGGCAGAATTTTACAACTCCGCTGAAATTCTTGCAGATTGGTAAGTCATATAATTTTTTCTTGACGTTTATAATTGGTAATAAATAAAAAATGAAATAATTACTTTATATTTCGCGATCACTTCTCTACTTTGATACGTCGAACGTTATACGAGTTATGCGCGGTTTATGTATCGTATATCATTTGCACGAACGAGCGAGAACGAGAGATGTCAAGGTTAATTAGTCACCGTAGCTTCTGAATCGACACGCGTTGAAAAACACGTTCCTTTATTTTACTTTTTAATCGCAGGGGTCTGATTGTCTAATCTAATTGTCCCTGATGTTTGTACGAAATTTTCGAACAATCTGCGCGCGTGAAGTTTAATTGGCACGCGCGATAATTAAAACAGAATCGTAGATGCGACGCATCTTCGAACGTCACTCGTCACAGACGATAATAACTGTCCCCAGGCGGTTAATCTATTAAGTGTTTAATCGGAAAGATGTATCGCAAAATGTTCATATGCTAATAAACGAGCATGCATTGTTGGACATTGGATGCGTATGTACAAAGTTGCATGTGGCATTAAAAAGATAGAGAGAGAGAGAGAAAAAAAAAGAGAGAAAGAGAGACGTACTGGATTCAAGGATAGCGTTGTATTAATGACACGCTGTTACTCGGTGTAAAAAATAGCCGAGTGATGATTGATGAGAAAATTTAATATCGCATTGATAAAAGATATTAAAATAATTTGAGCAAATTTGTTTTGATTTACGAGACGCTCCGGTTTAATCAATAAATAATTAATTACAAAATTTGACGAGCTATCTTTGGACCACGACGTGTGCTCGAGAAGGAAGTATTATTTCTCGATAATATCGGAGAGGAAAAAGAAAGAGGGAATAAAAGAAAGGAGCAAGAAGTTGAGAACCTTCAGTTATTATTCAAATGTCGAAGCTGTTATTATGCCTCATTTTCTTAATCGGGCTGTTATCCTCGATTCCACAGACAAATGTAAGATTACGTACGCTTCCGGGATTGTAACAATATTAAATTACCAAGAGCAACTCCAGTTCATTGGTACTCGATACAGATAATTAAACACGAATATGCTCGGCTTCGGAGAAAAATAAGACTTAATTGATACAAAGTTCGGGGTTGATATGCCCGAGCTATGTACTTAGAAGCTCAGATAAAAAAGATGACGGGATTCGTATCCGAGTAACTCGTACTTAGAGACCTAACGCGACGAAGAGACAATAAACGTCCCCTGTTCGCTACGCTACCAGACTGCATTCCGCCGATACGCGTTTGACATCACTTAAATCACTGACCCATTTGCAAATCGTTAACGTGTATAATTATCACGAGCGATCCGCGTCGCGAATAATCATGCGCCTTCCTTTCGCTGCGAGTATCAACAACTTTCACTGCCAATTTCGATCGTCAGCAAAGTGAGATCGAACTTTTTACGCCCTCCTAATTATTATACGATTACATCCCGCGATTCAGCTATCGTTAACGTTATACTTTTTACATTACAATGCGGTTCGAAGTACTTCGGTAAAGATCCCTGAGCGCGTTCGTTTAATCGCTTCATCGATCATCGGCGTATCGACGACGCCGAGTTTTGCGCGTGGAAAAGCGCGTTCGCGCGTCAGCGAGAGAAACGCTTTCCTGGAATTTGTAATTACCCGACACTGGCACCATTAGACGGTTGTTAAACACACGGGCCATAGGCGCGGCATCACCCGGCGCGCATCTAACCCCGGCTGATGCATATGTTGAAGTGGCAGGTTGCATAACGTTCAAGGTGAAACTCCCCCACCGTCAACGAGACAATCGCGTTTCGCAGCCGTTGCAGCCGCAGCTGCCGACCGCCCGTCGGCGGTGCCCGGTGGTCAATTAGTATCGCTGTTAATTCAATCACTGCCTCGCCTATGGTAGGATCCGGTCGACCGACTGATCGACGGGGCGTCCATCCGAATGCGCTGTACCGAGCGCATCAAAGTCGCACCGCATCGCGTTTCTCTCTCGCCCTCGGCAAAATCGCCGATTTCCGCCCTGCCGAGAATTTAGTCGCTGATTCTTTCCGAAACCTAACATCTTTATGCCAATACGGGGAGCCGTCACGTCAAAGATCGGACGAGGTCGCCCACCTGGCCAGACTTTTGCTTCCGTATCTCACCCCTACGCAGGTTAAAGTTATCGAAGGATCTCTACGCGGAATATTACGACGAACGTTATATCGAATATTAATTTCGACCGGAAAGAAAAATAATTAACAAGTTGCAGTAGAGTTCAATTTCTTGGACTGGAGAACGCGAATCGAGATAGAGAGTCGGAGATTGTTATTGGAGACATCCTCTCGCGGAGGACTTTCATTCGAGAGATAAAAGCAAAAATCCTTCGAGCGTGATACCCGGCGCGCGGAACGCAAAAAGCAAATCGGCCCGATAACGCGAGTGAAAATTCGATTTGCATAGAAAGGATGACGTTAAAAAAAAAAGCGCATTGAAGCTCGCGCGGGTTTCTTCGCGAGTCGTTAACCGGGAATCGGTTGGCCCGTACTAATCGCCGCGGAATGACTGTGACGTTTTAATGAGGTAAACTTAATTTTTCCGGCGGATGCAGTCAATTAGAAAATGGCCGGTCGCACTTTCTCCCGGGTTTCTGACGCCTTCGGCGCGGCTCGAGGGAAAAATCTTGTGGGTCGTGACCCACATGGTCAACCATCGCGACAGCTTTAACCTTCCGTCTATCGCAAGAAACATTCACGCTCAAAATAGAACGCAGCTCTATATATTCCATATTATTTTTGTCGGGCATTCTCAGCTCGCAAATCGAGCTACTTAAAAAGATTAAGAAACGTCACGCTCGACGAAGTCTTTAGTCTCCCCATTCGATTCTCCTACCCGAACCCCCCTCGTGCCTGTTTTTCCAATTAATATTATTCAACATTTGTATGTTTTACTAAAGCTCTCGGCGCTTTGATATACGCAACAACGTTCCCCTGTTCTCCTCGCTCTAAATCTGCTTTTAAACGTGATGCGCGCGTTATCCCACCGCGCTTACGCCGGTAACATACCCGCGGGTACAATGGCCAGGTAACAAGCAAAAAGAAATCAGCGTCTAATATTCTCATACCAAACGTAAAAATGTTCTATTGTTTGTACCATTACGTACGCAGGATGCGCCGACGGAAAATGTTTCGCTTCCGCGCGCAATGATGAATCGCGCCTGACAAGTAAAAGAAAAGATCGTATGTATATAGATCGCGATCACAATGCGATGATAACGAAAGCAAGATTTACGAGGAGATTATTTAGAGGAAACCGCATTACTCTTTTTACGGTGCGTGTCTGGAGTGTTTTTAATGTGGATCTTGGTTCTCATAATACGACAATGCAGCGATATATATGCTAATTGATGAATACAATTTGAAGCTGTTACACGCAGCTTGCGTCGCGGCTCTTTCTTTCGATTCGCATGGATTTTATTTTAATGAATTGAAATAATACTCGCTAAAAATTACCTAATATTTATTATTTATAACGTAACATGTAAGAGGCCTGTAAAATGCTACCCGGTTAAAAAAAAAACAGATAAAGAAGCAGGTCTTCGAGATAGGCACGAAATGCCCGCAACGTTTTTCGATAGCGCACGTATTTTTAAGGTAAGACCGTACCGTGGAAAAATCTTTACGTGTGTTTATAGAATTTTGTCTCTGCAGTAAGATTCCGCTCGTTTTGCACGCAAACTTTATGCAAGTGACAATAAAGATAGTTTTGACTTTGGTGGAGGCACGATCGGAGCGGAGTCTCAAAATCTCCCTATCTTGGAATACGTTTTAAACTTCGCTCGTTTGACAGCTGATATTTTTCCTTTCTTGTTCTCTTAGGTCATCTCGGGTAGATAAGATTAAAATTTCAAAAAAGCCACTCAAATCCCTTATCGGCTTCGACGTGATTTTTTTTTGTCTTTTTTGTAATTTTTAAACGCTTCACGTTTACATCGATTGTCGTTGACTTTTGACACGAGTTTTCCGTATCGAGAACTGATAATTTATGGATCGTTCGAGGAGTTAAAGTATTATAAGCGCCAGGCGGTGCTTGGTGCTGAACAATATTTTTCAAGTCCACTCGTCACGAAAAACTAACGGCAAGTCGATAGCCTTTGCTCGAGACGGAATCTTACGTATCGTCGCGTCAAAGGCGACATTCTCGTCGCCGTTTCGAAGCATTTAAAATCATGCGATAAGATCGCGCGGCATTCTTGAATCAGCCGGGTCGAGTGCTGCATTTCTTAGCAATCTCGCGTGGGCAATAAGAAAAAGAAAAGAAAAGAAACTTAAAGAACTCGCTCGCGAGCTGCGTCGTAAAATTATTTATCTAGCAAACGTTTGCTTAATTACGCATCGCTGATTAACATACGTTAAGACATTCCCAAAATATAAAATACGCGTGACTAATGAGTCTTTAAAACGGCCGAGTATTCGAGCTCGTACGGTATCGAAACCTCCAGTTTTTAAAATCCAGGCATTATTATCACCTCTCGCGGATAAGATATTTCCATCGCGGAAATTTTTCTTTTTTTCCCCTCCCGATTTGTCCAGTACATTCCGGATAAACTTGTTCATCGATCCAGCTGGGATCGGCCGTCCGGGGCTTTTAAGAGACGCTATAGCGAATGGCACGGCCTTTCGTGGCCCCCGGAGGGCAACCGGCGAACGACGAGACGGCCTTGTAAAAACTGATACTGTTACTTCCGAGATGCACGGACGGCTCTCCCAGTGGCTGCGTCTAATTGCATTCGCGAGGAAACGAAGTGAGAAGCGAGTCATTATCGGAGGAGCGTGCTGTTTAACGTCACAGACAGCTAATTGTCGCTAGATTTATTGTCGACAGCGCGCCGTTATCAGCAGCGGGGGCGTCCACGCTCGTGTAATTATGATAAATATGTCGTTGCTCAAATTGTCTCGTTTAGAGTGAATGAAATTAATTGCGGGAATAAGGCGCGTGAGGTGCGCACGTCGGAATCACTCCGCGTTAATCCGCCGTGTCAATAAAAAAAAAAAGATAAAAATAAATTCGTAACGCGTCACCGTCTGGAAATACCTGAAATATGGATCTTTTTCCTAACGCGAGCGGCGCAAGACGAACTCCGTCAGGTTTCGTCATTTCAGAATGCCACCTGTTGATCGCGCCCTTGATACCCTTGTCCCGATTCGGATATCTACGATTCGCTGGCGATCAAAGCAAGTGATTCGCGCCGCGGTGGTTCGCCGTTTCGATCGCGGGGAAAGGTACCGATTTCTCCGCGTCGGATTGCGCGGACCTGCCCATTGTTCGGCCGCTAATGAAGACCGGGCTTCTACGATATAGAGCAACGGTTTCCGCAGTGCTCTCGGGATGTAACGGCTGTCGCGAGTAGAGCGTTCCAGGTGCTAGCAAAGGAGGTAAAGACCTTTAATGGCGCGGCGAAGAAATTCGCGACGACCGGTCGAGACGGAGACCGATCCGGAGGGCTCTCTCGACCGTGCTGCTCGACGTAAGAAAGTAATCGGCAAAACGGCGGGTGAGGAAAAGTGGAGCGACCGCGTGCTGGAGTAATTTGCGGATTTCACTGAAAAGCCAGCTGCCAAGTAAAGTCCGCCTCGTTACGATTTCGTACCCCGGCGGATCCCTCTGCGATCGCTCGCTCGCGTAAGAAAGTGATTCCGTTCGCGTCCGAGAGACCCCGCGAACGCGGCCGCTGCGCGGCGTTTTCACTCGCGCGGAGAACGGCGGTAACCCATTTTATCTATAATACGTTCTCCGGGGCCGAGGTTTTTCCGAGCGATTTTGCGCCGAGCGGACGGACAATTATTTAATCGCGCGAGATCTCTCGCCGTGAGATCGGCACGGTATTAGTTTGGCGTTGCCACCGAAGGGGACCGGCGCACCTCGCCGCGCTCGTGTCGATGACTTTCGAATCGGCGGGAGCACGGTGGGAGCTCACGCCTCCCGTAATTAAATCTAATCAAGAGGATTTCGCACGTGCGAATGACGTGCGTTCCGACTATCTCGCGCTGCGGCGCGAACGAGCCGGATGTCGACAGCAACCGACGTAACCACGGCGGTGTTGGTACAATAATTTTCTTAACGTCGCCCGTTTCACGGCCTCTGCATACAATGACGAAATTAATTTCGCAGACCATTTTTTTTTTCACGTTACGTAAAATAACGACTCCTGAGAATACACCTGCGCGTACGAAGAATAGCGTTAACATAGTAACCCGCACCGCGAGCAGAGCTCGGCTCTTTAACTCGGACGCGACGGCTGATCGGAAAGAGCTAAGTCCCCCATTCATTTCTGGCCGCCTTCGAGACGTTCGCGGCGCGAGACGTCGCTCGCGGGAATAAAATATGGTATTATACTGGCGGAGGCGTGTGTCGTTGCGGAAGTCGCGCTCACCTGTGTTGCTGCTCGTAAGAACGGCTCACTGACGTTCAACGGGGCCGCGCGGGATACATTCCCAAACTTCGCCCAGGTTATCGAGCTGGGGAAAAGAACGGTGCGGAAGGGGGGACGTACTCGGAGAAACGGCGGAGCGAGACAGGACCCGGTGAACGGTTCGCGACGGACTGGAAGTACCGGAGGCGAAGTGAGCGCACGTCGAGGAACGAGCGGAGGAGTCGGAGGTGCTGGAGGAGAGTGTGCAGCGAGGACCGAACGCGGACCGAGCGCGAACGACCGCTGCCGAGCTTCGAGCAGCTGGTCGTGGGAGTCGGTCGACTAGGTGGATTATTCGGTGAAACAGAGGCTGATATTGGGTGGTGGTACCAGCCACGGACGGCCCGTCCTCATCATCCACCTATTCCCCGCGATCCGTGCGTTATCTCGTCGCCGTCGGTAGGAAGAAAAATCTTTAAACAGGCGGATAGATTGCGCGGTGACTCGCGGGAAACTGCGTTGCGCTCCTTTTGCTAGTAATGAAATTCCCATCTCTGACGAGAGCGGCGGAGGGAAATGGAGAGAGAGACAGAGAGAGAGCGGATAACCGCGATAAACCGTAGAAATTCGTATCTCCGGGATACTCGCAAACGAGAACGAGATATAGAGAGAGAGAAAGAGAGAGATCAGCGAGGGACTGGTCGGCGGAGAGCTGTCGCGCCGGATCTCTTCGCAGAATGGAGTAGCGAGCGCGATCGTTGATGGTAGATGATCCGATAGAATGAGAAGGGATAGGAGAGGATGGCGGTACCAGCCACGGCCGCCGAGAGCTTGCCCGTCCTCCATCGCGGGCTACAGCAGGTTGTTACAGGCAGTGGGAAGAGGCGGGAGCGAGGGGACGAAGCAAAGAAGGAGAGAGACGGAAAGAGTGAGAGTCCAAGGCGGCGTATTCTCGCGGGCAAGATCCATCTCTGTCCCTTCGCGCTAAATAGATAACAGGATAACCGGCGCCGCGCGGCACGATCGTCTCGGAACAATCGGCCGACGATAGTTACACTCCATTTTCTATTCATAGCCCTCCCTCCCTCACCCTCCCGTCGGTGCGAATTGTTACGCGAGGCCGAGCACGGACCCGAGGACTTTTAGCACGTAATCTCGTCGAATTCAATTCCCGGCCGAGCCGCAGATACGGGAGAATGAACCGCGCCAATTACCGCGACGAATAAACGTAGCTGCCGTTTTCGTAGGCGGCCGGAACCCGAGACTTCAAAGAGCCCCAGAGCGCATCCAAGTCCCACCTGCGACGTTTACGCGTCGATTAAACGCCAATTTTTCACAATCGCCGACCGAGTGTAGTCCCGAGCGGACATACAAAGACTGAGGAAAGCGTTTCTCGCTCTATCGCGAAAATCTAAAGCCGAAAGCGAAAAGCCATCGCGTTTTCTATAAAGAATATCACGGAGGCTACGAGTGAAATTCAGGGCGAGGCCTCGCGACAGGATGCACACGCATGACGTATAAACGCGAAACATTGGCAACCGAGTGACCCCGTGTGCACACAAACGCCGACATTTACACCAGTGTCCCTTCTTTATGAGCGTATGCTATCAGCGAACGTGCACTCGACTACCGTTTGTGAGAAAATAATGCCGAATTGCGAAATCCTGGGTGCTCGTTCCGCATATACGACGCAAAAGGTGCGTGACCGCGGAATTGCGAGATTGTAAATGTGGGACCAGCGTTCGTCATGGCCCTGCCGATTTCAGGCGCGATAGCGTAAGGCTCGAAAAAGCCCGGAAAAGCGAGACGAGAATGCGCGAATAGTTCGTGCGAGCCGGATACCCCGCTGAATATCGGTAAGTACTAACGCGAATTTAAGTTGACGATCTATATATCAAGGATAAATTAAAGTATAAGACAGTTTCATATTTATACATACATATTTATTTCTAATCGTTAAAATATCGAGCTCTCGCTACTTCAATTCCTCTTGAAATCCCACATAAATCACTCCTTTTTTTTTTTTTTTTTTTTTTTTTTTTTTAGTGGTCTTTATTCTTTTTTTTCCCCCCTTTTTGACAACACCTCGGGAAATCCACGACCACAAATCATTACAAAGAGACATTAACGAGATTTTTAACGAGATTCGCAAAGTGAGCATTAAAATAATACGTTATAAATAATTTTTCAACTCCATCCGTTACTCCGTGATATTAGCATACATTTAAAAACAAATCGTCATGCGTCCTGAGAACTTCCCGATAATTAATTAATATTTTTCCGTTTTCTTTTTCCTTTACTTTTTTTTTCTGCAGCAGTAGAATTCTTCAAGTTCAAGCGGTAACGTTGTGCAGAATTTAAATCCTACGAATATGTAATCGCAAAAAAATTCTCTGAGCGGTTATCCTTTCGAGAAAGAAATAAAAATGTTGCTGGATCCTGCTGCTATAAAAACAAGGTGGTTTTGTATCCGCGTATCCAAGATATTCCTGCGTCATTTGCACGAATGACGCGATAATTCGGCATTATGACATTCGGCGTTTTGCGCATTCGGTCGAGTGCCTCGATTAACGGCGGGTTGCATTGAATAAACGCGGACTGGTTTCAGGTGTGATTCAGCATCCGTGCGAAAAACCGGTTTTTTTTTTGGGAAGAAGGAGGGTCTTCTATTTTTTCTTCTTTTTTTCCTTCCACCGCTCGTCCCGTTTTATTCATTATACAATCAAAATATCAAGAGGTTCGGTTGCACAACTATTGTTTTGGCTCCGTTTATTTCCGTTTCGTGCCAATATCCACCGACGACTTTCGCGCGCCAACTCGATTTCTCACGATCCCTAGACCCACGTGATTTTCGCGCGTCTCGTCGATCTTTTTGGAACTTTCTCAAGTTTCGGTTTCACCGGCGGCGACGGCCGGCTCGGACAATGCTCAAACGCTCCTAGAAGCCGCCTCGGTAGCCGCGGCGCGAAAGTAGGGAAAGTATCTCTCTCTCGATTCGCACGTGTGTCCGGCACACATATTCGCCGACGAGAGAAAAAGAAGCTCGGAGCCCGTTCGTCGCCGCGGCGGTATACGGCGCTCGGTCGCGGGACCGAGCCCGAAAAGAAAAAGATCTCGAGGCGCTACGACGTCGTAAATCGATTTCCATGGACGACCGGCAAACTCCTTTGCGAATTTCCGCGAAATCATCATCCTCGGGAACGGAGATCCCCGGGCCGCGCGCATTGTGCGCGATACGCGATCACGCCGTAACGGGACGACATGACATATACGCTGCACACGTACGCACACGTGCGCACATTCACTTTACATAATAACGGTCAGCCAAGCGCTTTATTTTTCTTTTTTTCTTTTTTTCCTTTTTTTCCATCGTGAAAATAAAACATTCGCCGGTGACGCATGTGCTCTATTACGTGAGAAATAATTATGACGCACAATTCGAAACTGAATTCGCGCGATTGACTGAGGCAGCTCGATTCGCCGACCGCGATAACGCCTTCGAGTGCGCGCGTAAAAGGTTCGTCGGAGAATGCACTCGTTTCGTATACGCACGCATGTACGCCTACTTGATAAACGCGAAATATCTCTCGAATTCGCTGTAATAGGAAAAACGGGCATGGAAATCGGGCGCAACTGCGTTAACACCGCAGGACATAAACGTGCTAGCGCGCCGCGGATTTTTTTTTTCTTTTTTTTTTCCCCCTCGCAGCCTCTTTCCTACGCTTCGATTTGCACTTTCATTTTTCGTAATGATGCTCGCGTAAAACGCGCAGATCGCGCGCACGGGCGTGAAATCGCGATCTTCAGCCGCGTAATCGTCGCGAATGCGCCGAGCGTGGAACGGAGCAGCGAGCATTCGGAATAACTGTATCACTTCAAACTTTCCACGATGTCGAATGCAATATGAATCGCGAAAATTACATAATTAAGATATATAAGTGTAAATTTTTTTTTTTATGCTCGAGATGTCTCGAAAATATGTTTGTAATTTCAACTTCTAACTTTGATAACGAGTTTATTTCACTGCGCGGAATTAATCAATTTATCCTCTGTGCTCGCCAGACGTTTCAAATTACTTCATCGGTGACAAAAAGCTGATGCGTCGAATTATTCAGCGTCGCGTTTCTCGAAAAATCGTTTCCGATGCAGTAACGCCGCGATAACGTATCGTTGAAATATGAAAAATAATGTGTTATGTAACTGAAAATTACAGTATGTAATAGCGCGTCATAATCAACGAAAAGCACGTGGCAGATTATTCTTTTTAAACGAGCGATACGTTTTGATCACGTACAATAAATAACAATTTAATCCTTAAGAAATCCACGTGAGAGCTTGCATTCTTGTAATCTAAATGGCAAGTGTTCCTTTAAAAAAAATAATAATAATAATAATTTAATTGTTGCTTGACTTGCCATTTTTTCTGCGGTGCCGACTTGTTCTCTCGTTTGGTTATCGTGCTCAAGAGTAAATGCTGCTTTAATTTTTATTTTGTACATCGTTATTAGTTATTCCACGCGTAATATATTTTTTCTCCAATTTCACATGAGCATTTCTCGGCCACGTATGTACGCAGTTTGCTAACTACGTACCGCTCGACCGCCAAAGGAATGCGAGAGTCGTGATCTTAAAGACGCGCGAGACTGCCGACCCGTCCCGACCTTTGTTAAATTATCTCACACGCATGGCAGGTTAACGCGGTGTAAAAAAAAAATTTCCACGCCGATTATTACGATAAATATTAATGTCGAATATTAATTTCAAACAATAATTCACAATCACCGACGCGACGCAAAGCGCGAACGGAGCTTTCGTACCATCGAACGTGACGTAAACGATGATTACGGAAGCGGCGGGCAGAAAGAAGTTGGCGGAATAGAATTGATGGATTCGAGGTGTATAATTTCCGCGTCGACAATGCGAATAAAAATTATCGGGGAAAGACGAGCTTCCGTGACGACAGTTCTTTTTTGTTCTTTTTTTTTTCTTAACTTTAATTGCCTCTTCGCATAAAATCTTGAAAATCCCGCGATAAAAAATTAATTAAAAAACAAAAATTAATATATAAAACCTAGAAAAATATTGCGTTCAAATCTTATTCATATCGTTTTAAAAGTTTTTTTTTTTTTAGATAATATTGTAAGAAATACTTCAAATTTTATTAGTGATAAGAAACCGTTCTCATCTTATGCGTTTTACAAATATAAAATTAGAAAGAAAAATTAGCGTTATGATTTGTCCGGCAAATTAACCGCTTAGTCACGAATCATCGGAATCGAAGCGAGTCTCCGACAAGAGCATATAAAATTATCGCGGAATGCAGTTCACGTGCATTCGAACAAGCCTTCGCCAGCGACACGTCGATGTGCGTACACGCATCTCTTGCATGCAGAACGTGTGTAAACGCAGATTCATTCTATCTCGGGAATATACGACTGTAGAAGCCGATAGTCACGCAGCAATTATCAACTTCCTATTCGGCATACCTCACGTATCATTCTTTAATTCCCCACCTAACAATATAATATGTAAAACGTGTCGTGCAGTGCCTATTCTTTCTATCTACATAATTGCGTCTGGTAATCAAGCCGTTATTAGCTATAATTTGTTATTCCATTACTTATCGTGAATGCATTCTTGCGCTTGTAAATCGCCCGCGCGTTTTAGCGGAATCGCAGCGGATCGCTTCATCAGAATTTTGCGCGTTTATTTGAATAAAACTTTCTCTTTATATTTAACACGATGCGACGATCGAACTGTGCACGCGCAAGGTTCGCAGGCAGACCGAAAGAATGCAAGTCAAACGTTAATAAACGCAATAACCACGACTAACGAGCGTTGCCGAACGCTTCGTACACTACGTAGCATTTTACCGACATTTTTACGGCCGTTTAATACAAAAGAGACCTGTGTATCACGTGGCACACCCGTGCCGCATTTCCATAAATTCATAAATAAGACGACGATATTGGCCTTGCCTGCCAGTTTGACTCGTATTATTTCGCACGTACAACCGAATAATTCGCCGGGCTGTCGCGATTCACGAGGAATAAAAGGTCGCTGCGGATTACGGACGTGAATGATTTTTTTTCCGCGACGCTATTTCGAGCCGTGGGTTTAAGAAGCTTGTTGATCGCGCTTGATGAGCGCGATTGAAGATTAAGTCGGTCGGTGTTCCTAACCGCCGGCCACATAATTTCCGTCTACCCGCCCGCATTTTCGTGCACCGGCAACGTGTCGTATACGAACAGAAGGCTGACGTCTTTCTCTCTATCCTGCTCTTTGTGCACCGGGTGACTTATCGGGGCCGCCTGCACCGTTACGTGCGCGCACGACGACAACGTCCGAGATAGGATTATCTAAATGTTTGGCTGCGATACCGTTTTCCACGCTTCACACACTCGACGCAATGCTCCATAAAACGCCGTATCACCCGTGCTTTGTCATGTACTAACTACTCCGCCGGAGCGCATTAGTCGACGAATGATTAGTAAATCATTCCTTCCCTCTTTTTTTTTTTTTTATTTCTTTTTTTTCCTTCTGTAGGCGCTAAATAAAATTTCTACAAGCGAATCCCTTTGTTAGGAGAACAGTAAGCACGAGGATGCATAAAGACCGCGACTCGAGAACAACTACGGATTATTAGCGCGAGGCCTTTTAACGTCAAATCTAAGAAACGAAAGATCGTATCGACATCTGCCTCGAGCGAGGCATCTGCGATGTTCTTTAATGGCTCCAGCAGGTGCGAGTCGCTCCCTCGAGATGAGAGAACCGATCGTCGACGTCCAGTCGACGATAGTTCCGAGTAACAAGGGTTATATCGCGCGTTAAATAACATTTCAATTAAATGGAAACGATTTAAACGGGTTTCGTGAAGATCCTGGTTGAGCCGGACGGTATTAGCGTCGCGGTTGGCGTTTCGAAGCTAAATTGTTATCGCGAGAGGTTCGTTACGCCCTCTCCGTTCAGGGCTAATGACATTTCACAGTACGTGGCTCGCTTGTGTAGGCACCGGAATACGAGGACAAAGCGAAACGAAAACAACAGTCGACCGTTCCTTTGCGGTATTACCGCTTTCCTGCTGCTCTCTCGCAGTGTCGTAACTAGGCGAAACTTTTCCGCAGCGTCCGGTGCGTGTCGTCGAAGCGCATCCGAACGCTGCGCGTTCGTCGTCGTCTCTCTCGCGATTACCGCGCGTCGCGATAACGTGAAGCAGATTATCTCGCTTGCCCGTAAAAGAAATCCCGACAATCGGCGTTTCCGCAGTTCGTTCCTCGTCTCTCTTTCGCAACAAAAAAAATCGCCACCTTCACCTATATCGGGTGACTCGAGCGTGCCACACAGAGAAAAAAAAAAAAAAAAAATTTTTTGCGCAAGCAAGAGATTAATAATCCTCTCTTCTTTTTTTTAACACATTTGTGTATAATAATCGCGAATTATATTACAAGCTAGTTCTTAGCTCAAGATATCAGGGTGACCCGGCTTCGTGCCAGCTATCTTCGGCGCCGGGTCCGAGCGAAAAGCCGCGCGCGGGCACGTGCTCGACGTTCACGGATTATTTGAGAAAAGTGATAAAGGACGGTGGGTAAGAGAACGCCGCGGAGTGACTCGCGGCGAACATTTGCCGTGACGTGACGCCATCAAGTCCTGTCGGAACAGCAGGTTCGAATACCTTGTTCGACTGCCTGCCTGCCTGCCTGCCTGCGAGCAACGCACGCACCGGCTGGCTCCTCGTATCAATGTGTCTTCCGCCGTGCACCGGGTGGCTCTTTAAAAGTCGATTCGCCTAGCCGTTTCGCTTGGCCATTAAACCGGTCCCTTTTGTCAGACTGCCTGGGAGTCGGCGGACTCGAGCCTGCCGGCCAACGGCATACGCGTGGACGCACACGTACGTACGCGCGATCTCACGCACGCAACAAGTGACTATGGGGCGACAACGTGCGTCGGGTGCTGTTCATTTCCGCGCACTTAGTGACGGATTGATCCTCGTCTAATTGAAAACCGTCGACGATTGATCGATCATTTCGACGGCGCGCGGCGGCGACGATCATTAGCAACTCGTTAACGCGCGGCGGCACGCGAGTATTGTATTTAGTATATTTGGAGGAAATTGTGTTATCGTTGGCGACGCTCCGCTCGCGGGAGAGAAGAGACTTCTCTTTTAATTTTTTTTTTTTTTTTTATTTTTGCCGTTCTGCGAACAAGGGTCTATTGTCGTATCCTGGGAACGTCGCGAGAGCATGAATGCCAATATTTTATTTTAATTTTTTACTTTTTTATTTAATTCATAGCGCAACTTTTTTCAGATCTCATTACTTAGCGTTGTGATGTACCGTTGAATTATTAACGCCTTGAGTGCGGATTAAGCGAGGGCCGTCGATTAGCGCGAACGCAAGTGATCGTGATGTCGACTACGTTTGTTTTACGTTCTTGCTGGGGAATGATTTTAGAGACGAGCGCGAACAGGACGAAGAGTGGGCGTTTGCACGATACGGAACGTGTTATCTGCACGATGTTAACCTTTTCAGCATTCAGAAGAAGCGGCATCATATAATAATAAGCCGGTCGTTTATTTGCCAAAATAATTACCTCCAAAAAAAAAAAAAAAAAAGCGAAACATGGAGAAAAGCTAAGGGTTAGGTGGTAGAAGTAGCAGTCGAGTGCTCGGTCACCGGAATCAGAAAGAAAAAATTTCCCAAAAAAATGCAGTTAGTCGCTCGGTGAACGGCCCAAAGGATAAATGACAGTACGTGAAAATAAGGCGGTTGCCGAGGCTGTTCCTCGACGGCAGTATAACGCGTTTCTAGGGGCTTATGTCGTCATCCCGATCGCAATGAAAGGGGGACGAGTCGGATCGCGAAAACGGCAGCGGATCGGCGACGAATTCTGCGGTAAAAGTGCTTCTGACATTTGAAGGCACTCGCGTGCGAGTCACGGACGTCCTTGGGTCAGTCGGTCGTGTGCAACGTCAGAAATTCAGCCGGATCGCGGTGCCGCTTACGGTTACGTCTACCCCGCGCACCTGTGCGCAAACTTCTTCTCCCCCCCCTCCCACCGTAGACCCACGTCCAAGCTCCGTCAAAGGACGTGTTTTCGATCCCCGGTCTCGTGGAATCTCCGCGGGCGGGCAAGCGGAAATCGCGCAGGTAAACACGGCAAGAAAATAAAAACCGAACCCGATCTTCGGTAATTCTGAGTTCGGGCGCAAAAACAACGGATCCGGTCGGGCTTCCCGTCCGAATTGCCTGCGGAGTCGCGGAAACGAGGTGACGGGCGAGCGCACCTTCGCCGGGCGCGAGAAACGCTCCGGCCACGCCGATCCGCGCGTCACTTTCGATTCTACGAGGAGGCGCTGCGAGGAGAGGGAAGAGTCAACTTTGTTTTGGTGCTCGTACATAGACGGCGAGCTCTCGAAACTGAACGGGCGATGGCAATCAGATCGTCGCGTGTTCGTCCTGCAGACGGGCGAAGGGGGACGGCACGACCTTTGCGCGCGCGCGTTCTCTCCGCCGTTGAGCCTAGCCGCGCGATACCTTGGTAAAAAAAAGCCGAGATAGAAAGTCCGGGCCGTGCACCTGAACGCGTCTCCCCGAAAGAAATTTTCCACCGGGACGAGCACGGCCGGAGGAGGGGCACTCGAGGGAAATTCGAAGGCGACTTTATCCTCTTTCTCTTGGACGAGCAGCGCGCGCGCGCGCGCGCACGACAGTGCCGGTCGGCGATGCATGTACGTACTTGTGTAATTCTTCACTTACCGGCCACGAATGGATCGCTGGGCTGCGGCCGACGTTTCCTCGGATGGACCAACGTTCCTCGAACGAGTCGCCGTTCCTTGGATGGACCGCCGTTTTCCCACGAGCAGCCGTAATTCACCCGCTCGGACGGGCACGCGTCTCACCAGTGCGAAGGGAAAAATACGTTTGAGAGTCAGGCGGGATCGGCGCGAGTAACGCTCTCTAACGTCCGACTGTCCGTTCTCTTTCTCGCGTCCACCATTTTGTGCCTGCCGCGACATCATCTTCGTCGGTCGCGCCACCTCGTTGACCGGCGGAAAAATTCAAATTGCGCGTGAGAGGAATCTGGACAGAGTAACATTTTTCGAATTACTAAACATGTGGAAAACGAGGGAGGAAATAAAAAAAATGCAACCACGAAAGAGACAGATTAACGATAAAGAAAAAAATGTACCAAAAAATATACATTTATTAGTAATATATTTAAGAAAAAAATCGTAAAGTTTTCCTCCGTTTCAATAAAACAATACGCATCACAGCCCTACTAAAAAGCCACGAAAAAAAACTAACTGTTCTATAATCGCGCGAGCTCGACGGCAGGGTCTTCGATCTGCGCGGGAGGGGGCGAGTTTCGTTATCGCGCGACCTTGGGTGGCGGTTCCAGCCCAGCGGGTGTTTCGCCGGGTGGAGGAAAGCGCATGCCTTGCCGTCGAGCGTGGTGGCGGCTCTGAGCTCGCCGCGGCGATACACTTTGACGTCCAACATGGCCACCTGATGTCTAGCAGACGATACAGACAGGTGGCATGGACGAGCTGTAAATAAAATCCACCCTCTAGATTTAATTATGAGCGAGCGTGTGCAACAGGAGAGTGCCGATGATTCCGATCGTGTCGACGATGCGGTGGACCCGCGGGTGCAGGTGAGTGCCATCGCTGCCGCCGCCCGCGTGTACGTCGCCCCGGACGGAGCGCGGGGCGAAGAGGGCTCCCTGTGATATTGACACTTTCATCGTCACCGGGAGGCCTCGTCGCGATTGAACCGCGCGAGGGAAAAAAAATGTTACGTAACGCACCCAAAGCGACGATTCTTATCCCGAATTTCGGCGCGCAACGTTCCCGTTTTCCCCCGAGAAACGTCCTTCTATTCTTCTCCGTTTGCCCACGCACGCACACACACACATACGCGAGTCATAAATCGTCCCCGTTTTTAACTCCCCCTCTCGCCCGCCCGACCGGGACGACCTATTGCCACGGCAGCGCGTGCTAAATTACCCTCGTTGCCCAGTAACTCCGTCTCAATGTAAGAAATTGGAGCACAATGCGCGGGGCTTCTTTAATTGATATGTACGTTTTAATTAATAATAGGATATATCCCTGGATTCATTTCTTGCATTCGAATTTGTTCGATTAAAAAAAAAAAAAAAAGAAATATATTTGTTTGTTGTACATTACGTAAAATGATACGTGTCGTTTAAAAATATTATTAATTTACATATTAATTTGATGTAAAATATGTGATATTGTTTCAGATTGAACTGGAAAGATTAAACACAGCTACAGATGACATTAATAAATTAGAAGTTGACTTAGATGTAAGTACTACTTCTCATTTAAGTATGGCCTTATATTTGTAACGATCTCCAGCCTGTCTAGAGTTCACACATGAATGTATATGACTGATGATTCGAGGAACAAAATTGCTGCTAAGTTTTGAAACTGGTTGTGATTAGATTTTATTGAGATGATTGCTGTGCAAGATACATGTAAATGGATAATGACTTGAGACGATGATCTTAACAGCAGTCCCTGATAGCTTCAACTAAAGGAATAACTTTTAACTTAAGACCACAGTTAATAGAGAATTATAACACATCTTACATGTATTTTAGTCTGCCTCTTAAAAAGATTAATATTTCATTATTTTTAGGAAGCTAGAGCGACCTTTAGAGAATTATTATGCGAGTCAACAATCAAGATTGACACTTTGGCTAAAAAACTTGGAGCTTGCATTGAAAAATCCAGACCATACTACGATGCTAGGTTTAGAGCAAAGGAAGTGAGAATCTCTTTCTATTTAAAGTATATTCGTAATTTTTAGAATTAAATTTCTTTAAATTTATAAATATTCTGTTTTAGGCATTGCAAGAAACGCAGAAAGCTGCGATTAGATTTGAGAGAGCCAACAGTCAACATGCAGCAGCTAAAGAAATGGTTTATTTAGCCGAGGAGGGCTTACGGACAGAAGGAAGATGTTTCGATCACGCTTGGCAGGTAAAGCACATTAATGCCAGCTTTTTAAAAAGATTATAATATGAAATATTAATATATATATCGTAGGAAATGTTAAATCATGCTACGTCACGAGTTAATGAGTCAGAGCACGAGAGAGCTCTCTCTGAAGCGGAGCATAGACACACGACTGCACTATATCACAAAGCGGAACACGAGGTTCAGAGGTTGCAACGTGAATTGAAACGTACTATTGCCAAATCTAGGTACGTAAGAAGCTTGTCACCCTTTCCTTATTAGAGCTCGATAATATCTGTTTTTCTGATGGTTTTTTTTTTATAATGCATGAAGTTATTGCATAGTTTTTTTTTGTTTTTTTTTTACAAAACCACTTTGAAGAGCCGAAACCTTGTATAGAACTAAGTTAATGTATCGAAACACAATAATTACTACTTATATACGAAGCCTCTTGTTGTTTCTTTTTATTGCTACATTTTTATATATTTTATGTCTACTAAAATAATCATCGAATTACTTTCGAATGATTATTACATTTATGTTGTTTTAAATAGACCTTTTACGGTATTTATGTGTTTGGTTATATGTTCATGTTGGCAGTATGGGTGCACGCCGCAGCTTGCTTCTGATAAACAGTATCGCCTACAGGCACAACTTACTCATGTTGTAAGTAGGATAGATATTCTTTTTTATTTTATTTTTTTTTAAATACGCAACATTTATTTCATGTCATCAGACCACCTCCGTTTAATTATTTTTTATTATTATCCTGATTGTGCACGAGTTATGATTTTGAAAATATTTTGAGCGTGTGTACTACTAGTGCTAGTTTTCTTTGATTGAGCTTTTCACGATATATATTATATCGCACACAAAATTTAAATTGCTTCTTTCCAAATAAATAGCCGTACAATAGGATTGTTATGCATAATATATTTAAATACCAATTATTAGCATGTAACTTTTGCATAGTTAGAATTTAAAGCAATATTACGTGCTCATATAGGCCTTACTACGAGATGAAAGCGCACTTTAATCAAATGTTGGAAGAGCAGAAAATGAAGGTCAGTGCGCTCGAGAGATCAGTTGGTGAAGCAAAATCTTCGTACGCGGAAGCGTTACGAAATCTAGAAAAAATCAGCGACGAGATACACAGAGTAAATATTCACCTACATGAAATGACAGTTCGAAATAATGAGGTTTCAACAAAATTCTCATTATGCTTTCGCTAATGCAGACGAGAAGATACGATGGTACGGACGAATACGACAAGGGTGCACGAGACGCGCCCGATAATTCTACCGCGCAAAATACAGCAACTCCAACGGACTCCAGTGTAACTGGTTCTCCAGATAGTACAGATTACACTAGCGACGAATATTTACGCCTTCCCGACAAGATAAGTCCAAATGTGCCATGTCCCATGCCTACAAGAGTGAGTATGCATCCAGATATGTATTTCTTAAATAATATAGTTTTTAATTTTATTAATCGGTAAATTATTTTTTTTTTTTTTTTTTTTTTTTTAGATCGAAAGAGATTTATCTTCAGAGTACCTGGGCCTAAATAATATAAACCTTTCATCCACCGAACCTCGTAAATATATAAAACGGGACCGTCCACGAAGTATCGCCGCAACTGACTCAAAACATATCGTATCTCTAAATCATAACAGTTCTTCTGCACCAGGCCTGACGGATCTGTCGGGCATTATATCGCCAGTCGAAAAAAGAGTAAAAATTCAAATACCTGTAAATGACTGCAAAAAAAATTCTACTAATTCTCAAAATGGTGAAGAATGGACGGAAATTAGTTTGAACAATTCACCAGACGAAGTTTACTACAATAATGACGTGTATTCCGACGAGGAAGATCAGATCCCGTACAAACCGCTACCGATGGATCTGAGTCCAGAAGTTACTCAGGCGATTAATGTCGCCGCAGAGCCCCCGAAAGAACAAACAAATCGAAAGAGACTAGTAACGCAGAAATCTTTACCCACAATGTCGAAAGTAAACGAAGTTTCTTTAAGCGAAGAGAAGAAGGCTGAAGTTACAAGAAGCCCATCAGTGAAAAATAGAAGCAAGCTCGACAGTAGTTTAGCCAATTGGATAACTAGAAGTTCAGCCGGTGGCGAGGCTAGTGGTGGTAGTTCCAGTGAGTTGATAAAATTATTTTCGAAAAGTTCTACTTTTAAATGTACATTTATACGTGGACTTAATGTTTCAGCGAGTTCAAGTAGAAGACAATCTCTCGATATGCTATGGAGTGCTGGTACTGGAGAACGTGTTAAAGAATTACTCAATCACGGTATGATGATGCTAAACATATCTAGTTTAACGGAACGACGTTCTAGCGAACCAAAGACAGTGGAGAGAGACAAGTCTGAAAAGTCAGAAAAATCGGAAGTTAAAGGGAAAAAGGTCCCAAGCCCGTTAGAGAAAACAATGAGCTATCTCAATGCCGATGAGGAGACGTCGGACAGCGAAAGTTTAGCTAGGTAAGTGTTCTTTGATATATTTTCGTCAATCGACGATATTTTAATTTTATTTCTTTTAACAAACTCATAATTAGCGTGGAGATGCTAACGGAAGATCAGATCTCTTCACTTATGATGGAGCCGGACATGAACCAAGTATGCCAAGAAATTCTGGGAACTCCCTTAGTTGAAGTATGTCCGCTGTTGCAACAATTGCAGCAACAATAGCCTTATCACAGAAGAATTTGCTCGACAATGTGGCAAAGATTCAAGTGTTCAAGATCGTTGTAAAATGGTAACATATAATTAAAATACATCTCCTTTCCGTTAAGTTGCACACTACGTTATATTATATTTCTGTCTATTGGATGTCGTAACTTATAGATTTTTTTTCGTTATGTGATATAGAGTCAGGTAAAGGTTGTATTTGTAGATAATCGTCAAATTAATTTCGTAAAAAACATATTTCATATGTTTTCTTCGCTGTCTATCGAGTTAATTAATTAATAAAAAGAAAAAGATATTTATATGATCAGTAGGAAAATCAGTTGATATTTTTAGTCAACACAGAACTTGCGTTAAAAATATTAATTTGATTCCTCGGGCACTATGAAGCCTAACGTCATTTTTTTTGTGAATACGCTTACACGATATTTCCACTTGGGAAAACGTTTTCGAATTTAATCTACAAAATCTTTCTAATACTTAGAATTTGGTAAAACTGTGAAACATTCTTCGCTGAGAAAGCAATATGTAGTTACTTTTTTAGGACATTGTGTAGTTTAATCTAGATACTCGTAAACAAATTTATTCCGAGTCGCATTGACTATTTTTTGCTTGCCTTTATATGCGACTGCTATCATGTTAAAGTTCCGTTTCTTGGGGCGGTAAACAAATATATTAGAATTATTAAACAGCGAAATATCAAACAATTTAGACAGATTAGGTAGACAAAACAGATTAATTCACATTCGAAGATAACTTATTATTATAAATAAGCACTTTGTCTTTCTCTTTTTCTCAAAATCTCTTTGTCAAAGTACAATCGGTTGGTCTGTTAAGTTATTCGTGAAACGTACAGCCGAAAGAAAAAAAATAAAATAAAACTTATAGAAAGTTACAAGATGCCAATTATGACTACGACAGTCAGATCTCTAAAATGCGAAACGAATTGTACATATAAACGTAGCGTAATAATATAATTCTAAACATATGTAAATCTGTGTGCAAAACGTACTGTTAACGTCACATACTTGTTTTCAGTTTCATTAATTTGCGAAGAATAAAAACGTGAAGACCAGCTGTGTATTCAATCAGCGACAGAACGTTTTGAGCACAGATAAAAAAAAAATTTCGTGGCTCCGGAAGTAATGCTGTTTCATATACGAAGCTTCGTACCCACCCTAGTCACAGTACTCACCCTAATCAGATCCGACGGGATATTTTTCAATATTTTTCTCTGCGACGCGTGTCTATCGAATAAAAGTATCTTAAAGCTGTTCCGAGATCGTGTGCGACAAGCGAGAGAAATATGATTAAAATATCATACACGTTTCGTGAACGCAATAGCTTGGACACAGCCGAATGGTACTCGATTTTGATAATAATAGAACGAAGGCGCGTGCTCGAAATCGAGTACTCGAGCCGAGTGAGATTTAAGTATAGCTCCATGATTTTTATTACCGCGTATTGTGATATAGCTCTTAGCAATTTTCAAACGTTCAGTTGGATTATCCAATCGTTGAACGAAAACGTTAGTGCAAAGGATGCATGCAATATGCTATTTCTAAAAATTAATATATATATATATATATATATACATATAATATATAATCAATATAACTAATTTATATGTATATAAATTATTATTGTTTACACATCTTCTAGTTTCAGCTTTAACATTCTGTAACTGGCGGTAGTTTATATTTTTTTATACATTTGTCAATTTTTATGAAAACTGTGGCAATTATTAGTCATTTTAGAAATGTTTTGTTTTACGGTTAAAGGGTACCCCTTCGCAGCAAGCGAAGTTTACTCATTTTATTCGCTCGAACGTATATTGTAGAAAAAAAAAAAGAAAAAAGAAAAAAAAGAAATGAAATAAAAACGAGATGCGGCGTTATTTCGCATTGTAATCGCCGATTTTGACCAATTGTTTTCGTCCGAAAAGGATCCTCTGACAATGAGATATTGTTTTCAGTTACAAAACGGAAGTAAAAGAACTTTGTTAAAACGGCGCAATTGCCGAGCGGAATGAGGATTATTTGTTAAAAAAAAATTTTACACGATCGTAACTCTGAAATGCGCGAGAAATACTTTTTGGCAATGACGAGCGCGGAATTGCGCGCATTAATTATAAATTGTACTGTACCTTGAAAAGCAAATATCAGCAGATATGGCATTTGCTGCGGTGACGGCGGCTAGCGTACGTGACTCCTTTTCTCCCGATCTTCTCCCTTGGCCGCCGAGTACGAGGGAAATCTCAGTCCTTGGTGACCGGCGCTCCGCGACGTATGTGCTGCGACGATTCGTGTGTGATGGTACGTGACTTGACGCATCCCACGCTGAGATAAAGTACGAAGCAAATGCCATAACGGTCTTTCAGGGTGTATACCTAATATTGTATATATCGATGTAACTATCATAAATAATATTTTTCGCGCGTTTGTCTCTAAATCGTCGAGCCCGATAAAATACAATTTTTAAAACGCAGATTAATTGCACTAGTGATTCGACATTTCTACATTTTGTACAACGACGTGAATTTATTACTCTTGCCGATTGATATTTTCACGATTGGTTCTGCGATCGTCATACTTCGACTCATTACTCCGTCGTCATCGATCGGCGACGCAGCAATCCCCGACGTTGATCAGCCAGCGAACGTTCGACGTAAAATTCTGTTTCGGACGCGAGTGCGTTTGAGCCGTTACATTTGAAATGGTGGAGAAACGGTGGAGGTTGGCACGCATGGCACAGGCGGCGCGAAAATCGCGCGGTGGCGCTACGGTCACGCGCGCGCCCCTGGCGGCGCGTCGACCGCCATAATGGGGAAAAGAAAATGGCATCGCGTGCACGGTGCCGATGATCCCCCGTTTCGCCGCGTTCGTGCTCGCGTAGTTGTAGTGTCCGGTGTACAGAAGTGCGCTCCGACGACGACGACGGACGGTGGCACGATCGTACTCGACGTGGAGTGACAGCGAGGCCCGCTCGTGGGATTAATTGGGTTCGCACGGCGGTCGCGCCGCACGTACGGACGTTACGGCGAGCGGCGGCGGCAGCGACGACGACGACGGGTTCCGTAACGACGGCGATTAATTCGCGCGGACGGTACCGGCAGTCTCGCGACAATTTCTGTGTTTCCTCCCTTCCCCCCCGCGCGTGTCCCACGCTCGTCTGCCCTCCGCTGGTATGACGAGGAGCGCGAGAACCCTGTCTCCGTACCGAGGTGATGTGTGTTGACGTGCGCGAGTGATCACCTTATCCTTGTCCCGTTTGCGAGCGGGGACCTCGCGGGCGGATCGTCACCTGGAGACGGCAGCGGCCACGACGACGACGTGTTAGCACCCCTTGCCCGGCCATGGCGGTGAATGCGCGCGATATGGACGGCTTCATGCCGCTCCTGTCAACGACGGACATCAAAAAGAAGCTCAACGTTGGCAGCGCGCTGCTCAATTTCCTCGGCGATTCGAGCAAGAGCATCGAGTGCCAGGACATCGGAATGTTTATTGACAACGTCATACCGTGGCTCGGCAACGGCAACCCGAAGGTAAGCTACACTTTTCTCGCACTCCTCGCCGACGAGCAACCTAACCTTTATCTTTACCCGCCGTATTTTTTTTCCGGCCACCTTCGCGAGTAACTTTCACGTTATTTATAAACAGGTACTCGCCCTTGCTCTCCACTTTATTAAATGGTGAAATTAAAACGGAGAAATATAATTATTTTTTTCTCTCTTTCTTTCTCTCTCCCTTTCCACGCGAAATGACGTACTTAACGTTAGAAAACGAGCCTTCGCGTTTTTCTAGAACGCCGATAAACGCCGCCTGATAAAAAAGATAAAGATACCGATATATAAAACACTAATTTATTGTTATTACGTTATTTACTTCACTTTGTAGATTACGAGAACGGCTCGGTCACGTTCGTTGGTTTTTTTTTTCTTTTCGAGAAATTACGTCAAAGCCGACCTGCATTTCGCACGTAGCTCCGCATTGAAAACTTTTAGACTTGGAACCGAACAGATTTCACAAACGGGAAGTACAGGGCTCGAAAATGCTGCCGAGGTACTTAAGAGGTACGGGCACATGTTTACGTTCCGTAACTTCGAAGGGTTGACGTTCGATCGAGATCGATCGCGTTAATTTCGCGGTCGCGAGCCTCCTAGTCGACGCGCGCGATCCATAAATGGAGAAAGGAGACGATTGATCAGCCGCCGCCTCCGGCGCGCTCTGTAAACGCCGCTATTTTTTTTTCTTTTTTTTTCCTTTTTTTTTCTTCTTTTTTCATACACGTGAGAACGCGACCGCCCCTGTTCTCACCTTCGCACCGCGAAACGAGAACGGCCGATTTAGCGAACACGCGAGAAAAAAGAGATTGGGAATAGGTAGCTCGCACTGTAGAAAAAATAAAATCACATGTAAATTACTCGGTATAATAGATGTAATTACATTGTATAATAATAGTTAGTGAACGTACGCAAGTAAAGATTTTTTTTAATTTTTATTTTTTGTTATGGTCGCTCTTTAAAAAGAACATTGTGTCTCGTGACGTACCGAGAGGAGATATTTCGAGATCCTCTTTTGGCAAAGGACACGTTGGGACGATTCACCGTCGCGACCTTTAAATCGCTCGATCTGCGTTGAGTGATTAAGCTTATAATATATTGTTGCTAATTAAATTCACTCTAGTGCTCTGCTCACAGTTCGCAAACGTAATTAAGCTTTAATAGAGAATTATTTCACTAAATACATTAGAGAGATCCCCAAACTTCGCTCAATTCGTATCTCCCAGTTCACGTACGTTTCTCGCTCGATTCTTTCGATTCGATCGAAGAACCGTGGAACTCGGTTAACTCGCGAATAAGGAAAAAAAAAGAGAAAAAAAAAACTTTCACGCCATATGCGTAACGTGGTCTCTTTCGCTAACGTGTCGCGAGATTCGACGCAAGGATGTCCGTTTAGTTGAAGCCATCAAATCGTTAAATATTCTCCAGTAGTAGAGTGTACGGCCGATGCAAATTTTTGATCCCTTCGAGAGGAATGTGCGCAGCAGACCGAGTGACAGTTTAATGGAGCATTGAGTGTCGCTAAAACTTTAGAATTTTGCCCATCGAGTACGATCAGCGACCTCGCCAACTCGTGTTCTTTCGCAGTTCCTTATATTTAAATTAAATAAAAAATTTTTTTCTTTGACCGACACACTTGTGCGAAATAAATTAATTTTGAACTGATCTTCGAGATCAATACTTTTTTTTTTTTTTGAGAAATTACTTTCGATTAATTACGACGTCCTGAAATTATTCCGTGAAACCCGATCGTTTTTACGAAATCTTGGCAGGATTAAATCCACGACGAGACTAGTTTCTCGGATAATGGTGTGTTTACGAGTTATTACTATCTGAAACGTTAAAAGTTACGTCGCGCAGCGAAATCTCTAAGACGAGTAGGAGTAAGAAATCATTCAGTTGGGCGGTAACGCTGACGAATGACTCATCGTTATACTTTTATGGATGATAAAATACTTTTTATGAGACAGATTGCAACATATTAATTTATTTTTGCAAAATGCAGGTGATATATGTAACGTTTAAATATTTCTCTTTAACTCAATGTTACTGTTCTTACGTTTGGACTTTGCAACGTATCTTTTTTTTTTTTTTCTCGTAAATTTTGATCGTGTATCACTCGGTTATCGAATTACTCCATCTCCATGTAATTGATACATACGCAAGCGTAGAAAACAAAAAATTATTATATATCTCCAGCCGAAGCTCATTGATAGATCGTCTTACGTCATTTTCTATTCGCATTGACATACTAAGTGTTTTTTTAAAGTAATGCAACAAACATTCTCCTTTCCTTTATCTAAACGTGTAATTTTTTTGAGAAATTACATTCCACCGAAGAAATTTTTAATAATTTTCTTTTCGCTTGTGAAATTGTAGGAACATTGAAAGAAATCAAATTTGATAGGTGATTTATTAAAATATAAAGAAAAATCTACATATGAGAAAATCAGTGTTTTAGGGTCGATCTCCTTATTTTTTTTTCTTTTTAGAGACTTCTGCATTATGTATAAACTCGCGTGTTTGATACATGTACGCACATACACAAATAAAATCGCACTCGTGTGCATTTGCACATACAATCGCTCATTCCTATTTTTAGCGCGACTTTTTTTTTTTTACTATCAGCTCACCTTTGCGTTTCCTTCATGTTTGTATAACTTCCTTTTTTTTACATTTTCATACAATCGCTATAATGATCTGTGACTAAAACATTTCGTCGGTTCTATTATACATCCGAGATCTTATCAAAACTCCCCAAGTATCGCTAGCTTCCTGAAAAATAAGCTTTCTTTAAATTTATTCATACTTGAATTAAATCTGAATTCAATTCAAAATTGTATTCGCTGTCTTTCGTACTCGAAAATGCGGCTCATTTTTGCAATTTAATCGCGAGACTTGCTCGATCCGAGGCAGAGAAAGAGAGAAAGAGAGCGACCGTCGTCAACTTCTCACAATGCTTCATTCAGTTCGTGTAATGTGCCGGCGAGTCGGACGTCAGTAAAACCGAGTGGGATATACTGGCAGCGGAAGCGCGTGCTTAATTTCGACGCATGAAAATTTGGGACCGGGGCATCGGAGATGAATGAAGAATGCGCGATTATCGTTTGACTTGCCACTTGTTGCCGTCGCGCGATATTGAATCTTCCAAGTGGCACGCGCTGTTTTCACCTGGCCGGGCGGGAACGAGAGCGAGGACTCGTGCTTAAACAATAAAAAGAATTTAAAAAAAAGAAGAACGAGTGCGTTGAAAAGGGTCGAATCCTTTTCACCTGCCCGTGGCAATCACTCGGGTTCGATCGTAAAAAATAGGGCCTGCATCGCGGGAAGTATATTTTATCTTCGACGGCAAGTAGCCTCTTAAATGAACGTGAAAACATCTTTCACTCATCGAATTACGGACTATCCTTAATCTTCCGCGAAATGCTTTTCACGTTGATTCGCGATCTTGGCAGACTGCCGAAGGAAGGGAATAAAACACATTTCCGTTACAGTCCGTTCTCCCAATAGTTAACTCGAGATTTCTTTCCGTTCCGGTTCTTCGAAGGGGCATGACAGATAGACCCTCGGCGACTCGTTGTTTAACTTTTGTTTCGCTGTTAGCGTCGCTATTTTCCGGTTCCAAGATTATTTGTTGCCAAAATGGTTTTTACAACTGATTATTCTGCTCTCTTTTTTTCTTCTTGTTTTCCCTTTTTTTTTTTTTTTTTTATTGTAACTTCTTTTTTTTCTGCAATGTTACTTCTTCTACATTTATTTCAGTATAAAATTTTTTAGCGGAGAATTTAATCGCGTTGCTTTTGCGTCGCCACGCAAAGACGTGGAGCGTAGTTAAATAGGGTCTCGCAGCAAAGTGCTCTTTGTTGTCGAATCACGGCCACCCCGTGAATCGCCGCGTGTAATTAGACGCAACAATGTCACTCCTTACGGAACGATAACTGCATCGTTTTCTGCAAGGCGCGAGTGTACGGTATCGATGTCAAGGACACAGGACAAAACGTGAACCGAACCGAACCGAACCGCCGCGAGTCTGCAGTCGTTGCGTTCTACTCACTTTTTCTTCTGTCCCGCCGGCAGAGACGTTTCCTTTTCGGGATTTAAAGCATGACATCACCCCTTACCTCGATATTTTTTTTTTCTTTTTTTTTTTTTTACATACTCACCGCGCGGTACACGCGGGCATTTTACGTACTCTTGCGTAACATTATCTATCACTTTTGCGCGCGGAGCACGTTTCTGCGACATTTGGCGAGTTAAAAACCAAGAGAAGCGCGTATTGTCGTCAAACGCATTTCAAGCGCCTTTCCCGAGCCGACTTTACTTTTCGAGAGTCGAGCTGCGCGATTGTGAAACCCTTTCCCCGATTTATTCCAACTGTTTTTGTAATCCCCCCGCGTAATTTGCTCGCCACAACTCGGAACGTCATCTTAGGATCCTGTGAATTTTCCACACTCGGAAATTTCCTCGCGGCATCGGGATTAAATAGTCTCGGCCGCTCGTAATTGCCGCAATAAACGAGAGCGATCGCGCCACGGCGCTATCAAAATGCGCTTTATCACCGCGCATTGATTCGCGTTTGTCGACGCCGCCGGTGTGAAGACAACCGCGAAATACAGGCCGCCAAATATAGTTCGTTGCGAATTCGCGGCGACGACCGACCCTCCGCGGGATAAAAAATTCTGCATCGTCGCCTCCCGCGCCGCGGCGCGCGTCCGCGAATTAGACTTCGCGGCGATAATGAGACCCGGGTGATTTCGGGGAGATGAATCGCTTCTGATTCGCGGTAATTGCGAGTCGCGAGACTTTGTCCCGAAATATACTCGAGCGTTATTATGCCTTGGAATATCCACTTGAGGACCCGGCTCGCCGCGTACGCACTCGCGCTTTCATAACCGCCGGGCAGATCTCCCCGGCTGCCTGTTGGCTTTTCTGTTAAACTGCCAAGAAGTTCAGCGACGTTTTTGATACCTGATATATCCCGCGCACCCGAAAATACGCGTTCCGTATTTTCGACGAGCGTTTTCCTCGGGGAAACGGAGGAGGACCCGGGTCCTCCACGTGGCGCCTTCGCGGATCCGCGGACCTGCATCGCGCGGGGATACCCTTCTCTGGACCCGGTCTCCCACGTAGCCGTCTGCGACAGCTCTAACGGGTCGTGCGCCCAAGTTCGACTAGCAGAGCCGTGAATCTTTTTTTCGCCCACACGTGCGGCGATCGTGCACTTGACGTAATTTCTCTCGCGTGTCGTTTGGCTCCTTCGTTAATACAAAGAGCCACTGATGGCCTCAATCGCGCTGCACTCCGGCTTTTGTGCATAGGGTCACTGTTCCTCGGCGTATACAATATTTTGCTTGATTAACCCACGGGAAGACGCGTCATGATGATCAACTTGGAAAAATCGTAGGTAGACCCATCACCTCGTGACACGTAAATTCAACCGTGATTGGGTCAGACGTGCGGGCAGGTTTTATCGAGAGATCGCGGGATCATGACGCAGAAGAGCGAAGCCAAAAGGGGGAGCAAAAAGCTCTCGGTTCTGAGCAATGATGTCACAGCCAGACGACAGCCCTGAGAGAACGTTTACCCCGTGGCTCGAAAATAGGCTTATACGCCTATGTATAGCGCTTCGTTAAATGTATAAAACGTCGTGCTCCAACAGAAGTAAAGCCTAATCGTTCGATTCACGTGCACGTGAGTCGATCTACACGATTTTGTTCATTAAAAAAAAAAAAAAAATATTAAAATGCGTACTTATTTAAGAAAGACACTTTTCGAATGACATAATTGAATTTCCAAAAGAAACGCGAACGCAATCGCTTCAAGGTGATTCTATTATTAGTCTGCTCTTACGCCGTAGTAGGAGGTGTTAATTAATATACCGTAATGAAGCCCGGCGTGAACTCCACGCCCGCTAAATTAACCGGGAGACCTCGATCGCTTCGGTGCGCCGGCCGGTCAGCGCGAAAAGAACAATAACGGTCCCACCGAAGGAAAACAATCATTGCGAATACGATCAGCCGACATGCGCCACAAATTTTAATGACACGCGTGTTCTCGTTTTTGCAGGTTGTCCAGAACGGCTTGGAGATCCTCACGTATCTCGCGGATCGGATGGGTCACGACTTCAAGCCTTACATCTCCACCATCATCCAGCCGACGATAGACAGGCTAGGTACAGTATGCATTTAATTACTGTAAATTTTACGAGAAAGAATCGGCACGGTATTGAAAATTTCTATTATTATTTCCACGATCGATAATTGGCCGATAACAGCCCGCGCATCGTCCGGCGTGGGAAACGTTCTCTGTTTCGCGATGTGAAACTCTAGCTGAAGACAGTTTTGATGTCGCGTTTTAATTAAAAAATCTGCGGATCTGCGTGACGAGAGTATTATTATAAAAATATCGCTCAGATATTTTCCGTCGAATGAATCGTCATTGATTGTTAAATGAGTTTTAAATAGAATAACTTAAAGTGAGATTTAAACGTCTTTAACGAGGTTGAAGTCTATGACAAATATGTACACCATATTTGTTCGAGAACCGGTCTGTCGGTGTTACGTTTTTAGTTGCAGTCGTTGAGAATAAGAATCTCGCGCGCGTACTCTCGATTTTTATGTACGCTTGAACCGACGATTAAACTCGCATTTGTTTGCAGGCGACAGTAAAGACGCTACCAGGGAGAAGGCGCAACTGGTGCTCCTAAAAATTATGGAAAAGGGATGCATGTCACCTCAGAACCTTCTGGACAGACTTCGTCCGGCTTTTAATCACAAGAATGCAAAATTGCGAGAGGAGGCTTTAATCCTGTTAACGACAACACTGAACGAGTGAGTTTTCTATTTTTCGCATATAAACTTATATTTACAATAATGTGATGATCGACTCTTGAATTAAAAAATTGTCAATTTTTCCAGACACGGCGCGGACGAGATGGCACTGTCGGGAGTGATCCCGAGTATCGTGAAAATGCTGTCTGATCAGTCGGAAAAGGTTCGGGAAACCGCTTTGAACACTTTGGCGGATATCTATCGACACGTAGGCGAGAGATTACGCGTCGATTTGCAAAGAAAGCACAATGTACCGCAAGCCAAGTAAGTGAAATGCCCGGAGAAAGCGATTGTCTTTTCAATTTGCATAGTCTCGCGGCGTATCTTCTAATTGTGATTCGGTCATTCGAGAAACTTGATTTTCTCGAGGGAACCTAGACTTAACGCTATAAAATCCTCGATCGTAACGTTATATAAACGTGGATTACCTCTTTTGTTTACAGAATGCTACTGCTAATAGAAAAGTTTGATCAACTGAAGGCTGCTGGGGATCTTCTACCCTTGGCAATGTCATCCGATGGTGAGTAGACTAATTGAACTTTCGGAATATCTCGCCGCGGGGTATCACTTAATTTAAAAACTCGACGATAAACGACAACGGCGGAAAGTAAGACGCGAGTGTGTTACGCACATCGCTATTCAGCGTACGCACGATGCTTGTATCGTGCTGCCATCGCGCTGCTGTAGAGTCGATCACAATCCCGCCTTCGCATGCAGAAAGACTCCACCTGTCTGCTCGACCCCGTCTCGTTTTTCTCACAGCTTAACGTTACACGCGTATCGTATCATGAATATTCACCGATGACCGCGCGTATTCTTCGATGTGACCGGCATAGACGTCACTTCCAGAATACTATGTACCTTACCGACTTCGATCTAATGACACGTCGATATCTCTACTCGATCGGAATTTTACCTGTAACTTCCGGCGAAGGTAACAAATGACGGTGACGACGACGAATCGAGTTCCAAGTTGCGAGATAGGAACGTCGCTTACCGTTTCGTCCCGCAAAGTTTCAATTTCTTGAACAAATGATACAGCGAGCTCGCTGATTCGCTTTAACTATCTATCGTTAGAGATATTACATAATATTGCAGAGCGATAGAACCGCGCGCGATATATCGTATTCGGTATATTGTTTCAAGAGTCCGTACTGTTCAACGCCGCGCCTGTAATCCACACCAAAGCTGAGACAATCCCGATTCGAAACGGGCGGCCTTGTGACGCCGCGATCACTTGGCCGGCTCGCCGGTCGTTTGAATTTCGGTCGCGAATATTAAGTGTCATGCCGGGGCCCGCACTTGAGACACCTTAGCGTCTCGTTCGATAGAACAATAAAACGAATAATTCGTTGTCAGACTTCGGCGACGAGCGCGAAGGTTCATGCAGCGAAAACTGCCGTGGCATTCCTCTTACGCAATCGATCGCAATAAAATATTGCGGTTACCCGAAGAGGAACTTCCTCGTGTGTTCCACCAGCACTCTGCGAACATCATCTCCGCGCCCGTGCTCTTATCCCTTCTAAGATTTATCAGAGACCCGTGATATTTTTCGCCTGAGCACCGCGCGATTATTAATTGCCGTCATTAATTATCGCGTTATTTGTAGATAGTAAATCCGCAAAAGGCCAGGCAGTTCTCATCGTTTGGCAAGATTGTTTATCGTCTAGTATAAATTACTCTTGTAAATCGAAGTAATTAAACATTCCGCTTTCGTGATATAAATATTGATAGAAAAGCTTATTAAATAATTATTCGCGATTAATGCGGGATTATTCGTCATTCTAGTGAAAGTAGTAGTTAGAATTGATGGCACATCGACGTGACGTGTATGAGACTTCTATACTTTCCTTATACCTAGTGAATTTTAAGTAGGATCTATAAAATTTTTTTTTTTAATTCCCTCTCTTTATTTCTCTCTCTAGTCTTTCTCTCTCTTTCTCGAGAATCAAAGATACGTGCAAGGTCTGTTTTCTCTACTACATCCTGCGCATATACGATCACGATTAGATCATACCTGGGCTTGGCGAGAAGAAGCCACGGCGCTTCGCTTGATTTCAGAGATATTAATAGAACACAAAATAACCGTGAAGCGATAATGGCGATCTTCCGCGAAGCACGGTCCATCCCCTTCGCGGACATTCGAACTTCCGGTCACGGCGGAGTCTGAGGGATTAATCTCGGGCGTTATTAGAGCGACTCGCGGGGCGCGTTCTACACCCTGATTACGCATCTATGAATATTCCAGCCTTCCCGAGCAAGTCGCGCTCGGCAACGGCGTTACAAAATCCCGGCGTACGTTGAGTCGTAAACGTATAATTTAAACGAAATTATGCCGCGCGAAGAAAATTCAATTTATTCGCGCGATCAAAATAATCCCGACGAACTAATCTTCGATCGGCCGTATTATACATCGGTATCTGCCTTATTCATTCATGCATAAACGCGAACGACGACGTTTGCTTAACGCTTTGCGTTGTACATACATTCAATTTTCTAGTTTTTTTTATGATTTACGCATATTTCACGATCGTGACGTAATCGTGTTTACTTGACACCCGTCCGTCGTGTTCCGACGATCAGGTTCCCGTTCGTCGAATACAAATGAGAACCGCAGGGCAAATTGCTTTTTCATTTTTTTATCTCTTATTTATTTATTTATTTCTATTTTCTTATCGGAACGCGCGATGGAATTTCTGCGACGAACACGTCGATTAGAATCGTCATCGTGGCGGTATCTCGAAGCTGTACAACGCGGAAAGGTTGCGCGCGTCCGGTGAGCGAACAAAAATTTGCATAAGTCTCGTTTTCGCTCTCTCTTTCACCGTGACCCCGTGCAGCGCGATTGTATTAGAAGATCGCGTTAAGGCACGGTTACACCACGCAATCTCTCTAAAACGCGTTAACGTTTCTCTCAGGTCGTTCTTCGTAACTGTGAGGAGTAAAAATGACGCAAACGAAATCAAATAACGACGGTAGCAAGATAATAAAATTTCACATGGGGAAAAAAAAAAGAAAAAAAAAGACAAATAGAACACATAAAAAACACAACTTAGTACTACTTAATTAATATTCTTCGAATCGACTGTCATAAAATCCGTAGATGTGCGAGTTGTCAAGACCGATCTTAGAAAAAGAGCAATACCTCGAAGGTTTCGGAGCTCTGAATTTAAAATTCTCTCAGATCGCCGTCTTAGATTTTCCACCGTCACTTTAATCGCAAGCTGTCGATGGCGGCACGGGGAAATAAATTGCCCCGGCATTTCCGTATTTGTCACGCGATAGGAACCACCCCGTAACTATACCGCGCCGTGAATTTCGTATCGCCACCCGCGTTTGTACTTAATCTCGCGCCTTATTATGCGACCTTACCCCGAGGGCAGCGAGATGCAATGCACACGTGCGCAAGTGAAAGGTAGAGTAACACGCAGATTTATCTTTGCAAAGCAGCGCACGGTTCTACGTTGTGCCGGTGTGCGCGGGCGATCAGATATGAAAATGCAGAATAATACCCAGCTGGCTGCCCTTTCGTCGCGCGTTCTTTGACCGTTGCCCCGTTACCCTTTCAGGTATCCAAGCAATGAAACAGATTATTCGATTCTCGCATATAAACTGAGAAGAAAAATTAATTTTAAATTCCGACACTTTCAACTACACTTAGCGTTAATAAAATCGATTCGTGACTTTATTACGTGACTTTTTTTTTATAAAACGTTATTAAAAGAAAGGATAGACGGGATGAGAAGCTCGTTAGACAATCGATCTGTCGAGAATCGTAGTAGTCTGTGCTACGATCCTCTTTCTCGCATAAAAAAGGGACAAATTGCTCCGTAATGGTACAGTAATTGTTTGTCTAACCCGTGACACACGGCATCGCGAGCGATAAGCGCGTTTATGTGCGATTATACGCAATGTATACGCGCTATTATGTAACGATCGAGGTATTATCGCCTGCCTTTGCGACGTTGAGGCCGTGTGGGCGATTCTTCTTAGCGTTGTCTCTCTAACGGCAGATACCTCGCACGCAGGAATCAACGCCTCACATTTTCCGATGCCGATGATCTCATACCGCGTGACGCCACTCAGAAAACCTATGACCGACCGGTGGCTTTTCTTTTATTCCTCCTCATGGTACCGCGCTACTTCTTATCTTATCGCAACAAACACATTCGTTAATTCGAAATCTTATTTGCAAGTTCGCGCGGTTTACTGAAACAAGACCTCGTATTATGTTACGCGCTGGATTTTTCGAGCCGGCACTTTTCGTACGTCACGTTGAAATCTTTCTCTCTCGTTTCCACCTCGGTGCGATAGAAAAGTTTTCAGCAGAACTTAACTCGCGACTCAAGGCGAATAAATTAGCTTGTATTGAGATTGCATCGATCGACGATAAGATTTTAATTTGATAATAATATCTTCAAGTATATTTCGCTCAGTAAAAATTTGACGGAAAAGGAGCAAAGAGGAAATCAGCCAAGGTCTACTGAGAATTTCTCGATCGAATTCGTTTTTGTTTGCCGGCCCATTAATTTTTCACATCTCTGTCTTTGACGCACGATTAATGCTGTAAATTTGCTTCGCATTTTTGAGACTCAAATCATTATTTTCTTGCTGGACGAGGATAGTTCGGAGAATTCTTAGTTTAGCACCTAATTATACGTCTTATTTTTACGACGTAAAGTTAAAAAGAAAAAAAAAAAAAATACAGAACTCAAGCGGCGACTTATTTTCATCATAATAGTGTCCGTAATGATCTCTGTCTTGCAAGTGGCCATCAAGTTCGATTGCTCATCATAAATTGGCCTTCGACGTACCATTTTGATGCAGATACCGCCAGTTCTGTCATTTTTCCGTAAATACACAGTTTCTCCTTCAAGATTTCTTTAATTCTACCAAAAAAAAGAAAAGAAAAGAAAATTAAAATTATTAAAATATTTTTTAAGACCGAAAACGTCGACGTTTTTAAACCATTTTCGAATGGACTGTTTCCATTCAATGTTCCACGATTAATTTTTATATCGCAAACTTCATCTCTCGCGTTTTAAGCGTCGCAAGCTCGCGGACGCACATGGTCGAGCGCTAATTAGCAACGAATTAAATCACTAACTCGCTTTCACCAAGGACACCCGGCACGAGATCCCTCAGTCGGGAAATACGGCGAGAGCCGTTCGCCGGAAGTCGTATATTTTCTGACTCTTTTCCCGTTCTTCCGTAACGCTCCGTTCCGTAACGCATATCCGTGCTGAATTTCTAAGAGGTGGGCATCGCATCGGTGGCGGGTTTCGCAAAGGAACAGAAGACAGCTCCTTCGACCCACGCCGCCGTACGTTCGCATGTACCTCAATTATACCGTCAAGTGTAATTACCGATACCGCTTCCATCATGCATACGAATGCAGGCATAATTGCAAGAGAGAGAGAGAGAGAAAGAGAGAGAGAGGATGATACTCGCCGGTGGGAGACGACTGTGCACGCTGGCTCAGTTTTTCCGTCGGCTTACCTGATGTTATCTAGAAAAATTGCGAAATATATCACGACACGCGGTAATATTACATTGTGGAAAATCGTGACGCAGCCCACGACGGATCGGGGCCGTTTATTCGCTCTTCCGGTATTTCATATCACGCCAAATGATTAAACTGTTCAACGTCGCTTGACCCTAAAGCCGCGCAATTGAAGTCCAGTAGAATTTTTTTTTTTTTTTAATCAAGAAAAAATTTTGCGGAATATTTAATCGTTTGAAAGAATTTCTCAGAAGGTATTGAATTTAATTTAGGTGTAATTTAAACCTGATAGATTTTGCTTTCAATGTTTAATGTAACGCACAACGATCGAATACACGATATGCATTTGCGAGATAAATATGCAAATAAATATGATTACGTCCGGGAATACGCGCAAGGACGTAATTTTGCCGATAATTGCCGTTGTGTTAAGTATTGTAATCGCATATCGATCCGCTTGATCCGGGCCGCCGCCGGCTGGGTTTCGCGGTTAATTATGTCTTAATATATTGCGTCGCGCGTTAATTAACGGTTATGCGATGTTCCGCCGATAATAATTTATCATTCGCCTCCCGCGAAAACCATCAAGAAGCCGCCTCGGCTTCTGCCTTCGACGGAGTTCTCGGTGGGATCGAAAGCTTATTTGAAATTAACTCCGGGTTACGAGTTTTGGAATTGAATCGATTGAAATGATAACTTTCAATGCCGTTAGACCTCTGCGTCGCGGAACCGTCGCGAGGGCAGGTGAAACTGATGAAAAGTAAACTCGTCAAAGGATCCACCGGCGGAGCTTCACGCTGAATCTTACGAAACGCTGTTTCGCACACGGTTTCGCGATCAAAGACACGCGCACGGGCTTAACGACAGATTTACGAGGGCGGCATTTCGACACGGCGGGCCTCGGTCCTTTCTTGTTTATTACGAGACGACATAACCGAACCTTATTTCGCGATTCGCATTAATCTTTCCTTCCTTTTCTCTCTCCTCCTCGCCCTCGATCGCCTCTGCCGTGACCGGGCCGGCGTATTTAAAACTCACGCAAATTGAATCGAACCGCATCAATCACTCGCCCGTTTCCATCGCGGTCAATTTGTCGATCCTTTCGCAATCCGGCCGGCTCGTGTTCTTCGCGGTTGTTCTTTCACGTGCAAAGCCCCAAGCTCAAGAAGATTTAGGCAGAATATCTCAAGATAGTAACATATCGCGATTCGGTAAGGAATAAAATGCGTGTAGGTAACGCGTGAATTTAAAATCCATGTTTGTCTTTTTTTGTGTTTTTTTTTTCTTTATTTTTCATGCATACATTTACTATTTTATTCCTGTTATTTCCGACTCAATGTAGTTCTAATTAATTGACATAATTAATGTGCGTTGAGGAATCGTTGACTTTTATGAGCTGCGGTTAATTTATCCTTCCCAGACCGACCTTGGCCACATTTGGGAATCGGCAAATGACATTTTCGTATCTTTGATCCGACGGAGTAAATCGATTAGTCAGTGTCCGATCTTGATCGCTCGGTGTCTTTTATCCTCCCGACGGTGAAACTCGGCCGGATTTCGTCTTCGGACGTTAATGCCCCTGCCCGATGGAAAGCACGGACGAAAGCAGGAGGTACGGTTTGCATCCTTGCACGTGAGCGCAAATCGACGAAGGCAGAAAGCTTGACGCGCGAGCATGTGCTTCACTCTGGCAATTGCGACATCTTCGACTTTCTTACTCTTGTCGGCGAGATCGACGTTAATTATCCCGCGCCAATTAGCCCGCAATTATTGACGGAACAATTTGGCTTTCATAACTTTTTGCCGATCGAACTTGGTCTCCCTTCGCGAACGATCGCGAGACGTAATCAACTGTCTTCGCACACATATCAGCTCTCGGGATATGGTCCACGTTTCTTACCGCGAAAAATAATGCAATGACAATCGAAGCGTTCAATTATTACTTCGCCGCGATAAAGTGCGTAATCTCGAACTCGCGTAAGTCTTTTTTTTTCTGTCGACAACGTTCGACGTGCACAAATACAGAAATTTTTAATAAAAAAGAAAGAATCTATAAATATAATTTTTCATGTACTATAAATTTTTTTGTGAAAGAAAAGAAATTCTAATAAATATTACAACAGTATCGAATAATTTTTTAATTTTTAAATCAAAATACCAATTCAACCACGACGACGCAGGTGAAGGAATACAATTTTTGATTTTATCATTTTGTACGCGACAAAGGAACGCAACCATCCCCGTTGGATGTAAGCTTTGTCCCCCCCCATGACACACTTCACAATAACGCCATCAGCATCGATTTTCCGAAATCGGTGGCGGTGACCGTGCATTTCTACGTTCATCCCCGCGGCATTTTAGCCCCCTTCCAAACACAGGCGGCGACGATAGGGGAAGGTCCGAGTGAAGTTCCCCTTCTTCGCTCGGTGGCTTTACTCGCGTTTTGCGCTTACTCTCGGCGGTCTGGCTGGGTGCAAGCGAGTCGGCGTTTAGCAACGTGAGAGATCGTGCACGCCGCGTCGTGGGTCCAAGCCTCGTGCGTCGCGATTGTGTAGCGTCTCGTCACTTTCTTTCGCGCTTTATTTCCCCCTTCGACGACACGTGCGCGATGGCGATTGGGTTCCTCTTTGCGTCACGTGCGAACGAAAAATCGCGATCCCGCACTTGATCCGCGTCGTTTCGCCTATCCCGTGTGGACCGTGATCAGAACCAGTGCCAGCGAGCGACTTAGCGTCCCTCGACCAGTTCGCGAGGCGGTGAGCACGGTATTTGCTTGGCGGGCAAACTTGTAACGATAAGTGCACGCGTGTGTTGCGTTATCGCCTTCGCTCTTCGTGTCGTGCTGTGCCGATGCTATCGACGAAACCTATCATCACGCGACGCGGTGTGACGTTTCAACCATCACCGGGATCGGCCTGTGGAGAAGTAACTTCTCGTCAGTGCACGGCCGGGCTTTGTGAAACAAACAACGAGCGCTCGTACGTGATAGTTGCAGCTGCGCGAGGCCTCGCTTACGCGAGGTCCGATTGTCTCGTGCCCTAGGCTACGGTGAGAGACGGTGCTGTGCGGGAATAAATGCCGAGATAAATACGTTAGGGATGCGAGCGAAGAGCCACGCTGTCGCCCGGAGAGAATCTCGTGGCGACCATCTAATTTTGTATTTTTTTCTTTTTTTTTTTTTTTAACAAAACCGGCGAAGCGTCTTCGTTGTTTTCCCGCGACGTGGTCCAGAATCACGTAAGCGAGTTCTCGAAAAGCTCACGCCGGAAAGAATAATCCTAAAAATTACAATTTCGAATGTCTATGTCTTCCGCGTCTAAAAATTGAAATCGGCTGCACGAAACTTTTTTAACGTTAGCTTCGTCGAACTTTTATAAAATCCGTTTTATTTATTTGTGTCACGTTCTGGGCCTGTCTCAGGGAGAGACAAAGAGTTTTCGGCTTCCTACGTGCCGCCGGGAATCGGTAGAAGTGCGTGCGGCTCCTCGACGAGTAACACGGCGAAACGCCGCTAGCTTCGGAATTGTTAATGCGCTTTCTCGTGCCGCGCGATGAACTAGATTCGCCGCATTGTTAATGTAAAACTCACGTTTATTACGTGAGCACGGAGAGAAGAAACCTCAATTATGTAATATACAATGAGGGGCTTCTCGTTTGCCCCTCCCGGGGGGGGAGGGAAAGAGGGCCGTTCTCGATTTCTCGCGCGTACGAAGGGGAGCGACGCGTTTTGAAATCGAATTGCCCTCATCGGCATTTTCCATTAATTATTCCGTTTTACCTCGAGCGTAAAAGCCAGATCGCGATCGCCTCGCGCCGGACGGTCTTTAAACCTCGTTAATTTCTGCGTTGCAACGGCGACGTTGCGCAAAACGAGGAACAGGATTTCGCAGCCTCCCCGGACGTTCTTGTCCTGGCCGTTTACATATGAGAAGAAGGGAGAAAACAAAAATATAAAAAGGAAAAAAAAAAAAAACCGTAATGAATAACCATCGCACGCGAAACCAGTTTGGAAGCGGCGCGCGGTTTTGGCGCCGGAACGTTTCTACATTGTTTTGAAGTAAATCAGCTTATAATGAAGCGTGAAACGAAGAAACCTGCCTGAGATCGCCGGGCAGAACCTCGCTCGTCACGATTTATTCGGGATATATAAAGCGGGACTTTAATCAAGATCGTCGGTTGCGCCGTAATTAGCGGCGGAAAACCGCGCGCGACGATCGGTAGCCGGCATCGTTTCTAACGGCGCGGACGGAGAGACCGCTTTGAGTTTTTGCGATTTAATACACGTCCCGGCGTCCCTTTTTATACCGCTAGGCAATGCTAATTCACGTCGGCGATAAATACCCGCGCACGTGTGCGGTAATCGGCCTGTCCGTAATAGAGGCCGATCGCGTGACGCAACCGATTCCGGGAAACGCGACAATTTTTCTTTCTTTTTTTTTTCTTTTTTTCTTTTTTAAATTCACAAAATCATCTCTACGTGATTTCGAGAAACAGATAACTCGTTCCGTCACTTTCATTAAAAAAAACGTAATAATGCGTGTCTTTAAAATAAATTAAATCGACCGATAAATTCACCCAAGTTGAAAAGTAGCATGTAAATTTCTTCGGTGGCGTGATTCTTATTTAAACGCTTCGCTTTATTCTAAAACGTTTTGCAGTGCGCGTTTCACTTGCAAATAAATTCGGCCCGTTATCGCGTCGTTTCACTTTTTCGCAGAAACGTCAGTAGTCGACAGTTCTAGAATTTATTTCAATTTTTTAAGCTTAGGATCAGTAACGCGCGCGTATGTTTCCTCAGTGAAGTCTCGGGGACCACTCGAGGCTGAAATGAGGTATGTGCAAATATCTGCAGCTGCGATAGAGCTACCCGTCGTTCGCAGCTCGATGAACGACGCGCGGAGATCTGAATGAACGGCTGGAACTCGAGAGGAAAAGTCTCGCACGGCGATGGCTATCTGTAACGTGAGAAAACGGGTTTTCCTCGTTTAACCGATCTCGTTACGTGCAACGTCGCGCGTGTGAATGTACGCTTATTGTTACCGGAGAACGCCGAGGGATATCGAAGGTGGTGTCGAAGATATTGATAAGTGGGTCGCGATCGCGGCTGCCGATGGCCAGCTGAGGAGTCGGGTGCCTATCGCATTCACAATTCCCGCCGGTATTATTATTAGCGACGTGTGTAATAACAGTTCGACGATTAATTGTAAGACTATCGATCGTTGCTCGCAATGCCGAGCCGCAGGTATGCGACTAGTAGCTGGAGAACATTGAACTGGTTTCTGTGGAGAACCCTCGGATCTTTTGCGCGGAAAATCGTCGTCTCTAATTTTTACGTCTCTTCTACATCTCTTGAGCGTATCGGTAATTTTTAAAAGAACGTGAATAGACAGGACTTTATTTTTCTTTTTTTTTTCTTTTTTATTTTTTTTTTTTTATTTTGAGGAGTTAAGTGATAACGGATTTAAGCTAGCTGCAGTCTTTTAAACGCCTCGAATGAAACTTGAGTAATACGGCGAACTCTTAAGAATCCGCTTCGCGAGAGAAGGAATCCTTACCCGTCGTAAACGCGGCAGCATTACGGAGCCTCTTAATACGTGAGCGCGTGCATGCGTAAAACCGCAAGGAATGCTTCGGGTGGTTGATAATACGACGCTTGCGAGAAAGGCGAGAGCAAATATTAGGGACTGTTACGTCGACAATTTTGAAATCTGACAGAACGATGCACAAAGTGCCTTAACTGTCGCTTGCTCCTTCGCTTGCCACAAATTGCCAGTGTGCGGTGCAATAATTTACGATGACTTTTCTCCGGATGGCTTGTCGAGCGATATCGCGACGACGGGAGTTTCGTGATCTTTTATCGAGCTCTTCTCTCAAAATAGCAATAAATTAAAGATTCGTAATGTCAGAGAAAGCGAACTCTCGAGATGGAATTTATGAATTTACATATACATGCCGGGTGAATTTTTAATCAGCCTCGCGATCTTTCTAATTTTAAATCCACCGTAGCTAAAATTAATCGTGACTATTAGAACGACGGTTCGTTAGAAAATTTAACGGTAGGAAGGTATTCGGATCAATGTCTTACATTTATGAATGTAGGTCTATGAAACACGACGGCCGATAAATCGTCGTTAAATAAGCGCGTCCAACACGCGCGATTAGACGATCTAACGAGCGATTCCGCGCGGTGTGGCAAATTAATAACGCATGCTCGCGGGAACTCAATTAGGACGTGGAAATTAATTCGACGCGAGGATGACTCGCGGGAAAAGAGAAGAAGTAACTAAAGATTACTTTCACTGAGCGCACCATCGTTCGCACGTACTCGCGAGTTTCCCTACAATATTTCGAGACGTCTACATACTTTCGTGAGCTTAGCGAGAATTCGCCGACGAAACGAGTTGTAAATTTAAACGCTAGCCATCGATACACGACAGTTTATATAGCGTCACTAATTGCGCGCGATAAATGGGCTTTTTATTGCATCGTTGTAAAAATATCGTCGTAACATCTAAGAACTTGCGCTTTATCTTCCGTTCTGATTAAAGATCAACGAAAGAATTTTTAGAAAATAGAATCTTCTTAGTCTCCTGGAAAGGATTATGTAATTCAGAATTTCTTTTAAAAGATATCAATTATTAAATATATATTTCAACTCTTGAATCAGTAAATTAATTACGACGATATTATTCTGACCTACAGTATTTATTGAAAGAAAGAAAAAAATTTTTTTTCATAGCGTGAGAATAGTGGTGAAAAAAAAAACATTTGGTTCGCAACTGGTTTATTAAGATGACGCAATGATGTTGGCAAAATGTCACCGTCGTTGTAATTCTTCTGCGATATGTAGAGGAATTTATTCTTGCTGTGCTCGCTGAAGTATTATCGCTCGCATTGATGGCGATGAATGACACCGACATGCTAATACCGAACGGGCACCGTTGCGTGCATCGGGGATTAAAGAAGTATCCTAGTATCGATAAGAAATTATGGGACGCGAGCAGCAGTTGGATACTACAATGGGATAATATAGTGAAGCATCCAGGAGCTAGGGCAAGGGGATGTCACTGCGACATTCACAAGCCTCCCTGGCTCTATCCAGACCTAGGTACATGAATTAGTTTTGCCGTGAAAGAGGATATAACTATCACGATTGTAATATTAATGTATTGTAAAGCATAATGCTTTCTTTAGATTATGATTTCACTTTTAGATGTATCATGTTTTTTTTCTTTCCTTTTTTTTTCTTTTTTTTTTGAGAAATTTGTTAATATTTAAATCTTTTTATTTATTTTTGGAATTGTTGCGAGAGATGTCAGGATCATCATTGTAAAGATCTCCTTTTTTCTTTTTGTTTCAGTTGGCAAAGACAGTGACGAAATCGATAGAGCGGTGAGTATAGAATTCAGAAGTGCATAGACAGGTTTCTTACATATTTTTAAATGGAAATAACGTTTTGAATCAAAATATCTTGCAGATCAAATCGGCTCCTGTTAAGAGACTGAACATGCTCCCAAAGAGAGGTCAATTTGGACCTGCTAAAACACCGTCGTCTGCCTTAGGTATATCGAAGTATTATCGAATATTGCTGAATCATTTATATACGTCATCGTTACTTTAATCACTGTCATTAGTATATGTGACTTATGTCATTGCAATTAGACATTATTCACGTTACTTAATTTTTTTTTAAGCATGATATATGGCAAGAGCAAAGCAACAGTGAAGCTAGTTTTTCTAAAATTTATTTTTTTATTTTTTTATTGTATTGTTAGTAGCTGTTGATGCGAAAATTGCAAGTTGCAGTACACGTTAAACATTCATGAAGCTAATTACTTTTAATTTATATTGATCACATGTATTCAGTTTAATCGATTAGAACTCGTTTCATTTATTTCGTATTTAGTTAGAATGGTGTATTATTAAACGTTGATATTTTTTGTTCAAATCTATCGACGGGAACGATATACACTTAGTGCTGCCAGCTTACGTTGCATAAGTTAAAATGCTTTCTATGTGAACAATTGTTTTGTGTATTTTCACCTGAGATGTACCTTCATATTTCATCCGTAAATGTATGCGAATGTCGTGACTCAGGGTTGACTCAGTGTCACAGAAGCACCGGTTTTCTCGTCAAATGAGGCTCACGTGGAATACCATAATCTTCACTCGCGCTTTATTTTAACCGCAACTGCGGCTTTTTACTTTTACAAATTTTTTAACAATACATTGTCCAAGAAACTCGACAGCAAACGGTCAACGTTTGTTGGCAATTCGATGACGAGAATGCGCTAACTGTTCGCTTGCATGAAACAGCTCCTTTTGGTACTTCATCCTACACTGCTCCAAGGGCACCGACCATCAAAAGAACTCTGTCAGTAAAATCGACATCAGGTATACTTAACTTTTACTATTGGCAATTACTATTTTAGAAATTATTTTGGAAAAAAAAAGAACGAAATTTAAAGGTATTCTCGGTCGAGAGAAATTAATTACGTAAATAATCGCGCTGTCGATACGACACGGGATCTTAAATACGAATAAATTCTGTAATACGGAGTTTATTAGTGAATTATATAGTTTCCCCTCAATTAAGATAATGAATGCCTTGCTCATTATTGCTTCTCAATCAGCTCATATGCTTCTCATCTATAACTTGACGTAATGTAACTACACATAGTACTTATTAATTATCATATGCAACAGCGTCATCGTGTTTAATTTCTAATGTATTTCGTGATCGCTTGGGCACTGTTCACAACAGTCTGTGTAACTTTTAGAATTAGTATCGTAATTATGGACAATATTAAGCATGATAAGTACAGTTTTTAGAAACAATTTTTTTTTTTACCGTACACGTATGGCGTACGAGTGTGTTCACATTGAAGCGAATATAAAGAAAACTATCATTACTTCAGCGCAAGCCGGAGCCGTCGACGAGGAATGTTTTATTACTTCGTTCGAGGACGTGCCTACTGTCAATTTATTCTCGGCAAAGGATCTCGAAGAACAGATGAAGATTATTAAAGATACTGTGGGAGACGATAAAAAGGACTGGAAGCTGAGAATGGATAGCGTATGTATCTGCGAGAAAACAAGACTATCTTCTTCCCCCCTCCTTCCACGAACGGACTGAATTTTTATGTCAGTTGTCTTTTACCTTTTTTCTTTTTTAGATGAGAAAGTTGAGAGCTATTGTACTCGCGGGTGGCACTAATTACGAAAATTTCCACGAGTGCCTAAAGAACGTGCAGCGACCGTTTGAGCAGGCGTGCACCGACCTTAGATCCCAAGTAGCGCGAGAGGCCTGTATAACTCTCGCTTTTCTGAGTCAGAGCCTGAAGATCAAATTTGCCAGTTTTGGCGAAGCTGTTTTGCTCACGTTAATGAACCTCATACAGAATAGTGCCAAGGTAAGTCACACTACCAGATCTATGCTACATTTAGATTCTATTATCATCCAAATCACCGCATTCAAGTTTAATTACGTATCTTTACGTATAATTACGTGCTGCGAGCATTTACACGTCATAGAATTTTACTCCATAGAAGAATTTAATTACACTTGCCATTTTCATGGTAACTAGGTCGTGGCGTCAGCCGGTGCGGTGGCAGTTCGGTTTATCCTTCAAAATACCCACTGTAGTCGATATGTGCCTATTATAATATCGTGCGTGAGCAACAAAAGCAAAGATATTCGCAGAGCATCTTGGGAATATCTGGCTTTAATTCTGCAAACCTGGCCTGCGCAGATATTACAGAAGCACATAACAACATTACCGGAAGCGCTTAAGAAGGGTATTGCGGATTCCGATTCGGAAGCGCGAGCTTTCGCCAGAAAGTGAGTGGTCTCTTACATCTCGATGCGTTCTAATGTTGGCTTATCTTATTTACGACGAAATCAATTTAATAATGTTATTAATTTTATTGTTTTTTTTTTTTCAGATCGTACTGGGCATTTAAAAATCACTTTCCAGAGCAGGCTGAGATACTACTTAATACCTTGGATGCATCGTACAAACGCTCATTAATGTCTCTCAGTAATAGTGGCAGCAGTAACAGTTTAAATATCGTGGCTAATGCAAGATCGTCGAGTGTCAGTCCGCGTACAGCTAGGCCTGTAATGAGCGCGGCAGGTAAACACTTTTTGCTTGTATATTATCTCGATAAATCGCGCCATTAAAACGGGTTACGTTGAAATTGAATATATTGATGTTACTCGTGTTGCGATCTTAATATAAAAGATTTGTCACTTTGTTTTCATGCTGCTTTGCGACTTCTCTTCTTTACATTAAACATATGAAGGTAGTACGGAAAATTTGCATCAGACTACGAGTCAACCGCACGGGTCGCTCAGACGTACTCCGTCCTTGCCTCGGTCTTATCGTCAATCTGGTATCCCGATACTACAAAGACCAACAGACAGTCACTGTAATTGTTCTGTCGTCATTTGCCTCAGACATAGATCGCACTTTGTACATACATTATATTACGCCACACCACAAAAAAATGCACAAACGAAACTGTTGTCTTATAACAACATTATTGATTTTTTTTTCTTTTACAATCTCACACAGAAGTTTTTAAAATAGGAATTGTGTAAAATAACAACGTATCACCGTAAAATTAATTTGTTTTATATTTCTGCAGATCGAGGTACACCAGGAGTTAGATCCACCAGTGCAATTGACTTGCATGCTGCTCAAAGAGCGAAAGCGAGGCTGATGTACGGAAATTTAAGCAGACAAAAAGCAGCGGCGGCAATTAGTGAGTAATTCTTACTAAATTTATCAAAAATCAAGCTTGAACAATTTTTTTTACTGATATATATGTAATGAATATTATATTATTTTATATAATTTAGCTCGTCCTAGTAAATCTCCGGATCCCAATGCAATTGCTAGCCCAGAAAGAATTGCAAGAACGAGGACAAGAATGTCAGGAGTTTCACAATCTCAACGTATGTTCCGTAATTTTTTACGATACCAAAGATATAAGTACATACAACGGTAAAACTAACGAAAAATTTTCTTACAACAGCTAGCAGTAGATCCGGTTCCCCGTCGTCCAGGTTAAGTTACGCTACGTATAATCGCGAAGGTGATTCACTGATAGGCAGACCGAGACGATTATCCGGACACACAATTGGCAGTACAAGTAACAGTCGTGAACCCAGTCCACAGAGATTTGGAATGGACAGGAGTTTTGCGAGCAAGTTAAGGTAAATACAAAAATTTTATTTGTAGCAATTATAACCTTATGTTATTATAACACAAATTACTTGAATTACGTGCGATAGAGGAAGGAATCTACATATGTCACCGACAGACAGTACTAGACCGCCAGTTATGGCGCAGAAGATGCTACAGAAGTCGCGTGAAGCGGAATCTGCTCTGGCGGACGCTCTGACTTTTGATAGTATCGACAACTACACAAGAATACCGGGCAACAAAGGAGATCACAGTGACGACAGCGAAAACAGCAGCATATGCTCAGAAAGAAGCATAGATGGTTTTAGACGAACTAGTGACGTAAGTACAAATTTTATTTGCAAATCAAAGAAGCAAAGAAGTAACGCGCTCTCGTTGGCTTCAGTGTTAAATTTCTGTTATTTTGATTTATGTTGATTAATAATAAAATAAAATTGCAGATTCGATGTTGTGTAATATGATAATCGTTAAATTAATTTTGTCTTATAAGTTAGTAACACGCGCGTTCACGAAAAAGAAATCAACATATGTTTGTGTTTGTGCACATAGTGTCATGTATCATGCTAACATTAATATTGGATCGAATTTACACGTTTGGATATAATAATAGATTACCGCTTTTTATAATCAATTAGTTAACGCTTATACATAATAGATTGTATTTTAATTTTAATAGCATGCAAAAATTAATATGCATATGAATAGGCTTATTTTATTTCATTTAATAATACTTTTTTTTAAGATATAAAATGGAATTATTTTATTTTATATTAAAATGGAGTTTGTTTTTAATGAAGAAAACGAGAATATCTATATAATGCATAAAGCTTTTACCAATGTATGACGATGTAGCTAATGCATGTCTGATTTTTATTTTTGGTTTTGTTGCGGCGTATTTGTTTGGTTTGGACTAACGCGACACGTCGTTCTGTTCTCCACATCTCTCCATCGTCCATCTACCCATTAGTCGTTCTCATGGAGTGGCTCTCAATCGAGACTATACCGTGACGTATGGGATCAATCTATCCCGAAGGTTTGTTAAATTCCTTCTTTTCATTTCTGCACATTTAAGTAAAATTGACTTATCAGATATTTGTAAATTTGTAAGTGCAGGTATTTGTATGTTGATATTAAAAATAGCAGAGTTTATTTCGTGAACTTTTTTTTTTATTTGGCTTTTTCACATTGATGCATTAACATTGACGTTTGGAAAAAAAATAAGCATCGTGTCTTTCTCTTTTTTTACAGGATATTAAAGAGATTATTGAAAACTGTGCTCACAAGCATTGGGCAGACAGAAAGGAAGGCTTAGTGAGTTTACAGCATTATTTGAACAACGGAAATACTTTGACAACAGCAGATTTACGTAGAGTAACAGACATTTTCGCAAAAATGTTTATGGATTCTCATACCAAAGTGTTCAGTTTATTCTTGGACACGTTGAACGAACTAATTATAACTCATAACGAAGGTCTTAGCGACTGGTTATACGTTTTGTGCGCGAGGCTTCTTAATAAGTTGGGTACCGATCTATTGGGATCTATACAGACAAAAATTTACAAAACGTTTGACATTGTAAGGTGAGAATTTATATGAGTATTACACACGCAATACTATATTATTCATATGTTATTGGGCTTTTATTATTGTTAAATTTTTTAACATTCCATTAAATTTTAATATTTCAGAGACCATTTTCCGGGTCAACAGCTTTTACCGGCTGTGATGAGGTATCTGACAGATCCAACACAAACGCCAAATTCTCGTGTAAAAGTAGCAGCATTGACTTTTATCACGCAGATTGCTGAGACGGCAGAGCCGTCGGCAGTGGGCAGTTCTGCATCGACAGCACTTGCACGGCTGCTCGAGTGGTCGAACGATGGCAAAAGTCACGACGTGAGAAGACACGCGCAAAACGCTGTGATATCACTTTACAATCTCAATCCGCCTGAAGTTACTATGATCCTTTCCGATTTACCAAAATCCTACCAAGTATGTTGAATAAATTATCTATTAACTTGTCGCTCATCAACATTTCTTTTTTTTTATTTTTTTATGTTTTCGAGCTGAATTATTTTTATTGCTTTCTTTAGGAAACAGCATGGCCTTTGGTGCAGAACCATTTGAAAAAATCGTACACTAGTAATCCAGCGTCACCTGGTACGCCACCACCAAGAGCGCAGAGCTCGCCTGCTCGAACGAAAGCCAAAAACGATGTCAAAACGGACATCAAGTCTGAAGTTGATGGAGGGGATGAAAATTTGGAAGAAGTATACAAGTATGTAGAAAATGTACCGATATATCGTATTTGCAATACTAAGTCTCGGTGGCTTTATAATTTTGAAACATTTTAATTTTCTTAAGTGCTTCTTATAGATCTTTGCGACGCACGACTGCTGAAATTCAAAATTATGGCTTTGAACGCTTGGAGAGAGCCACTACCAGTAAAGACAGCGGTATCAGTAATATGGCGGATGTCGAAGAAAGAATAGAAGGTCTCACGTTACCGAATTCTGTAAGTTTATAAATACACGATAAAAAAAAAAAATATTTCTAACTATGAAATTATTCTGATATTAAATTTTAGGGTCGATCTTCATCCGTTTCTTCACCGACACAACGAGGACGATCTGTTAGTAATATAACTGTTAACGGTTCTGATACAATTGCCGGTGATTTGATTCTACCTCAAGAAAATAATGGTTATAAAACGCATGGTATTTGTTAATTTTTATAATTGGAAAAATGTGCATATAAAAAATCGAAATGTTTTACGTTATTTTAAATTTAGGATCATCACCAGATTCGATAAACAGACCAGAAATCGTAGATAATATGATTAAAACTTTGCAATCTAAAGTATCTCAAACTTCGGAAAAAGTATCGGCGTTGCAAGAATTTCAATTATATGTCCGCGAAGGCGATTCATCACATATTAAACGAAATTTCAAGTATGTAACGATGTAACTCACAAATATCTCTTACACAATGCTTACTTAATTTTATAATTTTACTTTTTTTTTAAATATTTCAGAAAAGTGCTCAAAGTTTTATTAGATAGCTTATCCAATGACGACAAAGGAATACAAGTAGAAGTGTTGCAAACGTTAATCGATATGCTTAAATGTTCCGAATTGGTAGAAAGTTTTTCCTCCTACAATGAGTTATTAGTACTAAAAGTTATCTATGCCTACAAATCAGACGATCAAAAGATCGATTCTTCCAGCGGTAGCGGCGGCAGATCTCCAGTGAGTATTAAATCATTAATCTTTTCATTAACGGGAGTTGTATTAAAATACATGTCATTTGTAACAGATTCATTGGAATGCCGAAAAGTGCGCGGCGACGATGGCTATGGTTTTAAAACCGGAACAAATTATCCATTTAGTGTCCACTATAATCGCAACGGAATCGTATCCATTGAATATGGGTGCAATAAAAATGTTGCACAAGGTGGTGGAGCATTGGGGTCGAGAGGCCATTGAACCTCACCTTGCTAAAGTTATGCCTGGTCTTATTAAAGTAAATGAACAAAATTTAGCAAATATGGCGTTACATAACTCTATACCGAATTGTATTAAATTTCTTTTTTGTAGGCTTATGATGATACTGAGAGCGCAGTTCGCAAGAGCGCTGTCTTCTGTATGGTGGCGATCCATGTCGCGGTCGGTGAGGAAGTGTTAAAGCCGCATCTGAGCTGTTTGTACTCCAGCAAGCTTAAGTTATTAAACATTTATATTCAACGGGCGCAACAACAGGCGAATAGTCAGCCCGCCAGTCCACGTAGTAACAGCAAGAATTAACTAACATCCAATACCACGACTCTCAGGGTCGCGATACTTAAGAGATTCGCCCGCTTCAGTGCGCGGCATGAGCGAATGCTTGTTAGCTTCCTCAGTAAGTCCGATCCGTGATAGTCAACGAGACGACAATTTTAACAATATGACTCGGAAATTTTGATACGACAGAGACTGATGTGTGTGTATATGTATGGGTATGTATGTGTGGAGTGTGTGCGTAATTTCGCGACGGCGTGCGAATTGTTATCCAAATCGATGGTGATGTGTGCAAAATTAGTGCGACGATAATCATTCTGATTTTGTTATGTTTATCGAGTTTGTTCACAAAATTAAGGGTATCTTATATATGTTGGCTAATTCTTATTCAGAAAGTAAAGTTTGCAGAAAAAAAATAACATGCAATAATCTTTTTTTTTTTCTATTTTTTAGAAATATGAGGCATCTGTGTAGTTACATGATTGCGCAAGATACCCATTAATACAAATGATTGTGTAATAATTTTGATTGCAACGTCCTTAAATATCGTTCTGTGGCATTCGCTTGAGATTAATTTTTGAAAATATTCGTAAAATTATTTATACACTATTATATATTTACGTAACACGAACGACTTCTCAATTTGTTTAATTACACTAATCATCTTTTTTTTTATTTTTATTCTCTTATTACGATACTGTACATATAATAATTTATGCGAGTCTTTTACAATAAGAAATTGCAGTATTTAAAAGTACATTTCTAATGGACGGTCATGACTGAGCTTTTATTTTGATTTTCAACAAGATTGAAATACTTTTTCTCTCTCGAAACTTCAAAACCCTCTGTCGTTATGAGAAACTGATACTGTAGCGAGATAAATAATAAAGCAAAAGAGAACGCGATGCAACATCACTGTCCACGGACAATTAATTAAATGTGTCTCTCGTAACGCGCAGTCTAACATTAATCACGCGGATTAATCAGTAGATATTAAATACATATACATATATCGTATGCTTGTTTACATTTAGTACCGAATCTACGTTTAGCGTCGAGCGTAATCGCATGTTTGGCGATACATTGTGACGCATCTCACAGCAACGACACGTGATAAAGAAAAGTGGAAAGTGTATAATTTATTCGTTTGAAATCTACGTGCTAGTCAGATTCCCAAGGACGCACAATGATGTGAAGACACAAACGGAATAGTCGAGTCTTTTTGACGAACCATGCATAAACACAACTAATACAAGAAAAAATTAAAAAAATAAAAAAAAAAGTATATAAGTGTGTGAAAGAGAGAGAAAGAGACGCACGATTTTAATGTGAGCGAATGAAAGATTTGCGTGACTGAGAGATCAGCGCGTGTTCAAAAAAGCAAGCATAAATAAAGTAGAAATTATTAGTAAATTGATCTGCTCGAGATTAACACTTAAACTATTCATCACGTTGCCAATAATTAAATGGACACTAAATCAAACGCTAAAGTAACGAGTTTAGTAATACTTTGTGCCATTGTCGTTTCAGTTTATTGTATAAGAAGAAAAAAAAAATTATATATTATATATTCTGCGTCATAGATCGCCCCCTTTTATCCTTTTCTTACTATACGTTTAGTTAAAATATGATACATAAGAATAAATAAATCTAATTTTATTATAAATTCGTTAAGGTGAGCACTAAATATTATAAAAGATCGGGTAAAAAGTTATCTTTTTATTTTTTAAAACATGAATATAAATATCTTAAGTGTAAACAGGTAGAAAAATGTGAGTCAAGTGCGTAAAGAATGAGAATATCTAATAATACTTTCGATAACTCGTGATTGTGCGATAATTTACGTCTACGAATACAATACGGCTAAATAGTGCCAAAAAATGCAGAATATCTGGAACGAATAGAGCGAAAAATAATTTGAAAGATAAAAATACGAGGTGGAGATATATTTCTTTTACTTGGTGCCTTTGGCGTCGACGTAACGGCGATTTGATTAAAGATTGTATTTCAGCATCACGTAGAAACAATTTCGCCGATAACATGGTCAAGATTATAGAGGAGAAAGATACAGAGAGAGAGAGAAAGAGATCTTTGACTGTTGCCGACGTCGTATAAACGAACACTACTTCGCTATAAAAAAAAAAGGGAAAAAAAAAGAAAGAAAAATCCTGTCGATTATTCTCGTAGAATAGAGAAGTTCTAGATGGACTTGATATTTTTCCCATTCTGCGCTCCGAATAGAATCTTGAAAGTACATTTCACGAATAGATATTTATTTCACACGCGTGTAATATTCTGCGCTTGTGCGACACTTTGTTCAAAGTACTAAATTGTCGAATTGTTGTCGGGATAAATAATAGCGTTTGGTGGCTCTCTTAGAGAGAAACGAGACGGATTCTCGTTGCGCATTTAAACCGACCGATATTTTGCGCGGCGTTCATATCGCGCCTTTAAATCCATTAAAGGTCCAAATGCTCCGTTTGATAACGGGCCATCTGCAAATTTGAAGTCCGATTGCACAAACGATATTAGTTGTCGAACGAGACACACGTATCTTTATTTATATTAAAAAAAAGAAAGAAGATAAAGATAAGGCACATGTTTAAATCTCGTGAGATTATTTCAGTGCAATCGGACTTAAATGCGTTAAACTTAAAGAGCTCACCGCAAGAGAAAGAATTATCTACTCGAGCAAATCGTTAATTCGCAATTTCTATTTTAAATGTACACACACTCACACGTGTTGCGACGTATATTTGAAATATTCATCGTACGAATTGTTTTCTTGCGCTGAACTTGGAATTTTTCGATTATCCAAACGTTTTCATTCGGCGAACCATTCGACTCTGCGCCGTTTTAGAGTATAGCAGTCCAGTGTGACGTGTATCGGTTGTGTGTATATATATTCATATAGTGTATATATATATATATATATATATATATATATATATATATATATATATATATATATATATATTATATGATATATACGTAGAACATGTAATTACATTATGCAAAGTATAATAATTGATATACGGATTAGGTAGCTCGTCGTCACTGCCTGCAGCGTTGGTCGTGCTGAAGATTAACGAGGCTCTCTGACACAGCCAGGCTCTGCATGGTGATCGTGCTTAATTGATTCGCTTGTTCTGTTAAGTTTTACGAGCGTTATTATTATTATTAATATTATACTCGAGATACTCGACTTGCGTTGTGACTGATGTAACTCGTTGGGTGGTGTGATACATGAGAATTTAACACGAGCGTGGATAACTGTCGCAACGGTTGCGAATGATCTTCGCCGAGCAGCTTCCGTTTCTCTTCTCATTACGCTAAGCCGGATCGTTTGATTGCGTATATGAATTTTTTTTGTAATCTTTTTATTTTCTTGCAAATTACTCTTCGCTTCGATCGGTTCGTTGATTATCCGCGGCTCGAAAAATTCGGCCGTGAGAAAATAATGATGATCCCATGCGCGCGATGACCGGCCTCGGCAATGCGACTCGCGCTGGTTTCTGAAACCTCGTTAAGTCTTTGCGATACCTTGGATTCGCGGTTCTTCGACGGTGTGGCGAAGAAGACTCCACTTGTAAAGTTTAATTCCCTGAGAGTGACTGGCACACCTCGATTATTTATAAACGAGAGCAAAAGGAGTGTATAATGCTGATCGTTGCGTCTTTGTTGCCATGAAAACTTTACACGTTCGATTACGTTCGTACTAGACATATTAAAGAGGAATATTGAAAAAAAAAAAAAAGTGGAGAGCGCAAGGGATGTGGGGATTCGAGACAGCGTTTCCTCGAGATCAGCGTTGATTTTTTTTCGCCCGTAATAAAACGTCCCGAAGATATTGATTAACGAAATACCGTTTCCCGACAGCGAGCATCCGCGAGGAGATAAAACGCGACGAGAAAAAGCTCTATCGAAATTTTTTCACGCCAATAAATCTAAATAAGCCATTATTGCGACCGTATTACGTTGTATTGCTGTTGTAATTGCCAGCCCGAATGTAATAATAAAACACCGCTACGAAACGCCGATTATTACTCTCTATATTCGTTTACAAGTTGCCATTACTCTTCCCATCTTCGGTATGAAGATCGCGTTAATAAATAATGTAATATATATATAACTGAGTTTTGGCAATTGCAATAGCGATTCCTGTCATTGTTTGCTCGCTCGACTCGCTCGAGATTTGTAAGGATATCGAACGGTCTTCTGAAAAAATAAACGTTTGGTCTCAACCCAATGTCTTTTTTATTTAATTCTGCATTTATACCCATGTTTTAAATATATTCGCTTGTTCTTTAAGTGCTTTTTCTAACAGTAGATACAACCCGTCGGCTACGTCACTATCTGATAAAATTTCCATGTGTCTCGCATTTCTTCCAACTATCCAAGCACATAACAAATTCGGCTGATAAGCCACCGTGAAAAATGAAAATACATCACAGAGCCACTCGTTATTCTAAAACAAATATTTGATATAACATAACCTAAATAATTTAAAGATTCATACCGTGAACAATTGTAGTAGCTCAAAACGATCGATATGATAATAACACAAGCGCACTTATAGTACTTACGTATACTTATGAAACGATCGTTCGCAAAAACGCACTTTAAATGCGTGCGTACCTCAAAATCTCCGCGACAATCTTAAAATTCTCTCACTTGACAGCTAACGTGAAAAAAATGACACGAAGAGCGAGTTACTTCACGTCAAGCGAGAGCCAATCAACGTGGGTTTTAAGCGGCAACAATAAAAAAGCTAATTTATGCGTAACGCGCCAATTTTTTAAAGATAAAAATAAAAAATAAAATTTGCTAGAAATCACAGGGCGCGCGCTATATTACATTTTTTTTTTTATAATTACTATTACTAATCACTAACACTATTTCCCGAAAAACGAACGACCGAAAGAATGACGGGGAGTTATCGAGGCGATTTTTTACGATTATAATTTAAGAGAGCGACGAACGATTCATTGTTGTTAAAATATTCCCAAAGAAATCACAAGGCATCTTTATTTTATTCAAAAATCTTATAGATACTAGGTACAAAGTTCTTTTGATACGCTCTAACATAGTAACGCAGTAAAATAAGGAAACTTATTCTTTACAAATAGTATAACTACAAAATTTTTAAGTACTATATTACAATAAATATACATATTTCTAACTTTATCAGATCTAACTGCATCAGATCGACATAATACTGAAACGATATTCCTGACGCAAAATTCTTGTAAGTAAAACTAGAGGCACTATTGCGGGACGTTCTCGCGCACAGCGCGAGATTCTTTGTAAAACAATTAATTTTAAACATGCTGCGTTTTCGGATTCAGTGGTTCGGTTGCCGTCAATTTTGCGTTGTGCTGAGCCCTCCTTGCGGCTCGTCTTCTTTTGTCCTTGTTTTTCGCTCCCAGGGCCAAAAAATTGTTATGAAAATATTCTTCAATTTCCGATAACTTTTTGCCATGAGTCTCCGGCAGTAATAGCCACACAAAAATAGCTGCTCCCACGGAAACGCCAGCGAAAAACCATTGTACCGCATACGCACCTTAAAACAGAAATATTATATTAGTTAAAACATCAAAGTACAATAATTATACGTGCGAGATATGAATATTTTGAGGTTCGTACCTCCTAGAAAAGCTTGTAGGCTTCTATAACTTTGTAATGCGGCGAACATAAGTAAATTTGCCATGGAAAAACTGATGGAGTGAGCAATTCCGCGGATTTCGGTTGGAAACAATTCCGCCGTCATGGTCCATGGAATAGTCAGCATCCCGATCATCGACGTGCATACGTAAAGTAGCAAGCAAGCTACTGGGACCTGCAAATATTACATGGTGACGTTTTCTCATTTTTAAAAATTACATTTCACCGAACGACACGAACGAAATAAAATTCTAACTTACCCAGTATCCGCTGCGATCGCCGTTCTTAATGTTCAGCGTGAAGTAACCCGAGACAATCATGCACAAAGCCATTCCAAATGACGATATTATGCACAGCGATCGTCTTTTATATCGCCTCAGTAGCCAAGTATTTACCATCGAGCACAAAAAGCGCGTTAAACCGACCAAAATTGACGCCATGTACGCATCTACGCCCGCACCGACTTCCTGAAAATCTTCGTAAGTTGACTATCTGGTTTTATGTATCCATCAACGCTAATTGATACAAATCGATAATCAATAAAACTAAATCAACTTAAATTATACGAAAAAAACAAGATGTATAAATTCATTGCATATATAGAATCGTTTCTAATTACTTGAAACCAAGTCACAGCATAAAACAGCGTGATGTAAATTCCGGAAAACTGTTGAAAGGAAAACAGCAAAAAAAGTATCGCCATGGGTTTCCATCCGGTCGGTTTAAGAAATCCTCGCCACTTGTTGGACGTGCTACTATGTTTGCTTCGCCGTTGCTCGTTCAACTTAATTTCATTTTCTTTCATAATGTTAATAAACTGCACTTCGGCCACCGACGTTTTGCTTTCCGACGTTTCGTTTTTATGAAGCCTACGGCAAAAAAATGATCAGTTACATAGTAAATAACGTAAGAAATTTTTTTTTTATCAATATGTTTAACAACGAGTTCAAGCTTACCACTCTAGAGACTTCTTGGCGTCTTCAATGCGCCCCTTCGAAACAAGCCAAACTGGCGATTCTGGCACAATTAATTGTACTAATAAAATGGGAACGATCGCGTAAATGAGGCTGAGGTAGGCAACGATGTCCCATTGCAAGTAGGCGCCTTTCAAATAACACAGCACCATGCCGAATGATGCCAGCGTCGGCCCGAATGAGATCAAGGAGCCACGTAGTTCCGGTCTAGCTACCTCGGTAATGTAAACTATTGCTGGTGAGGTCGACAGTGCGGTCGCTAATCCAGTTAGCAAACGGCCCACCAGCAGCATCGGTATGTTCGTCGATGTAGCAATGAGAATCCAACCGATCACGGAGGGAATCGCGCCGATCTGCAGAGTTCTCAGTCGACCGAACATCTCCATCAGGAAGCCCGCAACCAAGGCACCAATAGGCGCGCTGACGACGGCCAAACTGGCTGAAAATCAGATAAATCTAGATAAGTTTCATCTTTTTAATATATTAATATTATTATTTCGTTATACTTTGCATCTCGCTTTTCCTATCTTAAAAAAACTAGTCACCCAGACGGGAGGCTTTATATTCTGAAAGGAGAAAACCTCGAAAAGGCATCGTTCATCAACGGAGCAACGAGAAGACTTTGATAGCGCTAAACGTAGATTGATGTTGCGTAAGATGAATTTAATCAGAGTACGATGCTTGATCTGAACGATCAGCTCTCGCATGCAACGACACGCACGGCGACGGTGCCCGTACGGTTTTCTTTCAACAATTACAACACTCTTACGCAATCCGTCTAGTCAGCTTCGTGACAATGTTTTATCAATACAAAGAGGATAGCTGCTAACGATACCAATAATGACTGCATTTCTAATACTCATCTATTTTACGATAACAGTATCTAGTTTATGCGGCGGTGGCATCTTGCGATGTCATCGTTTCGAGTATTTATAATTACGTATTTCGTAAAAAAGAACCGACTAAGCATAATTTTAATTTGTAATTAATGTTACATGCGCAATTCTTTTAACGGAATAACGTTACATGTCTCTGCCACCTGTGTTTTAAACGATCCCATATGCGTATCATATATCCATGCAATCTTACCTATCCAGGAAGTTTCCTCTTGCGTGGCATGTAGTTTCGCATCTTCCTTCTCAAGATGAGGAATGAGAATAGCTGAATACGCCATGATAAAACCGACCGCTATATGAAAAGACGCTGCCACGATGCAGGCGGTGATCTGCAAAAGTTTAAAAAGATCTTGCATACCTTCCGTAAAACTTTTCTTTTTATTTTTGCCTTGCTATTTTTCTACAACATTTTTAAGCCCCGCGCACGAAATCTCTTTTTTTATCTTTTAAACCTTCCTCATTAAGATATTTTTTTTACTATTTTTTTAATGCCGAATAATTGCTCTCAACAGACCATAAAAAAAAATTATTATCCTTCGTGAGATAATGACGGTAATTAAGTACCTCTCGGATGGCATTTCGAATGGTTGTCGGTTCGACGAACCCTTTGTTGAGGCTCCGACTCGAAACGATCGCATCCTTAAAACACTCTCGTTCATTCTCTTCAATGTTTTTCGACGCCTCCTGCTCCACGCTGAAACATGCAATAAGGTGTCATCAGTTCGATCATCGTCAAATAAATCATGCAAAAAGTGTCGTGCCGGCACGATTTTTTGTTGTAATAATTCGCGTGTCTTTTTAAAGCTCCGACTAAATTTATGATAGTTATTCGTCACGTTTATATATAAGTTTAACATCCCACAATCAGCGTTCCATTTAAGTGACGGTATGACTTGTGTGCCGTATCTCGCCTGCATTCATTTAAACCGCGACTACAATCCATAAATATTTATCGTACCGATAACTCGTATGTTTTGCTTGCCCGTCGAACCTTGTGTGTTAAAACACCCCAACGTGTAATTTTTTAATTAATTTTTTAACAAAAAATTTTTATTTTTTTATTATTCGCGACGGTTTGACATATCTATGTATCATTTAAATAAAAAACAGGACCGATAGTATTGCGTGATATATCATACGTTTTTTACTTTGACGTTTTAACAATCAAACTGCAGGTTCAATTAATAATCCGTTCGTTTTCCTAAAGATAAAAAAAGAAAGGAATTCTTTTGTTAGAAGCATTTGTTAGAAGCATTTGTTAGAAGCAGAACAAACGCTTAAAAGGCTAGGCTTAAAAGATACTGTGGAATATATAAAATATTTGAGGAAAAAAAAAACTTTCTATAGAAATAAAGTGTGTTCAGGTAAAGAAATTAATAGGCTACGGAATGACTATTTTAGAACTTTGCTGCGCGTCACGCATCAGATACAATCAAACAGGAAAAAACAAAATACAACCGAACAGGAAAGGACAAAATACAACCGAACAGGAAGGGACAAAATACAATCGAAGAAAGAACAAAGAGAAAGGAAAAATTTCGTTAGATTCTGATAATTTGATAATATATACCTCAATGAATAGGGATCCATGACGTTCTCTTCTTTTCAAATAGATAGCTTTTAAATCTATGTATCTGTACAGGATTCTTTTTCCTTTGTTGGTCGAGTCGGCGCCTCTCTAGGAATCCTCTCGTCAACTCTGCTCGACGTTGGTCAGCATTTTACAATCTAAAATCAAATAATTTCATTAGATCGATAAAAAAATAACATTATTAGGCAATAATACAATGTTCTTTTTATACAGATACGTTCGAAGCTCGTCAAACGCGATCCGAATTCACGAAACTAAATATTACAATGTTACATGTACGCTCCTAATGTTTACAAGAAGAATCGTTAAATAGATATTTCAAAGTTCGGAGTCGCGAAATTCGATCTGTCGAGCAAAGAACATGTGGGAATTCAGGCCAAGCACTCACCTTGCTTCGGGAATCGATCCTTCGTCGAGTGTAGAGCCCGTTCGCGAAGAATTACGGACCAAGAAGCTAAACCTCAGCAAGCCTTTTCTCGTGGCAAAATGATGTGTACAGCACGCTGCAGGCACGACTCGACTTTGTAAGACGGCCCACCGAACGTTGAAGGCTTCCCTACCTAACGGCTGTTGGACGACTGGGTGAGTCTTGGAAACTTCGTCGCCTCGTTCTCCTACGTACTCCTTCCCTTTCGGCCTGCCTGTGTTACGCACGTTATCCATGCTATTCACGTGGTGGTGGCTCGCCTAAGGGTTGCCGTGGACCGGCGCCGACGCTAATCATCACCGCGTCGGCCAATTTCGCAGGTCTACTCGCACAAGGAGAGCGTAATGTCAAAATAATGTGAACTTGACGTCACGCCCAATTAAACGGCGATCAAAAAGTGACGTCAATTTTGCATATATATATTTTTTTATTTTTTTGCGAGAATCTGGGCGAGCAGTTCTTCATTTTGTTCGCTTAACTTTGCGGCACTCGTCAATTTCGTACTTTTTCTGTTGAAAAAAGATAAAAGATATCTGACTACAACGTTGCGTAAAAATAACAAAATACTAAGATTATCGAATTCTTCATACCATAATTGCATTACTGCGAGACACGTCATCTGATCGTGAAAACGTTCTAACCAGTACTGTATTGTAGTCGTTAATTTTGACGTCACTTACGGAAAATACCATACAGGAGGTTGATCTACCGTTTGGCCTATTAATTACTATCTTGAGTGAGGATAAGTAAACTTGGATTTGTTCTTTATTAGTCTTCAAAAGAATTGAAAAAGAAAATCAACAAGGAGGCTGTTCTCGCAATACACTCTGTATCTATTTCAAACTGAAAAAAAAAGAAATGTTTCTTGATAAAAAAACATATTTGAGAAATAAAAATACAATCTTAAGTTCAATCGAAGAACTTTCAATCTCGTGAAAGGCTTTCTGATAAAAATTTAATCGATATACTAATCCAGGGAAATAAAAGACTTCCTTAAATAAAACTTCCTGCAAAAAAAATCAATTAAAAATTAAAATATTAAAATTAGCAATACGAGATTAATAAATTATTGTTATCGCAGTGCTTCAAGGTAACGAATTTCCTCATGATATAAGATATACGTACGATTTTGATAAGAAAGTGTCTATCAATGCTGAATCAAACGGTGCTTCATTATCTCGTATTGATCGGAGTAAAATCGATGACTCATACTGACGTGCCACCGTGCGTGTTATCATTTCTGTGTAGCTCTCGATACTTTTTAATCTTCAAAGTTATCAATGCAAAAAAGCGGTCGCGTGATCGGCGCGCTTGAAATTCCTCCGATCGTAAGTCAGCTTTCTCGGGAAAAAAGATGGAGCGATGCCTCGGCATATTAATGTAACTCTAGACGAAGAATAATTGTGACACTTTAATAATCGCAAAGTGACGCAACGTGTTGCGTAAGAATATAAAATTTCTAGATAAAACGCGCACAACCGATTGAAATTGATGTCGACTCGCGTTTGCAGACTTACTTAGCGGATCGGTCACTCAGGCCGGTGTTCATAATCGGTTCTCATTTCGGCATTATCTTAAGCAGTCTGTAAAACGATAATACGACTGTGTGGTTTAAAACCAATTAAAACCGTATTTAAGACAATCTTAAATATAAGAATAGACGTACCGGCCTCGATTTCTATTTTTTTTTCTTTATTTTCTACGCTGCCGTAACGTGTTTGAGAACCTCGCTCCAGTGTACGTACATGTTCTTTTTCTCTCTTTTTTTTTTTTTGCAAACGCCGATCGCTGTCAGGGCTTCCGCATTACTGCAAGTAAATAAAACGCTTTTTAGGTTACTTAATCTTATAGGAATTCCCAAATGAATACTTGCCACTTATATTATACATATAATGATAATGTAATAGATCTTTGTCCTTTGCTAAGTAACGATGTCATCTACTACATGGACGTGGCAACTATTGTATTAATTCGATACGTTTCACAGTAATTGCAAGTTTGGTCGTTTTTTTTTTTTTTACTGAACGTAATCTTTTTCCTTTCCGTCGAGACGATTGAAACAATTGTAACTCGAGAGAGGTTCCCGTGCGCTAGCTCCAACTGTGAAAACAAGCGTGAACTATCGCGCTACATTTATTTCTCGATCATGTCGGTATATTAGTATTTGACCGCATAAAAATTTATATGCATACATACATATAATTATTTAATACATACAACACTTTGTAACACTTTTTAATGCACATACTATAATCAAATTTTATTTAAATTTGTCGATATGATAGATTCAACAATACTTTGAAGTCGTCTTGAAAAATATATAAAAAACAAATTAATTTAATAAAGAGGAAAATGTTTATGTTAAAAAAAATTAATTTGTTTTTCAATACATACGTTGTTATAAAATAAAAATTCTTGCTTTTTTTGATATTATGTTTTTGTGAACATTGATATAAAAAATTATATACCTAATATTTTCTAGACATTTTTCTTTATATGCAAATGCTCGCTGATTGCACATTAGGCAAGTAAAAACATTTTCAGATAAAATGATGTCCTTGATATTTATTTCTTACGTCTCGTAGAGTTATATGTTAAATTATATGAATACAAATTGTAGGGACAACCACACTTTGCACTGAGCCCTTTTATATTATGTATATATGTATGTTCCGTGGAGATAAATAATTAGGTCAAAGAGAAAGAAAACACAACTATACTTTTAGTTTTACTTGAAGGCACATATCCACTCTACTAAATTAATCGCGATCGATACGCTTGTGTGTACGCGATCGCATTGGTTCCGTTATTACTGTCGTGTTTCATACTTATTTCGACAATCAATCCTTAATCTCGCGTTATTACAAACGCATTGAAGAATTGCTATTATCTCGTTGCAGCAGCATCGAATTAAAACGCAAGAAGATCAAATAATTAATAATCGTTATTACATGTCAGTTTTTCAATCAATTAATTTTCTTGAACGTCCAATATTACAAATTAAGACTTCTCAATTTTAACGTTATAATTCAACCCGACTGCAACAGAGAAAAGGAGAAGTCGTGGACTTTCCTTCGGACGGACGAACTTGGACGGATTCTGAAAAGGCGTGAATTAGAGCGCAGAAATTGACACACCAATTCAACTAATTGTAAATTAGGTATTATATCACACACCTGCGTAATTAATATCGCCTCTAACAAATTGTACTCTAGCGTTACCTTTCTTTTTTTCTAATCGCTCAGAGGCATTCTCGAGACACCTCCACGTACGACAGTATGGGAATCCAATGCATACTTCTACGTTTCACTATACTATGATTTTATACAATGAAACATCGCCGTAATGCACAATATTGCTAATAATAATATACGCTAATAATTTCTAATTGTCCAAAGAGAGAGAAAAAGAGAGATAGACGACATAGGGACAATAAAATAGAAACCGCAGTTGCGCTGTGTGTCCTGCTCGATATGTATAAAAGTTATTAACATTTTATGGTGTTAATTTATGGACGGAGTATTTAACGGAGTATTTAAAAAGTTAACATTTTATAATATAATTCATTAACCTCCGCAATCTAGAATTTTTGATCGAGCGCATTATAGTAACATATTCTTAGATCCTGAGAAAACCAAGGTGTTGTAATAAATTCTTTATAATACTCATTGGATCGGATTTAACTGCAATTCAGGCTTTTAGTAAGACGCGTGTTGTACATTTTCTTCTTTTGCGCAGTAAAAATCGAAGCAGGAGACACTGGAAAATGTGTCATTCGGACGCAACGATAGAAAATATCATACGCATTAATCGATCTGACATATGTATATACACATATACATAAGTACGTATATACTCAAGCGAGATCACCTTAATGTATCCATTCAATTATTTTATTACTTTTTTACTTGGAAAAAAAGTGTTTCACGTTTTAGATAATTTTCAACTTAGAAGTTTCGTAGCCTTAAGAGAGAAATGTCACATACTTGACATACTTTTTTTTTCGCATTATACATACTGTCGGTAATTTATAAAATTGATTATTTTATGTCTCTCTTTTTTAATGAGAAACAAAGAAAATTGATATACTCTTAAAATGTTCCATCCTAGTTGTATATACGTATATGTATATCTGTACACATATGTAATTATTATAATATATATATACATATATATATTTATTTTATATATATCTATATACACACACACACACATATATATGTATATATATAACGCGTTGCTTAAGAATACACAAGGGATATTTTCTAATTATTTCAAGGCACGATGCGTGAATTATTTTGCCGCGAGGAGTACAGTCATTCTCCAGGCAAGGAATATCGGTGCGAAAGAATGAAATTCGAAAAGAAGATTAACAATTAAGAAATCAAAAGGGAAAATTTAATGGGCCGATGACTAGGGTGCGAGCAGAATACAGATGGAGATGCGGCGAGAACAAACGTCCAAGTACCAAGAATCGTTATACGATGCAAAAACTGTATACTTATTATATAGAAATAATGAATTTCTCTTGTTAACGTGAGGAAAGACGCTGCTTACGTTTCGAAATTTATGAAATATATAAAAAGCACTGACATTATTCATCGTGTAACGCTGCCGATTGTGGCAAATATTTCGCGACATAAGTCTAATAACGCTTTAATCGAATTACGGTGGCTTGTCATCAGTAGCCGCTTCAATAATTATATGTCCGTTAAATACTTAATAATTATACGACAATTGCTGACGGCGATAATTCTACTATTTTCTCTGCAGCCATATTGTACTACGACATCAGGCACGAGGGCTCATGTAAATCTTTTCTCCGTATGTTTTATGTGTTAGTTGTATGTATGTACATACACCCTACGCATGCATACTACACGAGTAAAAGTTTTTTGTTTGCACATCTTAACACGTTTGACAATATAAATCGATCACATGTGCTGGATTCTCTTAGTTAACAAACAGTTCATAAAGATAAATGAAATTTTGACAACACCTAAGTTACGAGGATTTAGAACTTTACAAATTAAAGACTAATTGGGTTAAAGAATAAATATAGAATAATGAAAAAAAGAAGTTCTCGGCATATTTTTTGCTTAAACTTACGTCGCACACTAGAGAAATCTAATTTACCTCGCTATATAAAGTAAGCAAAAATAAATGAGGAAAAAAGGTGCACGTGCCATGCATATATTCGCCTCTCGCTTTTCGCGTCACAGTCCAATGCGGTTCCAATGAGGAAACAGAAGCTTCAAGACCATCTGCTTAGGCGCGTTTAAATTGCGACGTTACAGTCGTTCGTTATATCATTCACGCATGTTAACTCGGAAGAAGAAAGAAGATGCACGCTCGCTTTTCTCTCTCTGGTCTTTCTTCTCCTGAACGGCACTTTTGTTCTCACCTCGCCCCGACTTCGGTCGCAAATAAATCGCGCTCTCGCGGTTTTAATTGCAAAATTAACGCTGCATAAAGTACACGATTAGGTCAAATTTTTACTTCTGAATGTGAATTTCTCAACAATATAATGAAATTCTTTTGTGAACGTCGGCGAGATCGATAATTGAGATTTCTTATCTCGGAGTTCGCGGAAAATCGCTTCGATATTCACGGCGTGATTCATCGTCGTGTGAAACGGGAAATCGAGAGACGCATGCAGAGAGTTAAGGGCGCTTCCGCTTCCGTACGAAGAACCGATGATTCCTGAGAGATGTTTGCGAAAGGGAGAGAGAAAAAGAGCGGGTGGGGAAGGGGGCGGAAAGGGTGTCTTCTAAACATCATTCGAATGGGTGTTTAGAGGGTGTCCAGCAGATCAAGAAGCTCCAACTGATTATTTTCGTCCCAACCGGCGATCAGCAGACTCGTGAAGTCGTCCTCGCTCAGGCTCACCTGCGTCGACTCCGGAACCTCCGACAGGCTGTCCGGAATAGGGGGTGACACGCTACTAGGCGGAGTCTCGTACAGGGTGTTGGACAGGCAGCTGGAGGGCGGCGTACAGCTGCTCCCAGTATGAAGGGCGTTAAGCGTCGTCGTTGCCGCCGTTGTAGTCGTCGTTGTCGTCGTCGTCGTCGTCGTGGAAGGTGACGGCCTCTTGATGCCCCGTGTACGTTGCGAGATCGCAGAGCGGCGCCTGGACCGCTTGCCCTCTTCCATTCTCTCGAGATCTAGCTTCCAAAACCCACCTTTGCCCGGTTCGTCTTTCGAACGCGGTAGCTTCACGAAGCACTTGTTCAACGATAGATTATGCCGGATCGAATTCTGCTCCAAACATGCGATAGATATTAATAAATTTGTCAAAGTTTTTTCTTCCACGCATGTAGAAGCTTGTACGAATTGAATGAAATACATTTTAAATTGTTGATCAATTTGAGAAACGAAGCAGGAAAGACAAAGGCGTGAAATTGATCTTACCTGCCAGGCTGGATCGGCGTACTTGTAAAACAGGAAATTTTCTCGGATCCACGCATAAATGTTCGAAAGAGAGACCTTGTTGTTGTTGGCGCGCATCGCGAGGCATATAATAGTTGCGTAGGAAAACGGTGGCTTTGCATCAGGATCTGTTCGATACTTCTCAGCATTTTCCGCGAGATCTAATAAAATTAGAAATCAAAAGAAAATTACCTATTCAATCGCATACATATGCAATATTACTACAGACCGTATTTTCAGCAATCTCCGTGCTCGTTTCGTGATTCAAAAATCGATACATTATTTACCACACAATTTTTTACAAAATAAAAAAAAAGAATAAAATAAAATAAAAGTAAAAGACGATTAGCATACTTTCACAAATTTAGCATTAATAAAAATAAATTCCTAAAACAAGCAATAAATTAACAATATTTTTTTAATTGTTAAACGTACCTTGAAATAAAATAAAAATTATTTTTCATAAATTACAATTTTCCCAAAGAAATTCTTTCGCTAAATGCTTTAATGATAAAAAATTTAGAAGAATATTAATAATAAGGGATAAACTCGTGACTCTTTCGTCTTGTGACGTCTTGTGATAAATTCTTAACATCTGGTTACCTATTTCAGCCTTGACCAAGGGCGATAGCTTCTTCGGGGGCTGGCGGGCAAGCGGCGGCGGCGATGGTGAGCAAGGTGGCGTCGGTAAGCCGGACGCACTGGTGATGTCGAGCGATTGCAGCCAGGATAGGCTCGTTAATTCGGCCTCGACTCCGTCGCAATCGTCTGTGCTGTCCATGCTGCTGCCGTCTGCAACGGCGACCGTGATGGTGACGGGCAGGCTGTCCTCCGTCGATACTTCAACTTCCGCTAGATCGATCCTCATTTTTGCCGTTTTTCATCACCCGTTCCAGCGTGCCAGGGCGATACGCGCCTATGCAGATACCAACGTTTCCTCGCGTTAGTTCCTCTTGGTAGAAGCACCTCTTGTTCCTTGCGCAAGAAACCCTCGAACAACCCTTGAACGAGCGAACGCACTTTCTTAGCCACTCGCAAGCTCGCGGGCAAACGTCGAGCGATACTAGGGGTGGCTTGGCATTGAACTCAAATGCACGATTTCCGGTAACGCGGTACCTAGAACTCCGTGATTCACCAGCTCGTGGAAATGTCTCCTGACGTCACAGAAACGACGGCTGTTCAACGAAATCGTAAGCTTTTCATTCTTTCTCTTTATTTGCCATCTTACGCCGGTATTGCAAGCGTAACGTTCGCGCAAACCCCGAGAATCCGAGGCACGCTCTTCGAAAGGCAAACGAAGTTAGATAATGCGACACTAGCCGACGCGAGCGGGCGCAGCATCGATCACAATCACGGAGGGTTGAACTGTCCAGGTCGAGAGAGGAAAGGGAGATTTTGAAAAATCACGTCGCCACGTGCGAGACCGAAAATATTTCGCGCTCTTGTTTTACTCGGAACAGTCGTAGCCAGGTACGCGTACGATCAACGACGACTAACTGAGAAAGTGGCGTGCGTACGGCACGGTCGAGCGAGTTCGACTGGTGGTAGCAAAGGGGTGGAACGCGCTAGGGCTGGCTGCCTACCTGCTTATCAGCGACCTGACGGAGGCACCTTGGTGCGCGCGTGTGGCGACAGGTGCTAGGTTCCCTCTCGCACAGGTGGACCATGCACACGCGTCGGGCAGACTCGCTGACGACCCTCCCTTAGCGAAAATCAACGGGGGAGCTCACCCTCGCTACGCCGAGCTATGGCGAGCGCGCGTCTATGGCGACGCCGAAATATTTTAGGTCGCAGATGACGCATGTCGATAAAACGATTATATTAATTGAATTTAAAATAAAAGAGAGAAAAAAGTAATTTGCATAACGCGCGTTTTAGGGTAATGAACGCCTCGAGTCTTTCTTGTGAATATTTCAAGGAGAGAACATAATTGTTCCGAATATCGAAGCCGACATAGCGCAAAAAGGTAATTTTTTGAATCTTAAGCGACCCTAAAACTCAAGAGATTTTCGACAAGAACATTTCTACAGAAAATTTTTTGCAATCTCAGTTATTTAATTATGTTTCAACGTTTGAAAAACGTTCAAACATAATAAAACTTGTATAGATTCTAATAAATAATTAAAACCATTGAATATAATAAATTTAACAATTTTTAACAATTCAATAATAATTGATCGTAGTATACAGCTAATGTAAATAAAAAAATAGCGTGAGATCCGGCTCGAGCTGCGTATTTTTCTTACATTAAAATATTTATGTAATTTTTTTCGACTTTTTTTTTTTACGAAGGTAAAAATTAAATATTCTGAATGTACCACTTACGGGAAACGTTTCTATCATCTAAGGGCGAAAGGGAGGCGCATTTCGTCCTGCTGTAGGCGGGGGTGGACGCAGTTCGCCCACTTGCCTTGGTACAGGCGGCCTCCATTGATCGAATCGGGGGTGGCAGCGACCGCCAGTTACGATAAAGCCGGCGCGCAAGAGAGAAGGGTAGGAGCCGCGGCTATTCGACCGAGACGAGAGAATGGCGCGCAAGATTCACCCCCGGACCTCATCATCATTGGTCGGCGTTCATGCGGGATCGTTAGCGCGAGATTTGTCAGTCCTACTGAATCAACACGGACGTGGGGTGGACACGTAGACCCTTTCGGACGCTCTACGAAGGGTTGACCTTCCTTCCGGCAAAACTACTCCGGAAAAACATACCCTTGTAACGAAATAAATTTCTCTCGGGATAAATACGAAATTAAATCTTCTAAAAGTCTTACGATAATTTCAACTGAAAGAAAAAAAATAAAATAAGATAAAAACTTTGCAGGGATCAACTACCCTCTAGCGAAAAAAATAAAATTCTGTTACCCTGCCTTACGATTCGATGCTTTTAGCTTTATTTTCGCCAAGAGTGCCGCGAGTAAAGAGGGTCCTGCATAGATTCGGATGGCCGCCATTGCCGAGGACCTCCCCGTCATCGGTTACACGGTCGCCGGTGGAAATATCTGCGCGGCCGATCAATAATCTCCCGGGAACATCCGCGAAGGGACGCGCGGGGGACGCGTAAATCCCCCTGCCGGGTTAGGCAGGGGGACTGGCCACTACGTTGGAGGTGGTAGCACCAGCTCCACAGCCAGTATCAGCAACCGGCGAGCACCTGCCGTGCCGTTTTCCCCGTGCGCGCGCGGCCGTGAGTCACTACCACCACGTTTCGCTCTTGCGTCGCACGCTCGCTACCCCGGCGCAAGAGCGACGTATTACGTGCAACAACGTAACATTATGCGCCGTGGACATAAAGAGACGTAATGGGGACCGGCAGCGTGCTATCTGCGTCCGAATCGATTCGGACGTTGTCGCAAGACGATCTATTTCCGCTGACGCCCTCGCCGCGCTCGATCACGAACGCGACATGGATATAAGTCAATCATGGGGGCGAAGGGGTGGATAAATTATAGCAGGCGATGCATAGAGCTCAAGATAACGCGGCCGCGTGCTCTCGTTGCGTTCGGTTGGCCTCGCGGGGGCTTCTTCAAGATTTCTTTGCCGCTGGCGATCTGGAGAACGATGCGCGTTACGGGGGATGCGAACGGGAGGCGCGCGGTGACCTCTCCTTGAGAAAGATAGGGCTTTCCGGCCGCGTCACTCCGAGAACGTAACGGGTCATTGCGATAGGGATGATGTGGACGTATTTCAGTGGGTAATTTAACAGAGCAGACAGTACCACGGGAAGGGCGGGGGCAAGGAGCTTACGGATATAGACTTCGGCGCGGACGCGCGTTCGGAGTTCCGGGAAGGCGGAGCGGCTCGCGCATCAAATATTCAAGAGAATTGATTCCGGGGCAGGTTTTGCAGCAGCAGCAGTAGCAAGCATAATCTAAGTATTCTAAGTCGACTATTCGCGGCGATTATCCTCGACTATGTATGGCCGCGGAACCATGAAAACCCTTACCGCCTCTCCTGGCAAAGATGCAATAAAAAAAAAAAGAAAAATACAGCAAACGATGCTAACCATTTTTTTTTCTGATTTTCGTGGCCAATTTTCAGAATTCGTTAGCACGACGCAATAAAATTATCTAACTTTGAAAAATCAAGCTTTTTGTCGCAACATTTTTTTATCACACTAGTTTCGCAGTAGATTAACGTTTATATTTTAGCTTAAAGAAATATAAAATTATTGACTCACCCCAATTCGAACAAACGCGAGCACTTCACCGATTGATGGGGATGAAAGCTTGTCAAACGACGGGTGGTCCTCGCATCACTTTGAAGATACAATTGTCCGCCGACGTAGTTTCGGTATAGCACGATCCTCTCGGTATTTTACAATGTTACACAATGTGCTAATGTCACCTGCGAGTCAATAGACGAGCGGGATATTAATTGAAGAATAAAATCATTTAATTAATAACCCGATGCTGTGCCGACGGATTTAATGATTTCGTTTGTGACCTCTCGTGAACATCTGCGATCTTTTTAACGGGTTCACCACGATGGATCTATTCGAACTAATGACCGGCTACCGAGGAGCACTGGCACCGTCAACCACTATAGCACCATTCCACCGCCATCTTCTTACCTGTGCAAACGGTATCACTACAACAGGTACGGCAGGTGCGCGTACACGATCACCCAGGGTTATCGATTACAGTCATTACCTCGGTCCCGCGAAGTTCGCTCTCGCGAGAAACACAAGATCGACCGTCCTAGGATACAAATCTAAATGCGATGACTCGAGAATTGAGAAACGTGGACCATTCATCTTTTTCCGCATCCCGTCAAATTAATCTCGTTATCAGAAAAAGATTTGCAAATCTGACATGTCTCAAAATTGACATTCTCGTTATTTTTCAATCGCATCGCGTTGCATTAAAAAAATATTTGCAAGAATAATTTTGACGGGATGCGAAGCATGATAATCAACAGAGTCCCCTAACGCATTCGCAACGGCGAATCTACACCTGGACCCGCAGCTTTTAGAACCTGCCAGTAAACGAGCCGCCACGTGGAAGATAAGAAAAACCCGATGGTTGGAGTCACAAGGAGTTTAGCGGAGTGATAAACTTGACGTACATCAAGCCGGGAAAGCTCGGGAGCGAGAAGAGATACGATAAAAAGAGATACCAAGCTGCGAGTGTCGATGATTTATTACCATTACATTACAGCACTCCTAACATTTGATACTCGTATTTAAATCTGTTCTAAGAAAATCCTCAAAAACAGCCAATGCGGATGTATCCTCGATTTACCATCTTGGCGACTAGTCCGCCGAGCACTCCTACAACGCTTCTTACAAAAGATCGTGGAAATTAGGACTTTAGGCAAGATATAATAATGTGTATATACAGGATGAGCTGTCATCCGCGATACAACAGAAAACAGAGCGATTATTCGTGCAGAAATAAATCGTAAGAAATGTCGAAATGTCTTTCCTTTAAGAAAGCATCGTTTTTCGAGAAAAAAAAATCAGATTCGTACATTATATACCTCAAAGACAAGCTATTTAAAAACTATTTCTTTCCTAGCTATTTTTATTACTGTCACATTGCAAATTTTCGCATATTTTATTGTATATAACCCCTTTCTTACCACGCGATGCGACTTGAAATTTAAATAAAATTGATATTAAAAGTAAATCTTACTAAATCAAACAAAAATAAATAAGATATTACGATAAACAGATACTTTAACAATGTATAAATCTGATTTCTTTTCCTTAACAAAACCAGTGTTCCGCATACAATTGTTACATTTTTTTCGATTTATTTTCACACAAGGAATCGTCTCCTTTTCGTTTGTATCGCGAATTACGGTCCGCTGTACAGGTACAGATATAGATATATATATATACACATATATCCACGTACATATGTCCATACGTACATGCATACGTATGATCCGCTGGAAATTCATTTGAATAAATCGCGCTATCGCGAATTACTTGAACTGAGGGAAACGCCGTCGGGGCGCGTTGTGTACTTAGGAATTAAACGAGTGACGAAGAATTGAAATAGACGAGAAAGGAGAATGACGGAATAAGAAGAGGAGAAAGGACATACGCGATCTCCACTTGATATTTAACGAATACCAGTTCGCCGACGCACATCTCGTTCTATCCTGTATATGGTGGTTTCCTGACCACAAAGATACAAATTCTAAGACGATGACGCACGTCGACAAAAACAATATCGTCAGTTTCGCTATCTACGCTAGATAAGTGGGAGTGCGATAATACCGTTCATACTCTGTACTCAGAAGGTGAATCTTGAAAAGGACTGCAAAAACCGAGGTACTATAACATGTCCCGTTGTCTCTTCGTCCTCTTACGGTTGATTAGTAGTGAACGGTGTCACACCGTTATTAGCCATATTGTCCAGAACACCGCTGATGTACGCCGCGACGTCAATCGTCGCTTCCTCGGCTTGCCTGATGAACGGATGTTCTAGCAGTTTATTGTACTTCGGTCGCTGCGTTTCTTCCTTAATTAAGCTTAACAAACGAAACGAAACAAATTAAATTCCGAAAAGATCGCGAGTCTCGACGGAGATTAAAAAAATAAAAAATTATTTTACCATGTATTCACAAAGTTCACAAAGTCCATGGTGAAGTGATTGCCATTCTCATTGGGAGAAAGTCGCGGCGGATCACCCTGCACTACTTGATAAAGTTGTTCAAAGACGGAGTTCCATTTTGGATACGGAAAGTACCCAGTAGCAACCTCCATCAGCGTAATACCTAATGACCAGACGTCGCTCCGCACGTCGTAACCACGCGCGCGTTGCGGATCTATCCTTTCCGGCTAAATAATAATGATATTTATAAATCAAACTGATAATTTAACATAAACTACCACATTGACAATTTAATATAAAGCTATAATATTTTAATTATTTAACTAGTTATAAAACTTACAGCCATGTATGGTCTACAACCAGCATCTCGAGTCCTCGCGATCGAGTCCACAAGCTGGCCGGATATACCGAAGTCGCATAATTTTATATTACCTCGACGATCCAATAAAATATTACTAGGTTTCACATCTCTATGAATTATTCTTAGCTTCTCCTTGAGGTAATTCAGCGCTTTTACAGTGGCTACTGTGATTTTGCCTAGAATACATTCCGGTATCCTCTCGTTTAATCTCTCATATATGAACTTGTAAAACTTATCTAACGATGTATCCATAAGTTCCATGCAAATCCAACAATCCCCCTATACACAAAATGAGAAATTTATTTTAACTTGTTTTGATTATCGTTACCAGCGATTTTATCGAGTAATATATATACCTCTTTAAACAAAGCCCCATAAAATTGCACAATACACGGGCACTCGTTCGATTTCATCACAACTTCTAAATCCATTAACAGTTGCTTTTGTTCTCTTTCGTCCACAGTAGAGCGAATTCTCTGCGATGCAATTGATTAAAATATAAATTTAAATAACTTTTACAAGCTCTACTAATTATTTAAACCAAATTACACAAAATTTGCGAACATAAAAATCGAACTGCCTACCTTCACAGCCATAACGGTATTGCTTATCCTATGAATCATTTTATTTACAGTTCCAAATCCTCCTCTTCCTATCTCCCCGAGATCCTGCAGATCCTCGCTTGTAAAATCATACACTACGTCCGTAGATAACTGCAATTTACCAGTAGTCTGCATAGACTGGCACATTCGTAGTTTATCTCTACAATAAGCACCGTTGTAATTTATCTCAAATAAAAATTATTTTCTCTGTTTCTAATACCATACCTTGCTTTATCAGGAAGAAACTCTTGCTGCTGTAACATATTGCGAGGTCTGACTGGCAGCTTAGGTAAAGGTAAAGGCAGACTTGGGCGAGAGGATCTGTCGTGAAACGAAGACGTTCAGTCACGTTAACATACGCGCGTAAATTATCATTGTGTGCTAAGAAAACTCACATTGGTGGACACGCCGTAGCTCCCGTCGAATTCGACAGCGAGGAATTCGTCGAATTGGCAAACGACAAATTATTGCTCTGCGTTTGGAAACTAAGTTTCAGCTGTCTCCGCCTCTCTGGAACAGAACAGGATAACGAGGTAATTATCCCAACATGTCAGAAACCTTTTTTTCCTCTTCAAAGACTGTACAACCTCCAGACATACCAGACATCTCATTCTGAACGTCATTGTTTGTTCGAAAGTCCATTCGCGGAAAGTTAAAAGATCTGCCAGAACCTGCGGAGTAAAGATCCGATTACATGCAAACGAAGAGAGCCGGGAGTAACGTATCGCGCGAATTGTACGGGGGAGTATTAACGCCACACCGTAGCCGATCAGGTTAGGTTTTCCATGATTATTTGCGAACGGGAATCGCGTGCGCGCTAACGTGTGCCCAACGTACCTTGACCGGTCTGGCTGGACGAGTTGCCCTGATTCTCCGCCATTCCGGGAGCTCCGGCAAAAGTCACCCGCGCTAGCTGCGGCGTTTCGGAGCCGCGCGACAAGCCGCCAAAGGCGCTCCCCTTAGGAGACCTTCTCGCACGATCTCAGCAGTCTGGCATATGCGTTACGCGGCAGTCGCACCATTTGTGCGGTCTCGCGCGATCCGGAAGCGGCAGCAGAAACCTCGTCGTCTACTCCGCGCCGACGTCCCGAATTTCCCGATAACGTAACCGCCGAATCTGTTGTCGGTCCTCGCGCGAGATCCCACTGCAAAACTCGTTACGAGCATTCGGCCGCTTCGCAGCGGGCTCAGCACGATACACCGCGGTGCACGGTATCGCCAGAGACAAGTTTGATATAGAGTGCGCGAACCAGCCCTATGACACTGCCTATACCTTCCCGTTACAGAGCGTGTCTAAAAAGTGGATCCTATCCGCTACGCGGCGCTAGGCTGCAGTTACCACGATTACATTGTATTGTTAATTAAAATTTGAAAAATATATTAATTTCGAAAATTATTTGGTTTTTAGGTACAACAGTCTTCAGCTCAGTCTAATGTATTGAAAAAGTTTTTAAAAAATGATAAATATGTTACTAAAGTGCTTTCAATATTCACTGGTTTATATAAATTAGATTTTGTAAGTAATGAATTTCTTTAGAAGTTAGAATTATGAACCTACAGTTATAAATAATTATTATTATGTAATTAAAATATTATATTATATATTTTACTTTTCACTGGTTGCTCAAAGTAATCAGAGAAATATCCACATTTGATGTAGATCACAGTGACACATCATTACTCATTTTATACTTTATACCAATTAAGTAATAATTGCATATTTATACCTAAATATATATGCGTATTCATTAACAATGATAATACAAACATTAAGAAATTTTTTAACCTCATATAAAACATTTTGTTGTACCTATATGTATTAATTCTTTCAATTATTTTTATAATTGCAATTTAATCATTTCGTATGTGTGAAACAAAGTAACGTTTTTTCTTTCTCACCTTCTTCAACATTGTTTTCCTCTGAATATTTATCGGACTTCTGTTCACTGCATTCTCTTGCAACCTACAAAAAAATATTGGATATGTTATACTCCCACTACCTGATATTTTGTGGTTCGCACACTCTAACTTCTCTCTGGGTATCGCGTAGTACACAGAAGGTTAACGACCAGTTTCTATGCATACGTCAATTTGACGTGCGCGCCAGTGCTGCCGAAAGACGTAGAGATCTTGCGTGGCCTGCGTTGCACAATGGCGAGCTCATAAACGCCGCATTTGTAAATATTGCGATTAAAAAAAAATGGCTAATTTGCGTTTGCTTGTCGCTTCGGCCACGAATTTGTTGGATAATTACGGATTAGTAAGGTACCTCAATAAGCCCCTTCTTTCAATAACCTTTTTGCTTTTTTTCCAACAAATGTTTTTCAATACTTTGCGATTGCTGTCGTGCACAATTTTCATGCGTTCGCTGAACGATTTCAGATGCTGCTTAGCGAGCCTCACAAGAAAATACAGCGTTTTTCCAACTAACTACGTTCAACCGGTATACAGGAAAGAAGATCAAGAAGATTTGTTTCAAAGCGACGAAGTGAAGAAAATACTACATGAGAAAATAAAACCAGCATCGGCTTCAGACACATGTTCCGAATTTTATGACAAAAGAGTGTTGTAAGGAATTATTTTGATACTTTTTAATGCAGATTTACATGCCGTCTTGTAATTTATTTAATTATTTAATTATGTTTTAGGAAATTCATTAATACTGTTATGAAAAATGGAAATAAGAAATTGGCAGTAACATTGGTAACAAAGGCCTTTGAGAATGTCAAAAGAAAGCAATTAGAGCGTTATCACAAAGCAAAAACAAGTGAAGAAAAAGACAGCATTGAATTGGATCCATTTGTAATTTTTCACAAAGCTGTTGATAATTGTACACCAATTTTACAGTTAAGAGGTTGCAAGAAAGGAGGAATCACATATCAGGTAATATATTATAAAATATGGCATTTATTTAGTTACAAACAAGGTAAAGATGTAATTTCTTTATTGGTTTTTTAAAATAATATGTATATGAATTTTAATAAAAAATAATTTAGGTTCCTGTCCCAATCACACCTGCTATGGCACAGCACAGGTCCATGTTATGGTTGATTGAGGCTGCTAACATGAAAGATAGTGATACTAGATTTTATGATGTATTAGCCAAAGAATTTATAGCTGCTTCTGAGAATCAGGTTTGTTAACATTGCACAAACAAAATATATAACTGCTTATTGTAACAAGGGCATTATTTACATGATACATATGTACATTACAATATCTATTGTTTCAGGGTAGAGCAGTTAAATTAAAGCAAGAGTTACACAAAAAATGCCAAGCTAATCGAGCTTATGCACACTTCAGGTGGATGTAGGGATGGAATAGGTATTATATATAAAAATAAAATAATTTCGAAACATACCGATGCTTTATATAAACATTTTACACAAATTTAACAAAATGGTTAAACTCCTCCTATAATGCATCTAAAGTTTTCAATGTCAACTATCTGTCCATGCTTCAAATTTATTTTTAAACTGAGTTTTTGTGAGGGGAGTATTATTTTTTTATACAGTGGATCAGTGAAACTTGTTGGATTGTCTGATATGAAGTTAATTTCGTTGGTAGACGTTTTTAAATCTACCCTATTTCCCCAATAATCTATGTAGGATAATATTACTTTTCCATCATCTGATTTCCAATATATATATCCTACAAGGTTGTTGCACAATAGTCCAAGGGTATGTTGCCACAGGGTTATTGTTAGTCCTGTCGAAAAAAAAAAAAATTTACATGAATTATATTTGTTCAACAGAATCCTAGAGTTTAACAAAAACGTTACCAGTTGTTATTAACGTGATAGTAGTGTCAACGGTCAAGATACCAGTCAAGCTAAGTCCAATGCTCACAGGTATGCCTATTCCATTCAATATAGTAAATTTCCGTTTTAAAATGTTAACACTTGAAATTTTCTTGACGAATGGAAATATATAAAGCACTTTGTAATCGGGAAACTTTTCAGATACGATTTCTGTCTTTTCCTCTCGTTTAACTGTGGTATAAGCCGTTCTCGTAATATTTAATCCAACAGTTCTTGAAGCACGATATATAGATCGTTCATAAAGATTCAACAAGAGTCGCGGATACATTGGGAATATTATATCGTAACAAATTACACGCGAACAAAATTACTATAACAATAATCCCTTCTAAGTAATTGTTTTAGTCCCGACTAAAATTGTCTTTAGTTTTCCATTAAATTATGGAATATTTTATTATATCTAATTTATTATACGGATACAATTGCTGTCTTCTAAATCATTCTCTGAGTTCTCTTGATAAAATCATTTATCACGATTGATTTAAATCACTTCCTTAGCTCGAGGGATACTTTCTCTATTTTAATAATAATAATCGCTGATAAAGAGGTTATGTATAAAACTAGATTAGAAAGGAAAGATCAAGCGTCTCTGCGTGAGAGCAATTGTGAAATATATATATTTTTATTATTACTGTGTTATATTTATTGCATTTGCAATAAATAAGTATTTATTATAAATACGCCAAGATGTTTTATAGGAGAAAGACGATAAACCAAGTGCAAGAAAATGCGGAAAGTGCAGTTGCAAGAAACAGTGTCGCCAACAATTGGAGGAAAATTTAGACAGTGATCGCGAAGAGCCAGAGGCTGCCATTAGCCACATCCCGGCTTTTTTCGTGGAAAACCGTAAGCTATCGCCACCAACGTTTATTTCGGTACTTGGTAAATGGTCACGTTCATTTTACGACCCTACCGATAAATTTACTGGTGCTTGTCCGCGCCGCACTACAGCCGTATCGTTCAGGTATAATTTTGCAATACGCGTAATCGTGTGCTCATTTTTTTGTTAAATATAACCTTAAGTATTGATTAAAAATGATATTAAACGCTCAATGATACATTACTAATTTATAAATTTATTTGTACGTAAGACAGCACGAATTTCATGTAAAAGATCTCTTTTATTGAAGTGAAATATCAAACGAGACAGAGCGCAGAACGGTGGCTCGATAATTTTTAAAAGTTAATGAAACCTGTAAAATTCGTACATATGTTTCATTTCGTTTCTCGTTGGTAGGTCGATCTGTAAAACGAGAGAAAGAGAGGTTCGTTGCATTCTCCAAAAGGATCCAAAAAGGTGAAAAGGCAGAGAGAAAGAGCGGCTGCGCCGAGCCAGCGCGCGTGCGCGCGGCGCCTCCACCGTTGGACTGTGGCATCCCTGGCTTGTGTTTCAGACGCGCTCCGTCCGTTAGCCATGTTCTGCAACTGTCGCGTACGGTCAGCGTACTGCTTGCTGTTGTGCGAAAATGCGTCCCGCGGACGCGCGTCCCGAGCTGTCGTGTGAACGGCCGCGACGACGGTGAACGGCCGACCGGGACGTCTCCCTTTGGTTAAGGGCGGCGGGGACGCGAGTGGCATGCGCCCGCATCTCCGGCTCGCACATCGCGCGCGCGTGTAACACGGCGGTGGTGTCGTCGCCGTCTCCTCGGCGAGGACTTTCGGAGGAGGAGAGTTTGCTGATACCAGCGTAGAGGGTGCCCGTCTGCTGCTGCCTCCAAGTCACTGCGCGTCGACGGACGACCTTGCCGGCCGACCCGATGGAGCCGCGTCCCCACGCCATCCTGCTGGCTTTGTTGTTGACAGCGCTCGCACGAGGTGAGTTTTTTTCTTCTTACCTCTTACTCCGTCACCCTCTCTTCCGGACGATCGTTCTCGACGTGTCCCCGCATCCTCTCCCGTCGCCAGGACAACCAGCGCTCGAACGCCCACTCTCGAGATGTCGGATGGCTTTTCGGTACATTAGATTGCTAAATGCGACGCACTGACGTTTCGCCCGTGTCCTTTCTTGGTCCGTCGTGCGAGATATGCCGGAGAATTTAATCGCGATGTCCTACAAAACGGTTCGTCACCCTTTACTTGTCATACGCAACGTTGAAACGTTTGAATTGCGCTTGTAATACTTGGTGTAGGCGTTCTAGCAACTTTGACAGGCCATTGAGACTTTGAAAGATGAAATTCTGTTGGATTATCTTATGAAAAAGAGCTCGATTGGTTCTCCAGCTCGAAACCGAAAGATGTTATCGTTAGGAAGTTGAAAACTTTAAATGGGAAGAAGTTAATAACGATGAAAAGTACATTTGGGATTAGAATTAAGTTAAATCGAATTTTTTATTTGACGTAAAAAATATATTTTTGAAAAGAACGTCATTAATCTTCTAAAATAAGTCGGGGAACGAGAAAAAAAAAGGAAAGAAGGTTCCCTTTTCTCTATGTACTATTTCAAGGGGGAATTCCGAGAGATCCTTGGCGGAGGATTAAATTTGAAGAGCTGTTTAATTAATGCATCCATTTTTATCGGTGCAGACTGACTTCAGTCTCTATCTACCTTACGCTTCATTTTTTATTGTCTAAGTTTGAGAGTGAAAAAGAGACAGAAATTCAGTAAATGAGGCGAGATTAGACTTAATCCACATCGATTAACTGCGATTGCATTGAAACTTGCAAACTGCATTGAGGGATTGAATGTAACGCTCGGACGCTCGGCGAGAGAACATTGTTCGTTTTATCGTCTGAAATTTCAATCGGGTCTTTCGAGGAAATCTGGCGAAGAGACAGAGAGAGAGAGAGAGCGCAGTCCTCGCGTCTTTTAACGGTAGAGAAGCGATCGAACCTCGGCGAAACGTGCGAACGGCCGACACTGATGCTAGAGGCGCCGAGAATTTGCGGAGGCGGTCTCGATTTTCCGCCGCGACAATAAACAGAATGGGATCGATAGTTGGAAATAAACGCGAAACGGATCCTTGGTTTCGGCTGCCGCACATCCGGTGCAGTCGAGGCGAGGCGGGGAGAAAAAGGCGCGGGTCGGGGCCGAGGGGATGGCGAAACAAAGTGTGCGAAGGGCATGTAACTGACGGCCGCGCGGATGCAGAAAGGTTCAAAGGTTTGGCCAATTTTCGTTCCTCTCGTGCCCGGCGAGAGAGATAGCGAGAGGGAGTCCCGTGCATCCGCGTTTCGCCAATTCGCTTAGGTTTCGTCTTCAATTTATTCCGCGCGCTTCTTCCTCCGTGCCGCGTTAAATTCATTTTCGTTTTAGACGCCAGCGGGAGGAAACGGGCGGCGTTAATGATTCGCAAGACCGAAGGCGGATGTGCGGAAAACCGGAGATACAGTTGCCGAGTCTTGGCCGATACGTTCGTTTTTCTCGTTGCTGAATCGATGTGCATTCGCGTTGTCTCTTTTTTTTTTCCCCTCATTTGTTCTTCCGTGCGATTGGTTATCTCGATCGTTCTTTGATACCTTTTTTTTTAAGTAATTTCTTTCTACACTGTAAACGTTTGTAAAGTCCATTTATTAGTATAATAGTTTCTGAGCAATTGTAATTTTTTTTTTCTTCTGTAATTGCGCGATTAAATCGCGATCTCTTAATTGCATCAGCGAAATGAGACTCGAAGATTGGTTAGCGTTTCTATCAAATCGAGAAGATCGTCGAGAAGTCGCGTGACATGAGTACCGAGCTCCTCGTTTGCGTAACCCAGCGCAGCTTCCTAAGAATTCGTCTCTCGTCGAGCTCCGAATCGATTTGTCGCGTCTTGCCTTTAATAATATCTTTAATATTCGTTGCCGTGCCGTCTATTCAGATCGCGTATAAAGCGATAGCTCAAACTCGCCTTGCGAGAGCTGTTTTCCTTTGTTACTCTCTAATCTCAACTTCCTACGTAGTTTCGTTCTCGAGTTTAGTTTGAACGACAGGTCGCGGTATGTCGTCGTTCCCGAAACGCCCTTCGCTCGTTGCGCTCTTCGCTTGTTGCGCCCTTCGTCTCGCTTGCGAATACGCGACGTTTCGAGGAGACGTTATTTCGTAATTAAGATGCATCGGCACACGATACGTAACACTTCTCGCGAGACGTTTTCGGGAAAAGTGAATTACGCTTCTACTTGACGTCGGAGACACAAGTTCGCGCCCTTGCGTTGCCGACGCACCTCGCGCGTAGAAGAAAATCAAGTTGAGAGACCCTGGGGCGTGGGGTGACTATTATTGATGCAGAAAGAAGGGAGAAACGGAGAAAGAGACGGAGAAAAGAAAGAGAGAAAAAAAGAAAAAAAAAACGGGGGCGGCGAAAGAGAAGATTATGCCGACGAGAGCGCGTTGGGGTGACTACCGTCGGGATGTACTTTTTCATTGCGATGCCGATCGTCGGTGAATCAATTCGCGAAATCAAATTGACACCTTGTTTACGGTTTAATCATTGCGAAATTAAATGAAGTCCGGGTTAATCAACTTATCTCCGTGCCGCTACTTACATTTTTATTTATTCTTATTTATTATCTGCGATAAATGTTGCAACAAAATAATCTGTCTTGCGCGGTGTAACTGCTAGCATGGAATACAATCTTGGCTTCTATTATTGAAAACTTTTACTATTTTGCAGTTAATTATAAATACAAAGTTATATTTAATTTTAATGTTACTACAACTGTTCGGAATTGTCGCGGGATTAATTAAGATCACTCTAAAACGTGCCGCGCGCGGGATTATACGTCTTATTGATACAAATCGTACTCCGATATACGTTGTGGACGCTCAAAGTAAAAAATCGACATGGCGCGGTGGACTTCAAATGGAGGTAAGAAACGAAGGCAGCGCGAAACGTGTCGGCGATATAAATTGACATCGTCCGGGTCCGGGACCGGGAGATGGGACCCTCATTGTTGCGAGAGTTCTCGCGCCCAGTCCGTCTCTCGTACTCTCGTAAGGATTCATTGAGGTTTCGCCGTGGCGGGGGCGGCGAACGAACGGCGGAGAACGGAGGAAAACATTCCGGACCCCGTTTTGTATGGGTTTATCGCGCTCGCGAATCGCGCGCAGTAAACATCCGAACTCTCGGCCGGCCGCGATCCCTATCTCGGCGATACCAGCCTCTCGCGCGTTCCGAACGCCGAGCGTTACGAGAGCCACGAGCCGAGCCCACGATTTCTCTCTTTTTCTCGTAACTTTTCGCACCGCCGGCGACCAAATTGCTCCGAAGCGGTAATAAGTTACGACAAATATTAGACAGATTATAATTACCGTGTATAATTATTTGCGACACGTATAATTGTAACTATTTATAACTGTATGTGAGTTTTGCATATCGCTAAAAATTGTAATTAATCCGCGTCTTACAATTTAGTGCACATATGGTGTACACGTACGCGCGTAAACCTGACGCACCAGCGTCAGGATGTGTGCACTGCACGCACGTAAACATGTCGTAACGTCAAGAGTCCCCATGCGGCCCGGTACGCCGGAATCCCGCGTGTGCACGCACCCTGAATCGCAATCGCTACAATCTAGGCGGGATTAGACTGGAGACTGAGGTCGAGATTAGATTGAAATTTGACTAATTATAGCAAGGTTTATTAAATTAGCTTTCCCTCTTCTGATTGATTAAATTCCAGTTTAGTCTCGACCTCGATCTCCAGCGCAGTTCGCAAGGTATTCCGTTTCCGCGTTATTCCGCGATTCTTATACTTAAAAAATAAAGGAGGAAGAGGAGGAAAAAAGAATCTAGCGCTATGAAACAAATTCACATTTGTGCGGAATGTCTGGGCGCGAATTGTTAATAAAAGATCTCACGTGTGAGCTTGCAGTTCCGAGAAACGGTGGCCCGCAAATCCGATCTTGCGAAATGCCTTGCTCCGACGCATTCGAGGGGCTGTAAACTTTATCGGGGATTTCCTCAAAGAAGAACGTGACGAAACTTTCGCGGAGTACATCTCCGCGTTATCATGAATTGTCGATAGAACTCTCGTAAAAGCTCCTGGCGATCGGGAGGGAATAAGAAAAGAAAAGGGGGGTCGAAAAGCAGACTCGCGGAAAGGAACTTGCGGCCAGGGCGAGATAACCTGCCGAAATTCTTCACGCTCGCCTATCGATCGCGAGCGTGATTAGGGGAAAGGCGTTGTTCGTCTTCTTCGGAGAACGAGCTCCGATATCGGCGTCGCTCGGTCGAATTAATTGATTTCTCGCCGATAAAGCAACGTTCTTCCGGTCCCTTCTCTCTCCTCCGTCCCGTTGACGGGATACTTGCGAGACACCCTGTAGACGACTGGCTCGCACGCGCCGCGTACCTTGCCTTCCTTCACGGTCTGTTCGTCACATGTCGAGTACTTTTACCGCACTTTTTCAACATTCTCTCCCCTGCCTGGGACACGAGAGGGAACGGGGGGGAGAAGGTGCGCGGCGCCCGGAGCCTGTCGTCGGACTTTTGCGCGCATATTAATCCCCGTCGCGAGAAAAATCCCCGAGATTTATCGTCCCGTAAAAATTCCGGGCGGCGACCGCGTGCGTGTGCAAGTGCGAATGCGTTTAAATGCGTGGCAGAGTCCCTCCCGTCACCCTCCTGTCTTTCCCAACCGTGTGAGGAATTCGCTATTCTCGTCATATCTGATGTTTTTCCCTTTGCCGTTTAAGTTTTTTTTTTTTTCTTTTAGTTTGCCGTTACTTAATTTTCTTTTTAATCGTCCGTTGTCCGTTTGATAAATAACCGCGCGTGATGAATTATTTCGTAAATAGAGCGACTAAAGGATTTACTTTCCCAGTAATTTTATGCTCCGCCAACAATTGACGTTGATCGTTTGATAGATGCGTCATGCAACGCTCTGACTCTCTAATGCGTTTTCGCATTTTTTTTCCTGTTCTTTTTTTTTTTCTGCCGTTAACGTTTGTTCGTTGCGCAAGCAGATAATGCTATCACGCTGCGTGCTCGCGAAAAAAAGTACGCCGCTCGTTTACGGAAAATCTACAGAGGCGTGAAAAGTCACGTTATCTTGCCGATATCTCCGCTACTGACGGCCGCGTGTCAACTACGAGACGAGACTTTTACGACGGCCGAGCGGAAACAAACATTTAGAACTGATAACGAATCTCGCCTGCCCATGAAACCGTGCGATACGCATAAACCCGACGGCGATAACCGGCTTCACCACCTCGTTTCAGTCGCGTGTCGTTAAAATTTAATTAAAACGCAAAACATCGCGCGCCGACTGATCGCACGGCGATTTGTTTGTTTAACGTATCCATCAGCTGTCGCGAACGCGAGGATAAAAGAAACGAAAATTACAGACAAACGTCTTGATTAGACTTCGAAATAAAAAAAAAAAGAAAAAAAGAAAAAGAAAAAAAGAGAGAAGTGCGCGTATATTTTCGTAGCTGTTGATCGGATTTTAATTAATTTCCGTGGCATTGTCTTGGCGGTTCGAATCATAAATTCATAGTTTACCGTCGCGTGGCTTGTGCAAACACACACGTACATATGTTCGGATGTATTTGTATCAAACACCCGGTGTATCGGTTGCAAGGTGCGGTGATCGCGCGCGCGAGCACGCGAAATGCATTTACCCCATATACACAATACACACACCGTAATAGTTCACCCGGTCTATTTCAGTATCCCGTGCGGTAGGTTGTCGCTTGTACTCGTAAATCAAACGGTACAGCACGCCGAATAGTTTATTTTCCTTTCGAGCGCGCATTGCGGGCATCGCGGCGCTGAATCGCGCTTTCCTTCCTCCCTTTCTTCCTTCTTCCCGCTTTTTCTTCCTCCTTTTACGTCACTCTTTTTTTTTTTTTTTTGGGAGAAAAAAGCAGTTGGCGTTTTGACTAGCGAAGCGCAGATCCCAAGAAAGGAGAAAATTCAAACATTATGAAGATTTATCAATCGAATCCACAGGGATCAACCTGGAACCCTTTGCATTCTCGCGTTTTATTATTTTGAATATTAAAATTATAGAATAATTAGGGAATTATTTTTGTTTAATTAGCTAGCGAAGCGTTTGAAAGATTCATCAGATTTTTGACGAAAATTCGGGACAAAAAGTGTTCCCGACCACTCATTGTACGAAACGTGAAAGTTCTCCCGTTTTGAATCTTGATTTTTTTTCCCCTTTTCCATTTAATCATGGAAACTTGGAGCGTGTCCGTCAGTTACCTGTCTAATTATCTGGAAATTTAATTAAATTTAATTAAATTCAAATCTGAAAATGTATTAAAACCCCGCAAAGACAAGACTGCACTTTTAGAATGGAAAACATGTTAATTTTATCGAAAATCATTACGCCGCGGCACGTGTTCCGTTGTCACGATTACCTCCGTTGACCCTGTTCGCCACTTAATAATACCCGATGAAGATTGATGAGCATTGACAACATTTCTAATTTTCCTTCTTAATGCGTTTCGCCGGCGCGTTCAGCTCGCGGTGGATGTTTATATCCCGGAATATCTTTATTACGCTGTCACGCGAATGAAATGAAACTGTATACATTTTGCTTGCATTTTTTTTTCTTTTTTTTCGTCAGCTCTTTTTACCCTCCCAGCTCTCTCTGTGTTTCTCACGTCTTCGTGCTTAATCTTCATGCGCGTCGACTAACTTTATTGTAGTAAAGTCGAACGATACGTTTCTCGGTTCGCTCGAGAGATCCTTCGAAAAGTAATAGGAAAAAAATCTGTTTTTTTTGGCTTATCTTTTGAACCTCGAATTTCAAACTTTTGTTACGCCAAATAGTATGATGGGATATTAATTTCAGAAAAATTTTAAGACGAGCGTAAGCGCGGTTTCGGAGATACAAAGAGAAGAAAGTGATGGTTTCTTGTAATCCATGACTTTAATCCCCTTGTATCTCTGAAATCGTAAACCTATACTGATTTTCCTGGGATTAATACAATTGGATGAAACGTCTGATAATACTATTTGGCAATTGGAAAAAGTTTGAGGTCCAATAAATGAGCGAAATCTGCCGTCGTTCTTTCTCGGTGAATTTTTCGGCGGCGGGAAAACGCGCTTGACGGCGCGGATCGGGTCATCCACGGAAATCATTGGAGACCCTTCTCTCGCTCGCTCTCCCGCGTACACTCGAAGGTGACAGACCACCGTGAGCGTGAAACTGTAACCCAATAACCGCTACCAGTGGCGCTCAATCGTAGCGATCGACGGCTAAGAGCGGGATATGATCGCGGAGGGTCTCCGGCCTCCGACGCCGCGGTTACGAGCGAAATGTTCGCCAATTCGTGCCGTAATCCAATAATCCGCTATCGGCGGTTCTCATTCGGTCATTCGAGGCTTAGTCGATGGAAAGGGAGGTAAGAAAAAACGTTCCACATTTCGTTTCTAGGCCGCGAACGAAAATCGGTTTTCTCCCACGTGCGCGGGAATTTCATCGACAGGCGTCTCCCGCGAGCCTCGCTTTCTGGAGATCGTGCCCCGTTTAATCCACGCCGCGCTAATCGGATAGTCCTATCGACCGCTCTGCCTGGTGATTACCGTACCGTTATAATCGCTAATTCGACCTGTTACTCCTCGTTCGAGCGTGCTGCGCCGCGGCGGGGGAAAACGGGGGTTTAATTTTCTTTTTTTTTTTCTCCCCCGCAAAAACATTTTGTCGCCGCCGACGACGTTCGTCAGCCGCGGATAACGGTGCAACATGCCCGTCGGTGCAATACCCAATTAATCGGCTGCGTTTTCCTGATAAAGAACCGCACGCGGCCGTTCAATCGAAAACGCTCGCAAAATCGGAGAGAGTGGCTGGATATATTGCCGGCGAGCTTCTCATGTTATTCCGGGAGAGGAGCGAGAAAGCGGGAGAGAAAAAGAAAAAAAAAAAAAGTCCAACGCTTGAACCTCGGACCTCGAGTTCTCCGCCGAAATAAAAATCGTGACGCGTATGCATTCCCGCTTTCCGGTGACCGTCGGTCTCGCTCACGTCCCGCGGCATTCCCGGGACATTCCGCGCGGACGACGCTATTCCGCGCGTTACATTCCGAATACCCGGGAGACGATATGACGCGCGTGCCTCCGGGCGGCGTAAAATTCTAAGCGCGCGGAGAGGATAAAAAAAAATAAGGAACCGCCGCGATCGGAAGATTTCTCGCCTCGGCCGCCGCGGAAAGCCGGGTCCTGAATACTTCGGGCGTTTCTGCTCGGGCCAGGACCAAAGGTTGCTGTTTGCACGGTTCCGCCGACGTACGCCCGTGATTCAGGCCGAGTGTTCGGCACACCATCGCTCGCCGTTTGCGTTTTCTTCACGCACGTTCGGAAAAGCCCCCCGCAACACGCCCGGCAGAATTCCAATTTCGTCACGCCACCGATTTTGAGGCGACTTCAAAGCGCGATACAATAAATGAAACCTTTCGCGTTTTCTCCCCGCCACCACCACCGTCGGACCGAAATCGGAAAATCGCACGCGCGTTGTGTTTAGTTTTTTTTTTACGGTGAAATTTCATTAATCGAAATTTATTTAAAGTTAAAACATTTGTTTCCTAAAAAGTGTAGCTCGATTTAAAATTTATTGGTTGCTTTTGGGAGGAATAAATTTTATTTATTAATTTATTGAAAATCCATACATGTATATTTTTAAGTAGAGGGTGTAATAATAAATTGCACTGTAAAGGTCAATTTATTTAATTAATTTTTATTTTTTTTTTTTTTTTTTACAAATATGTAATAATGATACGACGCATGTTCTTATTAATTAATCATCGCGTGCCGTCTGGAAAAATAAGGCACCATATTTCAGCGAAGTCATTTGGATACTGTTTCTTTCTTCTCGAGACCGCTCTCGCAATACTTGTGCTGTCGAAAAATCTCGAGTCAGCCTCTCGGAAGAGAAGAAATCATCTCGTAGCGATTTCTCGCCTCATCGTCTATAAAAGTGTACGAGCGGAGCGCGGCCTTTTCTTGTCTCTGCCCTCTTTGTCGGCCGATCGGCGACGTTAAATCGTCTCGTATCGCGATAACGCGATCGCGCCTAGGGGTCACAGGGAAAGAGCGGAAACAAAGAGAGAGAATTCAGCCGTTCGGCCGCGTCTTACCCAAGCTGGCAAAGCAGACAAGCAGGCAGGCAGGCAGGCAGGCAGGAGAGCGTCCGTCTACTATGTAGGGTGGACGACCCTTTGTTCGGATGGTCCCCCGTTCCCTCCTCTGTCCACCGCAGCCGGTTCTCCCTTCTGGCCGTAGAGAAGGGACCATCCGATACGCCGGCTCTTCCTCCTCCGCCCCCTTTTAACATCCACACCCCCAACTAACGCGCGTTGTGCACGAATGGGTCACGAGTGCGACTGCACGACGGTGGGGTCCGAAATTCGATAGCGCAATAACGCCGCTTCTAGCATGGGGCACGCCGAGCCGTGATCGTTAAACATCCCCCTTCGCAAACGGGCCGGTAAGTTCTTTCCTCCCTCGAGGGATATCGCGACTCTTATCCGGAAGCGCGAATCGCTCCATCTGACAAATTGAATCTTGCCTCGACGTAGATTTTTCCCTGGCCGAGAGAACGTCTGTTTCCTCCACCGTTAATCACTATCTTCGTTTTATTTGCAGTCAACGCGGGAGGTTTGGACTTCACCATCGAGCCGCGGGATGTGGTGGTGGAGCAGGGAGGTCCTGCGAGGCTGGACTGCGAGGCCCAAAGCGTCTTCGGAACGCCGAGCATACTTTGGCGCACGGACGACGGCCAGCCGATCACGTTTATCGGAGACAGCTATCGGTAAGGTGTCTTTTTCTTTCAAAAGGGATGTTTCCCTTGCCGCGGTGCCCACCCCGTTTATCGTTCAGCTTTTCTGAATCTGATGGAACGATTCCCTGATTCTGTTTCTGTAGATCACAGTTAGCGAACGGGTCCTTGTACATAAATAGCGTGTACGCTGGTAGTGCAGAGTTGACCGGGAGTTATCAGTGCTTAGCCTCCATAGACAATGTCGGGGCGATTGTCTCTCGGACAGCCACGATCAAACTAGCAAGTTAGTATTTAAGTTCTTCAAATCCCGACGTGCTTGAAACAACAGAAGAGTTATGTCGATCCGACGAGCAAGCGATCACTTTTTGGAACGTTAAAAATAATTATATATTATTATATCTTACATTATTTTATGAAACGGTGATGTAAAAATTCTACGGCAAAATTTATTGGCAAAATCTACCAGGTTCTTTTATATATCGGTTTCCTGACACTTTTTATCGCTTAACTTTTTTAGTTCAAGCTTTCAGAAGTTTTTATTAATTGCTCAACTTGTAAAAATTTATAGCAACGAAACGTAAACGATAGAAAATGTATTTTTTGAGAAGCTTTCATAGAGATTCAAAGTTTTATAGATAGAGATTGCAGGTATTTTTGTTTTATTTTTGTGAAAGGAAAACTTTGATTTGTTTAAAAATAAAATTTTTTTATATGTTTCGAAGCATTTGCTTTCGATATTAAAAACAAAATTAAAGTGCAATTGCAGCAAAAAAAGTTTGTTTTGAAAGCACGCACGGATCTGTTTTACGAATCACACGCTGACTTTTTTATCACCTATGTTTTTTTAAAACTGTATAATATGAAAATATCAAAAAACTGATATTTGGTAAAGTTATGAATTAATAATCAAATATAAAATTATTATTTCTACAATTTTAGTATTTAAAGTTAAAATAAAATATTTAGTAGTTTCAAAAATCTTTCCAGTATGATAAATGTTAGACACACGATTAATCTTAGAATTTTGTAAACGTACAATATATTTTAAGTTGATTAGGATTCAGAAAGAGTGAAGAAAAATATTCTTTGCCGAAAAGTGATCGCTCTCTTCTGGCAGCATTTATATAATGAATGTAACATTAATTTTCTTTGAAGGCCTTCCTGGCTTTGAAAGAGAACCTCAAGACACCATGGTTTATGCGGGACAAATTGCATATTTAAGTTGTGCACTGCCCGCTTCTTCGAGTTTATTAAACATACAATGGTTAAAGGACGAACATCCTTTAGTGCTCGATAAAAGTCGAATGACGATCTTGCCGTCAGGTACGACGTGACATTTACGCTTTTTAATGTAAAGTTTTTTTGCACATTATTGATGTAATTAATCTCGGTGATTTTCTCACAGGCGCGTTAGAAATCGACAATGTTCAGTATCACGATGTAGGATCATACAGGTGTAACGCTAGCGGTTACGGCCAGTATAGACTGAGCAACAAAGCACAATTAGGATTATTATCTAGTGATATCGGTAAGTTTTGTCGCTAATTGTAACTAATAAATGAATTAAATACGTCAGAAGCACACAGTGAAGATCACGGATACTTTTTTCGTACAGATGAGGGATTTAGCGCTCCAGTATTTATTGCACAACCCTTGCAACAAATAGCCACGGAAGGATCTGACGTAACTCTGGAATGCGCTGCCAATGGCTATCCTAAGCCGACGATTCTTTGGCTTAAAGACGGTGTTGCTCTCGATTTGACGTCACTAGATTCTAGGTATTTTAATGAACTTGAAATTCGAGATATAGGTTCGAACGTGATGTTTATAATAATAGGTGTATTTTCTTTAAGATATCGCAAAATCGCAGCTTCTAGTCTCATGATCACGGATGTCCGAGAATTGGATCACGGTTCGTACCAGTGTCGTGCGGAAAACGAGGTCGAATCTCTGGATGCGGTTGCTGAATTAATCGTACAAGGTAATTCGTGGCACACATAAAATTTTAGTCATTAATTTGCTGTGATATTAAGGCACAGCGAATAAATGTAATTTGATCTTTAGTTCCGCCGAGGTTTGTAAAACAGCCGGAGGATAAAATTGCAAGCGAGAGCCAAGATCTAGAATTTGAATGCGACATTTATGGAAAGCCGGATCCAAAAATTTCCTGGCTGAAAAATGGCGAACGTATCACATTGAGCGCATACTGGCAAATTGTCAATGGGTGAGTTTTTAGAAAATATTGTAATCTAAATAAATTCTACAAAATTATACGTAATAAGTTATTTCAAAATTTTCCAATGCTTTAATTTTCAGATATAATCTAAGAATCAATGGACTATTACCCATAGATGCAGGAATTTTTCAATGCATGGGGGTGAATCCTGCTGGTAGTATTCAAGCCTCAGCACGTCTCACAATTAATCAGCCCAGTGAGTTTTACGAGATAAATTATCTGTAGATTAGATCTTTTTAAGCACACGGGTTCCTTTTCTTATATTCACTGATATATGTCGCAGTTTTATTTTATTTTATTTTTTTATGTATATTTTTAAAATTATATTTTTATTTTTTACGTTAATTTTTATTTAAAATTTTAATTTAATTTTTATTTTTTCCCCTACGCGTTCCTTGTTAATTAACTGTTCTGCATGCTAATGTCATGTGTGCAGAGAAAGAAAAAAATTCTCATAGAACAACAACTCCCAAGACGGTTCCTAAAAAAAAATTATTACTACACCGCCAGTTGTATAATAAGACGTGGCAACATCCCAGTACTCTTTTAGGGCACACTTTCTCGTCGCACATGCCAAATCCTCCACTTTCGATAAGTCCTTCTGACGATCCTGCGGATCTTCTCCCGAGCTCGTTTAAGTATCCCAATTCCCTTTACGATCCGGAATCCCGTTTTGTAGATGACACAGATACTTTGGAAGCGTTCGACGGGGGTGGTGTTCCCTCTCCACCGAGGAATTTAAGTCTCGTTATCGTTACTGCGAGATTCGTCACGCTACGCTGGCAAGATCCCGAAAACGCGAACAGTGATTCTCTCAATTACTTTATACACTATAAACAGGAAGGGGCTATGAGGTAATTATTGTGTAAAAGTAAATGAGGATAATATAAAAGTATAAAAAAATTAATTCGCCGTTTATTTTTATAGGGAGAGAGTTGTTAATACGCAGCAGAAACTGGAAGCTATAATTCGTGGTTTACAGCCTAGCATGACGTATCAATTCCATGTAATCGCTCAAAATGCTCGAGGAAGTAGTGCTCCTAGTGAAGCATTACAAGTTACAACGCTAATAGAGGCCAATGTTCCTGGGCCTCCGATGAATCTAGAAGGTCATGCGACGAGCAGCATGAGTATTACATTATCGTGGGAGGAGCCACAAATTATTAATGGACGAATATCTAAATATATTATTACATATATGGAGGTATATACATTTTTTCCCCGTGCACAATTAATGTTGAATTAATTAATATAATGTTAAACGTTGCTAACCGATTAATGTTATCACTTTTTTAGGGCGACAATGAAGAGATAACGCGTGAAACTACTAGTACAACGTATGAATTGGTAGATCTCGTGCCTTATACGGAATACAGTATTAGAGTTCAAGCGGTCAACGAAAATGGCCCTGGCGCGTTTAGTAAGGATATCGTAATTCGGACCCATAGCGCCCAACCGACGCAACCGCCGCATAACGTTACCTTAGAAGCAGCTAGTTCAACGGTAATGTATAAGTAGATTATAAATAATTTAAATTAACTAGAGAAAATCATGTGCGCGGCATTACATTCGGACATTAGTTAATTATAATAATTTCTTTTTAATTACATTTGAATGATCTACGGCCGACTACGTGTTGCCGGTTATTTGTATTTTCCGGATAGGTTAGGTTAATTTTTATTCTTCCTTTCTTGCTTCCGTGTCAGTATTCTGGATTATCTTGAAGAACTTTAAATTACTTGACACTATATTACACTGCTTTTTTTTTTTTAATAATTATTATCACTCGACAGACGAATGATCGAAAGAATGATAGGTCTTTACTCGATACATTTTTTTTTCAGAGTATTATCATTAGATGGGAACCTCCACTTGAGGGACAGAACGGAATTATCACGGGTTATAGAATACGATATCGCAGATATCCTCATGATTCCCGATCCGGAGATCGGCGATCCCCGATTACAGTGACAACTGAAGGAAATCAACGTTTATATGTGCTAAATGGGCTCGAGAAGCACGTTGTGTACCAAGTCCGCATATGTGCCTTCAATGTCAATGGAACTGGGCCTTGGACGGAATGGACGAAAATAGAGACATATGAGAATGATCTAGACGAAACAAAAGTACCTAATGCACCAAGTAATCTGAGAGGTAAGGATCACTATGTAAAATTTAGAATGCCATTCTCAACTTATCTATAATTATTCCGCGCATTGTTACAGCGAATGCCATGGCGGATTCTATACTAGTATCGTGGCATCCCCCGAAAGATCAAAGCATCAAAGTAAGAAACTATAAATTAGGCTGGGGCAAAGGCTACCCCGATGCTGTGATACAAGTTCTTGACGGCAAACAACGATCTTACGCTATTAAGCCTATAGGTAAAATAAATATACTAAACTATTCTTTTAATATAAAAAATTTCAAGAATTTTAAATTTTAATTGTATTAATTGCTCCGTTTTGTTTCATCGTATTAGAACCAACAACGGAGTACGTAATAACTTTAAGAGCAACGAATAATGTTGGTGATGGTCAGCCAGCATACGCGAACGTGAGAACTCCCGAGCGTTTTGTATCTGAATCCGCAGTGCCTTTAATACCACCCGTTGGCCTTAAAGCTATCGTGCTCTCGGCTTCTACTGTAGTGCTATACTGGACAGACACAACCTTATCGAAAAGTCAAGTACGTTTACGTATAATCGAACTATATTATAAATCTCATAAGATTTATGACGCATATAAAGAAAAGGTCAGGCAGAAATATCTATAGCGGAAATATTTATTTTTAGTACATCACCGATAGTCGATACTACGTAGTGCGTTATACGTTCTATCATCACAGCAGCAGCCCACGATACAAATATTATAATGCTACCGATCTCAGCTGTATGATTCACGACCTAAAACCAAACACACAGTACGAGTTTACAGTTAAACTCGTTAAGGTATAAGATATATGAAATATACAATTTAATAAAAATGAAGACATTATCTTATAGCTTAATTTCCACAGGGTAAGCGAAGCTCACCTTGGAGTATGGTTGTTCTAAATCAAACTCAAGAGGCTGCACCTAGCACAGCACCTCGGGATCTAATCATTCAAACCGTTGAGGATCGCCCGACCTCCGTTTTATTACGATGGCAATCTCCTAAGCAACCGAACGGACAAATTACAGGTAGGTAAAAAATTTTAATTAAAAAATAAAGTATATTAAGTCACATTCATTTTTAGGATATCTTATAATTTATTCAACCGATAACACAAGATGGGATCGCGATTGGCTGGTCGAAGGTGTTATTGGCGATAAAGTCGATGCCATTGTAAAAAGTTTGCATCCTAACACGATGTATTACTTCAAGATTCAAGCTCGTAACTCTAAGGGATATGGACCATTCTCTACTACAGTCTCATTTAAAACACCACAAAGTAAATAATTCAATTTTTATTTATAATATTAATGTTGATTGATATTAAATTTTACGTTCATACAGTTATTTATATATATATATATATAGAATAATGTCTGCATTAACTTCATTGTATGATTGTGTAGCATTATCTGCATATATGTCATTTTTACCCGCTTTATGTTGCATTTTGTTATCCGTTCGCTGTTATTTATTTATATACGTTTATTTTAATTTTTTATTAGGCAATGGCATGGATGATGAATTGCATGATCGAGGTAAGACATTGTCCCTATCTTCCTTTGCATCTATCATCCAAATTATACACATCTAAGCATGCTTTATTATAAAACTTGTGACTAAATTTTTTTTAATGTGTAAAATATATATATTTTTAAAAAAGAAAATATAGGATAATAACTTTAATTATTTAATTAAATAAAAAAAAATTTTTTTTTAGATGGACGAACGTTTTCTAATCTGTTGATTTACATCATAGTGGGTCTTTCAATCGTCTTTCTTACTGCTATCTCGGTAGTAATCGTAGTATGTTGTAAACGTAATCCAAGCTCGCCAGATCGAAAGAAAGGGTACGTCTTAATAATGAAAAATAAAATTACATTTATTAACTAATTAATATTTGTAGTATTATAAGACACATTATATTAATAATAAATATTTTTTATAACTTTAGATATATGAAAGATTCGAATCAGAAGACAAATATCAAACCGCCGGATTTATGGATTCATCACGATCAAATGGAGCTGAAAGCTCTTGAAAAATCGTCACTAAATGGAGAAGCTTCTACCAGTGGTGTCACCAGTAATACATTGCCAAGATCAAGCAATCCAGAATATAATCAAGACAGCTTACATGGAAATTCCAGTTCGTTAGATAAACGTACTTACGTGCCGAGTTATATGGGTAAGTTGTATGTACATTGAAAAGCAGATATGGCATTTGCTGCGACGACCGGCGGCGGCTGGCGTACGTGACTTCCTCCTTTCTCGACCGCCGAGTACGGGGAGGTGTAGTAGGCCGCGTTCCCCCTCAGTCCTCGGTGACCGGTGCTCCGCAACACATCTACGCGCGCGCTTCGTGTAAGATTCGACGCACCCCACGCAATGATCACGTACGCTAGCCGCCGTCGCAGCACCACGAACGTCATTTCTGACGGTAAGGGTACTGCTGCACCATCACAGATCAAGCATTACAAGAAAAATCCACATCGTGATACTAACAGTAGCTCCGTTGAATTGATTTGCAAGGACAATATAATTTCTTTGTTATACTACACTATTTTGATAATTTTACTTCGAAATTAAGTATGTCAATTATTTCCAGTTCTTAATGCACTTAAAAAAAAAAAAGAACTCATACATTTGGTTTGGAGTTTTTCTGATTTCGTTATTTGGTTGCCTTTTACTTATTTCTTATTAGGTAACAATGACGAGAAATGCTCAACCCTGAGCAGACAGCACAGTCGTGGAAGCCACAAACCTAAATTAATTACACTCCCCGTTGACAGTGCACCTTTGCATCAGCGTAAGTAATAGTAGGGTTGTCAACTTCTAATCGTACATAATTTGTATAATTCTCTTTTTTATATTTGAATTGGTTATTTAAATCTTTTTTAAACTTTATTTAATTTACAATTATTTTACAAGCAAACGCACACATCATAAACGCATAATTCGTATTATCTATCATTATTTCAATGTAGATATCAAAGTTTCTGACTTATTGTAGCTATAGCTACGGCTACGCCGATTGTGAATACAAGTATGTCACAACCGACCATTCACACTTCGTGCAGCGATACGTCATCAGTGAGGCAGAACTATCCGCGAACAGTCGCGCAATATAGTTTAAATCGCGCGCACGTTACATTAGAACCAACTCCAGAGTCGAGTCCAGATTCCTGTAATATACCTAACTCGTATGAGCCATTACAGAGCCAGGTAAGATTTAAATATATATAAAATATATAAATTGTTTGCGATATCGAGAATTTCGCTTTTTTTTTACTTCTTTAGTTGTCGTACGGTTCGAGTGGACAGTCGTACACGGGTACCCCTCAATACAATCCTGCTCATTACGGCAACAGTACTCAACCAATGAATAATACCGTTGGGATGGAGAGCAATGCTACTAAGCGGTTGCAAGGACATCCCCTGAAGAGCTTCAGCGTACCAGCTCCTCCACCGCAGAGTGCTCCTTCCACCCCAGCACAACAGAAGCACGGTGGTTAGTATTTATTGATTATACAGTTAATAAAAAAATTAAAAGATTAAAATATCTTTTTTAAAAAAATAAAATAATAGTATTATTAATATATTGAACACTGATCATTATTTTACGTAATTAGTGTCACAAGTGACAGTAAGGCCGACGATGTCCGGGAGTCCGTACAAAAAACCACAAGGTTCGTCGTCGCAGTTGACAAAGAATCGCTTAGCTTCTGTGTCAAATACAGCACATACGTCGGAAGAAATTGAACGATTAAAGGTAAAAATCGTAATTTTATTATGCATTTATACATTAAATTATATTTACGGGCATAATAAATATATGTTAGTCGGGTAATACAATATTATTTTACTTATGATTACTCGTCTTAATCGGACTGATTGTGGTTGCAGCCTTCGTACAGCACTGAAGAATTGAATCAAGAAATGGCCAATTTAGAGGGTCTCATGAAAGATCTAAATGCCATAACAGCATCGGAATTTGAATGCTAAAGTAGGTTCCTAAGCCTTGTGCCATCCAACTGATGGATAGATTGCAACGCCGCATTTTGATGTTAATACCTGAGAGGTAAATTATTACATTTTTTTGCTACTTACGTCAAAAATCTCTCGAATAAACTTATAAGATCAGGATGACGGTAAACGAACATTGTACAATTAATTAGCGTCGATGAACGGCGCAATTAATTCGTGACTCGGATATTCGGTTTAATTGAAATACGTCTCGCCGAATCGTTGAATCACGTTTTGCTCTCTCCGGTACTAGCGTCGCTCTTGAGTGTAAGACTCAATATTATACTCGCCAATAATGTATAATCCAACAGCGTTGCATTCTTATGACGTATTTTTGATAACGCGAACAGGCAAGTGTTGTGCCGCGATTGGCTGCTTGAGGGAACTCGAGAAGCCCGCTTTCGTGTTATAAACGTTTACAATGTAATCATGTGTAAATGTATTGGACGTGTATACCAATCGGGACAATTATCTCACACGACGGATTTTTCGGCGTGTTTTTTTACAATGTGTGAAAGTCAATGTACAATGTAATCAAGTCGCGCGAGCAAAGATAGTTGAGACTGTGTCTCTTTATCTTACTTTTTTCGCCAATTACACGAAGATCTAGGGTGATTTAAGTGACACCCCTTGAGTATACTATGTGCTTTTGTACGCGTTAATCTGAGCGGCCTCTTGCCTAAAGAAAGAAAAAAGGAAAATCGCCTTGTTGTCCCGGCAAACAAGTTCATGCGTCGCTTGCCGCTATTTCGTATTCATGTATTTATATTCTTCGTCGATTCACTAATGATGCCATATTTACACATAAAAAGACGCGGCACGCGTGACTCGTCGGTGTTCGGTCACATTTTTTACGGTTTACGACGACATAGGCGGAGAGTGTTTTCTTATTTTTTTATTTTGCTTTTTGCATTTGGAGGCTTCTCGTAAAGCTTATTCGCATTTCCGCAGGATTAATATGTTATAGAAACGAGCGAGTTTTTACGTCGACAGATTAATTCAACTCGTTTAACGTAAGCACGTTACTTTATTTTACGTTTTGCGGACCGTAAAACTTCTGTCAACTTCTCTCGTTTCAAACGGCCTTTGTAAGATGTGCTCGCACTCGACATCCCAGGCAGCTCGTGTTCAAAAAGATATTTTCGTGTGCGTATCCTTCGTTGAAGCAATTACCTAATATAATTATTACGATCTCATTGGAAAATATTACTTTAGAGATAATCGTTCGCAAGCAAATAATCATGGGTATTATATGATAGGCTGTTTAATTACCAGAATTAACGATTGATTCTTGATGATCGATTGCGAAAGACGCACGAAGTCTGTAGGATTTGGTGATCGGTTTTGTCTCGCTGTACTTCAAGATTTTATGCATTTAGTCGTAAACGATAAAAACGATTCATTATTCAGAGACCACGTCAAACACTCCGTTTAATTAACGTAAGTTTTATTTTCTCCTTCTCTATGTCGCTCTTGCGAGGTTGAAGTATTATCGATAAAAGAAAAAAAGAAGCCGTATACAAATATTTTTAGTGATATCTATAATATATATATATATACATATATACATCGTATGGATTTTTGTATTTTACTTACTCGGATACGCGATCAGGAAACGGCCGTTAGGAGAAGTTTTATACACTTATAAAATGCAATGCTCAATCTGACGTCGAGAATCGTCGAGATAATATATACATATGTCCATATTTCTATCCACATTTTATATAAGCCATTTACTGCCAATTGATTAATGCATATCTAATTAAGGTACGCACATATATTTCCTTCCAATCGCTAAAGGTTTTTATCCGATGACAAATTAACCGACGCAGGCGACAGGGTGTCGTTCTGCCGTCCCGAAATAACAATATGCTTAGAATTTCTGAATCGTACTCGACCACTTTCCGAGACACTTTTATACTTTCCTAGCGTTCGAGGTGTTGTACAAAGATCTTGTATATTAAGGACGTTGTGCGCTACGTGAGTTGGAATTCGAGTGGATCAGGTTCATCTTCTATTCACGATAAAACTAAGGAAAATTAGACCAAGCTCTATAGAAGCAGTTTTTGGAACCGCGATTAAATACGTCGACTCTTTTTAAATGCCACTCAAATACCGAGAAACTCACGGCAGCGTGACTTCCATCGTAGCACGACTTTCGGATGCACCGTAAAGTAATATGATACTCTTAACTTATTGTTTAGTTTAAGCGCTGTCGAATTTTGTGACGGGCGAACTCGGAATTTTCTGAACGCGACAAAATGAATAATTTTCTTGTTATCGTAGTGCAGAGTATTGCGTATTACTTACCGGTGCGATAGTACGTAGATAAAAGACTTGGCTGGGCAATTTGAGCGGAAGAGCGAGTCTTCCGCGATCGAAATTTTGAGAAGGAGATTATCAGCGTTCGATCGTGCCGGGTTACGTACGCCAAGCGTTACATTTTTATTATTCTTTAAGTATACATAAGTTAGTTGTAAAAGAGAACGTGTTATCGAGGAAACGCGCAATTCGTTTCCAAACGTTTAGCACTGCATTGTTGTTTTTTTTTTTTTTTTTTTTTTTTACGTTGGCGATGTCAAGCTTTACGCAAGTTTTTACAATCGCGAGAGGAGCATGTGAGCTATTGATAAAGAGAACAGCTTGTATATTAAGTATACATATGAAAGTTGTATCTATATTGCGCTGTTGAAGGGAAGAAAAAGAAGTGTCGGAGGTACTTTAATTGTGAAGACAAGCCTACACGGAGGGCCTGCGAAAATATTTTACCACAAAAGTATAATTAGCATATTAGCATAGATAGCGTATATATTTATATCTACATAAGATTTATATTGATTATTTATTGACTTTTTTTTTATATATATATTATATATTTCCGCGCGCGTGCTGATATCTCCACAGGCGAATTACACGAGACATTAGAGGCTGACTTTCATTCGATCGTCGCGTCGCGTAAGATACACCTCCGATTCTCATCACTCATCAACGAAAAGATCATTCGCATCTGCATTTAAATTAGTTAGATAAATCAATTATCTAGATTAGCATTCGTACGTAAATTCGATGATATATCGCGATAAAAGAATGACCGGCTTATCGATGTACATAAGTATAAAAGAAACAACACCGCCACTTTATATAAGAGATGAACAAGTATTTATATATTATAAAAAAAAAAAAATATATATATAGCCATATATATATATATATATATTACAACTGAATATAATTCTTATATTTGTACGATATGCGATATAAGAAAGCCCCGCGAGACGAAACATTCATAACAAGTGTGTGATAATATTTGTAAAACTTGATATTCAATAAACAATTTTATGTTCTTTACAAAAGCACCTAGCGTTTCGCGTTTTGCGAATCGAACTAGAAATTTATGGCTCAAAATTCACTCTAAAACAACATGATTAAAGTCCTTTAATTAAATTAATCTTTGATAATAACGAATAGAGTAATTCATAAGCATTTTCAAATATTCGCCCTATTTAGTGCTGGTTGGATTCGCAGATCGGTTCGCTAGGAACATTCGAGCCAACTTCAGTTCAGTGTGTTTCTCTTTCTAGCGGCGGTGGCAGGAGCGCCGAGTCCAGTGCACTTGGTGCAGTTGAAGACGACGGATGTCTCGTTGTGTAATCCATCCAGTGGTGGCTAAGCTTCCACTCTTCGCTTGACTGTTGGCAGATGGCGACAGTGGTATAGTTCGGTACTTTCAAAAAAGCGCAGGACAACAATACTCCCAGGGGCGAGGGGGAGGACATCGAGGCGCGATGAGAATCGTCGACGAGATGGTGAAGCTGCGGCGTGGGCGTACGCGGAGCTAGGTGAGTAACGTTATGTTATCGTAGTATTCTCCGACACGCTAGATTTTTGCCGGGAAACAGGACGGGGCCACAGGACGGTGCCGTGCGTGGCGTCGTGCACGTCTTTCCTTTCCACGGAACTCTTGTCCCTCTCTCTCCCCGCGGCCGCGGGGAAACACTTTGCCCGTTGGGTGATCGCCGATCGCGGAACGAGATCTGGTCCCGGGGATCATTGTTCGCTTTAGGCACTCGACGCACCTCGAATCTTCACCGTCCGTACCGTCCGATTTCGTTGCGTCGCGGGATCGACAGGTGCATCATAACCTCTTTCGTTCCGGCGTGAGACGTGCGCGAGGCTCCTCGAGTCGTTCCGCGACGCACAGACGGACGGACGGACGGTCGGTCGGCTGGTTGGTACGCACGCGGTCTCGACGCATGCACGCACCGTCCTGGTTCGGCGTCGTTTTGACGATTACAAGTGTATTCGCGACGCTCAATCTGCCGCCTGGCCGATTTTTTATTTGTTGAGCGAAATCCAAGTTCGCTCTTGGTCACATTTTCTTGAGATGCTTTGATATTAATTTTCTGGTTTTTTTATTTTTTTTTTAATTATTCCGAGTGAGAACGACAGCATTGATTTTAAGCAGTATTAAATTTTGTGTGAAGATCAACTTGTATATTAAAAAATACAGATTAGTAAGTAAATGGAGCTAAGCAGAGTGGGAATTAATTTAAAAGAAATCAGGCACATTTAATTTAATTTAATTTGTTATGATGTACATTAGAAACGTGTTTTGCGTTAAATGGAAAGACAATTTAGAGAAAGAAATTAACATTAATTACAAGTAACGTAAGATAAAAATCAAGAATTGAAAAGATAAACCGAGATCCGCGCGCACGTGCGACTTAGTGAGTTAAAGAAAGAGAATGAGATAAGAAAGTGAAGACAGCTGTTCGTAAAGTCCTACGAAAGAAGTAGGTTTAATGAAAGAAAGCTTTTTCGTGTAGATATCTTTTCGATTGCGATCTCATACTCGGGACTTAATTCTTGAATGCGCAAGTTTCCCTAGTTTCAAGTATATTAATCTTTTAAATAAATAATTATCGCATAAGACATCTTGAAAAATATAAAAAAAAATTTTGCTTTACGTATTAGAACTCCTTTTCCTAATTGATTCAACTTGATTATATCTTCCTTGTTTTCGCCAAGCTGCACGTTTACTTTAATCTCCAGAGGATTAGCGGAACATATCACTTTACATATGTAGAGTTGCGCATTTAAGGGTTGAAAAGCGAGGATAAAGATCAGGTCGTATAGTTTCGTCCTAAGAGAAGATAGCCAGCACGAGCGAACTAGCCGGCAAAATTCGGAATTGTAAATCCAAGTCAGTTTATCTTTTCAAAGGCGAAATATTTATCTCCGTAATCGTATAAGTAAGGTTTTTGATCGAATTTTGGGGGGGGCCGTTGAGGGACGAGATTTGCGAGCCGCGCAAGTACCGCGATCGACACCGCGATAAACCTTATCCGTTTCCGATATTCAGTCCTCTCAAATTTATACCGAAGATCCTGAGTTTAATCTCGAGGTGATATATTATCTAGTCGGTACTGGGTGGAATTTTGAGACCGCCGTGATAAAACTGAAGGCGATATCTTAAATATGAAATTGAATTATGCAAAGTACATTACTCTCAGACCGCTCGTAATCGATTATTCGTATGTGAGATTTTTTTTTTCCTCTTTTTTTAAGGGTCCTCCAAACAGACCTTTACGAAAGGTCAATAAACACTCGAATCAATTCGCGATCGAAAATCTGGTATTCTATGCGCGCCGTTATTTCACTCAATCTGTCTCTACATGTCTGTTCAAGTTCAGATGAAAAGGGGGAGATGATAGACCAGATTAGCAGCCTCGTGGTAAAAACAAAGACAACAGCTTACAGAATTAATAGATAGTTCTTGAAAAGAGTACCGAGGGGAAAAATTTCAAGTTGAAGAAACAGGTTTTGCGAGTCTAATAAAAAAAAAAAAAATTATAATTAAAAAAGAAAAAAAAGGAAAGAAAGAAAGAAAGAACATGCTTTGAGTTTCGATCGACGCGAAACCGGGTTGCGTTTTTCGCCATTAATAAACACCCCTTAACAATACGCTTGCGGATACGAAATTCTATACATCTCAGCCACGAATGTTGTACTCACGCAAAAAAAAAAAAAAGACCGGCGTTATTCGAGTCTTTTGTACGAAGCCGCTCGTTCGGGGTGGTTTATGAGGATTAATGAATTCCGAGGTAGAGGAAAGAGAGAGAAGAGAATATCTCTTTGGCCACCCTTGCCTCCCACCTGTCCTTCTTCTACAAGCGTCACCAAATTTGCACTCCGGTTTCATGCCCCTCGTCTCCCGTTCCTCCCGCTACCCTACCATGATCCAACCTCTATTGATTGCTCTACCGCACTACTGCCCTACTTTTATGGCTTTACCCCACCAACACTCGGTCGCCCTCCACCCGTCCCCTTCCGGTCGCCATCCTCCTGCCGACGTCACGTATTACGCGTCCGTGGACGACCGCAGAGGGAAAGGGGTTGTGCGGACGTTCCCTTATAGCGAAAGGGTCGGTCTTGCAGGTGCGCAGGAAGGTGCAGGAGCAGCGCCGTTCCCAGGTTTCCGCGCTGCCACGGGGAAAAGGGAGCGAGACCCTCGAATCTCGGGGGTTGCAACCCCTCGCACGCGGGGGAGGGGGGGCTAGCCGAGATAGGTATCGTCGACGTGCGTTCAGCGCCGAACGAGGGTGATCCTCCCGCCGTGTATCAATGTGTCGATGAGAAAAGGGGGTGGAACTCGCGCGGGAAATGCTCGGCATCGCGAGCAAAAGTTAAATGCGCAGTCAAATCATCAGTTAAATGCGCAAGATTGTATTCTGACCTTTTCGCCGGGCGTCGCGCTTAGTGATAAGCGACCGACCCTTCGAGTACGAGTAATTCCTTTCCTGCGCGAGGACCCGCGACGTAAGGTAACAGTTTCCTTCTATTTTCGAGTCGCGCCGAGTCGTAAAATTGTCGCAAGCTATGTATACGCGCTACAGAGGGTGGAAATTTATTTTGCCGTCCCTTCTCGTCCTTCGTTTGTCTCACGAGTATCGCGAGCGGAGACCCCTCGTTTTCCTCGCCCCCGTTTACTTTTCGTAGTTATCACTTCGGTACCAGTTGGAAAAATCGTTTACGTCGTCTCTGAGCGTTTGGCGGACGAGAAAAACGTGTTGGATGAGTCCGAGACATGCTAATTTTAGGGGGGGTGCGTGTGCCATCCGAGCGGAATGTGCAATCTCGGTCGTAAATCGCGGACCTTTTCCCGGGCCCGTAAATCGCTCTTCGTAGCACATTATGCGCCGGCCTCGCGTGCACGAGGATCAAGGCTGCATGTGGCTTTGGGTTTATTTTTGAGGATCCCGTACGTTTCGTAGGGCAGCCTTTTGTTTTCTTTTTTTTCTTTTTTTTTCCTCCCTTCTCAGCTGGGATCGCGTGCCGAACGTGCCGGCGCGTGATATTTATACGATTCTCGTCCCGTTCTTCCTCTCTCTCGCACATTTCGCGTCGAGCCGGAAATGCGTCACGTTAATGCATGCCGCTTGCTGACGGGTTTTTTTTTAAGCCGCGACTTTCGGCGCGAATCCTTGAAAGAGGAAGACGCAATTCGGCTGGCCTTGTCGGCTTCCCGACTCCTCGGCGCACCTACTACCATCGCGCACCGGCCGTCGAAACAAATTACCACCGTGTGGCGTGACCCGTGGCGGTGAGGTTTCTTTTTTTAGCGTATCGAGCGGCAATCGATAGTTTTAACGGTTCGCCGAAACTAATCCGGCCCCGCCGGAACCGCGTCTCGCTGACGCCGACCGTTCTCCAATCGGCTAATCCGCGGGTGTCGGGATTTTAGCCGTTTTATCGGGTGCTTCTATTCGCCGGTTTTATAAATTAATTAAGATCTCGCGACTTTCGCGTCTAAGATCTTTCGCGGTCGCTAATTAACGTAATCGCCAAGTCGCGAAGTGGCGCGACTCGATGTTAGACCGGACGCGGCGCGAGTGATGCGATCGCATTATGGTCGTACGCGGGGTTAACTCCGCGCGAGTTGTAACAGCCCGTGTTTGATCGGACCTTGCGTCACTTCTGCCGGTCCCCCGCGGAATTCCGGAGGATAACCGAGCGGAAGATTCGCCCCGGGGGAAATTCCTGCCACATTGTCGGAATAAGTTTCTCGCTTATCTTTATTTTTGAGAGTAGGTAAAACGTTAGCGAAGTTTATATATCTTTTCTTAATTGAGAAAACGATGCCGATAAATTACAAGATGTTGTTCCCGCAAAATGGATTTGAGAAATTAAATTAAAAATTGTTCTTGAGCTTCCCGTGACGTATTTTAACTACTACGTAACCGTCATTATTTGTAGGACGTTTACTCGTCAGAATTCTATAGAGTGACATATTTCGGGAAACGTCGTTATATGCGGACGCTATTTCTGTTCGGTATTTAACGATATATATCTAACTCTTATACAAGTCTCACTTACATTACTATTTGTAGAATATCCACGGTTTGCGGTCGAAACAACTTCGTTTATGTCAGCGAGCGTAATTTATCTTCTATTTCGGACCCGCGAGCTTTTATAGGTGACAAAGGTACATTTCGTGCAACAAAGAGAATCCAATAACACGATTCCCGTGCAAGGTAGTAATAAAACAGATAAAAAAGAAATCAAGTCGCGATTACACGAACTTTGCTGTTTTACAGACCTCAAAATAAGATGTGTCTCGTAAAAGAAAAAAAAAATTCCGTTTAAAAGGAACAATTTTTTTTGGGTACATCGTCACGATTTCTATCTCACCGATACCTCGAGTTACTCGAGTCACTTGCGGCGCAGAGCTCTACCGGTTTCGCGGCAGGGTGCCCCTTTATTTCCGGATCGCGTGGCTTCCGATCGAGCGGCCGGAAGAATTTCGGCGAAACCCGGGGCCGCTTATCGCTCGTATAAATTATATCGATAATCCGCGCGCGCGTGTGGCCAATGTCTTTATTTTTCCAAGGTCGTTGTGAACGAAGGTGGCGGCGAGGCAGCAAGATGACTCACACGCGGGGATTCGCTGAATCGCGGTCGGATCGATCCGCGGGAGCACGAGCGTGGTTACGTTAGGGGCAAATTACGGGATTTCGGTAGGGGTGGGTGCCAATTTTTCGGGCGCGCGCGACTACCGCCGACGAAACGCCTCGCTCCGCGTCGCCTCTTCGATTATCGCGAGTAAAACGCGGAGCACGTGGAGGGTAGGGACGCGTCACGCGTGTCCCGTGAACGGGGTGAGGTACCTCGGCGTCGCCGTCCTTCGAGGGAATTCCCGCCCTGCGGTCTCGATCGAAGGTACTCGGCCGGAGGTGAAGGTCAAGTTCGTCAGTCGACGATATCTGATGATTTACCCGCCATTACGATATCTCACGGGATATCTCGCCTCGAAGGGCTGAGGGGGGTAATTTAGATCACTGCACGTCCCGGTTCTCCCCCCTTACCCTTTCACGGGGAATGCCGTCGCGTGGCGTGCGCAATTTATCAGCGACTGCCGCGGATAGGCACGTGGGTCTACGATTTGCCGGGGGAGAGAAAAGTGATAATGTTCTTTTACATGATTCTGCCGTTATAAAGCCGCGCGTACGTCCAAATGATTATTATCTTTTATACAACTGAGATATCTCAAAGGCACAAGATATTTGAAAGCTCCGCGCTCTATGATGCTCCCATCGCGATATTTTTATACCTCAAGAATAACGAGACGAAATCGATTTGTACGAAAGAGAGACATACGATAGACTCGCAAATACACGATCTTATTTTACCGAAACCGAATGTCTCCACTGTCTCCTGCAAAATTAATTTATCGATTTATTCAGATGAGAGACTTTTAAGGCTGGCGTGGAGTTTTCTTGCTCTTCGAGGTCAGATTTTATTCTTTTTATCGCGCGCGATTTACCAAGACTTTTTTTTTTTTTTTTTTATTCAACTGAATGGCACATACAACGGCCGTAAAATACTTCGAACAGCCTCGTGTACGTGTTACGTTCGTTGATCTCGCAAATTGACTGTCTTTTAATGACGGTCGAGTCCCGCGATACATTAACCGATGTATAGCCTACGATAAAATCGACCTGCAACTTTGTCGCTAATATGACTTGGCTATTATTTAAGCCTGCCGATGTACGCGCATAGGTGTTTCCTAGGTACTCTCTGACTCACTCGCCGCGGGATCGAAATTACAGCCATTAGGTGACCGCAACGGTGACAAAAGTAACGCGCCAGGCATTTCGACGCGGCTTGACCTATGGTCTATTACCTCCGGCACGTCATTGACAGATGCATCACCGGGTTATATCTCTCGATCAAGCTGATTGAATTATTTAGCATTTTATAATTAGCGCATTTTGGTGTTTTCCCATCCGCTTTTCGTCATCGGATCATTGTCTATTCTCGGGCTGCTTACCGGATTGTCAGGCCGGAGTTGTCGTTTAATTAATTGACAGATATATTATTAGTCGTCGTGCAATTAAACCCCTGCGACGATATAAAACGGCGCATAAGAAACTCCGTTCGTCAGGCTGGCTTCTGAGTCATCCGACAAGCTGGATAAATCACATTGTTCCTTCATTATACCGGCGACCGGTGTGCCGCGGATAGAAAAACCAGGCCGATAGTTCATCGGATTTCAGCCGTGAAATGCCACTAGCCTGGGGAATTGAGAGAGAAAAGAGCAACGACGCGATATTTTACTTACCGTGTGTCTCGGAATCGGTCCATTGTGACTCTCGTTTTTTTTTTCTTTTTTTTTTCTTTTTCCGGAAAATTTTTTGACCTCAACGTTTTCTTTCTTTTCCCTTTCGCTGAAATATTTTCACTCCCACGTGGCTATCGGCAGATATCGGGAAAATATTGCGGAGATCGATTCGCGAATTTGCGTTAACTCTATCGCGTGCACGTGGATCCGCATTTGCATTTATTATCGCGTGCATGTTTACGAAGGGCGAGCTTTCGATCAGGTATCAAGAACTGCGGGAAACACGTGATTGCGCCAATAGACCCTTGGCAAATTTAACGCTCCGACGTGTGACGCACGTGGAAATTTTTCGCGAACGTCAGAACGACCCGACCGTGAATTCAATTAACGTAACGATACAATTAATTAACATTTTAAATAATTAATAATTTGTTGGGCCTCGACAACCTGTTTATTTCTTAAGCGCACCCTGTTTACCTATCACGCGCGTTTTCTCGGGTCGGATTTCTTATAAAGTTCTAAGGCACATCTGGTCGTTTACCCACAGAACTTACGGAACTTTTCCGCATTCCATAAAATGATGGTCTTAGTCCCGACCTCCTCGGTGTCTTTGCTCTTGCGATGCAACGACCGCGGTTCACGCGCGTTTATCGTGTGAATATTTTATGAGGCAATCGGCATATCTTCGAGATAATTATTCGGGAAAATGATATATGGAACTACCGTGGAAGTTCTCTCGCGTTGCATTGTCCCTCGCGGGTATCTACGTATCGTATAATCAAAGAATTTCTTACAATGACATTGATTTATTATTCTTTGTTCCCGGGAGTTCGCATACTCAGAGAAAAAAAAATATGGTTATCTATGGATCCAAGCGTAATTTGTTAGCTATTTCACTGATGAATATCGTTAACTCGATCACATTTATTATGTTAGTTATTAAATATTTTTTTTTTTTTTAATTGGTGCGTTAAAAAGATATTTACGCTTTTATCGCGATTTTGTAACTCGGAATTTTGCGAGTTCAGATACTTTATGCGAATCTCGCTTTTTCTTTTGAAGATTTTACAATCTTCAGACTTTTACGAAATAAATATTTTATCTTTGTCGTGCACGTGTCTGTTCCTCGCGTCACGTGCGTTCGATTCGAGTCAATAGAAGAGGCAGTAAAACATTTTAATATTACAGTAATGTAAAGACAGAGAGAAAGCCGTACTTGCATGCCACTTGTAAGTGCGGTTAATGGTTGGATTCACTTCCGTGAATACTGACAGGTTCTCTTATTAAAAATTACGACGATTGTTGGCGAAAACAAGTAGCTAGATACATCAAAGTGCGCACAACAAGCATAAAGACGTTTATTTCTCGGACAAATTCACGAGCGAATAATTTTCCACCTTTCAAATTACGAAATATGAAATACGTCATTATTGAACAATAAATGTTTCCCGAAGGGGTAGTGTTTTAAAATTTTGCCATTTATAACGCAAAGTAATATATAATTCGCGAAGTAATATTTTTTGTGTAACTAGCAAAAGTGTTTTTTTAATATTAAAAGTGTCGTCGATCGTACAACCGACCTTTAAATCATATTTATGCCGATTATGGCGAGAACTGTCGAAGCTTCCGCTGCCAAATAGTTGCGAAAATCGTGTTGACGTTAATTCACGTCCGGTATTTTTGGTCAGGCCTACAGAGAGATATAAACTTCTCGGTCGTTGGAGATCTTCACGTTCTTTCATTGATGCTGGCGTCAGAGATCATCTTGACGTAGTTCTGAACGCGAGCCAAGAGCGATCATTCTTCCCGGGGTATAAGCCAACGTTATTCAATCTCCCTCGAGCGGTTCGCGACGGTAAAAAGGTAGACAGTCGATTATTTTTTTTTTCTTTTTTCTTTTTTTCTTTGGGTGGCAGCTTGGTGATAATCTAATTGCGAGGAAACGTAATAATTCTATTTTATACAAGACGAAATGGAAAAGGAGAGGAAATGTTATTAACAAATGTCCTGTGGCGTTAATACGTAATTACTCTTGTGACGCTTTTGCGATTTAAATTTTATTTGTGAAAAATTTTCCTTTAAATTTCTCTCCAAGGCGTCCAATTAATCGAGTGCTCCGCGGAAAATCGCGTAGATACATCTCGCGTGTCAGACGTCAGTTTTAATTCACCCCGCCTCTCTCCGTGCGCCGTTTAATTTTCACCGATAAATTATCGAGTGACACGAGAACCTACGAGAGCGAAGAAAAGGATCGGCTCGAGTATATCACAATTTGCGAGAAACTTTCGCGGAACGGTTGATCGCCCGCGTGGTTTCGCTACTCATTTAGTCGCGGATTTCATTGTTCACTCAATTTCAAATTTCACGAGATTAATATCCAAGTATAATCCCCAGCGTTACTTTATGCACAATTGAAACCGTTCGACTTCGCGATAATTGTTAAAGTTCGGAGGGATATTCGACCGCAGGTGGAAAATTCACGCGGGATCGCGCGCGGTTTCGGAGCTTAATGGAGTCTGAACGCGGGGCTGTCAACGTTGAATCATCAGGATGACAGTAAATGCAACTTGTCAGCCGGAGGAAGAGAAAGAGAGAAACGGCACGCGGCCAGTATTGATCCGCGCTCACTGCGGTCCACGCGTGGCGGAAACCGCACATCTTTTCGCGCGCCCGCTTCCAATTTCGGCGCATTCTTTCCGTGCGCTCGTCCGCGAAGTGACGTTTCATCGTCCGCTTCCCTCGCTTGTCAATTTTTTTTTTTTCCCCTCAGCGACCGCGAACGAGATTCAGCAAGATCGAAACCGAATCCCGTCGTCTCGCGGGAGTGAACCCGAACTTCTGCCCGGACGATAAAAATACAACGATCGCGGCATTTATTTTTACGGCCGACTGTAAAAACACACGATCCGACGATCGAGAGCCAACCGGGGAAAAAAAAAAAAAATCTCGTACCCGGGGAAGCCCGTGAAACAGCGCCGCAAGGCGTGACGGGAGGGGGAGGGAAAAAAAAAGGGGGATCGCGTTAATAACGCCGCCGGCCGATTAATAATCACCCCGCGAATGCCCGGGGAGAAACGGCGGGAGGGCAGAGGGTCAGCAAAGACGTCAGAGACGGTTGTGTGCTTATCGATAAAAGGTGCATTCGCGTATCCTTTATCTCCTCGATTATTTTTACGATAAACCGATAATTTTCGCGAGACCGCTGTTGCTGCCGGCGCGTTCACGGCAGCCCGAGGAACTTAATCGAGAGAAGCGTTAAAGGCCACGAAGATTCGCGGAAGTTGTTAATAGGATTTGGCCCGTGCAGATTTTTCCATCTCTCGGGATACTCGGTTTAATTTTATTTCAATATTGCTTGACGCGCGATGCGCCGCTGCAACGCGGGAAAGGGTTGTGCCTGCGCCGGGAGGACGTGCGATGGGGAGAGAAAAAGACGTCACGTTACGAGAGATCGACGCTCGTAAGCGCGCTAAAAGCGCGTCGAGACGTGTATCCGTCGATGGATATGTGGGCAGTCCCGGTCGGTGTCGGGTCGGCGGCGCGCGGCAGGGCGGTGGTTGCGAAAATATTTTCATTATAAATAGCGGCCGGCCGACCACGGCGGTCGGGTCGGCGCGGAAGGCGCGAAGCAAGTCTTCCGCTCGCTGATCTTACGGGCTTGAATATGTCAGAGAACGCTAGAACCCGGAGGGGAAGTTAGGCTTACCGTCTATGCCGGGTTTCCCGAACGCGTCAAAGCAGGCGGAAACCGCAGTCTTTTTTTTTTTTTCCCTCGCTGCCCCTTGCCGCTCCAGGAATTCCTCGCCGTGGGAAAATAAATGATCTTTCTCGGCGATCGTCGTGGAAATACTCGATTAAAAATTTTCGTTACGCTGATCTAAATTCCGAAAATAGATTTCAAGGTGAATTTAAACTAATTCCAACCAGCGTCTCGATCAGATAGAATTTATTTACCGCTCGCTGCTGCATTTATTCGCTGCATCTCACATGACTAGGAACGCACAGATCTTGTTAACATGCTATTTTATTTTATCGCCAAGCTGTTCTTTTTCGAAAGAACCGCAGCATTCGGTGGAATTCTAATGGAACCGCCGCTGCGCTCGCGTGACGTTTCAGGGACTCTTATTTCTTTCCTGTTTGTCGCGGAAAATTGTCGGGCGAGAGGCGACATCAACACATTCGCGCTCTACATCTTGTTCACAATCTCGTCTCACATTTGTTATCGGAACGACGTGGGCAAGCGGGTCTCGTTTTAATCTTTTTGCAGCGGGAAGTACCGCCGTTATTCGCTGGCCGCGTCGGAAACTAAGAGGATTCTATCGTAACAGCTCTCTCTTTCCATGAAATTTCGACGGAACATATTTGTTAATAGCTTTTCTCACCCCCGGCATCTCGTCTTCGCCGGGCTTTCGTTTATATTTTATTCGGTTCCCGGTTTAATTCCCCGATGAAACTCGCCCGAGCTTAGAATTGACAAAAACGCGAGGACCTATATGTAGGTACGCTCGGTTATTTATGATCGAACGGAAACGTAACGCTGTCCATAAAACCGAAAGCCACAAAGGCAGCTTCGGTCCGCCAGGGGATGAGTCCCGTAAACGTCTTCGTCGTTTATTCTCTGACCTATTTGCCGATATATAGGTCATGGAGTTCAGCAACCCAGGTCGGTATCCGAGTCGACCGCTATAGCGGGTGACCTGAATAGAAGCGATTAGATCGCGCTTCGTTTCGGAGCTGGGTGCCTCCCTCGCGGGATACCCACGCGCGTGAATCACCACCCCTTCGATCTCGCCCCTCGCGAGCGAGATAATTTGGAGACGTTCCGGATTTTCGAACCTCCCCGGGTATATATTTCGAAGAGGAAACGTGCTCACGGGCTCGTTTGGCATCGCGCGGCGCTCTAATTGAGCAATCGTGTATCGAGGTGGATTATACCTCGATCCTCTCCGTTGGAGGCTACGACGTTTCGTTCACACATCTCTCTTCGTCGAGTGTGAGATACGCGCGCCGGCGATCCGCAAGTTGGAACGAAGGCAGACCGTTCGTCTCGTCTTGTGACGATATCCGACGCGCTTTACGCACTCCGCGATCCGCGAGCAGACAATGCCGAGACGCAGCTGCCGTCGCGTCGAATGATTATTGCAAAACCGACGGCGAGTACCAATTTTAAAGCGGACGCGCGTCCGCCGTGTCGTTGCTCTTGAAACGTATTTCGTAGGTAGGTAGACTGACGCGGTTCGCGGAACTCGGGAAGTCTCGCCGGGAGCCTGGAAAGAGATAAGGAAGTTACGGGTCCCTAAAGTGCAAAGACCGAGGAGGCGTGTTTCGATCGCGCTCGACTCGTTAGGTTTCGCGACGCGGTCAGTCGAGCGGCGTATCAAGTATTTATCCACAGGTGGCCGCCGGCGTTAAATACGGGGTTGCAGCGGCTGCGACGAGATATATCGGGGGTGGGCGAAAGCGGGAGAAAAGGAGAGTTCAAAGGGCGCCCGTGCGGATATCCTTATTCGAATGTTTAACTCTTGCGCGCGAGGGTGCCCGATGCGCGTCCGTCCAGGGAGAGTAGGTCGTTTCCATGGCGACAAGGGGGTGCATCGGACTGGTATCGCTAAAACTGAACGGGACGCACCTCCTCCCCGCCGCCTACACCTTCTCTCTCTTGACGGGACAGCCTCTGGAGTCGGCTCCTCGTCCTCTCTTTATCGTCCCGCGGATTCGTCCCACGCCTCCTGCGAAATATCCTGCTCCGTACCTGTGTTCCACTGTATCTGCGCTCCTAGGTCATCCCGTTGAAATTGGGTTAGACCTCGGAATTAGGAGCCGCTGACTCCGTCGTGCGAACGTGTTTCCAGCAGGAGATCGTGACGTTATTACTTGGTATTCCGTCAATTATACAGCACCTGTACATACATAACATTAATATATCGATAGATTAATATGTCGCCTAAAAAAATTACTTAAACTCTAAGCAAGAGAAAATTTCTTCGTTAATTCCGAAAATAAATTTTTTTACATTTTATTGGACGAGCTTAGGCACATAGGAATATAAAATCTTTTTCAAGTTTCGAGTAATTTAAGAAATTAAATTTTTTTGAGGAAAGCTTTTATAGACATTCGCATGTAAATTTATAGTCCGTTGATATTTTACTGTTTCAAGATTATATTAATCTTGTCAAAAACGACAGTCTTTTTCGAAGTTCAGTCACGGCGAACGTCTCTCAACGTTTGTCGATTAATAATCGCGATAAAATTATCCCAATTAATCACAGATTTTACTTCCTGGATGGATGGAGATTCGCGCTCGTATCTCTTATCCTTCTCTTCCGCCCGCATCGCGTAAACCCGCGGTCGCTCTTGCTCGCGATCGATTTCTATCACGGGGAGAGTGGTTTTTAGTGCTGCGGGGAAGATATTTGCGCGGGGAAACCGGGATATCGACAGTAAACTGAGCACCTTCTGCTCTCGTGCTCCTCAGGTCCTGATAAAATCAACTTCGCGCGAACAATGTGTTCTTTATATCCAACTTGATACTTCTCTAATATCGCTAATATGTTGCAATTTGAGCTGTGCTCTAGAAGAAGAGGAAAAGTCTTTTTAATCCTCTCTTTCTTCCGGGATATCGTTTCGATCCGTCTAAAGATCCCGTTTTATTTATTAATATTTTTTAAATTTTGATTCAATTAATTGAGCACTTTGTTTAATAAATATCCTCGTTGTAAAACTTTTTTTTTTTCTTTTTCTTTGTACTATTGTTCGAGCAGGGCTTTCTTTTAGACGAGATTGCTCGCGAATCGATACGCAGTGACATATATTTTTTTTTTTTTTTTGTGCGGGACACCCTGTATTATTCCAGGGAACACAGGGGTGCACGACCTAGTTACGCTTGGGCGTGTTATATGGGTCATAGACACCATTCGCACTCGGTTGCACGTGCGCGCGCACACGCTCCTCACGCGTGCTGACTCCGTTCGCAGGAGCGAGCGAAACTCACGAATGTGGGGCAAGAAGGTTTTCTCACCCTGCGCTTTCGCCGTTTTCTCGCGTTTAACGATTAAACGACCGCGCCACGAAGGTCGATCCTTCCCCAACAAAAATACGAGAATGAAAAAATCACGACGGCGTGTCCTATCTCATGGTTTATTTTATAATTAAGCGCGACCGAGCACTTGCCAGCCTTTGTGTGCGAAACGGTTTCAATCTCGCCTATGCGACATATGAGAAGAGCGACGATGGAGAACATAAAAAAATAAAAAAAAAAAAGAAAGGGAAAAAAGAAAAAAAATGCAGATGCGGTGACGTCTCTCAGCAAGGCGAGGAGGCTATCGACAGCCTCGGGATACCGCGCGACATGATTGTGACAGGGCTTTAAAGATCGAATGCTCGCCGACAGTCTGAAGCTCAAAGCAAGCACGAGGCTGCCGCGTTGTAAACTACATTGCCCCCCGGGCGTGATACCTTTAACATTTACCGTAAAAGACCTAGTCGTTTTGAATAAACTAATGGTTGGGGCTTGCGCGCGGTGTAATAAGTCCGGCTCTCGATGCCGCAGAGCTTGCTTTTCCCAAAACTATTGTCAAAACGATCGGCCGATCAATATTGCCGGGGGAGAAGAGAAAGCCGCTCCGTTTCCAGCGCACGTGTGTACATATTGTTGCTACGAGGTGGGTGGGAAAGGGTTGAAACGGAGGCCCTTCCCTCGTTTCTTCCCCCGCAATAAGTATACGCGTAATAAACAGCGATAATGCACGCAGATATTTACATTTCGAAATAATTTCCCGAAACCACCCCCTAGCCTACCCTCCTCCCGTACCGGAGGTTTAGCGATGTACCCCGGGTACGCGCGCACGCGTGCACTTGACTGCTACGTACACCCCTTCGCCCCTTTCTTATCTCCCCGTTATTACTCGTCTCTGTTCGTCAGGATTTGCCGTCTCTGTCCGATCATCCCGATCGCCCTCTCCCCGCGTTGTCCTTGCCTCTGCATCTCTCTCGACTGCACCCTTCGGTTATGAGGACCTCTCTGTCTTCACCCTCCCCTCGAGATTCTCCGGCAGGAGAGAAAGCTCGAGGTCTCCTCGTCTTTCTCGCGTCACCAACTCGCGCCTCTTCTCTCTCTTTCTCTATCTCCCTCATTCCGCCTTCCTCGTCGGTTTCGCGACGCTCTCATTCCCTCCGAAGTGCCAGCTACCCCCTTGCCGCTCTCTCTCTCGACCCGGGTGAGCCGTTCGCCGCGCGCGCGCTTCTCTCTCAGTCTCTCGCGCAAAGCGGTACCGCGGCGACGCGACGTTACGCTCGACGGAGCTTGTGGCTGGTCCAGGTTCTCACATCAGCGTCGCTGAATCTACGGTGACCCGCGCTCCTTTGCGTTCTCCGTGCCGTCGCTCGCTTCGTTTTTTCCTCCCCGCACAGAGTCGCGCTTCCGGTTCCGCGGTCCACGCGCGTGCATCACGCACGAAAGAGAAACGTGCCGACGTTACCAGGTCCCGCACGCGGAAGGGACGAAGAGGAAGAGGGAGAGAGGAGCGTTCTGCTATTTTCGAGACGCCGCGAAGTCTTGCCAAAGTTCTGCCCTCCTCGGCCCGCGAGCGGGCGAGTAATCGCGGCCGGAAGGTCGCGGCGGTGGACCCGCATTTCCGCCCTCGATCGCACCTAAGGATCGTTGATCGATCGTCGATCGAGGGACGTGATCGCGGCCCTCCGGCATGATGCAGTAGTAGTAGCGCGATATGATCCGACCCGACGTAAACTTTTCTGTCAATGGACTCTGTCAGCAGCTTCCGCGGTAGCCTGTGAAAAACGAGATCGAGATATCGTGATTATTCCGCTGGAGTCACTTTTAAGAATCCACGAGAGCAAAATCCGTATCAATCCGATCGACGTCTTCCGGTTAATTAATCCTCGCGTCTTCGAGGGAAGCTCTCACGTGAGATTTTTGCGGGACGTAACCGGCTGCAGCAAAAATTCGACGCTGAGCCGTAATCCCGAGCCGTAATTGCGGCTCGCAGACACTTCCTGCCACAACGAAGATATCGTCGACTTTTCCACCGACTTTTTTCCGGTTCATCGTCGTATTTCCTGAGACGGAGACCGCGTCGACGAATTCTCGCAATAGCTTTTACGAGAGTGAGAGTTATTCGAGGGTATTCCCGCGACGATCCGAACAACGAAAAGAGACTGAGAGAAAAGAGAGAGGAGAAAGAAGGTTTGTCAACTATTTATCGGCGGTAGACCGTAACTCGTCCCGTCGATAGCACATCGTGGCATCATTTTACAATCAGTGTCGGACAGAAAGTTACGTGGAACACGCGAGTTAATCGCAAATACGGCTCGAAGAGGATACCATCCTGATCGTTTCAGTTTCATCCCGCGTAAAAGAACGTTGAAACGAGGATCAAGCTGACGCAAACTGCGGGCGGGGGAGCGTGTGAAAAGTTGGGTTGAATGAAAACGGCTGGTGGAAGCGGGAACAGATGACCGATCTGCACAGCGATCAATAGTCATTGAGTACGGACGGGACGTTGTTTCGTTGGTCGCGAGGAAGAGGATAAACGAGGAAAGCGGAATCGGGGACCGAAGAAAACGGAAAGATGTGCGTCGTGACTGATCGACGGCGATCGAAGGCGGCTCGCGATCGGCGCGTGGTCGCTGAGAATGGAAGATAAATTTATCCGCGTCGCGAGGAGGAATGCGGCAGAAGCGCGGAGGAAGAGTGGCACACGAGCACCGCGGAACGTCCGCAGTCGCATTTCCGGTTTAAATTTAACGCGATGATACGCGCGCTTTCGCAATTAGCCGCTATGGAGACCGCCGAGTTTAACTGGAGGTTCGTTGGACCGCAAGGGGGAGGAATCTCTCCCAGTCCTTCCGGCTTTGCTTTGTATGCGAATCGCGATAATCGACGATTCGCCGCTTTCCGCCTTTTCTCAGCGATTGTCGTTATCGCGAGCTTTAATCGCGGCCGCAGCGGAGATTCCGTTCCGCGATTGTGCTGCGGATCGAAATCTCCGCTGGCCCGTAAATCAGCGAGCCCGCGGCTCGATCAAATCGCAATTTGATCGTCGGTGGAAGGGAGCGATTAATAATACATAAAATAATATTAATAAAATTCCGTGATGCACGCCGATGCTCGGCGTTATCGCTCGTGCGACACGCGCTTTGTTCACGCGTGAAATGCTCCGCGCGTTATCAACACGGCACAGTTATTACATCGGCGGTGATTTGCCGGACGTCCGATGCACGGATGGTTAAATTCGCGCCGCGACGGGAGGACCGGGGGGAGAAGTTAAAATACATCGCGTATTAACGAGAACTAATTATGCTCGATGCGAAACTCGTTTATCATATTTCAGCTCCGCAACGCGATTAAGCCTCGCGCCGCTTTTCGTAATGACTTATAATTTGTTGGGCACGGGGATGCGCGATAACGAGTCGATAAACACTTTCCGATCCGTATTATCGTGCGCGTCCCATTATCAAATCGAGTCTATCATTTAATAAACCAGTAACGACGCGCGAATAAGTGACTCATTGGTGCAACGCTGACCTATAGCCGCTTGTGATTCATAACTCACCGTTTACTTTTGCTACGTAATTATTACCGCGCTTAACATAAGAATACAATGTAGCTTTTACACTTGCGTAACAATTCTACGTCCGAGTTTTTAATAATCGCGGATTCTTTTTTTTTTTTAATTTTTTTTAATTTTTTTATTTTGCTTTCCAACAGGTAACGTCATAGTTGCCGCGGCTCTTGAGAAATTATTTAACGTCTACGTGACTGCTTTCTGAAGATCGCACGATAAATTACAAGAGTACACGGCGGTCGCTATCGCGCCCGCGTGATATATTAACCGGGTATTTACCCGGAGAAATCTGGAATTCTCAGGAAACTTTTTATCGGCGCGCTCTCCGCGGAAACTCGGCTTTCATTTCGCAGAAGTATTATTTAACGCAAAAGTACGAAGTTTTGTGCGTCTGGACGTTACGGCTTCGATTTATCTTTAATAGTTAAGTACTGATATCCTTCCTCATTTACGGATTCACCCAGTTATTACACCTGTTGAGAATTTAATACGCGATATGCCTATTTTATGAGCGTTATCTCGTTCTCGTTTTCAATACTTCCTGTCGGGTGCTTCTTGTAAATTTTACGACACGCGATGAGCCTATTTTATGAGCGTTATCCCGCCTTTTTTTAATAATTCCTTGGATCTAATGTCGCAAATAAATTTTTTTTTCTTTTTTAGACGATTATAAAAGTGGAAAATTTTACAGACGGTAAGAGCCGTGAAATTTTATTATCGATGACTAAAATATAAATCCAGCTTCGCGTGTGGAAATGTAATCTCGTTTAAAAGTTCAAGCGAAAATATCGGAAAGATCGGAGAATTTCCAGGGAATTGGTTTCCAGGGTTGAGTAGATACCCCGGATAAATTTTTCAAATAAGAGTGACCAATTGAATGATTAAGTTCGCGAGACAGTTGCGCCCTTTTTTTTTTCTCTCTCTCACTCTCTCTCTTTTTATTTCGAGTGACCGAAGCGAAATAAATTCGTGTTTAAAACGTTCCTTACGTTCTTTGCAATTAGAACGTTACGAGCGTTGTTGTTGTATCTGCTTACAGAGTATACGATGTTGGAAGGTGGACGTGCAGTGATCTGGCACCTAGTATCAGCCCCTCGTGCTGCACGCCACCCGAAAGATTCACGTACTAACTGCTAGTCGCACCCGCGTGTGTATGTTGAAACCCCCACCAGTTGCAGGGTGTACTGCACTTGTAACCCCATGACGCAATTTAACACATGGCCCGCCTGGAGAGTAAGTGTCTATTTCACTAGTGTGTTCTCGAAATTTTCGCGAAATCTTTCGCCTAGCTTCATTTCCGCGCTGATACCGTCGTTTCATCAAATGTAGTCACATACACACACACATGCACATACGTACACGGGAGAGAAACGGAACGGCAGGGTCGCAAAAGCATGTCGGAAATGAGAGGAATCTCATTGTTCATTTAATGCCACAGATTGATACATTCTGCTGTAGAAATATCGCCTGCTCTCAATTAAATGAGCCCAAACGGCGATCACAAATTGCTTACTCTGCACTTTCTTTCTTTTTTTAATTTAAAATTGATAATATAGAGAATTATTGAAGAGTCGTAAAACGCGAGGCAGCAATAAAACATTCAATCGATGTCTCTTTCACTGCAAATTCTTTAACTTGAAATTGATTTTTTATTTCAACAAAAGTGCACTTGTATCGACGATTAAAGAAGTAAAGAATGGCTTAATTTTTTAAAATTAATTTTGTGTGTGTTTTTTTTTCTCGTGATCTACTGATCTTTAATTTAATCCTCGGCCAAGTAAATTTATATACAATTAAATAAAATTAAGGAAAAATTGTACCAGTAAGTTAGCATTTTTGTCGAGAAAAGATCATTTTCTAATCGACCGCGAAGGCTTGTTCTATGTTCTTTGTAATGTTCTACGTAATTCTTTATTTAATGAGAGAGCAATATAATTAATTTTCACGCATTTGATGATTTCAGTACCGAGCATAGTGGTGTATAAAGGAAGCAGGTCGCAGGACCGGCCTGAGAGTCCCACGGTGGTGGTGCAAGGAGGAATGCCCTCACTGCCGTCCTCCAGGCAAGGCCTCGCCATAAGTGGCTCCGGTGGTTCATCTCAGGACGTCTCGGAGTCGGATATGTTAGACGGGAATGCTACCAACGTCGGCACCACCCCGAACTCGCTCCACCGTCCCACGTCACTCTGTCCTCCGTCCGACAAGTCGGACACTGAAAGCAAGAATTTTCGCAATCGGGTATGTGTTCCATTAATCATTACTAAACCGTTCCCCGTTTCGCTTGCTCATTTTTATTCGGGATTTCGAGGTACAGCTGGAAGCAGTCGTCAAAACCGGCAGTTCCGAAAATATAGTAGACGTGGAAAAATATCAAAAGTTACGAAACGTTTATTTTTTATTTATTAATTTTTTTATACTTTATACCTTGCGTCTGATGTGAGCGGCGAATGGAAAGTATTATACATCGACGAAGAGGATTCTTTACTTAAAGGATTGTTAATATTTTAGACGAACACGAAACTGAAGCTGTTAGTTAGAAGCCATGCCATGAGAGAATCGACGTCCCCACCGCGGGAACCGCACGGCAACGGTCCACCGTCGCCGCATAGTCCGCAAGCAGCGGACGGCGAGAAGAAAATCGTATGCAGCCTCTCGCCCAACTCCACCAATGCGAAGCTCAATAACAACGAGTCTATGTTTAACAGCAATCTTTGTACCGCTCAATCCCCTAAACAAATGCGTAACACGGCGACTTCGCCGACCTGTCGAACACCATCGCGAAATGGTAAGCGCGACTACTTTTTCTTACCACTACGGTTCGAAGGTAAAAAGTTTTAATTAATTCCGAAACTGTTCTGCATAGGCCAATCTAGTCCCTCTCAGGTACACTCACCAAAGAGCATTACTTCTCCGATCAATAGCAATAAATTGGAAAACCATCGCTCCAAATTTGCTAACGCGAATATCGTTCAGAAGTGCAATAACTGTGTGAAGAACAATCAGAATGAACGGCCAGGTCTGCTGCAGACTCCAGTATCACCAACTAGATCCGGTCAAGCATTGCAGCATTCGCCGAAGAGCACCAATCTTGCTCCGTGCGGCCAAAATAATCATCACAAATCGGAGCAACGAAGGCCGAACACGTTGAATATCTGCAACAATCAGTGCTCGGCACAATGCGGCAACACGCTCTCGGTGAGCAGGCCCGGGTCTAGGCATAAGCTGAGACATCAGAATTCGTCTCAGGGAAGTTACGACAGCGCATCACCATGCCTCTCGCGCGGTACGTTATTTAAATGATATATTTTAATATTTTCTTAATATATTTCTTAATAATTATAATCTTATAATATTATTTAATATTCCTAAAACACTTACATGTGAAATTGTGTATTAAATTTTTACAACATAATCTGTTATATCACGCGTTGTATTTATTCACAGACAGTAGCACGGAGCTTTACACAGACAGCACCGGGATAGATCTCGAGCAGTTTATTGCGGAGACTATAAATCGCAATCAGAAGGATCGCACAGTGTTGCTAAAAATCGAAAAAGATTTAATCGAATTCGCGAGAGACCGACAAAAGGTTTCTCACAAGTTTCCGAGCATGTCGTCGTATAACAGAATGCTGGTACATCGAGTGGCAGCTTATTTCGGTATGGAACATAATGTGGATCAGTCAGGACTGAGCGTCATCGTTACGCGAACGAAAAATATGCGAATACCGGATACTCGCTTCAGGGAGCACATTAGGGACGGTTTGATTTTATCAGAGGAGCCACGAAGAAGCATCCTGAAACGGGATTCGAGCTCGTTCGAGGATAGCTTTAATTTCAAATCGCCCGACAGACTGTCGGGTGACTGCTGCCGACGTAGTAAAAGTTTTGAAGAGCGGGAGGAAGAATACGAACGCGCAAGACGGAGGATATTTAAAGACAGTAGTGGAGAAAGTAGCGAAGTCACGTCCTGGCCGTGGTCCTCGACGGAGAGTTCGGATGCCTCGGCAAGATTTCGCCTGCTACATCCGGATCATCTAGTCAGGTAAATTACATCTGAATTTCTTTAACGAATACCGCATCTGCCACTAATTTTAAAATATTTAGCGGCTATATTTCTCTTGGTGCAATTTATAATGTAAGGCATTAGAATATAATTTATGTACGTATTTTTAGACAAAATCGACTAATGAAAGGCGAATCTTTTGATGGAAGAGATTCGTTCCGCGGCGGGGTGTTGCGCCCGTCCGTTTCTAAGTCATACAGTTTCGGTGGATATACCAAAGGCATGCTGTCGCGAGGAGATAGTGTTACGTCCACACACAGTGCGGGGGCTCGTCTTATGAAGCAAGGTAATTATTTATAATTATGTACAAGATTGCGATAAAGATTTTAATGCAACAAAACTGCATAGTGATATTATGTTACATTATCATTGCTTTTGTGTGCTTTGTTCGTTTTATTAATATGTGACAAATGTGTTGCAGATTCGGGAGCGAGTATGTGTTCACGCTTGAGCCCAAGCCGCTCGAGTAGTGGTTACAAATCGCAGAGCCAACGCAGTGACGCTACGATATCGCCATCTCCGTCACCTTCCCCCGTGACGTGTAGTCATACTCAAGTATCTAGTCAGGATTTAGTCTCACCAGAGTCGGGTGGTGGCCAAACGGTCATGTGGGCAGTCACTAGTTTATCTAGTGTGCCACCTGGCAGCATAATAATAAACCCGCAAACCAATCAGCCATATACGAACCCAGACGGCACAATTTATCGCTATGACCCGGATAATCCGCCAAAATTCTTTGCTATGGAGAACGAGAATAACGTTGCACCACCTGCTAACAAACAGCAGCAGCAGCAGCAGCAACATCATCATCAACATCACACAGAATTGCCTTCCGAGTCGCCTAGAACGACAAATGGCAATTATAGGAATGATGGTAGAAAGCAGAGATCGCCGCAGTCGAGAATGAACCTCACGGGGACGATTTCCGGGGCTCAAGTAACGAACACGGCGACGTCGCCGAGCTTGCCGTTTACTCCACCACCACCTCCTCCGCCTGTGCCGCCTTCTTCTACTTTGCAGAACCCACCCATTCCACAACATCAACCGCAGCCGCAATTGCAGCCTCAATTGCAGCCGCAGTCACAGCAACAACAGCAGACGCAGCCGCAGCTACAGCAGCAAAGTCTAGTCAAAACGTCAACGACACTACCGATGTTTAGTCATACTAACCAAACAGCTCAACAACCGTACGCGACCTATGTACCTACCTCAGAACCGTATAATCAGGGTGTCTATCCGCCTCCCATGGGGCAACCGGCTGTGATGATGGCGCCTCATCCGACTCATCAGGGTCAACCGAGCGTGCAAAATAGCGGCGGTCAGGGGGACGTTGTTTTTAATCAGAATCACGTCTACACTAATTACGCGGTACCTATGCATCAAGGACCAATAGCACAATCAGGAGTACGTAAATTTGCAATTAAATATGTACAAATAATTTATTGTAATACAAAAATTATAATTATAAAATTAAAAAATGTATATATATAAGTTTTTTACGATTATTTTTTAGAAAATTAAATTATAATTTTACGATTTAGGATATGGCCGAGTTGTCCGGATATTTCTTGGGAATGAACATTTACGATCAACGCGGCAGCGGAGACAATCATCCTACGCCTCCGCATTCTACGTATCCGCCACCGCCGCCATCCGCGAATCAGTCTGTACAGAATGTACAGTCAATACAACCGAATTATTGGCAGCCACCACCGAATCAAATACAGGTACGAAAAAAAAAATATATCGTTTGAATCGCCCTTCGATCGCTGCTATATTTCTATTTGGTGAAAAATGAATTTTTTTAGCCTCAACAGACCATGTACTACGTACCTCCGCCTGGAACGGCAATCTCCGTCGGTCAGAATCCAGGGGACAGGCAGCAGCAAAGGTTTTCAACGAATTACTCTTTCAACGCGCAAACAATGACGCCTCCGAGCCAAGCAAATTGTAAGTTATGTCAAATGTCGCATTTCCATTTGCTTTTTTATTTCTTTTTGTAATATTTATAATTAACGTTATGTGTTGTAGCTAATTACGTCAGCAGTTATCCGGTTCCTTACAATTCGGTGCCGGCAGTGACTTCGACGCCTGGCGATTATACGTATCAACCTCCAGTCCAAATGGTTCCTACGTATTATCCGCCAGGTCAACCGCCAATACAGCCGCCACCTGTGGTGTACAGGGTACCCACACCACCGAACACGCCGACATCTAGTCAGGTAATTATTAATTTTTATTTGAAATTTAATTTATAAATATCAAAAAGTCATGTCAATGCATAAAATTATATAATTTTAAAACGTTAATGCGTATATTACATAATTTAGATACCTGGTATGCCGTTGATGTACGTCAATTCGAGTAGCTATGCAGCTTCAACAATGGTGACCGGTGGAACGTTTGGACATCAGGTCACTCACAATGGCACGTCCCCAGCGCCTCCCAGCGCATACATGACGCCCACGTTGGTGCCCAATCTTGTCTTTAGACAAAACGTTCCTGTGAGAATAAAATAGTTGAGAAATTATTTATTAATTATTTGCCGCGAGATAATAGATAATATTATTTTAAAACAGGTCGTTCCTAACGTGCGGGCGACAACGCCAGGTAACTCTCAAAGAACCAGTCGGTCTCCAACTCCGGCGCACGAACTCTTTGGAGGTGGGAGCGGAGACCGAAACGCACAATCTCAGCCACGTTACCCACTGCCAATGTATCAGGGTGTCCATATCGTGCAAGGTAATGTTTCTAAATGTAGCGTACATTTGTTAAATTTGCTGTTTAATATTCTTAAACGCTATAGGGGACATGAGATTGATGCACCCAGGCGTACCATCCAACCCCCGGTTGCAGTATGCGCCAATATCATCACCGCCTGTTGTTCAAGGCTGCCCGCGGCCGTACAGGCCGCCTTCGTCTAACGCCTCGGGAGCCGGCACGCCGACATCCTTTGACAGCAGAAATCAGAAAATTCGCAAACAGAGGTAGAGCTCGGTGCCTATTTTTATTCTTATTAAACGTTATTATTCGTTTTTTTATTAATTTTACCCGTTTGTACAATTTATTTAGGTCCAAAGTAACATCTTTACCACCGAGCGGCGCACGACCCAATTTTTATCAGGCACCTTCCATGTCATCGCTCTCATCAAACGTACCCAAGGACATCAGAGAAGGTATGAAAAATTAACAAAATTCATAAAAAGAGCGAGAGAGAAAAGAAAAGAAAAAAATTCCATGTTCGCGTTTAGTACGTCGCTTAAGGTTCAGTTATTTTCTGCTTTTATTTTGCTTACGAAAGATAAAATGTAACACGATTTTGACACATTCTTGTCTCCCTTTAAAAGCGAAACCTGTGGAAGACAATATGATATAAGGTACAGAATTTAAGTATAAAATACTACACAGAACACAGTGTTTTTTTATACGATTAGAGGCTTCTTCACGTGCGTTGATTCATCTTTATTGGTATTTGTCGTTTTTTCGATTTTGTACAATAACGTGCTGGAAAGCGATTCCTACTTCTATATATTTTTAAGTCCCAAACATCTCTCGAGCTTATTTTTATGAGTAGTATTTTGCCAAAGAGTAGAAATTGATTTAAAGGCTGCGCGAAAAGCTGAAAGCTTTTTTTTACGGAAGAAAGTAGGAAAGATATCTTTTCATTGCACATGTATTTTATTATTGCACCGTACGCTTAAACAGCAACGCGCACGGGATAATATTTTTAACCGATAAGAAAGCGTTTTAGAATTGTTTTTATTTAATTCTCATGTAATGTTAATGATTTTTCCTTGTGGAAAGAACACATCGCAATGCTATTCACTTGAGAATTGAGAAGAAACGATTTAAAAATGTTTTCTTGTAGATATTTCGTCATGACGACATCGAATGTGTTCTTTGCGCACCTAATCTAATTTTTTTTTTTACACTACACTTATCGTACATTTTTTATGCTTATTATCGCACTCAAATCGACAAGATACAGATAATATTATTTACCGACTTTGTCAAGTTGACGTTGAACAACACGTTCTTACTTTTTCTCACGTCGGCTATAACCCTGTATGGCTGCTATTTTTAGGAAACATTTTCCTTTCGTATGTAAAGCTTTGTTTAATTAATTACAGTTGAAGTATATTCTTTCTGTATATACTTTGCTTTTAATAACATCCATTTATTTGCATCAAGCTAACTCACTCGTGTTACATATCAAGAAGCGTTAGTAAGGATTTTTATTCCATTTTAAAAGAAGACTGATCTCTTTTCAGGAACGGTGAAGGTGACCATCACCCGTCGGAATCAGGTACCATTTTGAGCAAACGAATCGGCAGGATAACGTCACTGATAGTGCAAGTCGCTATTCCGATTACATGAATAGCCATCAGAAATTGGCAGCTTACTTTACTGTTGAGAGAGACACGTATTCCTAACATGCCATATTAATTATTATCCTGAATGTATATTTAAAGAGAAGCAAGAGAGACGTTGTTAAAAGAACATACGCGTGCACGAACATTTCGAGTGAAAAAAGAAAAAAGACTAGGCATACTGCTACGCGAATTGTTTTTTATTTTCTTCGAGCAAACAGGGGCGAGGGAGGGGGGGGGGAATAACGCGAAAGACAAAATTTAACCCTCGAAAGACTAACACTGAATTCACAGTACAACTGATTTACCATGACAATGTAAAGGCGCGAGACGAGGGAAAAAAGAACAAAACGTGATCACGAGTATGTGCCCAGACATAAGAAACGAGCGAATCAGTGGTGCACCGAATAGAGTTATTGGACAAAATTTTAATTACTATTATAATATTGTATGTATATATATGTATATGTATGAGCATATATATACAGTATATATATACATTATACTTGAAGATATTTTAACTGCGGTTTTACAGATACTATATAAATGTGAGATTTACTTTTAAGGATTACTATTAAGATATCAGATATAAGCACACGAATTTCCCGATAATGATTTTTGACCGCCGGGAAGACACTATGATTAAACTAATATACGGGAAAAAAAACGAAAAAAAGCAAAAAAAAAAACATTTTACTGAGTACGTTTACAAGGCGCACGAGTTTTTCGGCTTAACGTATAGTGGCAATCCAAAAAGGATATTTTATTGTTTATCTTACTTGCTGATTTTGATACACTAGCTGCCATCGCATCGGTCAACGAAATGTTGTGTTAACGTTGCTGCCCATTCAGAGTCCATTTTTTGAACGTGTTGTCTGCTACCTCAGCGTGATATCTATGAAAATTCTAAAAGTTGGCCGCGCGTTGACGATGCCAGCCCTTACGCTTTCCTCTAACACGTATTTATTGTACGTGAATAACGAGATATTCTTACACTCTTCGCAAAAAGAATTTACATATAATTTCTACAAGCGTATACTCTCTCTTTCTCTCTCTCTTTCTCTCTCTTTCACTCTCTTTCTTGTATCTTAAAAACTTTTATTGTGTTTTACAAAATGCTGTATATTGACTTTACGAGAGAACGATGATTATTCGAAAAGATGTGAAATTAAACATCATACACTTTCACGACATTCTACAACATTCATCTAAATATATCTCTAATCTCAATCATAATTCACGATTACATCGGTGAGTGACCAGTGACAAAATAAATATGTAAACGTATTCAGTACATAATCTTTATGTCTAGTTTCAGTAGTTAAGTAGCGTGAAGCCATCACAGCTTGAAAATTTGCCATCCGCGCTTTGTATTTAAAAAGAAACGGGATTCGGAACTATCGTACTTTTATTTTTGCGGCAACAAATTAATTCTGCGATTAATCATGAATCACTGTTGGCAATTTCGTTTGTTTGCAAATCACTCTTTAGTCTCGAAAATACGAAGTACGTTAAGTTTTTCTTTTATATGTCTATGATTCGTCTTCCAGTATGCGAGCACACTTCATAAACTTCGCGGACTCATCTCTTTTTAATTTTCACGTGTGTGTGTATGCGTTTTGTGCGTATGTGTGAAGTGTGTGGTTGCTGTATGTTGGATGTACATAAAGTACACCTGTTGCATATGTGATATTTTATATATATATAATATATATATATATAATATCTATTATGTACATATGTGTATAATACATTGCGTTATAAAACATATGTATATAATAAAATATAAATTAATATTACTTACATATAATTAAAAACACATTAACATTATATATGTATAAAATATATAAGACAAGCTTCAGATGCATTTATGTACATACACATACGTACACTGGAGAGCAGATATGACATTTGCCGTATCTGCTTTTCAGTGTACATACATATATATATTATAGTTAAATAGATATATAGCACACGACAGATGTTATTTTTCTCGCACACTCGTTCCAACGAAATAGAGACATATGCGATATATATGTATATGCGATACATATGTATTACACCTATAGGGGTGATGGTGACACGCGGTCGCGGTAATTAATAACGTCTCCGTCTGTGAAAACTAGGCTGATCAGCGCGGGCAGCTTTCGCGCGATTAGATTATTATTGCGCGGTACAACGTTTTAATTTAAGAGAACGCGAATTAATTCGCACTTTCGCAAAATAAAAATAGAATAGTCATTTAAAAAAAATATAAAATAAAAAAAAAAGAGTAGCAATCGAAACTTTTAATCGTTATCTCTTATAGTGTAGATCGTGATCGTGAGGAATGCCCGCGTTGCTCTGCGACACATACAAAAGAAAAAAAAAACCAAGTGGAAATCCATCCAGAAGCTTCGCTTACGGTGATTGTACTTCAGAAACGTAGGTGAAGGTGTGCCTATCTTTTTATGACGTTGAAACGAGAAAGAACGTACGAATCCACACATATGCGAGTTTGTGTCTATTTATTCCGTTGACGCGGCTACTTTTTCTTTATGAGAAAGTGACAACAGTTTTATTCCTGTTATAAACTAAGAAGCGAAAGAAAAAGCTACAGGTACCAAGATTTCGATTCGTAAAGAGATGGGCGCACAACCATAGTATTTAACTGTACCTAATGTCGTTGTAGTGAGTTAAAGAAAAAAAAAAAAAAAAAAAAAGAAGCATAATTGTACCTATTAAGCAGAAAAGCAGTTCACGCATCTCTTTAAGATAATAACGACGGTAGGGGCGAAGAGATACAGCGGTGAAGGAACTCGTCGGCCGTCGAACGCGGAATCGCCATCAAGTATCGTCCGACATTTCGCGGCACCATACATCTCGTAGGCGTTCAAATTCATGTGATCCACCAAGTATCTCTACGCGCGATGAACCGGGGGAAGGAATGTAGAGGAGGCCGTAGAAAGAGAAGAGAAATGAGAATGCGACAGTGTTACGTTCGACGAGACTTATCTCTCGTTGAATATAATTCGGCGAGCCAAAAGTCACGAGAAAAAGAAACAATCGAGCGAACGATTACACGTCGCGTTTATTTGCCACCTTGTTCTGTTAGTTTGCGCTTCGCTTGCGAATGTATTCGATACACCTGTTCGGCGTCGCACGTTTGTACAAAAATTCCCGGTGAATACCTGCGTTAGAGATTGTTATTGTAGCATTTACTGTATTACTTTTATAGACCTGTGACTATTTTTAAGTTCGCCGGGTTGACTCGACCGCGATCGACGATGTGTGCTGTTCCCTCAATGAACATCCGTCTCAAATTCTTATCTGAAAAGAGGGCTCGAGTTATCGCACAGCAGGTGTAACGAACGTTTCATTATAATCCTTCTCGAGTGACTTTTGTAATTTCCCCTTCGTGCATTTTGGTGATTCAACAAAAAGACGAGAAAACTTGCACAGTCTCATGGCTCAGTCACCGATTACGAACAATTCTTAAAGAGAACGGGTAACATAAGCTTGCGAGACCTCACACATTCGTTTCCTACTATTTTTGTAAATGCGGCAAGTAAGATGATTGTCAGTGTTAAGCAATAAATCGGTGAAAGATAGGAAAGAAAGAGAGCGAGGAAAAATATCTAAAATGTGAAGAGTTCGACGTGCAAGTTGTTATCGACTCTTACATGCGAATGTCATCTCTATCTCTCTTTCTTTCCCTTGACCGTTTGGCGGAATCCTTCCGTTGATTTTTGAGCGTTCCTTTAATCGATTGTTCTACGTAACGAGTCGCGAAAAATTGTTCGTTTTTTTTTTTATTGTATAAGCATGGCAAAGGCAGCGTGCGACTTGCGAGAAACACCAGGGCGGTCCTGCGTTTTCGCCGCTCCCTGATAAGAACGCGAGACACGTGTGAGCCGGAGTTATCTTAGCGTTGTAGGAAGCGACGCGTTTTACCGTTTAAGTCCTTATCTTTTTACCACGATTACGTTTAAATTGCAAGGCGAGCGAGAACCACCGTTGAGCGTAACACCTGACAAGACCGGTCGTGTCGGCAGGTTGATTAGCGCCTCCGCGAATGGATTGGATCGAATCTCTTTCCTATCTTGCAATTATAAACGGGATACAGACGAGATTAGTCGACAGCAAGCTGATAGTTGACTTTTAAGACGGTCTTAATTTATATTCGAACGGTTTTACGGGGAAAAAAAGGAAACATTTTCTTTAAATAATTTCTTAATATTAAATTTAATGTTACAAAATTTTCACGTTTTCTCCCCTTTCAAAAAATTCTCTCCATCACGCCTATTCCTAAAAGCCGACGAGACCGGTCCTGAAAAAGTCGCTCGGATAACGGCGGACGGACAGCGAGCGTGTACCGATATGTACGCATATTATATTTTTTGCTCATCCCAACGTGGCGTTTCGGTATAATTGTAAGAGAGTAAATCACTGCGGCTGTGCCTTCGCACTTGTAAACACCGTATCTCACCATGAACGCGGTTCTTTCTCGTTTTGCTGAGTCCTACCGTGACAAAGAGCGATGACTCGCGCCACTCGCCGCTTCTCCGGATGTCGGTCATCGTGCACGCATAATACGTGCGTACAAGTATTCAGGAAGAGATATAAATATATAATTTATATTTATTACAAAGTAGGATCACCTGTGAAAACGAACGTATATATTTCCGGACATGTCCATCAATTTTTTTTTTTCGGCAGCGTGAAGATAGAGAGCTGTGCCACGTTGAATTTCGCGTAATTTTAATTAAAAAAGGGCTGAAGGAAAGAAGTTGTTGAAGAATAATGGACGGGAAGAGAGAAGAAAATTCGACTTGAATTATGTCTGTGCATAAAATATAATTTAGGGTAGCAAGGAGGCAACGAGAGAAGGAATAGTTGAAGCAATTGACAATTCTGCGGCGTTAATAAAAGAGCTATATTATACTCATCCGAAATGCACATCATAGAAAGCCGGAAAAAAAAAATTTGATATAGAAGTCCTGTCAGTTTAATTATATTTCTTGTTATATTATATACATATATATATATATATATATTTATATTATATATATATATATATATATATTATATCATATTTTCCAAAAACGAATTATATATATATAATTCAATAAAAAAAAGAAGACACTCTCGTTTGATAATTTGCCAGTTTGCGTCGATTATTTTATAACGTTCGAGATACTCCTATTTTTCGGTTTACCTACTCACTTAATCTAAGCGACAAAGAATTTATTTAGGAGGATCTGGAACGGGAGGATAATAAAACGCCTCCTTACAATTACCAGTTTTATTAGATTCTTCGTTATTTACATAGATTCGTTGTGAATTCTTTTGACAAGGGTCCAGAGGAACATTGCGGGAGCATTGGAATCCGCGTCACCTTGTAACGCGAGAAAGAGATTCTATACAGGCGTTTTTCGTCCCCAATGATCGCTATGAACCAGTGCCATGGCGCGGCGAAGGATCACGCGCGATCCGTTCGCCGAGCGACTCTCAAACCCTCGACAGAAATTCCGCGGGACCCACGGGACGCTTCGAAGTTTTATTGCACTTTTCGAGAAGAATAATGCTAGGAGGACTGGAAGCTGATTGCCGAATTGTCATCTGTTTCCTTGTAATACAATAGGAAATAATAGTGATAAGATTTAAAACATTTAAAGGAAAGATTTGAGCGCCTATCGCTTAGAGTCTTTAAACCGCCAGAAACCTAATCCGCTTTTTAGCAAGACTTATAAGCGAAGGCGTTTTATTCGACACGTTAGGGTCCACTCGGAACAGCCGTCGCAGTACAATTATCACTTCCAAAGTACTACTATACCACATCACTCCGCACGGTAGCGCATTAGCACTTGGCGGAGATATTAACGAGTTACGTTACGGTGTCGGTTTCTCCCTAAATGTAAAATTTTACATGTCATGTACCCATCACCACATTGGACCCAGTTACGCGATTGCGTTTGGCAGTAGAGCTTCCTTGTCTTCGTCAATTAATATCTAAACGCCCCGAGCTGCCGCGACGCGTCGGTACCCCTCTCGGTGTTCATATGCCGCGCATGCATTTTTATGACATTTTAATTAAAAAATAATTTCAATCCATTAATTAAAATTAAAATTAATTTTTAATTAAATCCCGATGAGCCGAACTGAAACCGTTCGAGGCGTGCAGAACACCGTGTGCTTGTGAATTCTTTCGAACAAAATCCGAAACATACCGACATTGACGCAACATCTCGTCTCAATTAGACTAATTAACATTAATGTTTAAGCGTTATAAGTGAATTACAATTCGAGTATACTGAGCGTTCGCACACGTCGCATTCATTCAAGTACCGCATCGTCGAAATAACTTATGGGGATAGGTGCGTGATCTCTCTCTGATTTTCTAATTGACTTCTCTCTACAGCAACTATGAAATTATGATTACCTCGTCTTTACGACGGGCGATGGTTTATTCACACGCAGTTCTATCGGAAGCTTATAATAACCAACACATGCACACATCATATTATATCTTGGTTGCGTATTTTTATAATTAGATTTTCTTTAAGCTTCACCACAGATGCATTTCGTAGATTATTTTCAGAGTTGAGCTGTTACCGTTGGTACATTTGCAGAAAAAGGTTGTATCGCTATTCAATTAGTGGGCTGCGCTTTGCTATTCTAATCAAAAGAAGTAAAAAGAAGGGGGGAAAGAAATAAGTTATAACAATTTGCTGCGTTGTTCGCGACTTTCGAAAAACGCTGAATTGTTCTTTATATATTATATTACGTTGCGTACGTGAAGGAGTTGACGCGCACGTACGTAAGTTCGTTTCTCATCTGAGGAAGGGTTTCGTGTTGGAAACCACATCGACGGTTAAAAAGCGCAAAAATATCGGTATCGGAAACGTCAACGATCGCACGCGGGCATCACCGAAGTATTTGATTGAGTTATTTGAGAAATTGACGCGTAGCGTTGACTTAGACTTAAATCTAGCTGTGAGTTCGCGCACGACAATCGCGTTAAATCGTTGAGAGACAACCGCGACTTGGTTTTTGCGCGACTGTGTGTTTAGTACGATAGACATGTGTTAAGTAGGACAGGGTATACCGGACTAGTGTACAGCATAGTATATTAGATGTGTAATATATATATTAGAATGATGCAACATATTCTCTCAACGGAATGAGCCATGTCGATTGTTAGACATTCACGATCGGAGCAAACGGTAAAAGTTTCATTAAATATATATATATATTTATATATATAACTTGGACGGAATAGAAATTCACTACTTCAAGCATGATGATTAAAGTAACAAATTGGAGGGATTGTTTTCAACGTGAAAAATCCTGTACGTAACAAGTCTCTCAGTAATGCATATTTATATTAATTTTATCTGAAAAATTATATATTTTTTGATTTGTTTCTTTTCATTTTTCTTCTACTAACATCGTATCGAGTATTATACGATTGGTTTAAATATCATGTCATTAAAATGAATGTGAGTTTCTCGTTATATATTTCGTTGAATGACGAAAACTGTTGTAAAACTGTTCCATTTAAAAAAACGGAGAGACGTAAGAGAGAAAGAGATAAAAAAAAAAGATTGATATTCAGACTCGGACTATATCGTTAGTTCCCTGAATACCTTGAAACTGCCGAGGCCGTCGTGCGAAACGTCGAAAAGGGTACAGCAGTACGTCAATAGTTGAGCAAGGGATTCGCGTTTCGTTCGTTTCGCTCCGTTGAACCTCGTGGCTTCGATCGTCGCGTTAAATGCAACTAAAAATTTAATTAATCTTCATCGGTCAAGCATGCCCAAGAAGATCTCTTTCTAAACGAGATTTCGCGTCGCTGTCGGCTCCTGCGAGGAGGCTACGGAACGCGAATATCTTCCGGGTCGCGGTGTCTCGGGTATCTCAATCCCGCGCCGAACGAGGCGGATTTAACTACTGTGGCTGTAGGCGGTGTTCGTGTATGGTCCACTGTAGATTGACGATCCCGTTGTGGACACGCTCTTGTGCCGTCTCTTGGCGAGCAGTACCAGAATGGCAGCTATTACCGCCAGCATAAGGATGAGACCGGCGACGGCGATCCCGATAGCGAAGCTCCTCTGCGAGATGCAAATTGTATTCGGATCGTCAATAGCCTAAAAGAAAAACCCAGAAAATAGCGAAACGAGTTAAATCCTGTTTCATTAAAAAGTTGTTAGCGAGAGAGTCTGTAGTTAAATCTGATCGCAGAACGTCTACGGTAAATTCTACTAGCGGGATATTAGCAAAAAACAAAAAAAAAAAAAAAAATAGAAAAAGAATGTAATGACAAATAGTTTCGTTGATAAAGTGCTAACGTATCGTTAAAATTTCACTTAACAAGTCAATATTCGTAAAAAAAGTTGAGTAAGTCACTTCGTGACTCAAAGTTATTAATGTTGCTCTCGCAGCCGGAAATCAATTAAACTCGAATTACCCTTTCTCGGACGTCGTCCGTAAAGTCCGACTTGGAGCCAATGTCCGAGGCCTCGTTAACGTAAAGACCGCTGTAAACCTCGATCGTCGCCGGGGTACCGTCCAGACCTTCGACACCCTTCACCTCGTCGTCGCTTGCGGTGTCCCTGCGTCGTCTGGCTATCGAGTTGCACAACGGCGGCTGCAAGCGGAAAATAAAACGATGACTATTCCGCGGAGAGTCTCTTCGACGGAGCGGGCTGATGTGGGACTCGGGTATTGCCTTCTCAGGGTCAGACATTACATAATACTTGGCGTGCGTACGTATAACGTTGCTGAGCAAGTTCAATCGGATAATCGTGCCGGCGGGGGCAAATGCCCCGATATTTTCGAAACGATAGGTGGCCATTATAAAATCGTTAAAGGATTATTATAAACGCGGTACTTAGTAGTCCTCGCGGAATCATTATTCAAGCTAGCTAGCGCTTATGCATTATAATGACAGCAGGTACCGTATTATTGCATCCTCCGCCATGCTTGACGCACAGCCTAACGTTGCACTGATAATACACGCTCGCCGTGTACGGGAACTTGTGCGCTTGGAAATTCACCCTGGCCTCCGTCTTGTCCTCGTTGTACGTGAACTGTCCCATTATCTCGCCGTCGATCGGACAACTGCAAGCGAAAACAAAGTTAAAATGATTTTATCGCGAAAAGAACAAGTCGAAGTAATATCGATCTCGTTTATCGCTACGTTTTTATCTATAAAAATTTTATTCGAAGACCCTATCTGTGCTACAAGTCGTCACTCACCCTTCGTCGTTTATGAGCCGTTGCTCGCCCCAGCCGAGACCGTCGCGTACCAGGCAGTCGGAAATCTTCAGGCCGAACATTTCTTGTTTGTCGATGCTAATGACTAAGGTCAAAGGATCGCCGATCTTCACGTTCTCCGCTACATGATGCTGCATTGGATCGCCACTGAAGATCTTCATCGTGCATCCTGGCATTGGCGCGGTCGCCTGCGGGCAGTTTGCGGTTTAAATATTTGGTGGACCACACAGTGGTTTGCTTCTTTACTTTAAACTTCTTCAACGTTAGTTAAACGATCATATACGTATATAAATTAAACGGCGCAAATAAACCGCAAACTCTCGAGGTTTCTTTTTTTATTTTTTATTATTTTTTTTTTATTCTTTCAAGGAAATTCTGCGCGTTTATGTTTTAATATTTTAATCGACCAACGAGGTTCCGTAATGATTTTCGAAAAATTACAATCTCTGTTCAGTCAAGTAGTTTATATTACCTGCAATGGTAGAGACTGCATCATGGACACGTGGGTCTGGTCGTTCGTTACGAGTTTGTCGCGCGTCTGGTATCTGCATCTCACGTGAAAACCCCTGCCCTGGTTCGTGACCAGCTTCAGGTGTGGCTGGACCACGATGGTGTTGAAGTACTCGATACCACCGTCCTCCTGGAACAAAGGCGACGGAGCCGAGTGAGCGTCGGTTCTAAATTCTCCGTTACGATCGCCATAACCCCGAGTATAAATGTCGCGAAAGAAAGAGAGAAACGGCGTTATATATTACCGTTTATATATTTTTTATTTCTATTTTATTCCCATGCTTATCTAACTTTATTTGATTTTATTCCCTTTTAACTTATTTTTATTCGTCGTCTATTTATTTTTATAGGTTTCGGTAACATCGTTTAAGGCTTCCATCATTTTTATCGCAGACCATATCGAGTTGCGAACGAAGAAAATTAAAAAGAAAAAAAATAAAATGTTTGAGAAGTCGCGCGAGATAATTCATCCGAGCGCAAACGAGTCGAAATAAATTAATCCTTTCGCGTGACATTTCACTCGCTCGCATTCATTAGCATAGATTTGTATAATGTGCAAGACTCTTTTTCGCAAATCGATAAAAAAAGTTATAAACATGACGTTAACTATTACGAACTCCACTTACGCGGAAAGCGTGGGAATCGACTTAAACCTAAAGCAACAATAAATCGGCAAACGAGCAGTCCCATCATAAAAAAAAAAAATAAAAATTTTGTTCGCGCAATGAACTCGTAATCGGATTTACTTGCTTAAATCTTCCGTGAAAAATACGACGTGGATGAGCAGCCGAGTTTGCTTTAAAACTTCAAGACGGATGCGTTCATTTGACAGCGTGTAAAAAAAAAGAAAAAAAAAAAGAGAACCCGCAAAGATTTAATAAAGACCTTCTATTATTTAGCATTACACGTAATGTACGTGTACACATTATTATAGAGCCGGTCAATTTATCTTTATCCGAGAGCAATGCGCCGAGTCACGACGAGGCGCTGAGAGGAAAAGAAAAAAAAAAAAATAATAAAATAAAATAAACCCGACGGCCGAATTGAGGTGAGAGAACCACCGGTCATTGTTCGGTCGCCGCAGTATCCGTGCCGCGGAGTGTCGCAATCGGCCGGACCCACGTTTTACCGTCGTTTCAAGGAGCGTATAGTAATCGCGAGCGTACGCGGCCACGTTTCTGCGGCCACTTTCAGCGCCGCTGCAGCAGCGGCAGCGGACAGCCGTCATCGCCTGTCCTTGCACCCCGCCAGCAAAAACCGGACCGCCGCGAACGAGCGCGCTGCTCTTTCTCCTCTCGTTGATTCCGTCCCCCCGGACCGAGAAAGAGAATATTTACACATAATTTACATTTCTCCTCTCGTTCGTGCCTCTCCCTTTTTTTTTCCGTCGACTGTACGCCGGTGCACGGCGCTATTATAAGTTCTTTCTTCCCGGATCTTCCTCCACGAGAACCCTCTCGAGAAATTTATGTATTCTTCGCGGTCCTTTATTGTACGTACACCGGTCGCTTTGCTAACGTTGAAAAATGCGTTTGCGTTGTTAGTCTCTTGTATTGAAAAAAAAAGAAAAAAAAATAAAGATTGCATACCTGGACGCCTATCTCGATCGACTATAATTAATCTCCCGCCGTTGTTTAATATCTAATCTCGTCACGAGTACTTTTTCGACCAACACGTTGCACTTCCACTTCCCGTCGTTAAGCGACCCGCGAGTATCTCACTTGGACACGGTTTTCAATTCGATCGAGCCACGGACGTCTTTTTGCGCCTCGAGATCGGAGCTGGTTCTTCGCGAGGCGAGTTCTACCCGCAAAGATATTACCGATCGGATTTCAGTAGTCGCCTGACAACGGTCATTAATGGTCGGTGATGCCCATTAACGTAGGTAGTAATCCATAATCGAAGAATTTCCTGCCATTTCCGCGGACAATGAATGTAATCGAACGGGTAATCATCGTTCTTGAAGGCAGAGCGACCTTAAAGAGGTCTCCGGACTAGTCCGATATCGAGTCACGGACAGCGGCGACCGTACGATAGAAATATGACGACGCGATAAAATTAATTTTCTACCTGACATTACTGTTATGCATCAAACTGCAGGCCGCATGCCGCCCGCAACGCATAATCTATCTTTGTTACGTAGAAGCGTCATAGAAAATTAATACCTGCGTTGAAGTTATCTCGATGAAACTCGTGCGCTCTGAATAATTTTCGAAGACATCGAATAAAATCGAAACGAGGTACAAATGTCTTCAACGTTGCTCTAACAGTCCGCGACAACTAATTCTTTTTTTTCTTCCCGAGTAACAGCTGTTACTCGAGACCTAGTCGTTTCCTTTCCGTTCGAATGTTACTTTCTCGGTGCCGAGAGTCGGCGGATCATTCCGGCACTGCCCAGAGTGCAGCCCGGCAAGGTCGGAGTGCCTAATGAACCGGAGTTCAACGATCCTTTATGCGGCAGCCGAGTGGGAGAGCGAATTGACGCCGCGAATTCCTAGACGAGCACCGGGTATATCGAGCAGGCAACGACCTTCGGCGGAGCCTCGCAGCGTTCGACCTCAGCAAGGATACTCGCAATCTGCGGTGCATCGGCCCGAGAGAGCCCGGGGAGACGTTGGATCGCCGACTTTACGTTTCACACACCCATCTAGCAACGGCCGAGCCGAGGATCCCAGCAGTTTTATTACGGTCGAACGGGAGGTGAAGGGGAGAACGAGAAGGAGAGATCGCGAGCCAAGCGGATCCTCAGGGTCTCCAGTCACAATCCTTGACCGATCCTTTTTCCTGCCGCATGCCATCAATAGCCGGAGAGACCCTACCACGCGATACGAGCTGGCAAAAGGAAAAGCAACTACTTCGGTCTTGCTCTCCGTCATCTCGGCCGGGCGTACTTCAAGTTTCACATTTCCATGTTGTCTCGCTGCCAAGAGAACACTCGTTGCTCTCTCGAGTCTTACGCAGTTTTTTTTTTTTCGTTTTTCATTACTTTGATAGTTAATTAAATCATTTCGACGTTCCTTTATATTCCTCGTATAATCCTATCCACTTTTTAAACATCGAGAAACAGCAATAAAATTAAATAACTTTTTTTTTACTTCCCCAGAATATAAGACTCTCCTCGTCGTTGTCTATATAAAATGGTTTTCCACAGGAATTTCAGCACGCCCGAGGGGATTTCCATTTCATTTACATCTGCATTCCTGTCCACTCTTCCTGGCTCGCTCGTATAAAGATATACACGATCCGAGATGTGGTTTCCCGAGCGGGAGATCCGCCGTGGGATGGTATTTTTGACATTGAATTCCTGTCCGGCGCGTACCCTCGGCTACCATCCTCCCGCGGAGACGCGATAAATTGCGTTCCCCTCGTGTGGTACGCCACACGGCGCCCGTTGCGAGATCGTTCACTTCGATAGCGAGCGCATCTCAAACGTACACTCCCGGGCGCATCCATCTTCAGAGGAAATTAGTTGTTTTCTCAAGCGACGCGGTATTGCTTCCAACTACTTTCAGCGATCGTCGCGGAGACGTTCCGCGATCCCGCGGAATTCCGACTCGGGTCAGCGACCTTTAAACGGCAAGACCCCGCCGGGCCTCGATCACCCCGAATTGCGAGAATCATTACGAAGGTCAGTCGGCTATGCAGAAACTATGCCTACCGCGTCGTTGCCTCGTTCATCAGACGCCTACCTACTCGCGGATGAGGTCACCGGGGGGGCTCGATTAATCCGCCACGTGATACCGAACGCTTAATTTAATTCTTTCTACGTGGGCGATTATCGGAAAATTTCTGCGGGGACCATTCCCCCGATTATTAATTCCTTCGAAGTTCTCGTTTCTGCCTCGCGAGCTTTTCACCCGGGCGATACGACGTGCGATGTAAAAGCGCTTGCCGGAGAAAAGTTCTCTTGTGCTTCGGTAGGTTGCCTGGGGATTTTAATGAAAATGGAGAAGCGGAGGATGGGTTCTCAGGAAACTTGTTCTTGAAGTTTTAACAAATACCCTCAACCACGGGTATTATATAATAGCTGAATGGCATTAGCTCGCGGTGGTTTCGATTATTGAGCCTGTCCCTCGGCCGCAGCGCGAGAAACGTTACCCACGTTTTCTCGCCGCGTGCGTACACATCGGCGTGATTTATTTGCGGGGATCGAAATATGACCGCAGACTCAAAGTACGGGGCCCGACACGCACATCGGAGTAAGTTTCGCACAAATGCACGCTTTGCACGCAATTTATGGACGTCCCTACGAGCAGGATCCATTACCGTATGTACATATCCATTTTCAGGCAATCGACGATCGATGAGCACGCACGTTTTCGCGCGTAGATCGGCGCGTTCCGACAGCCGTTCTCATCAGACGCGTCGTGAGGTGTTTCGCGTGTCGGCGGCCTTTGCTCCTCGGCGCGATTCATTCTCGCACCCTCCCGACGCGTCCTAAAAGGCGTCGGGATTTTTTTCATTCCTCCCCCGGGCTCGAGGGCCTTGGATTCGTTTCGGCGCGCTCGAGCCAAGTCCTCGAAAGGTAACACGCGCGAAGAGAACGACCGAGCAAAAGGGACAAAAGAGGAAAGGCAGAAAACCGGGGCAAGCGCAGGCACGCACAGACGCAACACACGCGACGGCCGTGTAATGCGCACGAAAGTGCATGCAAGAGCGAAGATTACTGACGTTGGGTATCACTTGACGCCTGCTTGACTCGCGCCCGGCGGCGATTTCCCCTCGTCGTTTCGAGGCCTCGATATCTTCGGCGCGGAGCCCGCGGCCTTTCCCTACGCGGAGACGAGTCGTTATCCCTCGCGAACGGCCGAGGAATATCATCTTCCCGGCTGTCATTAGTGTCGTTCAAGCGTTATCGATGATAATAGGTGGTATTTTTCTTGATGCGAGCGGGTAAGGGTGTTTTCCTCTTTTTTTTTTTTTTTTCTCTTCTCATTAACAGCGCAACCACTTCGAGCTCGCGATTAGGCGGATCGCGAAATCGCGTGCGACTCCTGAGGCAAAAGAATACCGCCGCGAGTTTCTCGGCCCGCTGTTTCACTCACCCTCTCCTCCCCCTTAAAAAAATAAATTTTTTTTTTTTATTAGCGAGACTTTGGAGCACCCCGCTCGCTCGCGAGTAGTCATTATTGTCCGCGCGCGCCTCGCGATCGTTCGACCCGCGCGCGAGAGTACGATCTGCTTAAAGGCTATCTCGGGAGGCAGGCGGCACGTCCATTACGAACGCATCCGCTCCTCGCTACCCCCTTCCTCCCGGGGCACGAATAGAGGGTACGGTAGCTAAGAGGCTCATGCAAATTGGCTCATCAACCGACTCATCAGCACCGCCTTTTCGTCATTATTATTAATGCCCTCGCGAAGGCTCTCGCGCGTGATACTTGCCGTGGCGCTTTAATGCGAGATAGTTTCGCAGTCTTGCCAGCAGTATTTGATTAAAGAGGCGATCCATGAGAAAGCGCTTCGCTCGCCGATCCGAATTCGTTTCAACTGCATCGGAGATACAACTTCTTTTCAGCGATCCTCGGATCTGCCGGCGAGAGTTCTCCCGGCGCATGTTACATTTTCGCGCGTCGTATAAAGTAATACAGGGAGAAGTAAGGGAGGGCGACGGCTAACCGAGGTACATTTTGTGCCGTCGTGGTGAATATTATGTTCCACGTATGATATTATATGTAGACATTAAGCTGTCCCCGCAAGTCATGCGGATGGGCTTCCCCGCTCGGAAAAGTTTATTAATAGGAGGAAAGAGATGAAATTTTAACATGATTATATATGGTATCCCGTGTAATAGCTTGTTGTCGATTACAGAGCCTAAGAACGTCTCGGGGTACTACTAGTAGATAGACCACTTTGCATTCTCATATCTACGTCATTAAGTGGAATTTCAAGTTTCACTGACGTCTCCGCCTTTCCTTCGCCGAGATCTGCTATCCCTTTTTCAAATACGCTCCGTCGTTCGAAAGATCCAACGTTCGGTAGTAACGCCTTAGCTAAGTAAAACGCAACCCCCAAATTTTTATTTCATTTCAACGCGACGTTAAATAAAAAGTTTAACGGTCTCCGCGTGGAATGCCGCGGAGCGGCTACGGTTTCGCTACAGGCCGGCAGCCCCGTCCTCTTCCTCCGTGAATTCTTTTTTTTTTTTCTTTATCTCAACGGTACGATATATCGTTACGCATTTGTATACACGTCCGCGGTAATGGCGGGCAAAACCGGAGGGCTAACGGCATCCGAGGGAAAGGCGCGTTGGCAGAAACGCCGTCTTGCGCTTGCCAGCGTCCGTCCGCCGCGCGACCGGCGATTCCGCCGACCAGGAAGCCGCGGGTATTGTAATTATAATTCACGCGGCTGGTAAACTGTCACGGCCAAGTCCCGCCGTAGCTGCAACATCCGTGCCGTTCATTTCTCATGACGTCGGCTGTGCTAATAGAGAACGCCTGTTAACAGCACCGGTCCCCGCGCGCCTCTTGGGATTACGTCAGCGGGACGACGACGGCTTGGCGGCTGGCCAAATTTGCGATCGCGAACCAGGAAGCCGTTGCTCGGACGAAGGTCGCCGACGTCGGCCCCAGCGACGGGAGAGAATATTTAATCGGAAGTTACGGGAAACGCGCGGAAAGACGCCGCGGGGGAGGACTTTACGGCGGCATTGACGCGAAACCAAAGTCCAGGTCGGTCGGCCCTCGCGCGGGTTGAACGTCAGGCCGCGTAGGAAGTTGCGAAAAAATATTAAATTACACGGCACCTTTGCGGCAAGGGCAAACGTGAGAGGGTAATAAAAAGCCGCGGGGATTGCGCAAAGCGCGGCCGCGATCCGCATTCGCCGGGGCGATCGGGATGGCGTGCGCGAGGCGCATACGTCACGCTCGGTGTTTACGTCCCGTCGACGCGTAATAAAAGTATTCTGTATACCGTAACGCTAATTCCAACGTAAACCAGGAAGCCGCTAAACTTCTTATTAGCCGAGGCAATTTCCTTCGTGCCGGTACGGCGACGACGGCGCGGACGCGACCGACGGGATGCGATATGCATGTTTGCATGCGTGCAAACGGGGCCTCCTACTTTGCCTCCTCCTGTGTCTTTCGGCCTATGATTTACGCGAGGGGACGCGATCGTGCCGCACGCTAATGTTCCCCGTCCGCAGGCTCGCAAGCCGCAGGAATCGCTGCCCCCCTCGGGCGACTAACGGGATCCAGTGATTGGAAAATCACGGGTTTTTACTGCTCGCGGTCGACGCCAGCGGAATGAAAAGTCGTCGCGGGCATCCGCGATCCGTCGGGGAGGGAAGAGACAGGGGTCCCGCGAGTGCGGAATTTCGCGCTATTTATCAAAACGCTGGTCGGCCGGCGCTGCGCGCGGAGAAAGAAAGAGAGAAGAAAAGTAAGGAAAAGAGAGAAAGAGAGATGGACGCGGAAAGAACGGAAGAGATGTTTCGTCGGAGGATGAATGCAAATGCATATCCTCCGTCAGGACTCGCCCTGCCCGCGGGGCACTTGGCGCACTTATTACGATACATCTCTCGCGGAGCATTTCTCGGGTTCGACGGCCGGTCAGTTCAGCAGGCGGCGGCGGCGGCGGTGGCGGTGGCGGCGGCGTCAGCCAACTGCGGCTGCAGCTGCAGCTGCAGCGTGCATCAGTGCGCCAGAGCCGCTCGCTCGTCCCTCTCACGCCAGCGACGTACAAACTCTACCGAGTAACCCTTAGCGATGACTGGAATTTTCGCCGCCACGACAGGTAAGACGTCCGTCATCGAGAAGGCTGAGATTGATCCGCCGATTGACCTCTGCGACTCTTCTCACCCGCGCGACTCCGTTTCTCACGCGAGACCCAGCTTCGCCGGGCCAGATCCTTTTAACCCTTTGCGGTCCCGCGCCGGCTGCTGGATGCGCCGCGGCGCGACGCCGGTAGCCTATCCTCGCGCCTCGATTACCTTTCAAACACGCGCGCCTACTCTTGAAATTGTAAGCAAGTCGGGAGAGCCAACTTTAATTCAATTCATTTTCCAGGAGTCCGAAAAAATTGTCGCGGTATCCCCCGGCACGCTGTTATCTTCCCTCGGGGCAATTTATTTCTGGCGAAACGCGGAGCTATCCGGGTTCTTTTTCTTTTTTTCTAAATGATAAAACGTTCCTTTCATTTACCTCGCGAGCCAGGAGACTGAAATGAAACTGAGGGCGAGGAACGCGATCTCCGCGAGTAATTTAAACCGCAAAAATAAGCTAAAAGGATGTAAACCGCCGAGAAAGAAGTTACCAGGAACAGAGAGAGAAAAAAATCGTTAGGTATTCCACCGAGTGTCGCTTCGAGAGACGTTAGTTTCCAATTGAATTGGAGGGGCACCTCGGGAGTCACGTCGACGGAAATAGCGGTGCGTCAGGAGATGAAGTCACGCGGTGGGTGCGCGAACGACTCCAGCGAAGTGGACGGAAACGCGAAACGTGAAAATAAAAATGCCTCTGCCTCATCGAATATTCCACGCGCGCTCACGACTGCGAGATGCTTTTCTCGCGGTGGCTTTTTTTTTTTTCTTCGCTGCCGTGCCGGCCGGTCGGAATTCCCGTTCGAAATTATGCGCGCATCGCCGAGAATAGCCCGACGCGAATCCGGAATCGCGGAATCCGCGTCTCGTTCCATCCTCGCCGCGGGAATGGACCGCCGCCGCCCGCGTCCGGCGTAAGGCCGCGCGGCACGCAGCGCGAAATTATCTTGCTTGCTAACGTCGGCGTCAATTACACGGTAAAACCGACGATCGGCATCGGCATCGCGGTACGAGCCTAACGGTCGCGTGCGGCCGGTTAGTTACCCTGTATAATTATCGGGCGCGGTCTCCGTCCGGGTAGGAGAAAGAGAGAAAGGAAGAGAGAAGAAGGAAAAGTTGGGAAAAGAAAATTACCCACGACAGGTTCAGCAAGTGTGAATGATCGATGAAAGAGAGAAAGAGAGAACGAGAAAAAGCAAGAAGCGCAAATTGTTCGCTAATTAACTTACGGTTAGTAATAAAACGCGTCCCGATATGCTTAAAAAATATATATATATAATTATGCGAGCCGTCGAAAAGAACCTGGAACCTTTTATCTCGAGCACATTGTACAGCTCGCGACAACATAATGTTCGGCAACGTGAAACTTTTTCCCCCGCAATCGCGGAGCGATGCGACAAAGAAAAGGAGCGATGTTTCTCAATTGCATTGTGAATTCGGGATTTATTGTCAGGCGAAGAAAAATGGGACGTTGAGGCAATCGGGTACACTGCGTACATCGCGATTTGGCAAAACTATTACTCGCTTTACGTACAAAGTGTGTCAATGAAATTCCAAAAGTGGTTCGCGCGACTGCGAGCGTAACGCGGCGATGAACGCAATGCGTGTCGCGTAAGTGACATCTGTCGTGACGTAAGGACGCGCTAAGAAAACGACGAGGTCGCCGTCCGTCGACGGAGAGACGGCGCTTATAACTTCTTGCGTAACGCGTGTTATGCTCGGATCCAGCCATCGCGAATAACATTGTAACTCTCGAGAGCCCGCCGAAGAGAATCGATGAGCTGCAACTCGAAGCGAGGGAAACGATCTCGGACGATTATCGCGATTAGACCGCGGAGAAGCCGGATCCAGCGGGAACACAATTAGGCCTAATTACCGGACGGACGTCTGATCGACGCCGACGTAGGCGAAACGCCCCCAAAATTAGTATCTTGTGGGTAGATATATTTTTTTTTTTTTTTTTTTTTTTATTCAACCTTTCTTTTCTCCGCGTGTCCTTGCGAGTCCCGCCTCTTTCGAGAAGAGATCAATCTTCGCCCACCGACGAAATTCCTCTCGAGTGAACTCGTAAACGACAAAGTTAATCCTCGCGAAGCTAACCACCCACGTCTTAAGCAGTCTTCTCTCTCTCTTTCTGACAAAGTCGCCGACGATTTTGCAACGCGCTTTCACGGCGAACGAAACGTCAGCGTCATCGACGTTTTTGGATGATCGACGTCTTTCCAAGGAGCGTGGCCTTGTCTCACCGCGACACGCCACGTATTTTTGTCGCTTTCACGTTCGACGGGTACTTGCACACGAGCGTGTCGTTACATTGTTACTCCACCTAGACTTTCGAGAGAATTATCGGAGCTAAGTCGGCTACTCGACGGTACTCCACATCGCCGTCACGTTTGATGAATCTTTATTTGATTGCTCTTGATGGGCGAATTATATATATATATAAATTTATTTTTTTAATTTATTTTTTCTTTTTTTGGAAAGCGCACATATTACCTGATACGAGATCAGAGAAACGTGCGTGTAAGAGATTATTATGAGAGCACTGAAAGTATATCTCCCCTGAGTATCATCCTGATCGGCGAGTTATCGCAGTTATAATTATCTAATTATACCTTGCTTCGCAACATCGTATCTGCGCTAGGCATCGAGACTACAATTCCCTTGAATCCTCCTCGCTTCCAATTGCTTTCGCCTATCGCAAGGCAGGGCAAGGCAGGCACAGGCAGTTCGTCATCGCGTAAATACGGCTACCGTGGCTTCTTCGCAACAGCCTTCTCCTCCTCCTTCTTCCTCCCGTCCCCATCCCCCGTGCCCTTCCCGTGAAGGGAGGTCCATGGCGGATGGAACACGGAAGGTAAGTGGAAGCGGAGCTCGAGGGAGAAAAAAAAAAAAAAAATGGATTCAAGTTCAGGGCAAGAAACGAGTTAACGACGAAAAGGAAGAGTAGAAAGGGGAACGCGAAGGGAGATACCGCACCGGCGAGCCGCGCAGCTTAATGACGCGAGAAGCACGAGGGGGAAATGATTTCAGCGCCGGTCGCGATGATTATTCTCCTTCTTTGTCGAGTCCGCGCTTTTCTCTCCGCGTTCCTCGCCGCTTTTTCCGAGATGACATCTCTCGCGCGATTTCGCACTGTCCTTTTGCTCGTAAATTTCTACATTCTATTTCGCCCCCTCTCGCTTTCCATCTCACGATCCCGTACGGCGTTCTATAGCAGCAAACATCCCGGGTCTTTTTCCTTCGTCTCGTGCCCGGAGCTTTGACAATTCCCGATACTCGGCTTGACGATTATTTAATTCGCTTCGACCGGGGATCCTCTTTCAAACCACGGCCTTTCAGCGGAATGACGCGCGGTTCTCGCATAAATATCCGTGAAAACACATATTTCTCCGTTAGCAGGAAACGCCGATGATCTCATGATTATTAATGCCTTTCAATACGCTCCTTTATGATCGCATGAATATTATTAGATCCGGATTACCGTTATCCCCGGTATTTGAATAATGATCGTCGAACGACAGATGTGACTTGGCGTTGCGAGAAAAACACCTGATTCTTCTCGAAAGCGGACCCGTACGTCTTCTCGACGTGCCTCGTAACCAGCGTAGCGGCGATCGTTTGCAGGCAAACGCTTAGATGCAACGCGCGTTTCGTACCTTGGGCAGCGGCGTTTACGGGGTCCCCGACTATCGGGTCGGCCGCCGCTCTCGTTGTCCAAGAAAGTACGCTTACGAGATCGGTTACTGACGACCTTGGTCCCTTATGGCACTTAAGCGGCGACCACTTTTCGTTTAGATGCGCGAGCTTATATAACCGCGTAAAAAAAAAAAAAAATTTCACGCCCGCGACGAGCGTTAATAAATCCCGCACGCCTGGATGATAAGACATGCTCTCGCGAGCTCATGCGGGAAATGAGATTTACCTGCGAAAATAATTACGTTCATTTCCTTACGCTACGTTCGCCCGGCTGCTCTGCAGCGATAGTCCTGGGAACGTACAACAAATCGTGATGGCGTAGTCCGTGAAAATTTTAAATTTAATTTAGAAAAAAAAAAAGAAATAGAAATAAAAAATAAAGAAAGAACCGCGAATCAAACATATGTAATTTAATAATAATAATCTTTGTTTAAACTAGATCTGTAATAAATTACGTCATCTTATAACGTTTTCAATGATACCCCAACTATTTATTTTCTCATTAGAAAGATTTCAAACGGATAAAGTCTACGTTATTAATCCTCAAACATCCGAGCGATTTATCATTTGTAGATTTTTACACGGCAGCACGATAATGTTAAGGTAAAAGACTCGCCTTTGGGCCACGCAAGATCGGCGCGCAACCTCGCAAGGACTCTACGAATAAGGAAACCGGCGGAGGCCGCCAGGTTGCCGATGAGGGGGAGGGCTTCGGTAAAATTGCCATAAACGTTCCGCGTTCTACCAGCCGCGCGATTTCTTTCCGACGCTCGCGGCCAGCAGCTGCGGACGAATTCTTCGGGATAGGCAGACGCGTGCTTCTACGTGAGCGTAAACCGGGATCCCTCGTAAGTAGTCAAGTCGTGCGTTTGCGAGCCGCGCCCCGGCTTTTCCCAGCTCGCGTTTACGAGCTCGCGAACGCGCCGCGCTCGTCGGTGGCCCGAGCTTCCTCTTCTACGCGGAAAAGCCGCGTCGCCGGGGGATTTGCCTGGGCCGACTATTCAGAATGGTCGTTCCCGCGGTTATTTACGGCCGGGACACCACGCGGAAACTCTTCTCGCGGGCGTCGAGTGTATTGAATAATCGTGGGAGAGATCCCTACCGTGATTCGAACCTAACCAACCCCCCCTTTCGGCCCCGTCGCCTGCCCGTGCACTTCCTGCACGCCTAGGGATCGGGCATAAATCCCAGCTATGAGCCGTCACGACGTATAACTTAATCCCTGAACCCCGACCGCGACTCTGGCCGGGTCGAGGTCCCCGATCTTCCGGATAGCGGATTTATGGGGAGACGTCTATCACACCGACGACTATGGATCGCGTTTCCCGGGGAAGAGCCGGGGCATATCCGATAACGCTAATGCGCGAATGAAAATCCTTCGCTCGGTCGCCTATGCGATTTCACGGATAATCTTTCGTCTCGACCCGTCCTATCGCGCGCGGGAATTTTACCTCGTAAAGCCCAGGCGATAGCCGGGGCTCCGGCTCTCGCGAAGAGCGATCGTTTTTCGCCGGCGATAAACGAAATAATAAAGCGCTTATTTAAGTACGATTTTCTGGCCGAGTCAAGCGAGACAGGCTTCGCTCTGCAGATTTCGCGCTCGGGAGGCGTGCAAGCCGTTCGCCCGTCCCGAGATAAAGGTCTTTAAAAAAAGGAGCAGAAAACGCCGGAATGACGTTCTGGGTCCGGTATTCCGGATAATGCGGCACGACGCTCGCGGTCTCGGCGCCGGCATTGTCCCACTCCGTCGGAGCGACGAGGATCGATGGCACCAGAACGCGCCCGCCGGATAGAAAAGGGGGCGCAGAGTCTTCCTTTGGTAAAAGAGGAGACCGGTCTCGACGCGGTGTTACGACCGAGCGTATCCTTGCGAGCAGCCGTCCTCAAAAAAAAAAAAAAAAGAAGTCGGCCGAGGTGCCTGCTCGCCCTCGGCTTGAGGTCAACGAGGTTCAGAGGACCTACACGCTGATCTAACACATTCTCAAGGCACCTTACGTGCCTGTGCACGCAAGTGGCTCTCAGCGAGAAAGAAATCGTATCTCTCGACTGCAATTTTCCCCGAAGAATCCGCCAGCGAAATGCGAGCGCGTTGATTTTCGTGCCGCCTGCTGATAAAATCCCATCGAGCTGTCGCGAGTCAACGACTTGTCCCGCGATTCGAAGCACGCGTTAGATACGAAACCCGGTGTCGCTCGTACGACATGTCAAAAGTGAAAGTTAATTAGAATCGGCGATCCAATCATTCCACGACGACGTATGTCGAATATCCGTCGGAGAGGAGCTCTGCGAGCTCGCATTTAAATTCGAACCGTAGAACAATGGGTCGTTTAAAGGCGGGTTCGTCGCGGTGGACGCCGGTCGTTCTCGTGGCGCAGAAAACGGGCAGCCTCTTCGCCGACCCTTAGCAAGGTTTCTGCGAGCCTTCCAGCCACGTATGCCGACAGTGATTCTCAATTCGATCGGCTCGTCAACAAGACGCCTAGGATCGCTTTACATTTTATCCCGACTTATCTCTTTTTACCGCGTCACATGCGCTGAAATAAATTTGTCGGATTTAAATCCCGGACCGTAGCGAAACGTTACGCTCGGCGCCGAGCGAGCGTCGGGGCTCGCAAGACCCGGGCAATGATTGCCGGCGGAGGATGAGAGGGCATTACGATTGATACGGATCTCGTCCGTCACTCCTCGCGATCTTCATTTATCGCTTACGCATCGTGAAGTGAATCGGTCTTTTCCTCCCGGCGGCAAGTACGACGAACCCGCGCCGCCGTGAAAACGTAACGGGCGGCGTAACGGTGTTACTATTAGAAGCCGTAACGCACCATGACAGAGAGACGATGTCCGTCGTGCATTAAAATGCCGCGTATGACTTCTTCCTTTCTTCCATTCTTATTTTTTTTTTTTTTTTACGGGAAAAGAAAGAGAGAAAATCGTTCCACCGCGTTCGTCATTCGCGTGAGCGCGGCTACTCCGAACCGAAGGTATTACCTCGACGTAACAGCTCGTTCCGATTTTATTTCGCGAACCGAGACTCGAGGAAGAAAAAAGAAAAAAAAATGCACGGGCCGTCCGTTAGCTAAATGTGCTGGACGCATCATGCGTAAAGTGGTTGTCACGACGGTCGTTGTCTCGTTATTACTCCGCGTCGCATACGCGAGACGGCGCGAGTTATCGGGACATTTTTCGCGTGCCCGTTACGTCTGCGTCCACCTGCGGCGTCGGACGCATCGAGGTCTCTAACTGTTAGAACCAGAAGCGCATTAATCACGAAATCGTTCCATTAGAATTATCGCGAAATTGTCAGGTGGCCAGATGCAGCTTTACCGTTGCGAGAAGTGTTATTGTTAGGATTATTAACTTTTTTTTTCTTTTTTATTTTAATTTTTTTTTTTGCACATGTACTCTAGCTTTCAAGTCACGTACCGATAACCGCTCGATCGGAAAACGTTAATCCTTACGGGGCTGGACACACGTGATGTCTCGCGATATCGACGTACAAGCGGCTACGCGCGATGCTAAAAGAGCTCTTTATACCGAGATATTATACATTTATTATTGGAATTGTCGCAATTGTAGCTATAACGTAATTGGCTATTTTTTTTCAATTCGCAATAAGGGGATTCCAAAAAGAAATGACGGGCATTAAAAGAAATTTGATAGCGTTGTTTAATGGACGGAGCGAGAACCCCGCGATCCGTTCCGGGCGAGGCGAAAGATGTGAAAGTCGTCCATTAATTCCCGGGCTCCAAAGATATAGCGGCGGCATGTGGGCAAGGTAATCGCGAGATGACCACGTTGCGCATCAACGAGTCCTTTCTCACGACGTTTCCTTACGCCAATGATTATATGGCGCGTAAGAGCGCAAAATTATAGCCGCCCCGTGCCTCAAGTGACGTTGATCCTCGGACAGGACTTTGTTTGTACATTTTGCAGGATATCACGGGCTCTTACACGCTCGCGATCCATGCAGTCTGTATTTTATCCGTCAAAAAAACCTCGCGAGCGTTGTTTGGACATGACGTCTATGAAGCATTTAGCCGGGGAATTACCATATCTAATTTCCGTTTGCATACGCGATATCTGCAATCTCGTTTAAATATCTCGAATCGCGATTTATTTTAAGGCTATAAGCCATCCTCAAGGTTAATAAAGCCCGCGCGGGACGTTCATTTAATGTAATGATATGGAATTAAAGAACAATCCGTCCCGGCGTGTAGCGCGAATTAATCGCTCGCGGAAATTTTCGAGTCCTCGGCTAATCGCCGATCGTGCTTGCGTCGCCTGCGAGGCGATGGGCTAGGTGTGCAACCCTTGGAACGATAAGTCAAGGGCAAAAAGGGCTGTCGCTAAGGGAGAGAGAGAAAAAGAGAGAGAGAGAAAGACCGGGGTAAAAGCGGCGCGCAATTTCCAAGCCCCGGGGCTACGATTTTACGATTTAATTGGGCCTCGGAGGAGAGGAATGGCGGTTCGCCCGTAACCGGTGGTTACCTCACTACTAGGAAGATATTATCCGGCCTTTCTGTGCCCTGCGCGCGCGAGCGGGCAAGGGCACCGTCCGCCACGGCTTAATGGCGGTGGGGCGAGAGGACGTGCCGCCTGCTGCGTAGACAGATACGACGCGGGATGTCCTGGCGGATTCCGTCGGCAGGAGACGGATACCGCTGCTCTCCGTCGAGCGATAACAATAAGAGCGCACCTCGCGCGAGCGCGCGACTAGCTTGCCCTTTTAATTATCCACGGTGCGCCGCAGCGCCGGACGGATCGCCCATCGCAAATTTATTCATACCTCGCTGTTTACGTATCCCCGTGGAGAGAGAGACGTGTAAAGATTAAATTCAATAACTCGGACGTGCACGAGCGGCGAGCACGGTTATTTATCAAACAGATGGGGTTTGCGGCGCAAGTAGCCGCGTGTTTCGCGCGCTCGTCTTTTTACACGGGGGGAGAAACGTGCATTTAGAAAATTTATTCCTCGCTTATCTCCCTAACGGTCTACCGAGACGGTGCGTTAATCAGAATAACAACGTAACGTCGATCGGTGAAAACGGCGAATCGGCGGCATACCACCGAGCCGTGGTATCCGGATGGGAAAAACTTCCCCGGCGGGAGAGCGGGGAAAATGGAAATTGGAGATCGTTATCTCGGCGTTGGGCAACGCGTACCGCGAAACTTCTGGGAAAGCGCGGCGCGCGGCTTTCCGCCGGGAACGCGATCCTCGCGATGCTTCACGGACGTGGATACATGAGAACGAGAGGAGGTAAGGAAAGGGAGTGAGAAACGAGCCGCTCGACGTAGCAGCGGCCTCCCGACGCCCATCGGATGCGAAAGCTAAGTGCCGCGGAGAGATGCGCGCGGGTCGTTAGACGCGTTACGCCTAATGCGATGCGAGCGATAATCGTATCCGCGCGAAGCTCGCAAGCCCCGGTCGCCCCGATCGTTACGCGATCGTAATAACTCGGCCGTCCGATTAATCGCCCGGCTACCGCGAGCGAGAGCCCGGACGCCGCGTATGCAGCCGCAACGCGATGCACTCGCAAGGCCGTAGCCAAGGACACCCGTGTGCCGACCGAGGCTGCGCTGGAACGGGATGCCAGCCGACGCTCCAGCCGCGAGCGAGCGGCCGCGCGAATCGCGCTCAACACGCGACAACACCATAATTTAGCGCGCGTATCCACGCATGGTCGATTTCCCCTCGCGCGACGATTCCGTTAACGATTTTTTTTTTTTTTTTTCTCCCGGCGATCGCGAGCCCAGCATCCGGCAATGCATTACCTCGATTAGGCGGCGACGAGTAATAATTGAATCGCCTCGAAGCCCGCGACCGCGTCGGTTACATAAATCCCCGGGATAAATTTGCCCGCGCCGATTGAACAGTCAATTAAGGACCGTCGTAACTATTAATTTCCGCCCTTTATCGCGGCGCGACGGCGCCGCCGCGTGCTCGCCATTGACACCGTTATTAAAATGACGCAATTGCTTTTCATATCTCGTCCCCGCGCGGTCGCCCGGCGTCGCCGATGAAAAATTTATGCGATCGTTTAGCCGGCGTGCGATCAACATTGCTAAGTTCTGCATACATACCGCGTCGAGAGCATTCCTGCGTTATACATGTCCGATGCATCTCTGCGCTCGGACGTTAATAGTTCAATTACTAAAGTACGAATTGGTAATTCCAGAATAATTGCAGAGTTAAAGAGAACAAACTTAATTTTTTCCGCAAAGTCGTGATTCTTTTGCGGGCACGACGAGGTTAATAAACGAGTTACAAAATTGACGAATGAAAAATCCAAGGTAAATTTCTTTTTTTTTTTTAAGTGTACTTACACATTTTTACATTCGTTAAGACGGACGACGGTCTTTAAATAATCAATTTGTTCCGGTCGTACGAGTACATCTCGTGAAGTATAAAGGCGTGCCTCCTTGTTAACGACATGCTTTAAGTTAACGTCATTCGTTAGGTTTAAGTTTGCGTTCTAAATTAGCCGGTGGATTTCCTAACGGAACGTCAGCAGATAAATTAAGCGCATAAAGTCAGGGTAAAATAAACGCGCGCGCCGCAGGTAGGCGGTGCATAAACGGCGAATGCGTTGTGCGCATTGTCGAACTGGTCTGACTACCTTCAGCGAATTTTTTTCCCTTCAATGATTTGGCATCCTCTTCGCTCGAAGGAGAGTTACCGAGCTGTTTTTGCAAAACGCGAAGATCATCGGCCGCGATACAAAGCCTCTTAGAACGAGATTCATTCATCGGAATTTAAATGAGGAAAAACAGTCGCTAAAAATCTGAAATGTTTAGTGTACATATTTTTTTCCAGTTACTTCGAAGGAAAAAAAGAGCGCAGAGAAAGGAGACACAAAAAAAAAACATTGCGTTATATAATACAGGTGGTCCACCTTTTCGAGGGTCGAGAGAGAAAGTTTGCGATTTCGACAGAGAGTGACCACTTAAATCTCGCGTATCCATTTCTGGCAAGAGACGAGCCTCAACAAAATTTCACACGATTACTCCCGACTGAAAAGCGAAACGCGAAACTTCTCGCCGACCGCATTTGAAATTACAAAGAAACTCCGCTTCGCGCTAATATCTTTGTCTGGAAAGATTAACGACGAAGCCGAGCGGTTTTAGTAGGAAATAGTCAATTATAATGTTTTTCACACGAATATTTTATCTAAAGTCTTGACCGAGACAAAAAGATCTTTTCATATGCTTTACTTAATCGGCGATATGTATATCGTGATGATGAACCTGTTCGCAGAACTCCGGGAAAGTACGATTTATATAAATGCGGGTACGCACTCGAGGATATACAAATTAAGCCGGCCACGGACTTTTACTTTTACGATACTGGCGTGGGCAAAGCTCACGTCATTGCCTTTAAGATAGCAAAACCGGCCCACTCGATGGTAAACCTAAGCCCTCGCGGTCGCCAGGAAATTTGCCGGCGCGGAAAAAACGAATGAAAAGCCACGTGAAATTTCTTGGGTGAAGGCGACTTTACGTCTCAATCCCCGCGGATTTTATTACCGGCCTCCAACGTGAAATTATTTATGAAGAAGAGCTTCGCGAGGTCGTGAGAGCTAGGCGAATAAATTAATACGCGGGTAATGCAAATTTGAAGAAAGTGTTTACAGACAGGCAAGTGCATCCGCGCGTAATAAGTGTAAAAACATTTTTATAATCGGCCCGGCATTCCTCGGATAGATGGATGCCGTCGAATAATGGTAATCGAATTTTGTACGTGAGGGAATTCGAGAGCATAGCTCTCGGCTTGCTCGTAAGCACGCCCGCGGAGTCCTTCATTGCGTAAGGAGATATCGAATCACGTGTGTACATGAGAAGATGCACTTGAAGACAATTACGTAAGGATCGTGCTCGATCCCCGTATCAACCCGCCTCTTCTCGCGGTACCATTTTGTCGGAGCTCATCTCCCGCGAGCAAAACGAAAAAAAAGAAGGAAATAAGCCTAATTTTAGACATCTCAGTTTGCTATTTACGAAAATCATTATCAATTTCTTTTTTATTTGAATTTATGTAGCATTTTCTTCGATAAATTGCTTTGAAAATCTGGATCTATGATGTTCCGCCGTTAATACAAATTGCGAGCACGTTTGAAAACAAAATAATTGCATCTCGTTGAAACAAAACTCGAGGACCAGGACGCGGGGAGTTTGCGTACGCAAGAAACGCCGAAGTTGCATGACGATTTAACGCACATGTGCGAAAACGGACGGCGCGGCTGCCCACGATGGTTCGCGACGCCCACACCGATGAGGGGATCCATCGAGAATCATCGGGAACCACACGGTGCATCGCGGAGGTCAAAGACTCCCCCTCACCTTATCCGACTTCGTCTTACGAGCGTGCGGCCGTCCCGGTCGCGAATTATTGTTCCCTTCGGCGCGCTAGCCCTTAAATTATGCAGCCTTCTCGGTGTCGGCGGTAGGTGTTGCTGGCCATTAGACGCCGCGAGAGAGAACCCCGTGACCCTGCCCCGTCGGGAATCCGTCGTCATCGTCGTTGCACCTTCGCCCTTTCGAGGTGACGCACACAAAACTGACGGGCGCGCGCCGCGCTTGGGTGCGCTTCGCGCGCCAAAGGGGATTTCCCGGCGCGGACGCAGCGACAAATGCAAATCCGGTGAATTAAATTCGTTAAGCGGTAATGACGCGAGCCCCTCGTTAATAGAAGTCGCTCCCGCATTCGCCAGCGCTTCTGCCGAGATATAAACTCGCGGGAATGCTCGTTCGCCACGGCTGCCGGCGTGCGTTAATTCGCGCGAGGGGCGATGCGATTAACATATCAGCATAATTCTCGATTACGAGGACTTCCACGGTACCACCTCGGCTCGCTCTATCATTCGCTGCTATTCCTAGCTTCATCTATCTCCGCATCCTCGATCGTCCTTACGGCGTGAAAAGCGGGTAATCGTCACCGTGATTATCGCGAGCTCCGTTGAACGCTTCTAATCATCGACACGCCGAGAGGATGCCGAGATGCGGTTTCCCCGCATCGCCCGGGGGATCCGCTCGGCGTTCATTATCAGCCCGATCGAGGGAGAGCCGAGCGATTCGTTAAGGAGCGCGGCGATTCCACGCATCTGCGGTTCGCTGCGAAAGAGAGAGGGCGAAGGAACGACAGCTGCGAGCGGTAACGTCGTCTTTTCTCCGCCGACGATATCGACGCGTTAGTCATCCCGCCGAATGTGATTCACGGTCGCGCATTACGTTACGCACCCGGCGATTACCGCCATCCTTGCGCGCCGCGGCTCGCGAAACCCCACGTTATCCGACGTACTGTTTATGCGTATTTATGCACGGGGTGAGGCTCGGCGGAGCCCGCGGGGAAGTCGGCGATTAGAAATCCAGCACATGTCTTTCTGCGTCACGCGGTAAGCTCGCCGCTCCATTGTATCGGACCGCGGGGCGTGGACGATCGTTCTAACACGAGCGGAGACGCGCGATTTCTAAGTCAGGCCATCTCTCTCTCTCTGTTTCTTTCTTTCTCGCGGAAATAAATTTACGAGGGATATAAACTTGGAGATAAATCCGTACTTTAATTACTGTCCGCGAGATATCGGGATATTAGAATGCAGCCTCTAACGCTTGGGGGGAGGGGGGGGGAAACCGTACAAAGAATGGACTGTGAATTTATTCACGCGGTAAAATCTCGTCGTTTGCACGACTCTGTGAGGCTCGGAGTCAAGCTGCGTATTTTTTATGTCCCGCTATAGGCAAAGGAGAAAAGGAACCGAGCATTCTGCTAAAGGTACAAACGATTTTACATATACGCGCGCGCTAACATAAGACGGAAACATAGAGCACAATCGTGCGGATATTGCGCAATCGTGCATACGCAGATACAGGGTATGCTAAAATCAGCGAGCGTCATCTCAATCGCGATCTCTCCTGATTTTGAAAATAAAAAACATTTTTCTTCAACAAAAATATTAAACACGTTCCACTATTAACCTCGCGCAAGTAAAAATAATAATCTTCCAATATAATTTACAGATTTTTTTTTTAAACAAGAAAGAAAGCTGATTAGAAAAAAAAAATCCTAATTAGAAAGGATGCGCAAAAAGCTGTAAACGACAACTCGACGTAGTAGACGATCTTACGGCGCAAAGACTAGCAAAAACTCGGGAATGTGCAATAGGGTTTCCCGACGTTCTCCGTCGAGGAAGACGGCCGCCTCGATAATCCGCGATTAGAACCGCGTTCTGATTCCGGGATACACCCTGTATATCTCGCGTACGCGCCCGAGAAGAAGGCCGTAAGTCCGGTCATATAACGGTCCAGTTATGGTATGGCGAGGAAGCGATCTCTCGCCTCGACACACGATTCCCTCGTTACACGAACGTGTCCTGCACCCCACGGCACCGTCATCATCGCGCCATCGCCACCGTATTTCCGTCGGCCACTTTGCTTATCCCGTCGGCCGATACCGATGCACCTCGTTTCTTCGAGCGTGTACTCGCGCGCGTATCCACGTCTCAATATTTCCTTCCCTTCTTTTTTTATTTCTTTTTAAAATTTTTTTTATTTCTCTCCCGTCCCGATCGGCGATATACGCACGGAACAATCGCGATCGTTGCAGCGGCGGCGATACGTGTCGAGATATTCGACCGCAAACAACCACGTTCCTCCCCTTTCGACGTGTGTACATTGTGGCCGTGATAATAATAATAATAATGACATAATGACGTAATAACAATAGTTGCGATAACATTAGGCACGTTAATAGCGCCTATTCGCGTGACCGTTGCGATAATATCGCGCTTGTTACACGGGACCGTGGCTCTACGTGCAGGATTTCCTTCCTCGAGGTATTCTTCAACATCTTCATAACGAAGGTTTATGTTTATCCGCGCTGAATTTTTATCACGCGATATTAGCGGCAACGATTACATTAACCGAATCTCATAGTCACCCACGGCTGATTCATCGCAGTTAATTCTAGCGCGAGGCACTTTTACGTTTTTAATTTCCTTATCTCGCGCCGTATGACTTTCGATCCTTTTCTTTCTGCGATCGCACTTCCGATAGCGCTGCAATTTTTAATTTCGTAGCTGTTTAAATTCTGATCCACCGTGAGAATGATCTTGCACACCTCGCTGCGAGTTGTAAATTTTTTTTTCTTTTTTAACATAACCAACATATCTCGAAATTAATTAATTCTTTACTTCCCTTGTTTTTTTCTTTAATTCTTCCTTAATTAGAGAATTAGAAAATTTTATCTACGCGTTTCAGAATAAATCAGATCGGCTTTTACATTTTTTACCAATATTAATATCTGTGGCTTACTTTCGGTGTAATAAACGTAATTTTATTTCTGACTGAAAACACCGCGCTGTGTTTTGCCAAACGCAATAAGCCTCGCTTCGAGTCAGGTGTGTCGGAGCAAGCAAAGCCAGAATGGAATGAATGAAGCTTGCGTCACAAGTCGGAGATTACGGATATCGCCTTCGCTTCGACTTCTAATCGTGCCTTTCGGATAATTTCGACTGGGGTCCGTCATGAGGCAGGAATCGCGCGGTAATTATCCGCTACCAAGAGATACCGGGAAATTGCAGCGAGCCACTTAAACGGGAGAGTCGATAAACCGAATTAAAACGATCGGTCGAAGGTGCGGACGGGTGATGTAACGTTGTAATAATGGTCGGCTTCCCCTCCCATCTCTCGACCTCCGCGCGATAATTCCACGGCGCTTGTTAAGATAATAGGTAATAATCTAATTGGCTTGCGCACGATAATTCACGCGGGTTAACGTCGATCGATTCGTAAATACGGAAAGACAGATATTAGCAGTCGGCAAGTGCGATAAAGAGCAACTTGAGGGGATTAACGCCGAGGATAAACGCGATGAAATTGAAATGCATTTTTTTCGCGAACGGTGACGAATGTGGAAAAAATGTGTGCGGAGGCAAGTACTCACCAGTTCGGTGGGCATGGTGTTGCAGGACCTGAGCGGCAGGTTGTAGGTGATCGGGACGGGCTGGCTTCTGTATTCCTGCAGGCAGGAACTGTTTTTCGAAAGGCCGCGCGGGTAGACCAGGCCGTGGAAGTCCAAGTTGCCCTCCGTCGAGATGTGGACGATTATAGACTCGCTCGCGCACTCGATCTGCACGGTGCTCGCTATCGCCGCGGTCGCTGAAACATTAAAACGACAATTGTATATTATAATATTATAGAATATTATAATTATAGAAAATAAATAGCGCGGAAAGATTTACAAAAATCAACGTCCTCGCGACATTAATAGATTCAAGTCACGAGTCTGCGCTCCAGTGATGGATCTTATCGTAGTGAATTCAATAAATCGAATTTAGATCGTGGATGTTAGATTAATGACGCGCCCGAGAGTGCCGTGTCGATTTCTCGGGCGTCAATGGCATAACGGTGATTACCTCACGCGATTAATTAATTCGATATCCGCGTGCCATGTCCATACGCGTCAGATATACTCAAATGGACGGCGACGCTCGGCGATACGAATCGAATACGCCCGTCGACCGATCCCTCGTGTATCCGTATCGCCCGGACATTGTACCCGCTCGGTAATTTATCGTTATTAACGCCCGGCACGTCGGACGAATCTCAGTTAATAGCTTAGAGTTTAATAACCCTACCCAGGCTCACCTGTTACGAATCGCTCTCGATTTCAAGATAACTCGCGAATCGAAGAGCGCTGTGGACGAAGGCTCTCCGATGCGCGAAGCAGGTTCCAATTACGCGGCGAGTACGACGTGCTTCTTTCCGACTTTTTATTACTTTTTTCTTTCTTTTTTTTTTTTTTTTAAATTTCCGCCGACAGGATGATTGCTTCCCGGTTCAACGGTGCAAATAAGCCCGCCGTGGCCGTTGCGAGTGCCTCCCGCGGCGTGCGCGGTCCGCAAAGGGAAACGAAATCAGAAAACTAGAAGAATCCTCGGGCGGCCGGCGGCATGGTTAACAATAAAATTATTCGAGACGAAAGTGAGCGCGCCGGCGCAATTTCGCACTTCGCGGGAATCGTAAAACGCGAAAATGAGCAAAACTCCTGGCCGATCGGGGCGATTGCGGCCGGCCGGACGGCCGGCGGTAACGCGTACGCGAGCTATCGCTTTCCGTTTAATCGTTTTCGCAAAGAGCCAGACCGAAGCCCGTCGATCTTTTCGTCGATTATCTCTGCGGATCTTCCCCTCGAGCCATCGATCTCGCTAACAAGAGAGCTTGCGTTACGCGAAACATTTCGCGATCGCTGAAAACGAGATGTTACTATTGTTACTATATTATTTAAATATTGCACATACTTAAGAAAATTATAAATGTAATCTGAACACATTTTTTTATTATTTAGCTCTGTTGTGACAATATTTTTTAAACGTCTTTTCAAAGATAAATCTGCAGAACTGCAAATGCAATTTTTAAGAATTAATGCCTTTGCGTGGCTCGAGACGAAAGTACTCGAGGAACGAGTCGCTCTCTTCGGCTAATCAATTTATCGCACTAGGAATTCCACGGCATCGATAGAAACTCGCTCGTGACCGTTGGCTCGCGACTAATTAAGCAATAACAGTACGATTCACGCACCGAAACGCACGCGGGCACTGCCTCCGTAGCGTGAAATCAAGCGGCGGTCGCGCCGGCGTTACAATTTCGTTCATCGACTTCGCGCGATCGTACCACGATCTACGGCGGAAGCTTCAATTAAATGTATTATGCCGCGGTATAAATGTATTATGCTGAGCGCAATTGCCGAGTCGGGACCGTTGTTTTTTTTGCTCTTGATGAGCGATGAAAATTAAACACTCGGCGAAATGAATAGATTGCTTGTAGCTACGAGCGCGTCAGATTTATTTCGCGTATTAAATTTTATTTGCGCGCAGGAAAAATCGTCGTCTCGTTAGTACGACCGCGGGGGAAAGCGTAATCGACCAAATCTGCCATTAGTAGCGGGCGATTAAAACCACGGCTCGCGCACATTCATCGCGCCTAATGAGGCCGCGGATTATCGCTCCAGAAAATTCATTAGAGCCACCTCGAGGCGGCAAGAGAGAGAAAGAGAGAGAAAAAGGAGAGAGAACGTGGCGAGCTGTCGCGAGTAAATTGGGAGACTCGCATGCCGTCCTCCCGCGTCTCGTAATGACAATAATCATCGGCGGATTATCATTATCAACCCGCGGGGAGACAATGATGAGAGAGTCGTGAACTTGGCTCGCTTAACTTTGCGAGGCAGTCACGTAGAGTATTCTTCTCTTCCTGCTCTTGTCGCGAAGTATCTTTATCCAGTCATTATCCTTGATGGAAGTGTCAATGATTGCTCGAAAGATGATACTTCCCGCAAGAGTATTGCGAAATACCTGTTCATCATCTCTTCTTAAATACGATTCTTTGGATTCGATAACCGTGAGTTTTCATAACAGTATTTTATTTCACAAATCGCGTTACCCGGCGTTCAGCTTTAAAATTATACTTTCAATTTCAACAAGAAATTCATTTAACGATGTACAAGGAAACGTAATAAGAAAAACGTAATAATGTCCAGGTGGAAATATTCAAACGCAGCAATTTGAAAGCGATCGGCCAGTGTTGAGAAAGTAACGTTATTTATATTCACTTTTTACTTTCTCTCATCCGTCCCTCTCCCGCGTCTTGTGCAACGCGGGTAATAATTACGGAAGTCCCGATTCTCAAAAAGTCATCGTTTGACGGGCGTTTCCTTCGCGCTATTGAGGTGTCCTCCCTCGTCGCTAAATCGAGGAACGACGCCCGATCGCGGTGGGAAGCAATTAACGGCACGCGAAAATGTTTAAACGACACCGTGCGAGCGAGCCTGTGCCTCGATCGCCGTCGGAAATATCGAGGCGGGACCACGAGAAGGAATCCCGGAATCCGCGAGGTCAACGACCGGCTTACGTTCACGTTTCCACGCGGATTCATTCAGGCTTTTCGACGTATAACGGACCCGGCGAAAGAAAAAGATACGGCGGCAGAAAGGAAAGAAACCGAGACCTCTTCACTCTTTTTTTTTTTTACCGTAATTACAGAAAAGTCTCGAACCCTGGGAATAAACGCCACTGATGTAAGCTTCGTGAGATTAAACGATATTGGCGAGTCGCGTCGAGGCCGACAAACGGTCGGCCGTCGGATAGCAAAATTAGAAAAGGGGCACTCGCGGAAAATTATTCAGTCGTTTAACAGCCCGGACTGATACGCGCCGAGTTCTCTAATTATTTAAATAATTTTTCCCTCGATCGCAAAATGCCACGCAAGTGACACGTTCATTAATACGCATTCTTGTTGCATGTTATAAGGTCGTGATATCTTCGTGCGGGAAGACGCTTTGAGCCGAGAGTTAATCGCGCGTGACTGCAAGGGGAATATCCCTTACAAATTCCGTCATTATATCATTAAGATTGCGATTATCCGATATCGTCGTCTGGAATCAATTCCAATAGATGCCTAAGAATACCCGGCTAATGATGCGGTTCCGTCACGACATCTCGCGCGTCGCAATTACTCTCGAGAAGCGAAGAAGCGACGCGCCGCGTGGTCCAAGTCCCGAGGCCGGAAGTCGAAGGTACTTGACCCTTCAGAGTTCTCTTGGACGAGCCGGACTCTGGCCCGATACGCCGAATCTCGCCGCGCGTCGACGCGGAGACGCGCGAGAACCTTTCCTTTCTCGCTCGCGTATCTCGCTTTTATTCGATTTTCCTTTCTTCCGTGAACGCGGGGACGAGCGTCACGTACGCACACGTCACTCGTGCTTTCACACACGGGCGCGGGGTATTCTTTTCTTTTTCCGCCTCTGACTCACAGCCGGCCCGGGTTCCCGAAGGGCATAACAAAGGCGCGCCGAAGAAGTTCCTCTCCCCCACCATCTCGAGCGAGTGCAATTTGCAAACGACACGCGAACCTCGCTCGCTACGCGACTTCCGCCGACGGTCGAGCGCACCTTCGCGCTCTTCCTTTGCTCCATCCTGTTTTCGTTGAAATTCATCTTGCGCGTTCCCGAGGAAAGATTACCGCCGCGCGGATTCCGATGATAGGGCGGACGGTGCGACGTTTAGTTCCCAGCAAATGAGCAACTATATTACCGGACAGGATCGAGTCGAGGACAACCGCACAGCACGCTCTCGTTACGAAATGACCGCCGCGTGACACCGCTTTGCACGTTCGGTTCGCGTATACGCGAACGTAATAATTCTCCAAGTAAACAGCCTAACGAAGCGATGGTGACGCAAATTGAAAGTCGGCTCTATTATCCACGCGAGGCTGCGATCTCATCTCCTCTCCTCTTTCTCTCTCTCTCTCTTTCTGAGTGGCAGATCGAGGTGCGAGCGTAATTAGAAATTCGCGGTGCATGAAGTCCCTCTAAGTGGCCGAATTAACGGAAGCGTCCGTATTTCGTAATAACGTTCGCGCCGGGTAAATCGCATATTCCAGCTGCCTGATTTAGATCCTGCGCAATAAGAAAACGAAGACAAAGCGCGCGTACATATGTATGAGTTACGCAACGACGTCGGTCCTCTTTTTTTATTAGACGCGGTGTCACGGATCCGCGGGAGATGCTCTTCGGTTGACCGTGCCGTTCGCCGGCGATACCTTTCTGAATTCCTTCACGGTTCAGCGACCCCCCGGCGGTTACGGTATAATTAATCCGAACACGCCAACGTAATTCAGGATGGTAAAATATAAAGATGCTAAGGGGAAATTAACAGCAATCTTCCGTAAATGCCGTTGCGAATTACATTGTATTCCGCCGGTTGCAATCTACACCATTAAATCTCTTCGGGCAAAAAAGAAAATTAATTACGGATAAGAATTAATGTTAATACGAAGCGATATGTAATGAAAGTATCATTAATAAGGCATTACGCACGGTAACGTGAAAAACTTAACGCGGATGAGATTTTTTTTCTCTTCTTTTTTTCTTTCTTATTTCTTTTTAACGGAATCGATCGCCACGGAATATATTCACGCCGTAACAAAAAAAAAAAACGAGCGAACGCAAAGGGGACATTAAAGAATTGGCGAAATCGATCGTAGGAGCGCCGAACGAGCCGCGAAAGCCGGGGCACGCACAGTTATGCAAGAACCCGGTGCCTTTCGTGCGTGAGATTTTAATGCGCCGTGATGGACACGAGCGGCATAAAATATCGAGAACGCAGCCGAACGCGGCGCGACGTAGCGCTTCCTGTCGCCGAGCTCGGCTACGTCGACGACACGGTGAATCGCGTACATGCGATTCTCTGGAAAACGCGCGAGAAAATTGCGCGGGTAATAGCCCGTTTCAGATTTTATTGCGCCGCGCACACGTACGCGCGCGGAACGATTATAGAACGGGTCTCTTCCTCGATAAAACGTGTCCTCGTGAAGTCGGCACCGCGATTATTAATTTCAAAGATTTATTCGCGATACCACTGGTTCCCGATAAATTTTAGAAAGAGTGACAGAACAGCGGAAGCAAATATTCTCAAACAAATTTGATCACTGCAAAATCGACGCACGACGAAAGCCAACGATCCAAAATCTAACGCTGTTGATTAATTTGCATTACCGGGGCGAAAAGTTTCCCGTGGCGAAATCGGTAGGCCTCGGAGAAGAGCTTCCGGTGAGGAAGCGACCTAGGTGTGCGCGAGCATCCGCGTAAAAACGCTCGGGTCGGTAAGTTTTTCGCTCGTTAAGATTTTCGGTGAAGATCCGCCGGATGCGTCCTTACGAAATTCCCCTGAAATCTCCCGGTGCTCGCCTTCAGATCGCGTAGATATTAGCGCCGATGTTTCATAACGTATTCATCCGATGATCAATCCGACTTTCTAACTCGCCGCTGCGTTATAAAAACCGCATCTTTTCAATCCGATCGCCTGACGTGCGAACGAACGTCTTCGTCTGGCTTCGAATTAAATGCATGAATTGCTACCTCGTATACATTCAGTCCTCCGCTTTTTTATTATTAATTAAAAAAAAATTTTTCTTATTAGAAACCTCATACAAGCTCTTTCACGAGAGCGGGCAGTTAATATCGCCTCGCAATATCACGAGGCATGCTAGCGGTGCACCGCTTTTGAAAATCGCGAGTAGCGGTACAGTCGGTGACCGGTGCAATTATACGGCACGAATTATGCAAGCGCGCACCGGCTCTAATGATCGGTCAGCTGAATTCCGTTATAGGACGGGGCTGTGGAACGCGTCTCTTCGGCCCGATGTAACTGTCGTACATACATATTCGCGCGCGTCTCGCGGTCGCGTCGCAGTCCCGCTAGCAACCGGAAATGACATCGGCGTTCCGGCGTAGCGTCTCTCCTACGCATACGGAGAACGGTTACGCAACGCGTTTATTATATCATCCTTAACTCATCTCGCCGTAATAGACGTAATAAAGAGTCCTCGGCCTCTATTTTTGTTTATTCCGCGATATTAATATATGAATCCTTTCGCCGCGCTTCGGCATCGCGTGCGTATTATACCGCGCGCTTAAGGCGAGTCCGCGCTTCCGTTGATGATCTCTTCCGAGTAAC